>NC_086320.1:272641394-273302228 GCF_036172605.1 Pelobates fuscus | reverse complement strand
TGGGACGCCCAAGTGGTCAACCAGACTAAGCTGCCGTGAGGCTTCTCGTGAAAAATATGTTATCTTTGATCAACAAGAAGTCTTCTAGATAGTGTATGACTGTAAGGCCTCTGGATATGTTATCATAACCAGAACAGAGTATCTGTGAATATCGATAGTAGGCTAATCTGTAGCTCGAAAGTTGAGCAGGGAAAGGATTGCCCAATTTATGCCATGTAAGTGCCAGTGTGTAGGGTAGATGGTAGCCGTTTACTGCGTTGATGATATTGGTCTTACTTAACCAAGCTTCAACCCATGCTTGAGTGATAGCTGTAAAGGTAGATCAATGGTGTTGTATAGTAAGAAAACTCCTCGGAGGGTATGAGGGAGTTGAGACTTGGGGTAGCGGAGGTGTGTGGTGCCAATAAGTCTATGGTTAGTCTTTGTTTAAGGGAAGATTCCTTGTGACAATACCAATGTGTTTGTGTTTGGTGCCATGCTGTAAATGGTGGAGATTGGAAGACCCCTCTGCAAATCTTGGCTATGAGTGTGTATACAGCCAATGGTTTTGTTGTGCTGACTGTAAGTGAGGGCATGCTATATTCCCTGAAGGTGTGTTTATGATACCTGTATGGGAGCCCTTTGAAGCTCCAGAGCTTTAGTAAATCTACTACAAGTCTGGAAGGCTGATGAGTCAGTAGTGTTGAAAATGCATTAGTGTGTACAGATGGTGAGTACGTTATTTGTAAGTTGTATTGGGACACATGGTTTGTCATGTGCCCTGAACCATTTGAACATATATTGAACAGTCTATATGCAATGCAACTACTCATATCAATTGTCTCTGGTAGTTCAGAGGTGCTGGTACCTGGAGCCTGAGAGTGCTCGTCCATTTGTTTGGGACAAACTCCCTTCTGTATGGGTACCTGCACAAATAAACATCTCTACATATTCCAAATGCCAACCCAACCAAGGGATGGTCAGTTCCCGATTTACCTGGAATCCCTGGATATGACCATCACCGATACATCATCATACATATATAAGCCTTGCTTCCCCAATGTGCTGGGATCATACGTGCAGGGTTAACGTCTTGTGTGTCATAAAAATTGATTGTACCAGGTAACCGAGTTTCGGTTGGTGCTGGTTGTAGAGTAGCGTGAGGCCCAGCCTTGTGAGGGCTGTGGTGACCAACTCGAGATTGCCAGTCTATCATAATTTTTTATTATTTTTTTTTGGCTCATGAGTTTATGAGTGAGGCTAGCATAGCCTGGGTGTCACCTGAGTTGATGCAGCTGGGCCTTCCCCTGCCTCCGTGTTGTCTGTTGATGTATGGAGGAGTTTGAATAACTCTGCTTTCCTTGCTGTAGCAGGGTAGGGGATTTGTCACCTCCTTAGGTCGGTGGTAATGTGTGGGATCGTCCAGGATCTGATTGCTGCTGGACTAGCAACATCTCCTCTGCTTGAAGGTGTATCAATTCTAGCCAGGGTGCTAGGAAGAGGTGATTCTTCACCATATTTTGGAGAAATACTTAAATAACAATAAAGATTGCAATTATTATTTGTACCCAGGGTTCTTGTACTGGCTTGCTAGCTAAGCCGTAAGGCGAAACGATTAGGCTTGGTGTTTTTTGTTTTGTTTTGGTGACTGGTGAGGCCCTGCTAGTTGCCAAGTGGCTTGAGAGGCTCTATCTATGCTTGGCGCGAGGGGATTTTGTGTGGCCACTGAATGTTGTGGCAGGATGTTGGCCTCTCGGTGACACTAACCAGAAAATAGGAAGGGGAGTGACAGGTGAGGCCCTCTCTATGATACAATGCGAGGCGGCTAGCTCATGAGTGGCCCGAGGGGTGTATGCCTCCGAGTGTGAGGCGGGGTGTTGGCCTCGCGGGACCGCTAACCGAAGCATAATGCAGAGAAAAAAGGGGGTAATACCTATTGGGCCCTAGAACCCTAATTGCCAGTACACTATTACTATTCCAGGGAAGGTAAGAGATGAATAACTATGTGAGCAGGTGTATGTACCTGGTAGTATGGTATTGAACCTGACAATCCGTATAGGTTTTTAGTAGTAACCTATACTGAATGGATAAAACCGTATGGCATAAGGAAATGTGTGTGTGTATATATATATATATATATATATATGTATATATATGTGTGTGTATATATATATATATATATGTATATGTGTATATATATATGTGTGTATATATATATGCATATATATATACACACACACACACATATATATATATATATACACACATATATATATATATATATATAGCGATTGTGCATACACACACACACACACACAGACTGCTGAGTCCACACACACACACACACACACACACAGACTGCTGAGTCCATACACAGACACACACAAGCTTCCTCACTAGCAGACAGACAGACACAGACACACACACACCAAGCCTACCTGTTGCTGGGGGTCAGCCATCTTCTGGCCTTTGCAGCAGCAGCAGCATGGGCTGCTGCTTAACGGTGGGGCGGGGCTTATTTGCGGGAGGTGGGGCTTCGTTTGGGGGGCGTGGCCTGTGTTGGGGAGCCTGTCAGTGCTCTCTCCGGCCATAGACAGACCCCAGCACCGCTCCAGCTCCTCTCTCCTGCATTCCCTCAGGCTGTGACAGACTGTTACAGCCTGAGGGAATATAATTTAAACCCATGGCCAGCAGGTTGCTCCACCCGACGTTAAAAACCAATAAGTGGCTACACACTACTATTGCTGTTAGTAATCTAGGTGCTTGGATCAATACGTGTTGTTGGATTGGTCCGAGTCAGTATTGGACTTCGTCTACTCTGCCTCGCGCATGGTAACAGGCAGTGGGAGCACTGCTCTGCGGGCAAAGTATTCCCTCCAGGGGGCACATTGAAAGGTGCAACGATCAGAGGTTCCCCACAGGTCTGCTGTGAGTGATTCCATATCATATAGCCTCTACTTTTTTCCATCCAGGGTTGAGAATTGTAATTATTAACAACAATGTTGATCATGAGGTTGGCCTTTGGAGCAATCAGGTTTGTCGGTATGCTCATATCTGTGCATGCTAAAAATGTCTTGCAAATGTT
Source organism: Pelobates fuscus (assembly GCF_036172605.1). NCBI lineage: Eukaryota > Metazoa > Chordata > Amphibia > Anura > Pelobatidae > Pelobates > Pelobates fuscus. The sequence goes on along the minus strand of NC_086320.1, from coordinate 273,299,164 downwards.
CCCACCCTGCTTAGCTTGCAGTAATACACAAAGGATTGGAAGAATGGGACTTCTGAAGCACCCAAATGGGTGACCACCATCATGAAAAGATGAAGATGAAATCCTCACGAAATTACATTTTTAATGTATCTATAATTTAAGCAGTACAACTTAAATTATTGATACAATTAACATATTCTTGCCTCTGAAGAAGAGACTATTTGTAAAATAATGATAAAACTGTACAGGTAGGAAAGGGATGTTTTAAAACAAAACAGCACAATGTTAATGGTAAGAGACATTTAGCAATTCCAGCAAGTCTAATAGCTAGATCAAATACCTATAATTATACATTTGTCAGAACAAAATAATTTATTGGCTACATATGCGTCTGAAAACGAAAAACGTGAAGTTTGAAGCAGATAGGAAAAAAGAAAAGCTCAATGTGTTTGATTTTTTTTTTTACATATACAGTTCATGCATTTTGAGTTTGGATCACAAGCTCTGGACAGTGATTATCATTACAATAAAGAATAAAACCGCTTTGTTTAAACTATTGCTCTCTATTGACTTGACTATTGCCTTCAGCATTTAATAGATGCAATGAGAGGTTTGAGAACAAATGAGATTTAAGATCCTCTTCACTCTTGGATATAATTGAATTCTCATGGCATTAATTGGTAAATCCATATTGAAGTTCAAAATGCTTGCAGGTAAGTTATAAGAGGATTTCGTAGCGATGCTCTCAAGAAACATTTATCTTAACTAAATGAGATTTTGAGATAGAATGTCTTTAAAGGAATCTAATTGTTTCATCATAAAATAGGATATTTTTTTGCTTTTTTGTTAAATAGAGGAAATATAATGTGCAAAGTCAGATTTATGGATAGTTTTTTTTATAACAGTCCATTTTTGAAATATATTTAATTTCTACTTCCTTTCAAAAAGTTTTATATGACTAAAGTAAAACATGCATTTCTGCTGTAATTCTCAAATGAGGCTAATGCATAATTGCTGGAACATATGGGAGTTTAAGATAAGCAGATAAAGGGAGGATTTATGGCACGGCATTGACTATTATGGGAATGGGATTCCATTAATGAAAGAAAGTTAAGAGTTGTTATGTAGAAGTTTTTGTAATTATTTAAATATGATCAGATCTATCCTCAAAAAGATGCAAACAATCACAAATGGCTGAAAACAGTACATCAAAAGGCAGTGCTTTTATTGTTGGCAGTAGAAGTATACCATACTACATCAATTTATATTTATCATGTTTTTCAAAGAGATGTTTTTATTATGTAGTTTATATAATGAATTAATGCAACACTACTTTGAGCAGGGCCTACCCTACTGTGTGTTCCTCTTCTTGTCTTTTGCTTGTTTGCTTCTCCATTTATTGTCCACCTACAGCACTTAGAAATATGTTAGCAAAATACCACTACTACTGATGCTACTACTAATTAATAATATGATAACAAAAAAAGTAAATAGTAGTAATAATACAATGAATAACATATGTATACATAGGCTGCTTTCATCATTCATGGAAGAGGATAACATATACTCACTTAACCGTAAGCTCCTCTGTAGGAATAGCTACATCACTCATGATATACAGCTCTGGAAAAACAACTGTAAATGTATTTATTTATCTGGTTTTACTATTTATAGGTATGTGTTTGAGTAAAATTAACATTTTTGTTTTTTATTCTATAAGCAAATGCCATTTCATCCAAATTTCAAATAAATATATTGTCATTTTAAATATGTATTCATAGAAAATGGCAACTGGTCAAAATAACAAAAAAATATAGTGTTTTTTTAACCTCAAATAATGCAAAGAAAACCAGTTAATATTCCATTTTAAACACAAAAATAAAAATTTAACTCGGTAAGAGTTAGAAAATCAATATGTGGGGTAATAAGTCTAATTTTCAGTTACAGCTTTCATGTGTTTGGGCATGCCCTCCACCAGTGTTTCATATTGCTGTTGAATTACCTTTTTGCCTGCATTTATTGTTTGTGACAAGCCAACTTCCTCTGGATCACACGTCAGAGCTATACTTCCTAAGTGAAATGTTATTTTAATTTTTAAACATTTATATTTATATTTTTGTATTTTTATTTTCAATATTTTTATATTTTGAACTACATTGCCCATGTTGGCCTTCCCATTGTTGCTCAGCTTCTTGAACTCCAGCCACTATGTGATATGAGAGCAAGGTAATCTGGTGGGACTATCTCGATACCCCTCTACGGAAGACATAGCATTTCTGCCATGGTGTTCTGGTTTATGTAAGACATAATGATCAATACTAAAAGAGAAAATAGGTTTGCACTCAATCATAAATAACACAGCGTGCTAGTTGAATATGGGTCAGCATACCCCATAGAACATGTGTCACGGAAAAAATCTCAGGCACTCATTGTGATACGTTTAAGCAACTTTAATGGATTCCACGGTATCCATTAAAACTGCTTAAACGTATCACAGTGTACATGTTTTGCGCATGTACATGCGAGCAGCCATTCACTTTGCACATGCGCGACTACTTAGATGTCGCTGTACATGCGAGCAGCCATTTTTTCCGCGGATGTGCGGCTACTCAAACGCCGCTACATATGCGAGCAGCCATCTTTTTGGTGCCCATGAGTGGGGCCAGTGCAGATACCAGGAAACGATATTTAGGTTGATTAAAATGTTAATTGTTCATTTTAGTATTGTGTTCTTCCCCCAGATGATGGGCAGTCCGGGAAAGGAGTACAATGGTTAGTCACTGGATTATATATCCAGAAGACATAACCTAAAGGCTACCAAATTGGTCTCCATTATTGGTTGTTAGCCTTAATAAAGTATAGTATTTTTTACATTGTTCCAGTATCCTATGTCCTAGAGTGTCAGTGGTGGGGTCTATGCCACCAAAGCCTACTATACCTGAGCAAGTTGGTGCTCTTCGGGAGTAATATATATATATATATATATATATATATATTATATGTTTACATATTTTAGTTATTGTACAATTGTTTTGTTTTTTGTCAGTTTCTTGCAAAATTTCAGATAGTGTCTGAAATGCTCATATGGACAACATGTCCTTATGACAAAAATGTCAGCACCTTCTGTTTAAAGAAGCATAAATACCACTTTTGACATATACAGAAGCAAGAACAAAAATAGATATAGAAAATACTTTGTACAAAAGTATTTTTATGTAAACAGATGACATTATAGTCATGCAGCTTTTTAAAAAATATAATCAAAATGTATAAATATTGTCTGAATGCAATCATTATGCTACTACAATAATAAAGTGAATTAGCTAATATGGCTTAACAAGCAACATAAGCTAAAAAGATGGGATAGCACATATAATAACACTATATAAAATAGAGGGTACAACCTTTATACAGGACGTGATCTTGAATAGATCTAAAGGATAATAAATAATATATGGTGAAGTATGTATGAACAAGAAGGTGAATATTCAGAAGGTAGGGAACTTATAAAAGATATTGATGTTCTGCGCTTCTCTCCCTTTAAGGGTATCTGTAACCAATCAATGTGTGATAGGAACGGCAATTCTCTTCGGATATGAGATCCTCAAAATGGATAAAAAAGAGAAATATACATAAAATAGTACTGTTTAAAAAGTCATACATTTATTGCACTGATTGCACTTACATTCAGGTCGCAATCAGCAAGCATATCTCCACTAACAAGTCGACCAAGGTGACTGAATGGATCAATGTTGCAGATGGAACACTGGCTGATCATACCATATAAAGTGCTAAAAATATATATAAATAAAAAATTCAATAATAAAACAAATAGTAAATAAAAGTCCTTATAAATACTCAGTCCAACGCGTTTCGTCCACATAGACTTCTTCAGGGATATGAGTACTGTCCAAAACGTTCCTTTTTATATCCATAAATGCAGATGATTCTCATCACTCTAATTTAGAAAAAACCAGCGGAATCGAGTACTTCCGGGGTCTGACGTACATCGTTCCTTATTGGACCAATCGGGAAGGACGTCATATGTCGTACGGCCGTACTTCAACTTCCGCGTTCCACAGTGGAACGCATATCATCGCTCTTATTCCCGCATTCCACGGTGGAGCGAATATCACAAAGAGGAGACCGACCGAGATGGCAGTGGGTGAGAAAACAAACAAACCCACTGTCATCTCGAACACACATATCTATGGTTGTGGGCACATGTCTTAAGACTACAAAGAAAAGCATTATATATGCGGATTCATAAGACACCCAGAGATTAAAGGAGCCCAAAAAGTCATATAATAGGCATATTAACAAAAGATATATAAACAATGTACAAGAAAGTTTGTATATATATCTCTAGCTATATATACATGTGTATACATAACAATATATAAGAAAGAATAAAAATAATAAGAATAAAAATAATAATAATACAAAAGAAATACAAATGAAAATAAAGAAAATTTAATTAAATAAAAATAAAAATTAAAATAAATATAAAATAATTAAAAATAAATATAAAATAATGAAAACAAAAATGAAATAAAAATAAAAATAATAATAATAATAATAATAATAAAAATGAAATATAATCAAAATGTATAAATATTGTCTTAATGCATCATTATGCTACTACAGCCTGATGCTCTGCAGTGCAATCGGAGCCCATGATTTTTTACTGTATAGTCTCAGGATTATTCGTTTTAAAGTGAATTTCAAATATAAGTCTCTAAGGAAGCTATCCTTTCAATTCAGTTACTCACTTTGAATTCTCACTTTAGATAATGACTTTTGTAAAATAAAAACATGTGGTTTGACCTATAAAGACTTCTTAACAATATAGAGGACTCCAAAGTATTCATCCATAAAGCGAAGCTAAGTTTTAGGAGCCCACTAGTGCATCCCAAATTTATTCAAAGGGCATTCAGAGGATAGATGTTTTGGGACCCCTGTCCCTTAATAATGATAAATGCCCCAATACTTTAGAATGCTATATTTTGCTTGCTGTTGGGCTACAGCAGCTTTATACAAAATGTGCACTATTTTGCCTTGTGGTATTGTGCTATACCCACTCTCCTAGATCATATGTTTTCAATATAGAGGACTAAGGGACAGTATCTGTTAAATGTCTGCGGAGTTAAAGATGATCTGATTGATGCCCAAGCAGAGATGCCCAAGCATTTGTTTCTATTGCTGAACATAGAACAATATATTTTCTGTCAGTGAGAGGACATTAAATGGACACTCCACTACCCAAATAAATAAATAAAGCACTGTGTGACGATATGGCACTGGTGTCTCTAGCACTAAAGGACTACCAGTTCAGCTCTGCTATTATCATTGGGTTTCTTTGCCTAACCTGCACTGCTAACTGCTCAACTAAGCTCTAAGGTTACGTGTGCTTGGTAGAAGACTCACCGGAAACCCAGGATATACTGTGGTTGTATGTTCCAGCTGTTACAGAGTATACTAACTATCACTGGCAATACACTTTAATGAATATGGTTCCTTAGCATGACTTAATCTTGCATGGATCCATGACTTCTAAGACCTTAGCAAAGAGACAAGACACACTTCTTGCCTCAACTTGTAGAAAACTCTACTCTTTTCTGAAGCCAACAACTTTCTAAACTGGGATTGGATGGCACAGCTCTCACTGAGGGATGTAAATTAGCTTGAGCTAATTATCCCCAGTGGTCCTGTGGTCTTATCCCAAAGCACATTCACTTTTTTTTTTGTAAATTCTTTATTTCAAAGATTTTGTGGTTGTGTCGGTGTACATAAAGGAAGCATGAGTGGTTAACAACATAACATAGTGAACTTTCGCAGTATACATTTTGCTTCCTAGTTGTTCTATCCCCTTTTTCGCAAGTAGCCTCAATTGTTGCAACATGTATAGTAATGCTAAATGTATCGTGTGAGACTTATGAGTAGCGTTTTTCTAGTAGTTCGACTGTGAGAAGTTAATTAGCCAGGTAATTGTCTTCAGTTCGTCTCATGGATTTCCGTGGGGAAACTTGTTTCAGGACAAGTAGGGTCTGTATCTCCTAATGAGATATCAGATGTGGTATAGTCAGGCGTGGGGGCGGTGCAAGTTAGCGTTAGTCCCCCCAGGCTATCCTCGTATCACGACTGGGCCAAGCTGTCAAGTCTGAGCAATTGTAATAGGGTTAGTGATTGATCGTTGCATCTTCCTAGTGTTTAAGTTAAGCCTCCGTCTTTATTATTATCTAGCTTGTCTTCCCGTCTCCCGCCTACTAGTTGGTATATCATTACTTATACCTCTTCCAAAGTCCAGGTGTGCATGTTACCTGTGTTGTACTGACTTCTTCTGTCCTTTGGGGTAGATTAGATGTCAGTCATTCATGTCAATCAAAGTCACAGTGTCTTTGAGGTCATCTCTCTAGTGGGTATGGCTGTTCCAAAGTCTCTATTTTCTGTATATGTGAGTGGTTGTTCGATGTGCTAGTGTTAAGCTATGTCGTGTCTGTGATATGCGTTTCTCCCAGCTCCGTCCGCCCCAGAAAGTGTTATAATGTGGTATTTGGATATCCCGTTCGAAGAGGTGTGGTGGGGTCAGATTAGGGTGAGAAGAACGAAAGGGGGACAAGTGGGAATGAAGCTGAAGTGTGACAAAGGTCAAGGATATTACTCAATAGTAGGAGGGGGGTGAGAGGGAAGGGTGGGGGGGGTGCACGTTTTTGTTTTTCATGGGGGCTGTATCTAAACGACCTGAAAAAAAACAGCATTTCTCTTGTCTGAAGCGTTTGCAAGCCCTCCACTTTTAACCTAGCCCACACTTCTGTGTCTCTCCAATTACAGATTTTCCAATGCAACTCAATGAAAAGTCTTTGCAAGACATGCGCTCTGAGTAATTATCTAACTCTTGAATTTAGCTCCACTGAGCTGCTAAACAACCAGAATGTAGCAGAACTGGTTGTTTGATTGCCAATTTCACTTAAAGGACCACTCTAGGCACCCAGACCACTTCAGCTTAATTAAGTGGTCTGGGTGCCAGGTCCTTCTAGGATTAACCCATTTTTTCCTAAACATAGCAGTTTCAGAGAAACTGCTATGTTTGTGAATGGGTTAAGCCTTTCCCTATTTCCTCTAGTGGCTGTCTCATTGACAGCCGCTAGAGGCGCTTGCGTGATTCTCACTGTGATTTTCACAGTGAAAGCACGCAAGCGTCCATAGGAAAGCATTATGAATGCTTTCCTATGTGACCGGCTGAATGCGCGCGCAGCTCGTGCCGCGCGTGCGCATTCAGCCGACGGGGAGGAGAAGAGGAGGATCGGAGGAGGAGAGCTCTCCGCCCACCGCTGGAAAAAGGTAAGTTTTAAACACTTTACCCTTTCCAGAGCCCGGCGGGAGTGGGTCCCTGAGGGTGGGGGCACCCTTAGGGCACTCTAGTGCCAGGAAAACGAGTATGTTTTCCTGGCACTAGAGTGGTCCTTTAAAAAATCTACACTTTTTTGTAAAATTTTAAAAAAGAGGACATGCTCTTCATGCATAAAGCACATTAGCAAGATGAAGAGCATGAAGGGTCAGGAATATCCCTTTAAAGAAGATGGCACTAAGAAAAGATAACTATATATATATTGATATATTAGTATATTAAAAACTATTATATGTATTATACATGGCACATTTGCGTTTTTTTTTTTACAAATTCCAAATGTAGAATTTGATGATGAATAATGAAATCACTACATCATTCATACTGCTACATCAGCAACTTATGTGTGTTCTTGTTCAATCAAGCAAAATTTAAAACCATTACTACTTACCCAAAAATGCTATAAAAACACATATACATTTAATTTTATGAAATGCACATAGACACTTATGCTAATAAAATACAAACATCTAGATCTGACCATTTATTTCCAAACCAAAGTAAATTGTGTTAACCAGTTGCATTTTATTTTATTTAGAAAGAAATAGATTCAAAGAAATATATTTGTAGCACTCAGCAGGTCTCTTTATCAAGGAAAAAGATTAACGGACTACATAATCGGATTTTGTTAACACTTACTCAGTATACAACCATGGATGAGATTTTATTTTAAGTTGTGGTATAACAATAGCATTGTTCTTAATTGGGACAAGCAAAATTTCAATAGAATAATTAAATCTGTGGTATATTCAATAAGTGGATGCTCAGCCTCTTGGTTATTAAGTTCCAAAAATAAATCAATGATGATATATCATATGATGATATTGTACCATATTATGCATATGTGGGTCAAGCATTTGAAAACAAAATATTTTTTTTGTGTTTGAGCTTCATTTATATCACATTTAGTTTGTTTTAGCTTTGTGTGAGTGAAATATAATACATAGGATATGTAAATTTAGTATCAAAACAAGCATGTAATAAATGTGTAGCAAATGCAATGTAATTTTAAAAATGTAATAAATCTTGAAAAGCTCATTTTGACTGTGTTCCAATTTATGCAATCAGAATATCTACATGAGACAAAGTAGGCATTAGTTCGTCTTATGTAATTGTCAAACTAGGTCAATCTTTGGCAAAAGGCTGGTGTTCCAACTAGACTTGTGCATAGTGGGCAAATTTGGTTTTGCCAAATCAATTCGACTGGAAAAATAAATAAATTTTGGTTGACAGAATTTCATTCGGTTTGGCCTACCCAGATATCATCCATTTAAATGATGTGGGAAAACCTATTTGAACCTTTAGGGCATGAAAAATGCACTGTAGTGCAACATTTACACATTATATTTATATTTATTGTGGTACTGTGATAAGCTTTTAATGTAGCTTTTGCACCCTTTTAATATAGATAATTCTGGTCAAAATGTGGATGACCGAATTCAGATAATATTGTTAATATACATACAAATCAATTGCAGAGGTAATGGGTCACTCACACTCTCCAGAGCCACATTAAGCAGGCTCCGGCTATTTTGGCCTGTAGATAATGGTGTTGATGTTCAGGCAATCACTCCTGATTCACTCATTCCACTGGTATAAAATAAAGAGATGTCCAATGGAGTATAAATATAAGTATATTTACTTCAAATTTAAAAATAATAGCTACAAAAAAAAACAAATAAACGTAGCAGCAAAAATACAAGAACTAAAGTTCTCTTCCAAAGCACAATGCGTTTCAACCTATTTGTTTTTTTTCCAAAGTGCATCATTTAAGCTAAGTATTACTTACTGTGTGTTGGTGATTATCTATGTACACCCCATATTCTTTTTATATGTATTAATATGGTTTTAGTGTCTTGTGAGTGGTTATAGACACTGGGGGTAGTTGCAGTGCACTTCACTTAGCGCCAATCCACCAATATTTTTCCTTGTGGGATAGATTGTTTGCATGTACTTTTGGCATTTAGTTGCATGTTGTAAGCATTCAGTCTGGTATATTCCAAGTTTCTTATTTTTTTTTTTTTAGTAAGTTTATAAATATTTATTACATACTTTGTCTTTTTTTCCAAATATATTTTATTAAATATATATTTTTACAATAACAATAACTTTTACAATTAAAAAGAAAATACCATATATGTTATACATAAAAAGAGTAAATGTCAATGTATCCAGTCCATATGTAAATCGATGATGAAAGTATTGAACAGGCACTTTATAGTCAATTTTCATTGTGATAACATATTGGTATGAAGATTAATTAAATTGCAATGTTAATAAGTAAAACAAAAAAAAAATCAAAATTGGGAGGGGAGGGGGGCAAATGAAGAAGAAAATAAAAGGAAAAAAGGGGAAGAGAGTGCATCCATCCACAATAGCTTTTTTAAACTTAAATTCTAATGATTATAAAGTGCCTGTTCAATACTTTCATCATCGATTTACATATGGACTGGATCTCTTTAATAAAATATATTTGGAAAAAAAAAAGTCTCAAAGTATGTAATAAATATATATAAACTTACTAAAAAAAATAAAAATAAGAAACTTGGAATATATTTCTTTATGCAAGCAATCAAAACCTATATTCTCTTTTAATCTTTGTTTCCCATTCATCCCAGTAGTGTCTAAGGTTATCTAACAGCAAAGAAGGTGGTCTGAGAGCCAGTTCGTACCCCTTATTTTCTAGTATATAATTAAAAACTTCTTTAATAGTAGGGATTGTTGGTGACCTCCAGTATCTGGGGATGACCGTAGTATCAACTAGAAGGATATGTTCAATTATAATGTTATCAATTTTATCAATAGTATCAGGGAAGAATTTGAAGAAAGCCAATTCTGAAGTGAATACAGGAATATTCTACAATTTTTTTTTTGGATTAATTTATGTATTTCCTGCCAAAATTGTGTGAGTTTAGGACAATACCAAAAAACATGTGGAAGCGAGTCAAAAGTTTCTCCAACATTGATCTGAATATCTGGAGTTACTTTTATTCAACCTAGACAGCAAGGCATGGCCGCCCCTTTAAGAGACCTGGCTGGGTTTGAACTCACAGCTCCAGCATCCCAGTTAGGTTCTCTGCCATGATATCCACTAGGGGGCTTCAGTATCTGTCTGCCTTATTCTTCTTCCTGACCCCTTGCCTGGATTAAGCAGTGCTGATCCACCTGTAGCCCTTTTCCTATTAGGGTCAGCTGCATCTACTTAGCATGCTTTAAAAGCCAGCCCTGCCTGAAACCTAGCATATTTGCTTTGCTACTGACTGATTTCCTGGACTCTGAGCTCTGCCTGCTTTACCGACTTCGTTACTCCGGCGCCAGCCCTGACTTCTGCTTCTCATCTGACCCTGCCTTTGGATTTCCCCTTAATCTGTACTGTGCTTCTGGTCTTTGCCTCCTCCCTGTGCCATCTTCTGCAACTGGGCTCCAACTCCTGTTAAACTGTTACATACGTCCCCAGGTGACTGTGTTACAGTAACTCCTTTAAGAGCTGGTACAATTTCAAGCCATTCTTCCAAGTTGTAACAAGCTCCCATATATATTCCCCATGCAAGCATGTAATCATCTTTTAATCTAGGTGTGGGCATTAGATAAGAGTAACATTGAGATATAGTACCACATTTATTAGGGTTATGTATTTTGATCTAAATTTTGAATGGAAAATGTATCTTTTATTTTATTAATAATTAATTTGTGCTCTAATTGCATATTATCTTCTAGGCTGAATTTATCTTGAAGTTTCATAAAAGACATTAAATAACTACATTTTGAATTGATTTAGTGTGCCAATTATACAAAATTAAATCAGGAAAATCTAGTTTTAATACAGACAGCAGCATTACTCGCGACCACCCAGAGGAAGGGTCGACTACCTTAAACACAGTATCCCAAGCTTTGATGGTAATCTTAGTAGTGGGAAACATCTCTGTTATCCTAGACATCGGAAGCCACAGTTCTTCTTTAATAGAATATGGTGATATCCTATAATTTTCCATTTCAAGCCAGCGTGGAATCTGACTTTGTAGGCCTAACTTAAGTGCTGTAGCTGCAGTAGTTGCCTGGTAATATTCAGGTCAGGTAGGAGCAACATTGCTGGGTCATCCCTTTCTGGGGTGAAATTTGCTTGTTGATAGCTACTTAAAGTGAGATATTGAGGGAGCTCAAGAGAAGTGCGTTTTTCCTCCATGACAGCTAGGCCCCGCCCCCCGGAAGCTGCATTCTTAGTGAGAGGAGGGACAGTGTAGCTGCTGCTGATTTAATAGGGAAATCGATAGCTAGGCTAGTGTATTCAGTGTGCACTACAGTCCTGAAGGACTCATCTGATCTCTGCTGTAAGGACAGCACCCCAAAAAGCCCTTTTTAGGGCTAGAACATCAGTCTGCTTTTTTTTTCCTGTGTAATCTAATTGCAGTTGCCTGCCTGCCTGCCTGCATGTGTGTCAGGCTCACAGCGTATACTGTGCCCACTTGCCCAGTGCCAACACTCATATCTGGTGTCACAATAGCTTGCATTTAAGAAAAAAATATGTAATATAATAGCAGTCAGTTTCCTTCACACGTGTGCATTTCAGGGCCTGCCAGGGCACAGTGTCACACCAGTGCAACTCATATCTGGTGTAACAGTAGTGTACATTTAAAAAACAAACTAGGGGGCGCGGCCTGGACCTCAGCGGGAGAAGTCGCATATAACAGCAGCTCCACGCCGAAAGGCCTAAAAGGTGCAATTGCCCCACAAATAATTGGCAAATACAAGCTCAATCGAAGATAATGTCTTACCCTAAACCGAAGAGGAAAACGGAGAAGGCGGACAAGGTGCAATTCTTCACTCCAATACAAAGCGCGCTCAAAGAAGCCTCCCGGTCGGCGGGAATGCAAGATGGTGCCGATGATACCCACGAGACAGCTGCCTGCGTGAGTACTGACCAGGGACAGCTAACCCAAGAAATTATGCAGGGTATGTTGGACGCGATGTCCGCTAAGATTATGAAAAGTGTGCAGGCGTCTATAGGAGACCTGCGCAGAGAGCTGGGGGATCTCGGATCAAGAACCTCACGGCTCGAAGAAAAAATGGCCAGCGCAGAGGAGGCATATAATGACATGCAGGACAAACTAGCGCAAATGGCGGAGCGCATCACGGCACAAGAGATAAAGCAGGCTGATATGGAGGATAGGAGCCGCTGAAACAACTTGAGGTTGAGGAGAGTAGCTGAGACTGGGGGCATTAATGATTTAATGGCACATGTCACAGAATATCTGATGGCACTTATGCCCAACATGCCGCAAGACACGCTCCTCTTTGATCGCATACACAGGACGGCGAGGCCCAAATTCCTACCATCGGAAGCACTCAGAGATATACTGGTGCGCATGCACTACTACCACACCAAAGAGGCCATTTTGAAGAGCAGCAGAACCCACAAAGACTTGCCAGAACGCTACCGGAGTATCATGCTATTCGCGGACATCTCGGCTTTCACGCTAAGGAAACGAAGGGAATATCAGGAAATCACTACAGCGCTCAGGGAGCAAAGAATCGTGTATCGCTGGGGATACCTAGTCAAGCTGATAATACAGAGAGCAGGAAAAACTATAACAATCTTCACTCCGGAGGAAGGCTCACGCTTACTGAAAGATTGGGGTATAACATCTGAATCTCAGAACAACAAGCAAAAGGAACCGAAAAGGCTAGTACCGGACTGGAAGAGGGCCAAGCATTCATAATATGCAAGGACATGTAGCCGCTGACGAATTAATGAACAATTCTGAGACGAGTCACAAGTATTAACATAGAAACCATGATTTTGTTATGACTCATGTAAATGTTGAGCCTATCTCACTGTTCACACAATGTTAAGTTTCTCATTAGATGACTAGAGATAAGGGAGAGAGCGACTGCCTTTGGGGTAGATAGAATTGCCCAGAACTAAAATGGGGGAACCAGATTTTGAAGGGATTGAGATAACAAAGAGGTGTATCACAACACACCCCGAAAACCGATTTGTTACACCAGATAAACGAACATTAAAAAAATAAATAAATAAAGTGCCATAGACAAAAAGGCCTACGTGGAGCGCACAATGTCCTAGGCTTAGGAGCACAAAGTTCCTACCCCCAAGGCACTTACATGAAGTGCCTAGCCGTAGGCAAGGCAAAGTTTGTTAATGTATATTAAATAAAATATTAAATAAAATATTAAGAAGTGGAGCGGTATTGAAATTGCAATAAGTCCCTCTCCCACATGCACCAAAGTTTACAAGAGGAAAAGAAAGGTACTTATATTTTTCACTGAATGGTGTTCCAATTCATACTTGGCATGTAAGAAAAATACAAAACAAAAGAATCATAGAACAGATCTGTGAGGCTTAATTGAAGCGTCTTAAAAGATATTGAAAATACAGGTAGTGGCTTAATTACATGTAAAACAATTTATTACCAATATAACAATTATAATTGTGCAAAATTAAAAGTAAACATAAAATTGAATATAAAACAAAAGTGTACAGCGTATCACTGCTTAGTTAGCAACCCTAAAGCAAGTGATTGCTCAATACACAGACAAAACAGATTACTTCTAGACAGATAGGGCATAAGGCAGGTTGGCTGCTTACTAGATGGTGCGGTGAGTAAAACGGTGTATGTTCCCGTTACTCACAAACAGGCTTTCCCACACTGGGAGATGTCTCCTGGGTTAGGGGGTCAGTGAAGTTTCTTTCACTCTAGTCCGGGTAGTGTGCAAGCGATCAAAGAGGCTGCTGCTTTCGAAAATCCCGGCTGGTTAATAGGCTCCGCCCCTTCTCAAAGTACTTCCGTGTTCGTCTACGCGTCAGGACGTATTGTGCTAAGTCCCTCCTCACTCTCAGGATTTTTATACGAAAAGTCTTTTCTCTCATTGGTGTGTTCCACCTTACTTCATTTGCATATGTGAGACGTTCAGAGAGCCTCCGGACCGGCAAGCTCAAAAGGTGTTTGCTTTACTTTTGGAATGGACAGTCCACATTTGCAGTAGCAATCTACATATTGTTATTCACAAATATATATATATACACATGTACAAAGTATAAGTGACAACATTTTAAATATTAAAAAATCTAATTATAAAGTTAAAACATTTAAACAGTCAAAATATATATACATATGTATACAGATCCGAGTGTATCCACACTCATTTCCCTTTAGAAGCCTAATTGATAAGTACATATGAAAAGAAGAGAGAGAATACATGTTAGTATACATTTTTCTTTTTCTCAATCATATACACATGTCTTATATTTTAAATATGCTTTAAGTGACATTTTAAGTGACAGTGATAGTGACATTATATTGATCAAAGATAAATACAAGATCTGAGTGGATATTTGAATCTTATTTATAGTGTATGAATACTTAAAGGGGTAATGATCCCCAAAAACATTTTAAATTTGAAAAAATAAAAAATAATAAATAATAAAAATTGAAATTGAGAACTTAAAGATCTTGAAACTTATAAGAAATTATAAAAATTATAAAAAATTATAAAAAATGGCAGATTTTGAAGTCGTTGTTCATTCCATTAGGAATGAGAGTATTCAGTTCAAATATCCATCTCATTTCTGTACGGCCTAAATTTTCAATCATATTGCCTCCTCTCCAGTTCTTATTGATCTGTTGGATCCCTATAAAATTTAAGAGGGAGGGGTCAGAGTTGTGGAACTCCTCAAAATGTAGAGAAACTTGATGTAGTTGGTATTTTCTCTTAATAGTGTATGCATGCTCACATATTCTTACTCGTAGTTGTCTAGTTGTACGGCCTATGTACCTCAGGCCACATGGACACATTAACATATAGATTACATTTTGTGTTTGGCAAGTTATCAGTTCTTTTATCTTATATATTTTCCCATTAGCTGAAAAATCTTTAGTGGTTTGTTTTCCACTGTTTGTGTTCCGACAGGCATTACAGTATCCACATCTGTAAAAACCCTTTAGTTGGTTAATGAAATTAGGTTTAATTTGATTTTTATTCGGGATATTATCTGTTAAAATTCGTTTTAAATTTTTTACCCCTCTGTGTACTATTTTTGGAATAGAAGGTAGAAATTTCGATAGGACAGGATCTTTTAGTAACCAATGCCAATGTTCAGAAATAATTTTTCTGACTTGGCTGTTTTGTGGCCCTGAAAACTGACAGATAAAAGGGACATCATTCTCTTCTCTCTTATCTGTTCTCTGGGTTTTATATTTCAATAGATTGTTCCTACTTATACTCTGTGTATGCTCTACAGCTTTACACAGAATGTGATCGTGATAGCCTCTCTCTTTAAAGTCAGTCAAAATCCGTTGGCTTTGGTGTACAAAAACACTCTGATCCGTACAATTCCTTTTTTATTCTGGTTAGTTGCCCTTTCGGGTAGTTAGTGAGCCAAGGGCTGAAGTGGCAACTACTCATTTCTATGTAACTATTTACATCGATGGACTTAAAAAAAGGATTTGGTCTTAATATCTCCTGCTTCTATATACACAGTGAGGTCCAAAAAATATACCTCTTTGTCACTATAGTCGAAGGATAGACTGATCCCCCATTGATTAGAATTGACATGTTTAATAAATGATTGGAGTAGTTCTTCTCCTCCTCGACAAATAAAAAACAAATCATCAATGTAGCGCCTGTATAGCACCAAGTTCGACTCCCAGCCACTCTCATCTCCAAAATGGAGGGATTCCCAGCGTGACATAAATTCGCGTAGCTGGGAGCGAACTTGGTGCCCATGGCATTGCCACATGTTTGCAACTAAAAATCGTTATTAAACCAAAAAAAGTTGTTACGTAAGATAAACTCAATGGACTCTAAAATAAACTGAATTTGATTATTAGGATATGCAGATTTATGTTCCAAATTAATGCCTAATTTATGATCTATATTGGTATACAAAGCTGTTACGTCTGCTGTAACTAAAAGCCAATCGTTATTCCATTTAATTTCTTGCAATACTTGTAGGATACTAGTTGTATCTTTCAAATATGATGGACATGTTTTCACTAGAGGTTGTAATAGGTGGTCTACATACTCCGATAATCTGCACGATATTGAGTTGATACCCGAAATTATAGGCCTCCCTGGTGGTTTAAGCTTATCTTTTTGTAATTTCGGGAGAAAGTAAAATATTGGTATCCTTTCAAACTTTATCTCAATATACTCTCTTTCCTTTTCATTTAGAACCTCTTCCTTAAAACCCTTCTCTTTTATTTCAAGGAATTTATTTTTTATTTCTTGTGTCGGATTCTGGAGTAACTTCTTATAAGTGGAACTGTCTCCAAGTAGTCTGTTAGATTCTTCTATATAGTACTCATAGTTCATAATGACCACCCCACCCCCTTGTCGGTTGGCTTGATCACTATGTTGGTGTCTTGTCTCAAATCCTTAAGTGCTGCATGTTCTTGGGGGGTTAAATTAGATACACATCTGTTTGGTGGTTTTAATCTTTGTATGTCTGAATTGACCATATTCTGAAAAGTGATCATTCCTTCAGACACTAGCCATTTGGGATAGAAATTGGACTTTTCTTTTAGTGAGGTATGTATTACCTTTTCATTCTCCATTTCACATTGTTCATCTATAGTTATGGGGATCTCTATATTTTTATTAAAATGTTTTTTTAGACAAAGTTTTCTTGTAAACTTATTCAAATCCACAAAGAATTGGAATTTATCCAAATTCCTTGTTGGAGCGAATTTTAGGCCCTTATTCAGTAACGAAATGTGCGCCTTCCCTAATTGTTTGTCAGATAGATTGAATATCCCTATCAGTTCCTCTGGGGCTTTATAGTCACTTATGCCTCTTTTTGGTCTTTTTCCCCCTCTATTCCTCCTTCTTCCCTTCTTTTCATTCTTTTGGTGTAAATTGGGGGGTGGACTCATCTCCCAGTTCCTCCTTCGTTTTTCTAAAAAAGGAGTAGTGGGGTTGTCATTAGTTTTTCTTAAGGGTTCAAAACGGTTTCTAACCGGCATATAGAAGTTATCCTGTCTATGGTCCTTATATTGTCCATGATAATTCCTTTTTTGAGTTTCCCATCTTTGAGGCTCATGAGAGTTTATTCTCTTTGCCTCATTTGCAGACTGATCTCTTGATCTTCTAAAGTCTTTCCTTGGGGGAAACCGGGGGCTATTATAGTCTCTATATCCTGTATTGTATGGAGGTCTGGATCTTTGATTGGAGTTAATGTTGAAATTGTTGTTTCCCTCTCTGAACTGTTTACTCTGAGTATTTCCTTTTTCATATTTTTTAACATAGGCCGTTTTGGTCATATAATCTTTTTGGTCTCGATAGTATTTTTTCTGTTTAACCAATATAACATCATGTTCTAATCTATCGATTTTTTTCACCTATCACATATGTTTTTTCTATAAATTCCTTTTCGCTTTTAAATTTTTCGCATTCCCTTTTGAGTGTATATACTTTCTTTAATGTTTGGTTATGTTATCAAGCTGTCACACTCAGTGGAACAAGGCAGGTTGCCCAAAACGCTGAGGACTATGTTAGGGACCGGGTGGGCGGCCCCAATTACACCTTTGAGGAGTCACGTGCCTTTACAGGCAAAAGAGGTATCATAAGCCCCAACTTACTCCGAAAGCCCTGTGGAAAAACCACTAACTCAAGAGGTTGGCCAGCTCCGCTTGATAGCACTGGGAGGAGAGGGCCACCGCGCAACAAATAGACACTCACAATACTCAGCACACCCATTCATGCTAGATCCTACATGAAAATATACACACATAATGTAAGGGGACTGAATATCCTAGCAAAAAGACATTTACTAACCCGAGAACTACAGAAACAAGGTGCGGACATGGTTTGTCTAAAGGAGACCCACTTCCGCACAAACGATCACTCGCAGGTATTAGCTAGGGAATACCCACATCAGTTTCATTCCACCTCCCCAACGAAGTCCAAAGGTACCTCTATATTGATAAGTAAACATATATCCTTTTCACTAAAATCACAACACGTGGACCCCTTAGGCAGATACGTAGTGATAGTGGAAACACTCAATGACATTGAGTATACAATTGCCAGCATATACGCGCCAAACCAAAATCAGAGGAACTTTCTGCACAAGATCTGTCAAACCCTAACATCAATAAAACAAGGGATAACACTGATATGTGGGGACTTTAATCACATCTTTGACCCATCTATGGACACGACTGCTCATAGACCTAGTGGTAGATTCAGGACCCTTAGGCGCCAAAGCAAAGCCATCCAGACCCTTCTACACAACTACCACTACTATGACACATGGAGAATTACACACCCCTCGGAAAAAGCATACACGCATTTCTCACACGTCCATAACTCATACTCCAGAATAGATGGGTTTCTTATATTGGGCACCCACCTTAACCAGATCAAGACCTGTGACATAGCACAAATCACATGGTCAGATCACGCCCCAGTACTCCTGGAAATGAAAGACTTATATGACTTCAAACATATAAACATACATTGAGTTATCCACACAATTAAACCAGTACTTCGAGGAAAACGAGACGACGGACGTCTCATCCACAACTGTCTGGATGGCTCACAAACCAGTGGAGAGGGGCCTGTTGATACGGTGGGCATCATACCTCCGCAAATGGGCACAAAAACTTACACTTGACTTGCAGAAAGAACTTTATGACATAACCCGCCAAAACCAACTCTCCCCTACCGACGACAAACGACAGCGCATACTCCAAATCACTAGAACTCTCAATAACCAAGCCCTAGACCAAACAGAGTGTATTATGCAACGCCTGAAATGCCAACAATACACCCAAGGCAACAAAGCTAGTAAGCTACTAGCGCACAGACTCAGAGCCAAACGAGCTTCCCAAAAGATAGCCTACCTCACATCACACACAGGACAAAAATGATATACACCGAAAGCCATAAGCGATGAATTTGCGCGTTATTACGCCAAACTATACAACCCAAAGTCCGACCCCTCAACCCTGCAACCAATAGAGCAAGATATACAAAACTATCTAAATGAACTACAACTACCACGTCTCACAAACAGCCAACAGCAGGAACTCACAAAACCACTGAGCATAGAGGAAATAGGGGGGTGATCAAATCTCTGCCATCGGGAAAGTCCCCGGGACCCGATGGGCTAGACAATACATATTATAAAAAATTTGGCACCATCCTAGCACCATATATGGTCAAAAGTTATACTCAGGCCATTAAGCATAAAACCCTACCCACCGAAACGTTTCAGGCGCACATAGTAACAATACCCAAACCGGGAAAGGCGCCAACAACACCATAGAACTTTCGGCCAATATCCCTACTAAACACCGACGCCAAAATCCTAGCAAAAATATATGCACTCCGACTGGGGGCAGTCCTGCCTTCCATTATCCATAGCGACCCAGTGGGCTTCATCAAAGGGGGGCAAGGGTCTGACAACACGAGAAAAGTACTCAATATCTTACATCACCTCCATAGACAAGAACAAGGGGGCCTATTGGTCTCACTGGACGCGGAGAAGGCCTTTGATTGCCTGAACTGGCGATTCCTCCGCGCGGTGTTACACAAATTCAATATCCCAGAGGGGTTTACGTCAATGGTAGAAGCAATGTATAGCTCCACTGGAGCTCAGGTGCTGAACTCAGGGTTCCTCTCGGAGCCCATAAAACTAACAAATGGCACCAGGCAGGGATGTCCCATATCGCCCCAACTGTACGTGCTGGCTCTGGAACCTCTGGCGGTCAGGATAAGAGCTAACCCCAACATACATGGCATCATGATTAAGGAACGGGAATACATGACCAATCTCTTTGCGGATGACATCTTACTGACACTCACCCAACCCCACATCCCCCTGGGACGCCTGCTGTGTTTGGTCTTCCACCTCCTCAAAGCCACCTTCCTCCTCTGACTCCTCTTCTTCAGACTCCTCTCTCTGCATTGCCTCTCTCTGCGTTATTATAAGGTGTGTTAAGTAGTACTATTTCTATCAGTTTAATCCCTGTTACGTCCCCTATAAGGGGACGTGTATATAAGGCATCGATTTTAGGAAGCGGGAGATGGAAGAAGATGCTTGGTCGGTCCTCCTACTTCAAATTTGGGGCACTGCGCTTGCAATCTAATGTGCCACCAGATAGGAGTGGTGTGTTAAGTAGTACTATTCCTATCAGTTTAATCCCTGTTACGTCCCCTATCAGGGGACGTGTATATAAGGCATCGATTTTAGGAAGCGAGAGATGGAAAAACATGCTTGGTCGGTCCTCCTACTTCAAATTTGCGGCACTGCACGTGCAATCTACTGTGCCACCATATAGGAGTGGTGTGTTAAGTAGTCCCCCTCATCAGGCCTTTTTTAGTCAAATGTATCGCCCACTGTCAGTCCCTTCGGGATCCATCCCTCATTCATCTTAATAAAGGTGAGGTAATCTAGACTTTTTTGACCTAGGCGACTTCTCTTCTCAGTGACAATACCTCCTGCTGCACTGAAGGTCCTTTCTGACAGGACACTTGAAGCGGGGAAGGCCAGAAGTTCTATCGCAAATTGGGATAGCTCAGGCCATAAGTCAAGCCTGCACACCCAGTAGTCAAGGGGTTCATCGCTCCTCAGAGTGTCGATATCTGCAGTTAAGGCTAGGTAGTCTGCTACCTGTCGGTCGAGTCGTTCTCTGAGGGTGGACCCCGAAGGGCTGTGGCGATGCATAGGACTTAAAAAGCTCTGCATGTCCTCCATCAACAACACGTCTGTAAAGCGTCCTGTCCTTGCCGGCGTGGTCGTGGGAGGAAGATTACTTTCACCTCTTCCCCTATTAGATTCCCATTGTGCTGTGACATCACCCTTATATGCTGTGTAAAGCATACTTTTTAATTAATTTTGGAACTGCTGCATCCTTTCCGACTTGCTGTAATTCGGTAACATTTCAGGCACTTTCTGCTTATACTGGGGGTAGTAGCGTGGACACCCAGTACAGGTCGCTCTCCTTCAGCCTTTTTATACGAGGGTCCCTCAACAGGCACGACAGCATGAAAGACCCCATTTGCACAAGGTTGGATGCCGAGCTACTTATGTCCTGTTCCTCGTCCTCAGTGATCTCTCTGAAGGTATGTTCTTACCCCAGCCACGTACAACACCACGGGTACTAGATAGATGACAATGAGCACCCTGGGATGCCTGTTGTGGTTGGTCTTCCTCCTACTCCTCAAAGCCACATTCCTCCTCTGACGCTTCCTCACAATCCTCTTCCAGCGTTGCCGCAGGTCCAGCAAGCGATGCTGATAAGGCTGTTTCTGGTGGTGATGGTGACCACAACTCTTCCTCTTCACGCTCATCTACGGCCTGATCCAGCACTCTTCGCAGGGCACGCTCCAGGAAGAAAACAAATGGTATGATGTCGCTGATGGTGCCTTCGGTGCGACTGACTAGGTTTGTCACCTCCTCAAAAGGACGCATGAGCCTACAGGCATTGCGCATGAGCGTCCAGTAACGTGGCAAAAAAATTCCCAGCTCCGCAGAGGCTGTCCTAGCACCCCGGTCATACAAATACTCGATAACGGCTTTTTCTTGTTGGAGCAGGCGGTCAAACATTAGGAGTGTTGAATTCCAACGTGTCGGGCTGTCACAAATAAAGCGCCTCACTGGTACACTGGTACACTGATGCACGGCACATGTGTCAACTTGCCCAAATGCAATGCCGCCAACAAATTTCTTCCGTTGTCACAAACCACTTTGCCGATCTCCAGTTGGTGCGGAGTCATCCACTGATCCACCTGTGCATTCCGCGGCGGACAGGAGTGCTGGTCCGGTCTGACTCTCTGCTTTCAGGCAAGTCAACCCCAAGACGGCGTGACACTGCCGTATCACGGATGTTGAATAGTACCTCGGGAGCTGGGGGGTGCCGTTGATGTGGAGCAAGACGCAGCAGCAGAAGAGGACTCAGCCAAGGAGGTTATGGAAGAGGATGGAGTAGGAGGAGTAGAGGAGGTGGCAGCAGGCCTGCCTGCAAGTCGTGGCGGTGTCACCAACTCCTCTGCAGAGCCACGCATTCCATGCTTGGCAGTCGTCAGCAGGTTTACCCAATGAGCAGTGTAGGTGATATACCTGCCCTGACCATGCTTTGCAGACCAGGTATCAGTGGTCAGATGGACCCTTGCCCCAACACTGTGTGCCAGACATGCCATTACTTCCTTTTGCACAATCGAGTACAGGTTGGGGATTGCCTTTTGTGCAAAGAAATTTCGGCCAGGTGCCTTCCACTGTGGTGTCCCAATAGCTACAAATTTTTTGAACGCCTCAGACTCCACCAGCTTGTATGGTAAAAGCTGGCGGGCTAAGAGTTCAGTCAAGCCAGCTGTCAGATGCCGGGCAAGGGGGTGACTTTGTGACATTGGCTTCTTACGCTCAAACATGTCCTTGACAGACACCTGACTGTGGGCAAATGAGCAGGAACTGCTCAAGGTGAGAGACGGAGGGGCGGAAGGTTGAGAGGGGGCAAGGAGGACAGCAGTGGTTAACGTTGCTGAAGCTGCTGGACCAGGAGGAGGATGGCGGCTTTGAGTTTGTGTGCTGCTTGTACTCATGTGTTGATCCCATAGGCATTTGTGATGTGCAATCATGTGCCTTCTCAAAGCAGTTGTACCTAGGTGGGTGTTGGACTTCCCACGACTCAGTTTATTTTGGCACAGGTTGACTGTGTCACTAGCTCCTTGCGACGACCTCCCCCTGCTTCCAACTCGTCTCCTCCTCCTCCTCTCTGTCTCCCAATCTGAACTTTCCCCCTGTTCTTCTTCTCTTCTAGCGGGCACCCACGTGACATCCACGGACGCATCGTCATCATCAACCGCTTCACTTGTATCTGACAACTCAGCAAAGGAAGCAACAGTAGGTACAACATCATCATGATCACACCGTACGTGTGTAATGCTGCCTGACTGAGACATATCCCTGTTATCTACATCCTCTGGCAATAATGGTTGCGCATCACTCATTTCTTCCAACTGATTTGTAGATAAATCCTCTGACATACCAAGTGAAGTGGCTGTGGTGCTAGTGTTGGTGGTTGCGGCAGGCGGGCGAGTGGTAACTTGAGAGGTGCTCAAAGCTAAGCTGGAGGAGGATGGTGCGTCGAGGTTCCGAGCGGAAGCTGTAGAAGATTGGGTGTCCTGTGTTAGCCAGTCAACTATGTCCTCAGAACTTTTCCAGTTCAGGGTACGTGGCCTCTGAACACTGGGCATTATTCTAGGGCCAAAGGGAATCACAGAACCACGACCACTACGGCCCCTGCAGGGTGGCCTGCCTCTGCCTGTCATTTTTTTTATCGATTAGTGGTACTATGCGTGCAAGCTACTGTGACAACAGATATGAGTGGCACTGGTGTGACACTGTGCCCTGGCAGGCCCTTAAACGCACACTCGTGAAGGAAACTGACTGCTATTATATTACAGTCCAAAAAGTTTATTTTTTGTTAAATGCAAGCTATTGTGACACCAGTGAGTGAGTGGTGGCACTGGGCACGTGGGCACAGTATACGCTGCGAGCCTGACACACATGCTGGCAGACAACTAACTGCTATTCAATCTATTACAGTCAAAATTGTATTTATTTTTTTAAAATGTACACTACTGTTACACCAGATATGAGTTGCACTGGTGTGACACTGTGCCCTGGCAGGCCCTGAAACACACACAATAGTGAAGGAAACTGACTGCTATTATATTACAGTCCAAAAAGTTTTTTTTTGTTAAATGCAAGCTATTGTGACACCAGATATGAGTGGTGGCACTGGGCAAGTGGGCACAGTATACGCTGCGAGCCTGACACACACGCTGGCAGACAACTAACTGTTATTCAATCTATTACAGTCAAAATTGTATATATTTTTTTAAATGTACACTACTGTTACACCAGATATGAGTTGCACTGGTGTGACACTGTGCCCTGGCAGACCCTGAGATGCACACTAGTGAAGGAAACTGACTGCTATTATATTACAGTCCAAAAAGTGTTTTTGTCAAATGCAAGCTATTGTGACACCAGTGAGTGAGTGGTGGTACTGGGCAGGCCCTGAAATGCACACTAGTGAAGGAAACTGACTGCTATTATATTACAGCCCAAAAAGTTTTGTTTTTGTTAAATGCAAGCTATTGGGACACCAGTGAGTGAGTGGTGGCACTGGGCAAGTGGGCACAGTATACGCTGTGAGCCTGACACACATGCTGGCAGACAACTAACTGCTATTCAATCTCAATTCAAAATGTTTGCAAGGGAACATTTGAACAGACTGGTACCCATCATTGCAGATTAACTCTTCTACAGAGCAATACAGTTTTAAATCTAGAAGGAGCACCACTGGCATTGTATTTGGTGTCAGACAGCTCCAAGAGAAATGTTGAGAACAGAACAAGGTATTGTACATGTTGCTCATTGACTTCATCATAGTGTTCAACGCTGTAAGCTGAAAAAGTATGTGGTAAATACTGGAATGCTTAGGATGTCTACTTAAGTTCCTCAGTATGATAATTCAGCTTTATGAAGATCAATGTAGGCATATCAGACACAGGAATGACTTTCTAAACCTTTACCCTACAGGCAAATGAAGCAAATTAATGCTGTGTTCTTGCAACAATTCTCTTCACAATCTTATTCAACTTGATGCTTCAAAGGACCACTGCACACCTGAATGAAAAGAACAGTGTCTACATCTGTTACCGCACTGATGACTGCCTATTTAACAGGTGACAGCTAAGGCCCACACCAACATGGTTGACCAAATCATCAGAAAGCTGATCTTTGCTGAAGATGCTGCAGTGCTAATAATGTCCTGCTTGGCAGAGGCTGCTGAGCTTTATGGATTAGAAGTCAGCCTGAAGAAGACAAGTATTCCACCCCATGAAGATTAACATCATCCTCGCATCACCATTGGCAAATCAGAGCTGAAACAGTCCATGGGTTCAGCTACCTTGCGTGCATCTTCTCTTCAGATGCCAAGATTGACAGAGACAGATAGCAGACTGGCAAAGTCAAACAGAGCAAGTGGCAGACTGTATAAGAGAGTCTGGAACAACATGCATCTGAACAAAGGCACAAGATCATTGTGTACAGAGCTGACCACTCCATTGTATGGTTTTGAGTCATGGGTTACCTATCCCCACCCCATGAGACACCTTGAGCACTTTCACCAGCACTGCCACTGCACAATCCATAACATCCATTGAAATTACTTCATTACCAACATCAAAGTTCTCACACAGGCGAAGACCAACAGCATTGGTTTGCTGTATGGCAAATTCACCACTGGTCACCATCAGAGAGAAGCACCAAAGAAGAGGTACAAGGACCCTCTGAAGAAATTGCTTAGTGCCTGTCACATTGACCCATCTGCTCTAACCTCTGATCACCATTCATCGTGCTGTCTCCTCCTTTGAGAACGCACGCAGGGCAGATCTAGAGAATAATAAAAAAATTAAAAAAAAACTGTGAAACTGTGGCATCAAAGTCAGACCCTTTGCAGCTTCTGCAGCTGGATATGTCTGTCTTGCATTGGACTCGTCAGCCACCAGCAAGTCTGCAACAGTCATGGACAACCTGCTTCCTAAATCTTTGTTCACAAAGTCAAGCCAAGATTAGCATTTGTATTGCATCAACATATTCTGCATTGCTTTACAGTAATAGAAAGGATACATTCAGAGGTGAAGAAGGCTAGACTCAAATGAGATTACAATCTATGTGGATTTGAGGTTGGTGGATGTACAGTGGTGGTGGTGGTATATCAGTAAGGAATCTTGCCCAATGGCACTTGCTGGTAAGGTAGCTTGACTGGAATTTGATCCTGAGTTTCCCAGTTCTAAGACAGTGACATTACATTACTTATAAAGATTTAAAGACATTTTAAAAATGTGTTCAGTCAGAGTCCGCACAGCAAATACATTTAGAGGAAAAACTAGCGGTGAATATCATCCAATCCATTCCGAAAGTTTTTATTTTGGGTCCCTTGTCCTACAATCTCTGGGTACCTAGATAAAATGTTCTAGTCTATTCCAGGCCATTTCTACTCATAAAAAACTCTGGGTAATTATCATCCTGGCTGATTTTTGTGCTATTTAATTCAAGACACTTTTGCAACATTTAATTTGGAGTGAACAGTAAGAGACATTCACGGATAAATAGTTTCCCATACAAAACAGACATTTTTTAGTTAAATTCATTCTGTTACACAGAAACCTTGGCATTGGTATATCAAAATGATGGCACTCATAAAGGCAATATATGTCTAAGTTAGCAGACAATTGACCAGAGCACAAGGCAGGAGAACCACAGCTGTGTGTTTTTATAAATTCAGACTATAGCACTGATAGATCCTCTAACGTCAGCAATGATCATGTTTTATTTCTCTGACATCTAACTCATATACTTTCCTTACAGGCCAGCTTACCTGGAAATACTTCCTATACAGATCATTGTTTTTCTCCACACTAGATATGCAAGCAATGTTACATTTTATATACTTTTTAATTCTCTTTTAATACCCAAAGGGAGTAAAGAGTAGAGCATTTTGGAAATTTTAAACTTAATCTTCCCCAATTTTTTCATTACAGTTCAACAAATAGTTGAAACCAATTGAGGAATTGGCTGGGGTGGATGAACAGTGGGACGTACTGGTGTTCACATGGTAAAAGATTTGACTGTTTTAAATGATTTCCAGAGTTGCTAAGCAACACGTGCTACTTTATTTGATGTATCAGTCTTTACTTGTGCATACTAATGTATATTGTTAATTATATATTTATTATGTGCTGCCTGCAGACATACTGACTTAGAAAGTACAAATATAATCAACAGAAGTTCTTTGTTTTGGGAATTCAGAACTGTATGATTCTTCCCTCTTTGTTAGTAATTTATGTTTCAGATATTTTGTAATTAAGCAATATGTACCACAGTTCACATTTGCATAAATACTTTAGGAAAGCAAGACATTTAAAAAAAATAAAATAGAATAGCCTCAGGAAATAGCCAGGAGTTCTATTACAAATAAGTATTTGTGTTATGAATAATGTGAATGAAATCTCACATTTACAGTATCTTGTTTTTGTTTATCATTTATCGTTGAAATAGATACGACTTAAAGAAGCGTAAAATAATAGGGTGAAAAATATCAATTAAATCAGAGAAGTTAGACTATATATTAGCATAAGTCTTAAATAAGTTTCATTCCTCTGGTTCATCAGTTTCAGTCGACCAGAAACGTATACATTATGCGAACAATATGCAGTGATAATTTTTTATTAGGCTATCACAAGATACTAAAAGTCAAGCTTTTGAAAGTCTCCTCTTTTTCTCAAGTCAGAAGTAATGCTGATCAAAATGTTAAAATTGAAGATTATGCTAGCTTTAGTATACTAATAATCAGAATTGTAATAATGACAGGAGTATTTTGCATATCTTTCTTTAGTTAACTCAAGAGCAGCTAAGAAACCTATAGAAAAAACAAGAACCAAGTAAGAAATGAAATCAGAAAGAAGTAATGTATATATAAGGCACAGTGAACCCAAGCACCTCTCTATCTTTATGCGACACAGGCAAAATAGAGAAAACAGAAAACATGAAATAGCATCCCACTGAACGTGGATTTCAAGCAAACGCGTCCACAGAAGTGTACAGAAATTTTGTGTGAGCACTAAAACATGCTGCTAAGAACATTGTGGAATCCAATCACAAGAATTCCACCAACAATAAAAACATATACAATACAAAAAAGTGCTCAGCGCAAAGTGGTATTAATGCTCCAATTCCCAGAGCTTTACAACACCCTGTGTATAGGAAGGTGAGTATATGTATACCTGAGTTCGATATAATTTCCTCTCCAAAATTGGAGATAAAAACACAGATTTATCTATGTAAAAGAAAGAAAGGACTCTTAGGGCAACACTGTTGCAGTAAAGGATAAAACTAATAACATTTCTGTATGGTCCAACTCACATTTATTTGAGCCTGTTATATAAAAACTGTCTCAAGTAGTATCACTTTAAATGCAGTATATGGATCCAGATCAGTAGGAGACTTGTTCCTCAAAAAGAGTTTCAAAGGGAACAACACTAGTTAGTAGAAATCATAACATTTATTCAAAAAAGTATTTAAAATCGGACATTTAAGTTTCTGGTGTTTCATCCATCAATGAATTAAAAGCACAACGCGTTTCAACTCTAAACGTGCGTCTTCCTCAGGTGCATGAAAATTATTGCATACAGTCTCCATTTTTAAAAGCCATTTGACGCCTAATTTGATAAAGCTTCTTTAATTAACCTATTAGAGTCCTCCTGAACCCTTGATTGATTCATTATCCATACCGCCATGCTGTGTGACGTCACTTCTGGTTTTGCTTGTGCTACGTGACTGTAGCGGTACTTACCCTTTCCAGGGGCCGGCCGGGGTCCTCTGTTCGAGCCGTGCGAGGTCCTGCTGCACGAGCCGCGCGCGGCTCATCCAACGGCTGGAACAGGAGGGCGGGCAGTGACCGCGAGAAGCGGTCACGTGTCCCGCCTGACTCTAAGAGCGCGCCTCGGGTCTCGGGCGCGCTCTTAAAGGGACAGTGGGAGCCTAAATTGGAAAAGGCCTCCCATTGGTCCCTGTCATACCACACTCCCCATACACTTACCTTTTGGGGGCGTGGATATGACAGGGGCCAATCAAAATAGGTGTTTAGTTATTTATACTCAGTATTTATACTTTTTCCCTTAGTTCCTTGCCCTATCGTGGTTTCTGTTTCAGTTCCCTTTAGCGCTTGTTGTGTTCAGTTGTGTTCCTTCGTACTTGACCTTGGCTTTGTTTTCTGACTACGTTATCTCTTTATCCTTATCTGTTCTGTTTGCCGGCTTGCTGTTTTCTGTGTACCAGACCCCGGCTAGTCCTAGTTTATGCTGTCTCTTTGTGCCCTTGACCTCGGATCGTTCCTGACTGTACTTCTCCTATATACGTCGAGTACGGCCACTCTAAGGTCCGGTAGACGTATCTCCCCTCTGTGTTGTCTTCTGTTTAGCGGAATCCTGCGTGTTGGGGTATATTTTCGTTACAGTGACGTCACGTCCGGTTTGCCATTTTCGTGCGTTCCACCTTTGGTTATGCGTTCCAACAGCTCAATTTGTGCGTTCCACTGTAAATAATTCTTATATTGCAGTCTATTCTTATCTCCACAATACAGATAGTAAGTTATAAAGTGTCTAATATTATTGCACATACTTATTTATGAATGTAAATCTCATAATACATATTTACATAAAACATATATGTCATTTTATCAACAGTATATAAAATCAAATACAGAAAGGGGGAGAGAAGAGAAGAAGAGAGAGAGAGGTATTAAAAATGAGAAGAGTACATAATATATATTACCTTTATATTCCCTAAATGTGTATATATACATAAAAATATTGCACATCTGTATATTAAAATCTAGATAATTTTTTTTATTTCAAAATCTATGTTAAGACCACAAGGGGAGAGGGTTTCTAAATCAAAAATCAACTTCATCTCTATTTCATTTAAAATCTTAACAAAATCACCCCCTCTCCAAGGTTTCTTAACTTTTTGAATACCTATAAAATTCAACATTTTAGGATTACAATTGGGGCTTTTGATAAAATGAGCTGACACAGAGTGAGTGGTAATCTTATTATGTATATTTCATAAGTGTTCACTCACTCTGATTTGCAGTGGTCTCGTGGTTCTCCCCTCGTATTGTTGTTATTTAAAACTCACAGAAGTGAGTCAAACTGAAAAGAAAAATGTGGAAAAGGCTTAGTCATAAGGAAAAAAACTTATTAAATGAAGAAATAATACATGCAATCAATGAATGTTAAATATACATACATCCCTTGGACTTTCCAGATTCATCTTACTCATCATAGGAATTTAGACCTTCCACTGTCTCCTTTTGAATTACCTTTAGGACTAAAATTCCAAATTTGAACCAGCGTATCCTGACCTTGAGCATTCTGGTCCTAAAATCTAGAAAAATACTTCTGGACCTGGTAGTTCCGAGAAGTAGCCATCAGATCTACGTAGGGTATCAGTCAAATCTGAGTCAACCCGGAGGATACGTCGGGACATAGTTGCCACAGTTATTCGGCTCAGGTAATCAGCCATTGTATTATGAGTCACTGGTTGTTCATCTGTGCCCTGATCATCATGGGCTGTAATTCCCTCATCAATAAGTGGCTGTGAGACCCACCTTGACGATTGATATAGGATACAGTCGCATTGATATTTGAGCAAATTCTGACCCACTTGTTCTTCAGCAACCCTCAGAAGTGAAGAAGAGTCCTGAAAATAACTTGTAGTTCCATCCAATTGAATGATAATATTGTGCCTTCCCTTATCGACAGACCTTGTGTAACATGGTCCAAACACTGTGCAATCAATCTTTGAAAACTGGAATCCGAGCTTATAATTGACCAATGAGGTTCTGTTCATTGGAAACCCAGAGATGTATTCTCTCTTTTCAGCTACCAGGTAAGGTATAACTCCACTGATAATGACATCGTCAGTGGCTAGCTCCAATTCATCTTTCTCTTTTGAACCAAGATAGGAAGGACCTTTGAGGAATCCCAAGATACCTTTGGGCTCATCTGACAAGTCTGATGGTGAAAGACAGGATTACTAATAGCTGCATATACTTTCTTGCTGTTACCAAGCGAAAATGAAGAAACTGGAAGAGACAACTTCCACAATTTGTGGAACTGTTCCTGAGAGAGAGAAAAAGTAGAGCATAGAATTTTCCACCCAGAAATGTCAACCTCTGAGCTGGTGTGAAACTGATTTTCTTGATATTCATCAAGCAGCCAATCTTCAGTAGTTCTGAAAGATCTATATCCCTCTGTGTGCCTGTCTTCTGTGGGTCTGAAGCTACCAGAAGTAGATAATCCAGATAACAGAACCAAGTAGTGTTCTGGACTCTCAATATCAATATATTCTTCGGGCTGCAAACAAATGGTAGGGCAAAGGAAGTTCTCTTCTGAGATAATGCTGAAGATCTAGGGCTATTGGAATGTGATAAGTAAGCATCCTTTAGATATACAGAAATAAGCAAATGATCCTTCCAAATTGCTTGAGATATGGAACTGATTGACTCCACCCCGAAGACTCGGACATTCAGCCTTTTGTTGGCCCTCCTTAGGTCCTGTATAGGCTTCCATGTGCCTTTTCTTTTAGCACCAGAAGAGAGGTGAATATTGTCCCTGGAACCACTCTTGTTATGGGGCCTAAGAAATCACCTCTTTGTCCAGAAGGCTTTTTGCATATTCCTTCAGTGTTATACCTTTTGATTAATCGGTCTGAATTCTCTTGTTGATATAGAGACTCCTGTGTCTGAAGAAAAAACTCCAGTCTATATCCATCTGGACTATGGATATCACCCAAGTCTCCAGAATGTGACGAGCCCAGGTATGTCAGCCTAAAACTGGAGGACAGACACAAGTTCATTGCTGAAGAGCAAAATGGCTGCTTCATAGCTCTATTAGAACCTCAAAAGGTAGGTTTACCAACTGCCATGAGTTACCTCTGGAGTAGTCCCTGCAGGGTCAGTAACTCCATGTATCGCAGAAATGCTGGTCACTGGAGGTTCTCCTATCTGACCATGAGGAGCTGGGATTCTTGGATCTTCAGTCCTGAGGTACAAATACCTAGCAGCCCTCAACTGCATTTTTTTCGGATTCATCCAAAACTTTCCCAAACAGCAGCTCCCCTTCAAATATGTATATAGGTTTCAGCACTTAGTGGATAATCCCCTTAAAATTAAAAAAGGTGCATTTATATGCCAGAATAGAAAAATCATATAACAAAGTATCCAAAAAATATAAACAATGTAATATGTGTACAGTTCTGTAACAAAGTCCTGAAAAAAAGGAAGTCCAGATAATGTAGTGATGTGTAGCAGCTCAGAGAAATGTAGAAATCCCTTTAAAAAAGAAACAGAGAAAGATACATAGCATAATTCTGTATCACAATTTATTATCCAAGGGACAGGAACAAGTAAAGTCCCCCCCCCCCCCCCCAACTTAAAACTCTTACACTGTATAAAATCTTGTACTCATCGTATATAACTGTGCAGGACAGAGTCTATAGCAGCCACGTATGTGTCCTCCAGCGACAGCTCCTCTCCTGTGCACTCGGGAAGGCTGTCTGCTGATCTTTGTGGGGAAAACGCTGGCTGCAAGTCCGACTTCTGCTGAGCACTCCTACTTCAAATAGATGCTTGTAGAAAAAAGAAGAATAGCACCCTATCAACGCGTTTCGCCCTTCTGCCGAGGGCTTTTTCAAGATAGGTGCTTAAAATCCTGTTCGGCAGTTTTATAACTTGCCGGGCAAAAATAATTCAAATCTCTTAAAGGTATATACCCTTTTTTAAAACATATGATTAAAAAAATTAACAAACTCATGGAAACAGGTGCAAATAGAATCATACATCTAAATTATGATAAAAAATGGATGTTGTATAAATAGTTCAAATCTCTTAAAGGTATATACCCTTTTTTAAAACATATAAATAAAAAACTCATGGAAACAAGTGCAAATTAAATCATACATCTAACCTATAGTATAAAATGGATGTTGTATGGATTTAACTTTGTACATTAGCAATATGCATAAACATAAAACATGAAATAATTCTAATGATAACTAAGACTGTTGGCTTCATAATTAAAGGTGCAGTGTAAAGCAGTCACAAAGATTATGATTGCTACCGACATCCCCACCACGGTCACATACAGTCACATGTTGGTGTGATATCGTTAATAGCACAATGCATATAATATAAAAATTCAAATAATGTAAAATTTCAAGACTGGCGTGTTTCCTCCTAATGAATAAAAATAGTGAACTAATAGCCATACAGTATATAGATATGTCCGTAGTCTTCCCATCAGGACAGAGACCTACTAACAACCTATATCTAAAAGCATAATAATCTCTATATAGAAAGGGGAAATATGCCAGTTGTACAAAATCAACATGAATCTTGAACTTGGGATCTCTGTATAATACAAAATTGTTCCCAAAGCTCATTGTAATCATACTTATAAAATATAACAATTCTAAACTTCCAAAATAAAACTTCCAAAATAAAACTTGGATGGTGACATATATTTATATAAAGGATGGATAAACTATTATTTTGTGTGTATAATGGTGGAACGCTATTTGTCTGGGGTTCTCAATTGCTGGGGAATATAGATCCCTATTATTCTCTAGATGCTGAAGGGTTAATTTGATTCGCCAGGAATTATGTCTATTATGAACTGATAGAGGTTCTAATTTTATGTTATAGTATATTGGCTAATTCTAGCTCTGCATTGCGGCCGAAAGGTATCAGCGTCTTAAGGGTATAGATCCAGAACATTTCCCGGTACGTTAAGGTTTTACTTAATTCTCCTCCCCTCCATGGTATTTCCACCTTTTCTATTCCACAATATGCAAGGAGGGTTGGATCACCATTGTGGTGTGTTCTAAAGTGATTTGGAGAGGGAGTGTTTCTCGAAACCCCTTTTAATGTTATAGGCATGTTCCCTGAGTCTAATCTTGAGTGTCCTTTTGGTTTGACCCACATACTGGAGGCCACAAGGGCACTCCAACTTGTATATGACTTGTTTGGTGTTACAAGTAATGCAGTTCTTAATATCGAACACTTCTTTTGTGACCGTAGACTGGACGGTGGTATGGTTTTTCTCTCTGGAGCTCAATTTGCATATGTTGCAATTTCCACATTTGTAGAATCCCTTTTACCCATTTAAAAAATGGTTTGGTCTTGTGGGTTTACTATAGCTATGTACTAGTCTATCTTGCAGTGTGCGAGCCCCCCTAAATATAACCCTCGGTAGTGTAGGTAGGAGCATAGCTAGAGCCGGATCCTGCCGAAGCAGGTGCCAGTGTTTTAATATACTTTTTTTTAAATAGTGAGCTTGTGCTATATAGTTAAACACTACAGGGCACATATTCTCCGTATCCTTGTCCCCTTTGGTTTTCTCCTGTTTCAGTTGTATAAGGGTAGTACGCTCTATGGTTTTAACTTTCTGGAGAGCTAATTCCAATGTTTCTTCATTGTAGTCCTTCTCCATAAACTGTTGTTTGACTTTTTGTGATTGTACTTCATATATCTCAGGATCTGTACAATTTTTTTTGACCCTTAAAAATTGTCCAAATGGGACACTCGACAGCCACGATGGATAATGACAGCTTGAGGTCCAAATGTAGCTGTTTACGTCCACACTCTTAAAAAAAGTTTGAGATTTTAGTGTATTCTGCGCATCAATATAGAGAACCAGATCCAAAAAGTCTATATCTGTAGTACTATACTTGTGTGTGAACGATAAGTTGTATGTGTTGGTATTGATGTACGTTAAAAATTCAAAGAGATCCGCCACCTTCCCTTTCCACAAAAAAAAACAATTGTCGATGTACCGTCTATAGAAGACCAGGTTTGCCCCCCACTGGTGTCCTTGCCAGACAAACATATTTTCCCAGTGAGCCATAAAAAGTTGGCATAACTAGGGGCGAACCTGGTCCCCATAGCGGTACCGTTGGTTTGTAGGTATATGTCGCTGCCATACCAAAAGAAATTGTTGTTCAATATAAAATCGATGCATTCAATTAAAAATTCTGCTTGTTCCATTAACATCGTAGGTTCTTCATATAACGTTTTTCTTATTGCCTCCAACCCCAAGTTGTGTTTAATAACTGTATACAACGATGTAACGTCGCAAGTTACCATAAAATAATCTTGATCCCATTTTAGGCCTGCTATATGTCTTAAGAGGTCTCCACTATCTTTTAGATAGGATCTAGCTTTTTTAACTAGTGGTTGCAATATAACATCTATGTACTGGGATAAATTGCAGGTGAGAGATCCTATCCCAGAGATAATGGGTCTACCTGGAGGATTTGAGAGGCTTTTATGTATCTTTGGTAACTGATAAAATACTGTTTTTTTCTGATGTATAACCATAACAAACTCCAGTTCTTTCTTAGTTACTATATTTAAAAATTTCCCCCTCTCCAGTATATTGAACAAATAGAATGATGTAGAGGGCAGACTTTGAGGATGAGTCATCATCCCAGAAACAGAACCATAATGCTTTCCTAGCAGCTATAGATAGATAAAGCCATTTGTTCGAGAAAATATCCTAGTTATATCTAGGGAAGCTTCAGTGAAGAAGTCAGTTGTAACCTGAAGACTTCAGACTGCATCTTCAATCTAGGCTCTTAATATCTTAATATACTTTAGATCTTTAATCACACTTTTCATGGTTCTAGACATAGCAATGAAAGCTACAGCTGTATGACATCCTGCATCGGCAGGCGTATAAATTTGGAAAGGTCTGCGTCTACTTTTGATCCATAGGCTTGCATAAAAAAAATAGCAGAGTTGTCAAGCGGTAACATCGACCCACAGGCTACCTTGGAAATCGGTGCATCTACCTTAGGTGGTGTAGTCCAGGGGGTGGTACCTTCTCCACAGGGTAAAGTTTGGTCTCTTTTTCTTACCCCTAAGGCCTCTGAAATACCTTAGAACGTAATTTGTAAGCCACGCCCGCATGTCATGTGACTGCACAGGTATAGGTAATGCTGAAGCGGCTACCTTCTGAAGACAGTCAGTGTCTAACTGTTTTCCTTCCCCTGCTTTCCCGTCACAACCAGAACATGGTGCAGATTAAGGCAATACCTTGCAACTTAATTTGTAAGCTATGCCAACATGTCATGTAGCTGAGCAGGTATAGGTGATGCTGAAGAGGTTACTTTCTGAAGACAGTCAATGCATAACGTTTTTCCTTCCACTGCATTCCCATCACAATAAAAAAATAAAAAAATAAATATTACCTGGCAAAGTACTAAAGTAAAAAAGGGCACTGTCAAATAATTTTACCAAGAAACCAGTCAAACATATTTAACTGGCTGAAAATAGCACTTGCCCATGTCTAGAGACCCTGCAAATACTTGTTTACTGTAATTTTCCCTCCAGTATAGGTACTTTCTGGCAATTGCCCTTATCCAAGATGGCTGCCGCAACTTGTATTCCCATAATGCAATTCATCGGTATTGGGTTCTTTAAGGCACAAACTGCACATGCGTGGGTGTCTTGCATTTGCCATTTAGAGACCAGGGAAAGGGCCCGGTCTGCAGCATACATGGCCCCTGAACACCCTGGGAACTGGGGATAAATCTCCAGGACCGAGGAGGAAGCATAAGACATGACGCATAAGTGCCTGCAAGGTGATTAAAAGGCAACAAGGTGCAAAAGTCAAAGTATAAAGGCACCACTGTATAAAGGCATCATAGTATAACAAGCATCACAGCCTAATGCACAACTGCATAATGTACCAGCATGTAAAGACATCACAGTTTAAAGGCATCATAGTATAAAGGCATTACAGCATAAGGAACAGCTGCATAATGCCCCACAGTTTAAAGACATCACAATTTAAATGCATCACAGCTTAAATGCATCACAGTTTAAGTGCATCACAGTTTAAATGAATCACAGATTAAATGCATCACAGTATAAAAGCATTACAGCATAAGACACAACTGCATAATGCACCAGAGGTTAAAGACATAGTTTAACCCCTTAAGGACACATGGCATGTGTGACATGTCATGATTCCCTTTTATTCCAGAAGTTTGGTCCTTAAAGGGTTAAAGGAATCACAGTGTAAAAACACCACAGTATAAAAACACCAAAGTATAAAGGCACCGTAAAATAGCAAAAACAAATAAAGTAATGAAGATAAAAAACATACATGTCCATAAGTAAAGGAAGCAAAATGCTTACAACCCAAGGGCTGTAGGACAGGAAAAAAGACTGAGGACTTTAGGAATGGAGCCTCCTTTTAAAGCCTTTGATGTTTTTCCTGTCCTATCGGCTGCAACCCATGATGTATATGCTGCCATGATTAGCCAGGAAAGAGGAGCTAAAACAGATGCATATATAACAAGATCAGTATACAGAGGTGGAACGGGTGAGAAAATGCAATCTGTATGCAATAAGTATTAAACTCCTGAATGAAACAGAATCTTTTTTTTTAGTGAAAGGAAAATGAAATTAGAGCAAGCTAGTAAAACATGTTGAACTTAAAAAACAGTACTCTTATGCTTATAAAAGCACACTAGGATATGCTAACAAGGCAACAGACTAGGGAAGTACCATACTAGGTGTAGCAGACTGGGTACACTGTCCATTTGTTTGCTGTACCCCTCGTTCATTTCCCGAACTAAGACTCATTCCCCCTTTTATACTCACTGAACTTCGACCACCCTTTGGCTTATTTACTTCAAAGGAACTCATTAAATCAAGTACTTTCCCTAGGTGACCACCATTCATATGACCGAGCGCACGTGTTCTAGGGAATGCCGGACATTTTGTCTCCTGAACGCCAGCAGCGATACATGGTCATCGAGCTCTTCTCGTATACGCGATCCCACAAACTCCCGGGAAAATGGTCAGAATGTGTAGGTGACTGTCACCGCTGTCCTCGGAAATCTTGTGTGTGTAATGCAAGGAGAACAAGCCTCGGGTGACCCTCAGCCCAGGTAGGTGTGTAAGAGGTGTCAAAAGCTGCTTCTTATTTTTTTTGCCCTGACTAGGCCTCTTGGCCTCTGGGCATATGTTGTACTGGTTCCCCTGCTGAAGTAAAGCTTATTGGCTGTAGGGTGTATTCACAGTTTTAACTAGAATTGTCGAGCCGCATCAGGGAGAGATTGATTATATTGTGGCAGGTCTTCTGTGGTGTATTCACGCTATGTGAGTCAGACAGAGAGAGACAGTTACCATCTTAGGATGTCCGAGAAAGGTTCAGAATCTGCTTTTATGAATTAGTAAAGGTAAGTGCAAAAGAAGGTTTTAGTGCTGAGGGGAATGGGCTATCCCCCACTTGTTCAAAGGGGGGTAGGAATACAGTCGGTTCAGCCTCTAGTCGATGAGCGAGGAAATCACCAGCCTGTCCCCAGCTCTGCTCCCAGTAGGCCGCAACAAGCTTGCCAAGGCACTCGTTACAGAAATTCTCAGGTAAAGTAGCAATCTGATTGCCCTGGAGCCCTTGCACTCAAAAATGAGTTTTGGGTGACATATAAATGCGATAGCTGGGATTAATACCCCAAATTCTGCCAAAGATGGGAGTTCAACAACCGCACCTTTGTTCAATTTGAAAGTCAGGCTCCAGCCCCTAGAAAACAAATTTTATTTATTTACAAAAACCAATAAACTTTTAATTAGCTATTTGATTGTTCACAAACTTGCTAAGTAACTGTTTCTTTTAAAGGTTTTTTTGAATATAGCCCATGATGTAAAAAGTGAAAAAAAAACTTTTTTTATTTTTTTTACTTTATCTAGCAAAAAGAAATAATACATGTTTTATACAGACACATACTTGAATTTAAAAAAGTCTAATAAGTTTTGACTTACTGTAATCAACTTTTACATCTTACACATGTTACTAAACATTGAAATCCATGCATTAGAGTTTTTCTGAGTTGCATCAAGCATTGTATAAAACATTTTAAAGAGGAAGGCAGGGAAGTCCAGGTGGCCGTTTAGATATTATGTACAAAGAGCACATCTGTTTAGTATGCTACAGTGAATAAATGGAAATTTTAACATTTTAAAGTTTGCACATACTGCACCTTCATGTTGTTTTTTTACGCCTTGGCTCATTTATTCTATTGTCCAAAACTTTTAAATGAGACTGATAACAGACTGCTTGGTAAAATCTATTGCATTACTTGACACATATTTCACAGCTGTTATTACGTTTATGCAAATCAGACCATAATACATGTAGACGAGCGAGACGAGAACCATCAAAGAAAGAGTGGCCAGGGTGGTGGATTGAATTGCAGGGTTAAAAGATGGAGGAGAATATACAGCCACCAGGAAAAGAAAGAGTGAGCCAGAGAACTGCTAAAAAAAAGAGAGAGAACAGATGCAGGAGTTATGCAGGAAGACAATTGAGCAGAAAGACTGGAAAGAAGGGGATGTAAAGTGCAGCTTTGCACCTTTGTGTTGCAAAACCTGTTTTGACTTAACTTAAAGAGTAGTGTTGTCGCGAACCTGAAATTTTCGGT
Source organism: Pelobates fuscus (assembly GCF_036172605.1). Lineage (NCBI taxonomy): Eukaryota > Metazoa > Chordata > Amphibia > Anura > Pelobatidae > Pelobates > Pelobates fuscus. The sequence continues at coordinate 273,259,691 of NC_086320.1, read as the reverse complement.
TCGCGAACGGCGAACGCGAACTTCCGCAAATGTTCGCGAACCGGCGAACCGCGCGAACCGCCATTGACTTCAATGGGCAGGCGAATTTTAAAACCAACAGGGACTCTTTCTGGCCACAAAAGTGATGGAAAAGTTGTTTCAAGGGGACTAACACCTGGACTGTGGCATGCCGGAAGGGGATCCATGGCAAAACTCCCATGGAAAATTACACCGTTGATGCAGAGTCTGCTTTTAATCCATAAAGGGCATGAATCACTTAACATTCCTAAATCACAATGGATATGGATTGACACCTGACATATGACATATTGACACCTTGACATATGGATTGACACCTGTCCTCAGAGACCCTAATACACACTGACACAGAGCAGAATAGGGACCGTTCCCCCTACATAGGGTCACTTGGCAGATATGGATTGACACCTATCCTAATGATCCCTGATACACACTGACACAGAGCAGAATAGGGACTGTTCCCCCTACATAGGGTCACTTGGCAGATATGGATTGACACCTGTCCTCAGGGACCCTGATACACACTGACACAGAGCAGAATAGGGACTGTTCCTCCTACAAAGGGTCACTTGGCAAATATGGATTGACACCCGTCCTCAGGGACCCTGATACACACTGACACAGAGCAGAATAGGGACTGTTCCCCCTACATAGGGTCACTTGGCAGATATGGATTGACACCTGTCCTCAAAACCCCTGATACAAACTGACACAGAGCAGAATAGGGACTGCTCCCCCTACATAGGGTCACTTGGCAGATATGGATTGACACCTGTCCACAAAACCCCTGATACACACTGACACAGAGCAGAATAGGGACTGTTCCCCCTACATAGGGTCACTTGGCAGATATGGATTGACACCTGTCCTCAAAACCCCTGATACACACTGACACAGAGCAGAATAGAGACTGTTCCCTGTCCACAGAGACCATGATACACACTGACACAGAGCAGAATAGAGACTGTTCACCGTCCACAGAGACCATGATACAAACTGACACAGAGCAGAATAGAGACTGTTCACCGTCCACAGAGACCATGATACACACTGACACAGAGCAGAATAGGGACTGTTACCCCTACATAGGGTCACTTGGCAGATATGGATTGGCACCTGTCCTCAAAACCCCTGATACACACTGACACAGAGCAGAATAGAGACTGTTCCCTGTCCACAGAGACCATGATACACACTGACACAGAGCAGAATAGAGACTGTTCATCGTCCACAGAGACCATGATACACACTGACACAGAGCAGAATAGGGACTGTTACCCCTACATAGGGTCACTTGGCAGATATGGATTGACACCTGTCCTCAAAACCCCTGATACACACTGACACAGAGCAGAATAGAGACTGTTCCCTGTCCACAGAGACAGCTAATGTGCCACCAGATAGGAGTGGTGAGTTTAGTATTGTTTGAATCACCTCCCCTTTTTAACCCCTTAAGGACACATGACGTGTGTGACACGTCATGATTCCCTTTTATTCCAGAAGTTTGGTCCTTAAGGGGTTAAGCCAAGGTGGGAAGATGCTTAGACCACTGGTATATTGGTGCCATCTTGGAGGATTTTTTTTGGTTTGGTTTTTGAAGCCACAGTGCTGCACCAGTGGGCCTAAAAATTAGGCATGTACACATGCCTGAAAAATGTGGTATTGTTGCAGCCGCTGCTGTAGCAGCGGCCAGAAAAATTGATGTTTGTTTCACAGGCAGAAAGTGCCCTAAAACATGGCGGCTTGAACCCTAGTTGGTGGCGGATAAGTCACGCAAGTCAAACGTCATTCAGAGCTAAAATACAGCAGCGTGTGGACCATTTTTAGCCCAAGGCAGCTCATCTCATCAGGCCTTTTTTAAGCGAGTGTATCGCCCAGTGTCAGTCCCTTCGGGATCCATCCCTCATTCATCTTAATAAAGGTGAGGTAATCTAGACTTTTTTGACCTAGGCGACTTCTCTTCTCAGTGACAATACCTCCTGCTGCACTGAAGGTCCTTTCTGACAGGACACTTGAAGCGGGGCAGGCCAGAAGTTCTATCGCAAATTGGGATAGCTCAGGCCACAGGTCAAGCCTGCACACCCAGTAGTCAAGGGGTTCATCGCTCCTCAGAGTGTCGATATCTGCAGTTAAGTTGAGGTAGTCTGCTACCTGTCGGTCGAGTCGCTCTCTGAGGGTAGATCCCGAAGGGCTGTGGCGATGCATAGGACTTAAAAAGGTCCGCATGTCCTCCATCAACAACACGTCTTTAAAGCGTCCTGTCCTTGCCGGCGTGGTCATGGGAGGAGGAGGAGGATGACTTCCACCTCTCCCCCTGTTAGATTCCCGTTGTGCTGTGACATCACCCTTATACGCTGTGTAAAGCATACTTTTTAATTTATTTTGCAAATGCTGCATCCTTTCCGACTTGTTGTAATTGGGTAACATTTCCGCCACTTTCTGCTTATACCGGGGGTCTAGTAGCGTGGACACCCAGTACAGGTCGTTCTCCTTCAGCCTTTTTATACGAGGGTCCCTCAACAGGCAGGACAGCATGAAAGACCCCATTTGCACAAGGTTGGATGCCGAGCTACTCATTTCCCGTTCCTCCTCCTCACTGATGTCATTGAAGGTATGTTCTTCCCCCCAGCCACGTACAACACCACGGGTACCAGATAGGTGACAACGAGCACCCTGGGATGCCTGTTGTGTTTGGTCTTGCTCCTCCTCCTCCTCAAAGCTACATTCCTCCTCTGACTCCTCTTCCTCACAATCCTCTTCCAGCGTTGCCGCAGGTCCAGCAAGCGATGCTGATAAGGCTGTTTCTGGTGGTGATGGTGACCACAACTCTTCCTCTTTCTCTTCACGCTCATCTACAACCTGATCCAGCACTCTTCGCAGGGCACGCTCCAGGAAGAAAACAAATTGTATGATGTCGCAGATGGTGCCTTCGTTGCGACTGACTAGGTTTGTCACCTCCTCAAAAGGACGCATGAGCCTACAGGCATTGCGCATGAGCGTCCAGTAACGTGGCAAAAAAATTCCCAGCTCCCCAGAGGCTGTCCTAGCACCCCGGTCATACAAATATTCATTAACAGCTTTTTCTTGTTGGAGCAGGCGGTCGAACATTAGGAGTGTGGAATTCCAATGTGTAGGGCTGTCGCAAATCAAGCGCCTCACTAGCATATTGTTTCGCCGCTGGATATCGGCAAAGTGAGCCATGGCCGTGTAGGAACGCCTGAAATGGCCACACACCTTCCTGGCCTGCTTCAGGACGTCCTGTAAGCCTGTGTTCTTATGTACAAAGTGTTGTACGATCAGATTACACACATGTGCCATGCACGGCACATGTGTCAACTTGCCCAACTTCAATGCCGCTATCAAATTCTTTCCGTTGTCACACACCACTTTGCCGATATCCAGTTGCTGCGGAGTCAGCCACTTTTCCACCTGTGCGTTCAGGGCGGACAGGAGTGCTTGTCCGGTGTGACTCTCTGCTTTCAAGCAAGTCAAACCCAAGACGGCGTGACACTGCCGTATCCGGGATGTGGAATAGTACCTGGGGAGCTGGGAGGGTGCCGTTGATGTGGAGCAAGACGCAGCAGCACAAGAGGACTCGGCCGAGGAGGTTATGGAAGAGGATGGAGTAGGAGGATTAGAGGAGGTGGCAGTTTCCTTTGGCACAGGTTGCAAATGGCATCGCTGTTGTCCGAGGCAGACACACAAAAAAAATGCCACACTGCTGAGCTCTGCAATGACGGCATTCTGGTGGTGGACACAGCATGCGTTGATTGGCGTGCTGTCGGGCTGACCCCGGGTGCCAATGCATGCTGTCTGACTGTGCCACTAGCTCCTTGCAACGACCCCCCCTGCTTCCAACTCGTCTCCTCCGCCTCTCTGTCTCCCCATCTGAACTTTCGCCCTGTTCTTCTTCTTGCCGAGCGGGCACCCACGTGACATCCATGGACGCATCGTCATCATCAACCGCTTCGCTTGTATCTGACAACTCAGAAAAGGAAGCAGCAGCGGGTACAACATCATCATCATCACACCGTACCTCCATGTGTTTAATGCTGCCTGCCTGAGACATATCCCTGTTATCTACATCCTCTAGCAATAATGGTTGCGCATCACTCATTTCTTCAAACGGGTGTGTGAATAACTCCTCTGACATACCAAGTAAAGCGGCTGTGGTGCTAGTTTTGGTGGTGGCGGCAGGCGGGTGAGTTGTATCTTGAGAGGTGCCTGAAGCTAAGCTGGAGGAGGATGGTGCGTCAAGGTTCCGAGCGGAGGCTGTACAAGATTGGGTGTCCTGTGTTAGCCAGTCAACTATGTCCTCAGAACTTTTCAAGTTCAGGGTACGTGGCTTCTGAAAACTGGGCATTATTCTAGGGCAAAAGGGAATCACAGCACCACGACCACGACGGCCCCTGCGGGGTGGCCTGCCTCTGCCTGTCATTTTTTGGGGGATTAGTGGTACTATAAGTGCAAGCTACTGTGAGACCAGATATGATTGGCAATGTGAACTGTAAGAGTTCTGCAGAGCACACACTGTAGGCCTGAGACACCCACTTGAAGACAAGTAACTGCTATTCAATCTATAACAGTGAAAAACTAATTTTGGTTTTAAAAGCACGCTATAGAGACACCAGATATGATTGGCAATGTGCACTGGAACAGTTCTGCAGAGCACACACTGTAGGCCTGAGACACCCGCTTGAAGACAAGTAACTGCTATTCAATCTATAACAGTGAAAAACAAATTTTGGTTTTAAAAGCACGCTATAGAGACACCAGATATGATTGGCAATGTGCACTGGAACAGTTCTGCAGAGCACACACTGTAGGCCTGAGACACCCACTTGAAGACAAGTAACTGCTATTCAATCTATAACAGTGAAAAACAAATTTTGGTTTTAAAAGCACGCTATAGAGACACCAGATATGATTTGCAATGTGCACTGGAACAGTTCTGCAGAGCACACACTGTAGGCCTGAGACACCCGCTTGAAGACAAGTAACTGCTATTCAATCTATAACAGTGAAAAACAAATTTTGGTTTTAAAAGCACGCTATAGAGACACCAGATATGATTGGCAATGTGCACTGGAACAGTTCTGCAGAGCACACACTGTAGGCCTGAGACACCCGCTTGAAGACAAGTAACTGCTATTCAATCTATAACAGTGAAAAACAAACTTTGGTTTTAAAAGCACGCTATAGAGACACCAGATATGATTAGCAATGTGCACTGGAACAGTTCTGCAGAGCACACACTGTAGGCCTGACACACCCGCTTGAAGACAAGTAACTGCTATTCAATCTATAACAGTGAAAAAAAAAATTTGGTTTTAAAAGCACGCTATAGAGACACCAGATATGATTGGCAATGTGCACTGGAACAGTTCTGGAGAGCACACGCTGAAGGAAGGACTGACAGAGCCGCTTGAAGGACACTGACTGGCTGCTATTAGCTTACACTAGAAACCTTTTTTCTTTGTAAAAGCACGCTAAAGAGACACCAAATATGATTGGCAACTGTCAAAGCACGCTGGAACAGGTCTACAGAGCACACGCTGAAGTAGGCCTGACAACCAGACGCTTGCAGACAACTAACTGCGCTTCTATTACAGTGAAAAAAAATTATTTCTTTTAAATCTAAAGCTTAAGCTATTGTAAAAACAGACATGAGTGGTGGCACTGGGCAAGAGGGCACAGTATCCACTGTGAACCTCACACAGAAGCTGGCAGGCAGGCAACTGCTCTTCTATTACACTGGAAACAAAATTTTGGTTGTAAAAGCACGCTATAGAGACACCAGATATGAGTGGCAACTGTCAAAGTACGCTGGCAGGGTTGTGCAGGGCACACGCTGAAGGAAGGCCTGACAGAGCCGCTTGAAGGACACTGACTGGCTGCTATTAGCTTACACTGGAAACCTTTTTTCTTTGTAAAAGCACGCTAAAGAGACACCAAATATGATTGGCAACTGTCAAAGCACGCTGGAACAGGTCTACAGAGCACACGCTGAAGTAGGCCTGACACCAAGACGCTTGCAGACAACTAACTGCTCTTCTATTACAGTGAAAACATTTTTTTTCTTTTAAATCTAAAGCTTAAGCTATTGTAAAAACAGATATGAGTGGTGGCACTGGGCAAGAGGGCACAGTATCCCCTGTGAACCTCACACAGAAGCTGGCAGGCAGGCAACTGCTCTTCTATTACAGTGGAAACAAAATTTTGGTTGTAAAAGCAGGCTATAGAGACACCAGATATGAGTGGCAACTGTCAAAGTACGCTGGCAGGGTTGTGCAGGGCACACGCTGAAGGAAGGCCTGACAGAGCCGCTTGAAGGACTCTGACTGGCTGCTATTAGCTTACACTGGAAACCTTTTTTCTTTGAAAAAGCACGCTATAGAGACACCAGATATGAGTGGCAATTGTCAAAGTACGCTGGCAGGGTTGTGCAGGGCACACGCTGAAGGAAGGCCTGACAGAGCCGCTTGAAGGACACTGACTGGCTGCTATTAGCTTACACTGGAAACCTTTTTTTCTTTGTAAAAGCACGCTAAAGAGACACCAAATATGATTGGCAACTGTCAAAGCACGCTGGAACAGGTCTACAGAGCACACGCTGAAGTAGGCCTGACACCCAGACGCTTGCAGACAACTAACTGCTCTTCTATTACAGTGAAAAAAAAATATTTCTTTTAAATCTAAAGCTTAAGCTATTGTAAAAACAGATATGAGTGGTGGCACTGGGCAAGAGGGCACAGTATCCACTGTGAACCTCACACAGAAGCTGGCAGGCAGGCAACTGCTCTTCTATTACACTGGAAACAAAATTTTGGTTGTAAAAGCACGCTATAGAGACACCAGATATGAGTGGCAACTGTCAAAGTACGCTGGCAGGGTTGTGCAGGGCACACGTTGAAGGAAGGCCTGACAGAGCCGCTTGAAGGACACTGACTGGCTGCTATTAGCTTACACTGGAAACCTTTTTTCTTTGAAAAAGCACGCTATAGAGACAGCAGATATGAGTGGCAATTGTCAAAGTACGCTGGAAGGGTTGTGCAGGGCACACGCTGAAGGAAGGCCTGACAGAGCCGCTTGAAGGACACTGACTGGCTGCTATTAGCTTACACTGGAAACCTTTTTTCTTTGTAAAAGCACGCTATAGAGACACCAGATATGAGTGGCAATTGTCAAAGTACGCTGGCAGGGTTGTGCAGGGCACACGCTGAAGGAAGGCCTGACAGAGCCGCTTGAAGGACACTGACTGGCTGCTATTAGCTTACACTGGAAACCTTTTTTCTTTGTAAAAGCACGCTAAAGAGACACCAGATATGATTGGCAACTGTCAAAGCACGCTGGAACAGGTCTGCAGAGCACACGCTGAAGTAGGCCTGACACCCAGACGCTTGCAGACAACTAACTGATCTTCTATTACAGTGAAAAAAAATGATTTCTTTAAAATCTAAAGCTTAAGCTATTGTTAAAACAGATATGAGTGGTGGCACTGACTGTGCAAATGGGCAAGGCATCCAACCTGACACAGAAGCTGTCAGGCAGGCAACTGCTCTTCTATTACAGTGAAAAAAAATGATTTATTTAAAATCTAAAGCTTAAGCTATTGTTAAAACAGATATGAGTGGTGGCACTGACTGTGCAAATGGGCAAGGCATCCAACCTGACACAGAAGCTGGCAGGCAAGCAACTGCTCTTCTATTACAGTGAAAACAAATTATTTATTTAAAATCTAAAGCTTAACCAATTGTTAAAACAGTTATGAGTGGTGGCACTGACTGTGCAAATGGGCAAGGCATCCAACCTGACACAGAAGCTGGCAGGCAGGCAACTGCTCTTCTATTACAGTGAAAACAAATTATTTATTTTAAATCTAAAGCTTAACCAATTGTTAAAACAGATATGAGTGGTGGCACTGGGCAAGTAGGCACAGTATCCAATGTGATCCTCACACAGAAGCTGGCAGGCAGGCACCTGCAATTACATTACACAGGAAAAAAAAAAAAAAAAAAGCAGACTGATGTTATAGCCCTAAAAAGGGCTTTTTGGGGTGCTGTCCTTACAGCAGAGATCAGATGAGTCCTTCAGGATTGTAGTGGACACTGAATACCCTAGCCTAGCTATCAATTTCCCTATCTAATCAGCAGCAGCTAAACTTTCCCTCCTCTCACTAAGCATGCAGCTTCAGAATGAATCGAAAATGGATGCTGGGAGGGAGGTTGGAGGGTGTGGAAGGGAGAGAGTGCTGCTGATTGGCTGGAATGTGTCTGCTGACCGAGAGGCACAGGGTCAAAGTTTGCCCAATGATGACGAATAGGGGGTGGTTCGAACTGCGCATGTGTCCGCCCGCCGTGGCGAACGCGAACACGCTAAGTTCGCCGGGAACTGTTCGCCGGCGGACAGTTCGGTACATCACTATTAAAGAGTTGCCCCCTTTTTACTCTCGCTGATCAGGGATTTATTTCCACCTTTTTGTGATTTTAAAATTTTTGTCTGGATATTATATATTAATTTAAAAAAAATTTTTTTTAAGATTATTCTCTTTCATTTACTCTGCTAGCTATATTCCTGTTCATATATGTTACATGTGATTTTCTGTTTTATGTTACAGGTGATTTTCAATGAATTGTGGCCTTAATTAAAGAGACACTATAGGCACTAGAGCCACTGTAGCTTAAAGGAACACTCCGTTCACCATAACAACTTCAATTTCCTTTTTTTTTATGAATGGGGAGCTGCTGATTGGCTTAGTGCGTCAGCTGGCCCCTCTAGTCAACCAGCAACACCCCTGCCATATGGCACTCCATTTCAGAAGCCAGATGCCACTGGGAAAAATGCATATATAGCACTGGAGGCTGCAATGAATGGTTTGATGGACACTGTGCATTACTAGAACCCATAATCCTGGACAAAGCCAAGAAATACATCTCCCTAGATGAGTGAAGATCACAAACAACAGCTGCTATATGAGCTCTCCCAAGGTAAATTATTGGTGGTATGGCTCTACCATGGCAGTGTAACTTGCATTAATCTTGGGTCAATTATATCCTGGTGCCCCTCTGAGAATAAAAGAGCCCTAATATTAATGCTGATGCTTTCACTAACACTAACCCAAACCTTCACACATACATTATACAAAAAAGTAGGAAGGTGTATAGGCATTACCAAAAAGAAATGAAAGTAATAGGTGTAGTATAAGTGTATCCCATAACACAAAATAAAAATATATATATACTACGCCAATCAGCAGAATATAGATGTTCTAAAGACTGGAACCATCTAAAAAACAAAAGTACAATACATAGTGCAGACTGTAAACATAAAATTAAGCCCCTATATAGGATAAGACTCACAGAATGTAGAGCCGTCCCAGGCTCTAAATAATGCGCTGGAGGGTGCCTGAACAGGATAAAACTACATCTTTGAGGAATCAGATAAGGTGTAACAAAAGGTTATTGGACAAAGGGGGACAATTAAACAGTGTTACATGTACAAATAGGTATAAAAAGGCATATAGACTAAATGGACACTGCAAAGTAATAGAAAATACCATCTGAATCAATCTTGAATACGGCACAGCTGTAATACTTCCTATTTCCAGCGCGGCATACTTGTGTAATCACGTGACGCGGACACAATTACGTCACTTCTGTTTTTTTGGTCAGTACAGTAAGGGCAAAGAGAAAAAGTTCCATATCTAATGTGGGCAAAACAGTACTCAAATGGTATAGATATAACAACCTTAGAAATATAGTACAACATAAGTAAAAAGGGAAAAACAACAACAGATTAAAATAGGATACATGTAATAGAAATACATATAGTGGAAATACACATAAACAGGACCATATAGATAAAACCTATGATAAAGAGGTAGAGAACAGTCTTAAAGGAACAGTAAAAATCTATCGTGCACAAATACAATCATAAAAGAGAAAGCAAGTGGTGATAAAAATCTATTAGAAAATCATAAAAACTCTAAAAAAATTACTAAATCTAATCTAAATCTAGGGTGAATATCCATCTGTTTTTAATTTTGCACAATTCTTTAAAATTGTCCTCCCCTCTCCAGTTAAAAGTAAAAAAAAAAAAAGAAAAATAGCCATAAAACTTAATAAAGAGTGATCTTTATTTTGGTACTCTAAAATATGAGCTGAAACGCTATGCTTGGTGTATCCCCTCTGTATATTACCCATGTGTTCCGCAATATGGTTCTTAAGACTCCTAGTAGTCGTCCCAACGTATTGCAGCCCACAGGGGCAGCAGAGGAGATACCACACCACATTAGATGTATGGCAAGTGAGGATATCTTTAATATCAATTTTTTTGTCCAGTCACCTTGGATTTAAAAAAGGTTTTAGTATCTTTTGAAAAAAAATAGACTTTTTACAATTTGGACACATTTTGCAAGGGTAAAACACATTTCTTTGATTAAAAGAGAAAGTGGTCTTAACCTGTCTAATAAAACTCTTGACTAAATCATTTTTAATGTTCCTAGTGCCTTGATAGATTACATTAGTTTATTCCCAATAACGTTTTTAAGATCATGATCTGTTTTTACGACATACCAAAATTTGTTTAATATGTCTGGATTCACTATTATAATCTGAAATTATGGGAATGCCTCTTGAATTGAAGTTGTTTTTATTCTTTTATTTTAAAGTATTACTCTTTTTGGATTTATATTCCAAAATTTGATTCCTATCTAAGGCGCTGACTTATTGTAACGGTCGATCTAAAAGTGTAGGATTGTAATTTTTGGCAAAAAACTGGTCTTTTAAATAATTGGCCTGTAAAATAAATTCATCCTTATTAATACAATTCCTTAAATTCCATAAAAATTGACCCTTCCGAATATTTTGTAGCCAAGGTGCATTATGACAGCTATCCATGTCTATAGAACTGTTGGCATCTCCTTTTTTAAAAAAAAAAAAAAGTACAAGTTTTTATATTGTCATCTTCAATATAAAGTTCAAGATCTAGAAAATGCACCTTGGACTTACTGTACTCACAAGAAAGCACAATATATCTTTGGTTTTGATTCAAAGGTTTTAAAAATAGGTCACTATGCCAAATAAAAAATACATCATCTATGTACCTGAGATAGTGGACCAGGCTCACACTCCACACATTCCTCCCAGTGGGAGGAAAGATTCCTCCCAGTGGGACATAAAAAGATTCACATAACTGGGTGCGAACCTCGTCCCCATTGCTGTATCGATGAGTTAAAAAAGATAAGACCTCTCGAACCAAAAATAGTTGTGACATAGAATAAATCTAATGGCGGGGCGGGGCCTGACAGCCAAGATGGCCAGCAGCACATTCTCAGAGCTCCTGCTACTCAGAGCGTAATTGTAGTAATATCGACCCATCTTGCGGTGATAGTAGCACACAGTGACCGGGACAGGACGCATTATACCCGGACGCACGAAATGATGCCTGTCCAGCAACGGAGCTCCACGGCAAGTCCCACATCGGCCATGCGGCCTACACCGGAGCGGGACCTGGTGCCCAGGGGAGGCGGCCGATTCCCCGGCACGGGAAACACCCACAAGCGAGAAACCACTGCAGCCCTGCTGCCCTCCCCTCTGGACCGGCGGGGGATATCCCGGTCCTCGCAGGGGACGATTACCCCCACATCACTACACGAACAAACGTCGACGACCAAACGGGGCCTAACCAAGATGGCGGTACATGCGCAGCCTGTGACTCAGCATACACTAGCTAACCCTCCCAGGCATACCCTGGATTTCTTTGACCGGTTGTGCACCCACCTCTGGTTGAAACACACCGACCAGAGACGGCTTTATAAACTGGAGAGAAGAGCGGCAGCAGCGTGGATCCGCCCAGCTACCCGGCGCCACTTACAGGGAAATCCCCCTCGCAAAAGAAGAACGGCCTCCACACGGAAACAAGACCAAAGCTTCACAGGGCGGGAAACAGTGCCGGGTACCACGGACGCCAAGGCTCAGGACCTCAAGCCTCAGAGGTGGGCCAACCAACACACCCGTATTGCCTGCCGTTCAACGACCCCAGCAACCCGCGATGGGCAGGGAACAACCCCACATATGGACACTCTTAAAGCACGCAGAGATCGGGGGTGCCGATCAGGGACACTCAGTCTCCTGACTTCTCAAAATGGCGGCTCCAGTACTAGCACGGATCTGGGTCATCAGCAGAAGGCTCACAGTACGTGCTTCCAAGCAACATAAGCCTACCCTCCAGGTGTCTGAGATCTCAGCAGTCTCTAATCAAACTGGGGGTCAGGTGAGAAAGCAGGGGGCTTACAGTGACTGCCCCGCAGACATCTGCTCCTCCTGGCTTATTATTCACCTGGTGGACTCCTGTACTCTTTTTTTTTTTTTTTTCTTTTCTTCTTCCTATTTTTCTATTTTTTTCTATTTTTTAAATGTTTTTATTCTGTGTTGCCTTGAATGTTGGCTACGCTCAGGTCCCACTATTACTACGCATAACTAATCCAGCAAGTTACACTCTATAGGCAAGGTTTTTCTAAGCTGATTATTTTTCGACCTCACCACACAATGTGCAAGTTAACTAGCATTACAGGTGACACACCAAAATATGCAACTTATCCAGCAGGCTCTCTGCTACGTTACAAAGTGTAGGTTATCTGAAATGAACTCACACCCGAGCAGTACCGGTACTGCCAACCTGATAAGCAACGTTCTAAGCCCTAGTTTTTACCTCATATTACCCATGTTGTGCTGTGTAAAATTACCACACCTTTCATGCTCCGTAATGTAGTAACCGACAGACCGGTGACAGCAACACACATATAATAATGTGCAGCCTACACTAATGCCTAACAATTGTTACAACATGTTTGGATAACTGCTTACCCTCTCCGTTGTGGCATCGTAAGCCTTATTTTGCTTTATTGTGTTTTTATTGTGTTTATATTGTGTTTATCAAGCGCATTACCGCCACTGCTTAATGTTGTTTATTAATACAAATACTAAGGTATGGCTAATCGTTCCCAATCTACCAAGCTATGCCTACATATATTGTATATTGAACTCTTCATTGCATGTACTGTTAGTTTTATTACCTCAACATACATAGCTTAATTACTTTTCTGTACTTTGTAGCCAGATACTGCTCTGTTTAAAACGTGCTCATGCAATCTCTACTATAGCATAGGCGGCCCTGCAAAGTTAAGCATCCAGTAACTGTCATCTACTTCATTTTATTTCATCTACCTGTATTCTGAGAAATCAACTGTTTAGTTAAGCATGTTAAATACAAAAAAATGTGTAGACTATCATGCCACTGTTTGGCTTGTTTGAAAACTGAAAGACGCTGTTGTGGAGCTTATTGAAATATTGTAACCACCTGCACAACCAAAATAAAGAATTAAAAAAAAAAAAAAAAGAATAAATCTAATGGCTTCCAAGAAAAAAATCTAATTGGCATTCTGAAAAATCACCAAGTCTGAGAAAATGTTCGACCAACTTGCAGCCTAACTGATGAGAAATAATTGTATAAAGGCTGCTGACGTCGCAAGTTACTAAATATATTCTTCCTTCCACGGGATCTTCATTAACTCTTTAATAAGCTGGGTAGAGTCCTCAAGGTATGAGGGTTGGAACACCACCAAAGTTGAAGTAGCCTGTCAATATACTGTGATAGGTGACTCGTTAAGGAGTCCTCCCCAGCCACTATGGGTCTACCGGGGAGATTTTGGAGATCTTTATGTATCTTAAGAAGAATGTAGAAAACAGGGGTCTTAAAAACAGAAATATTAAGAAAATTAAATTCCTCAAGATTTAAAATATTTAATCTTTTTCCCTTTTCTATTAAAACGTTACAATTATCAAACTAAAATGTTGATGGATCCCCTTTCAACTTTATTGTAAGTATTTAAATATCCCAACTGTCTGTGAATCTCTTTAATGTAATCACCTCTGTTTTGGACAACCATTGCTCCCTCTTTATAGGCCTGTTTTATAATTAGGCTCTCATCATTTTTTATATGAAATTAAAAACTTGTTTTTTACTTCTTATTTGAGGTGTCGTTTTTCTAATTTCTTCCATAACCAGAGATTCAAAGACCTTCTTTGCACCACTTATTTAGTTTCTAGGAAAACATTTGGATTCATTTTTAAGATCCGTATGTATAAAAGTAGTAGGTGATGCAATTTCTTTCGTGGATTGATATGAATGTTTATTAAAAAAAAAAAAATCAAACTTCATTTACCGATGAATTTATGGAGATCAATACAACTTTTATAAGGATCATTAAAACATGTGGGGGCAAATTTTATTTATTTTTTAATTTTAAATTTTTGCTGTGCAAATGATTACAGTATATCAATGGTCGCCACAACAGCGTATTTCAAGAGTCAAAACAGTTTAACAGTGGCATGAGAGTTCACACAATTTTATGTTTTTTTAAGCATGCTTAACTAGACAGATTGGTGAAGTAAGATTAACTAGAGTGCCATGACTAATGTTTAGTTTACGATTCCGATGTTGCTACGCTGTCGTGTACATAATGTATAAGCACGGTTTGCAGTATAGCAGTAGCTAGTTGAAATAATACATATAAAAGTTAAACTATGTGTACATGGCTAGGCACCATTAGCACTAAGTGGGTGCTTAATAATCCAAGATAGGTATACATGGAAGATGGTCTGAGAGGACCTGTAATGAGACTATGTTAGGGACCTTGGGTGTTATGTTGTTCCGCGTAGATGCAGAAGGGTATCGCTGGGTACAGGAACGGGGCAGCTGGGGCAGACAGTATTCCTCCTGACCTAATCTGTTATAAATCACCCTGCATGTAAGAAAGGGACATATAGGGTCAGGTTGATTAGGCTAGTGGGGGTTAATAGCATGTTAGGGTTGTGCTGGTTAAGCCAGCCTGTGCTGCTTTCTATTGACATGCATCTGGGACACTAGAGGGATCCTGGTAAACCCCCCTTATCCTGTGAGCGAGATTTCCCCAAGTCATTTCTTATCAAGACAGTGCTAAACAAAAGAACTTAAACTGAAAAATTTCTGTCCCCACGGCTTGCAGTGTCCGCCGGCATTTTGATTTTCCATCAGAGCCAGCCATGGAGGATTCTTCGGTTCTTCGCTGAGCTCAGCCGACGCCCCGTTGGGGGGTAACATAGTCCCTTAATAGTTCTAGAAGTGTACCCAGCGGTGTGTCTGGGTGGGGGCTTGCAGCTGCGTGAAGTAGGTGGGTGAGGCTCGGAGGGTGCCTACTGAATCCCCGCCGCCCTGCCGGGTCCCATCTCTGAGCCAGAGGTTGGTGTTGTGGGGTCACCCCTGCTGACTGTGGTCCTGGGCTGAGTATTGCAGAGTGTTTTTGCCGGCAGAGCACCATCAGTGGTGAGGTCAGTCGTGTGGGTTTGCAGGCCTGCTTAGGGCCTCTTCTCTTTTGGCGCCATTTTCGGGCTCTGCTTGCAGGAGTGAGTGTGCGTCTGCCTTGGTAGCATGTCAGTTGCGCTTTGGGTAAGTGTTTAGCTTGTTTGCGTGCCGCATTTTGCTGCTCTCTGCTATCGTTTTCCAGAATTTGTTGAAAATGTCATCCAGCTTGGCCCTGTAGTCTGGCAGTTCTGCACCCGTGGCGGTGGCCATTTTGCAAGGCCGCGTTTCGCCTTGCTTCTCACCTAGTTCCCTCTGTGGGGTCTCTGCAGGTGTTCTTGCTTCCTCTCAGGGTTAGACCGGGATAACCCCCACCGGTATGGGGGGAGAAGCAGGGTGTCAGTAGGTCTGGTCCTCCAGTGCAGTGACGGTGAGAGCGGCCATCTCTCCCCATCTCCGTCGCCCTCAGGCCACGACTAGCTTTCTTGGGCCCCTGATCTCCATAGCGCTCGAGTGAGGTATCAGGCATATCGCCGGGTCTCCAGTAGTTCAGGCAGTATACCCCGGTTTATTATTTATCTTGAGTTTGGCGAGTATGGCTTGGAAATCGGCCCGCAGAGCAGGAGCTCAGCTTTCATGTGTCTGTGGGGGCAAATTTTAAGCCCCATCTACTTGGTCCTTAGTTAGAATGGTATAAGACAGGTTAAATACTCCTAAGGATTGGTCTTTCCCCTCTTTATTCCCTCCGTAGGGTCGTTCAGCTCTGGTTCTTCTTCTCCCTGAGCCCATGCTCTTTTTAGAGAGATCTTTTGGGCCCATGTAGCCGGGTCCCGATCGACAAATGTAGCAGGACCAGAGGATGAGGATGAACCTGAGCTGTTTTTCATGTTCCCAGGGGAATTATATGGGAAAGATTGGTAGCTATTCATATGTTCAATTGAAGGTCTGGGTTGTGTTGGTATTTGTTTACCTGTTTTAACTTGCTGCCAACTAAGTGAGGAAATAATTTATTTCCTAGTGATGGGATAAGAGTTAAAACTAGGAGTCTTTTTGCTGCACTCTTGGGGCCTCATTGTATAGTTTATGGGGTATATTTCTACTCTGATTATCATTCCATACAAATTTATGATGTGGATGACATTTTTGTAAAAAAGATCTTACCTGATTATGAGCATAGTCATTTTTATCTCTGGAATATTTCTTTTTTTACATTTCCAGTATCTTGTTCTACTTTTTCCACACTATTTTTTACTAACTTTAAAAAATTCACAATTTATGTACTATCAGCAACTGGTTTAAGTAAATCCTGAATTTCATTATTTTTTTAAATCTATTTCTTGTAGATTTTGTTTTCTTTGTTGAATGATGATTTTCATAATTTTGAAAGAAAAAGATTCAAGGGCTGAATTCCAGATGTCCATGAATTCAGAGTAATCTCTATCGTAGGTGGGTGTCCTAAAAAAATCTCAGTCCTCTAGGAGTTATATTTTCTTCTAGATATATAAATATTTTTAGAACATCTATATTCTGCTGATTGGTGTAGTATATATTTTTTTTATTTTGTGTTATTCACACATACATTTTTGTCTGAATTCTAAGTGAATTAAAAGTGAATGCCAAATGTATGGTTAAAATAGCTGGACAGGAAATGTTCTCTAAATCTGCTAGGATTTCAGATTGGCTATTGTGACCTTAAAATGTTAAATTCACTTAGAATTCTCATTTTAGTAAATAACCCTGTAAATGTAACATTAATCCTAACACAAAAAAACATGTAATATATATAAACTATTGAATCATGTAAACGTAAATCATGTAAACGTAAACTAATGGCATCTCTCGGGTTTCTTTAGACATTTATAAACCACTTAGTCTTCTGTGAATTTATTTGCCCGTAATATACACTCTGTATATTTAATATTACGGTAATGAAAGATATTGGAAAACATGTTATAAAAACCCTGGTATACATTTTATTTTCATTTTACATTTGTTAAAACTTGCACTGCTGAGTTTTGTTTTCCCTTGATTGCAATAGATTTGACTGAAGAAAATAGCAGGTGAAGATTTTGAAGATTTACCTGCTTTTTAGTAAGACATATTAGAAACCAAGTGTTTGATAAATATGAATATTGTATACTTTTGCATATGAGCATTAGGATCTTCCTTGTCCCAGTGCTAAGACAATGTATATCAGTTTATGTTGATCACTGGGTGGAGGTACTGTTTAACATCAATATGTCCCAATCTCCCTTTACTTCTGGGGAAGCTCAGGCCTCCTGACCTGTTCCAGCCCATGCAGTGCTACTGGATTCTTAAGGCTACTGTTCAAATTGCAGCAAAAAGGGGATAGACCAGTAAATTAATTGTTCTGTAAAATACTTGAAACACTACTCAAGCCTTGAGCCTCCAGCCAACTGCTATCTCTACAGCAGACTGAACATTGCAGTTTCAATACCCAAGATCGGCAGACCTCACACAGAGAGTGCCACTGGATGATTCTTCAACTCCAGGACAGTTTATACACAGCTGTATTATTGTCCATCCATAATTTTTGAAAGCATCAGTAGTTTGGAAAATGGAAAATACTGACATTACATACGTAGTAAGGAAATTATTGAGTAGTTTGACAAATTCTCTATAACACCATGTTAGTGTCTGTTTAATAATATACACTTTAGATTTGTAGGAGAGCAACATAAATTCATATTTTGTGCATAATACAATTAATTTTCCAGTTTTGAAAGGCAAATATGTCATGAAATCTTTATATTTCCAAGTTAAGCTTTGTCATAATATAATGCATTTTCTAAAGCCAAAATGTCTAATCTGGTTATAATAACGGATATAGCTTGCTGGGATTCCATTGACACCTGTTAACTGTGTAATATATTTTCTATGCAAAAGGAGATTTTTTAATCTGTATAAATGATAGCATTTTTGACAGACTGTCTATGCAATATTTGAAAGATGAGCATCCCAGTAGGTGGCCAATGTGATTTGAGGAGTATGCACTAAATTATTTTCAGTTTCATGAAGCATGAAATATGTTCTAGTATGTCCTCAGTATGTTGTTATTTTTATTTTCTGTTTATCTGTTCATGATGATGATGACGATGATTTGCAGTGCAAATCTAAATCTTTTTAATAAATTACCTTTAATAATCACTTCTACCTCCATTCCAGCAACAGTATTCACCTAGCAGAAGAAAAATTTCTCCTGTAGTTCACTTATAAGTAGAGATGTTCCGAACTGTTCGCCGGCGAAAATAGCTTGTTTGTGGCGAACGCGGCGGGCGAACATATGCGATGTTCGGTCCGTCCCTATTCGTCATGGAGGTGGGAGGGCCTGGGAGGGAGGGTCTGCTGCTGATTGTCTGGAATGTGTCTGCTGACTGTGAGGTACAGGGTCAAAGTTTACTCAATGATGACGAATAGGGGGCGGACCGAACATTGCATATGTTCGCCCGCCGCGTTCGCCACGAACAAGCTATGTTCGCCAGCAAACACTTCCCGGCGGACTGTAAGGGACATCTCTACTTATTAGCAGTGGGAGTCATCATGGAATATGGAACAACATATTTCATTGATTATGCAAATGGAATGGAACCAGATGGTGTACCAGATGGGATACATTGATGTTGTGGCAGGCTTATGCAATGTATGATCATATAATGTAACTAAATCCCCATTATTTCTTGCCTAGATTAGGTGTTTTAAAAAAAACTAATAAAATCTGTCAACATTGAAGTTGCTGTTTAGTAGATAGGAGAGTGTGCTGGATCTTGTGTATTGTTTATTGATTATGCAAATGCCAGGTTTTAGCCAGGCAGGTATATTACAGCATTTAGGCGTTATGCTCACATTTAATCAACACTTATATTCTACTGACATTCTGAGATTCTCATAAACCTAATGTGCTCAAATCCTGACCCAATGGGTGGCATGCCATGCTCAAAATAATAAACCTATAAATTCCTATAGTTGAGAAATGACAATCACTTTAAATAGGTCTAATGAAGGTGTGGAACTATCGACAGTGCAGCCAATGCCCATTAGTTATATGGGCACCATGGCACCCTTCCCAGCACAATATCACTACCAAGTAGCAGTACTCTTGTTTCTTTTGCTTTCATTCACACATACAGGCATTCTTCATAAAAAAGCAAGACTACATTCACACACATTCACTGCATACAAATACAACCCTGCAAGGACATGGGCAGATGGTAAGCCTATAGCTGACAAAGCATTGTCAGAGTTACACAGCAGTTGAGCTCTACTACCCCTGCTCTATATGTAGTCCAAAAAAGATTTTTGCATCAGAGCCCCCTCTACATACGTTCCGCCACTGGTCTAACTCTACCCACTACTGCTGTTAGCCAATGACATCCATAAAAGAGAGGTCGATGTGCATGCCTGTTTTTTAGGGCATCTAAGATCTGATGGCCCAACTCATATCCAAAAACTGACATCAGAAATCCTTTAAGAGCAAACTAAGCATGTCTGAAAAGTTTCTAGTTGTTTTTGTAACTGTCTACAAATATATTCATCCAAGTAGATAGCTGCACTCACGGATTATGAAAGTCCAAAGTTTATTGAAAAAAGGTTAAAAAAACAGCGATCAACGTTTCAGTCCTCCATAGAGGACTTTCATCAGGATAAAAAAACATTGTCTACAAATATAGATATGATTGTTTGCTCACCTTTTCTGAAGCATAAGGTGGGGGAGACACAGTATATATGACCGACACAAATACATCATTTTTTTTCCAACACACACTTATCATTAGTCTTTACCATGTAAATAGATTTGCTTTTGCAGCAAAAACTGGAAGAGCCGTGCCCCACTTGCCTATATGAACCAGCCACACACTCGATTAAAATATATAATTGCCCTTGTATATTACATTGTTGACCAAATTATGAGTATGGAGGGGTTATTAGCTTTGTTTCAAACACATGTTACACTTATTGTTTTTATAAAATGTTATTTGGTTGTGAAGGGTTAAAAATACAACAATAACAAGGTTATATGAAAGGCAAAAAAAGTGTGGTAAAAAGATGGAAAAGCTAAAATAGTAAAAAATAAAAAAAAAACAGCAAGATGGAAAACAGCCATTTTGATTTAAAATGAAAAAAGGTTAGAAAAAGGTTAGTGGGTATCTTTGGTAGACAAAATAAATAAATAAAATAAAATCTAAACACCATTGTGGTGGCCAATGTTCTAAGCAAAAATATTCATCCACCTTCTACAACTTATGTTGCCATTATTTTCTTGTGAAAATTAGTTGTGGGCTATTTTCATTACAATGCAGCCTTAACAGTTTGGTTCTCAATGTAGTCTTGCCTTGTTCACCTAGGCCTATATGATTTGTAAAGCTTGAAACAATGGTATGCCAATTCTAAAAATTGGCTCCATCTATCTTGGTGATAAATGGATGTTTTTTATTGGTGTCTAAGGCTTACTCAACATAAATTCCAGTAATTGCTCTTTGGAATCTAGAATCTAGTTTAAATCCAAATAATGTTATTTATGTAGGATTAAATTAAATATAAAGTAAGGGGCTTTGTAAGAGCATCTAAAAAATAAATAATCGTCTATAAAATAGTATTATTGAACCCAGATATTGAGATTTCCCCTTGCAGAGAAATGAATCAGTGATTGATAGTTGGAAGGTGTTGTCTCTGGTTTCAGGAGACCAATTTGTATTTTTTGTGAGCAGAAATAGCACACTGTTCTCACCTGATTCAGTAATTTGCAAACTGATGTATGGCAGCTAAATTGGTGCTTGAGGACAGGGCTCAGATCGAGCATATAAGTCTTTCTTGTAGTGATCAGGGAATGAAGGCTCATGTTATGTGTATCTCCCTCTTTATTACAACATTGAACGCAATGGAATGCACATTTTTAAAAAAAAACATAATATTTATATTGTAAAGAAAATTAGAAGCATTTGCTAATTTAATATTTAAATGAACAATCAAAACAAATCAAATGTAAAATTGACATGGTTAGGTTTACCTTTTTAATGCATTGTGGTTTACAGTAAATTAAAAGTAGGGATATCTGCAAAGTGCGACATGGCCGTGTAGGAACGCCTGAAATGGCCACACACCTTCCTGGCCTGCTTCAGGACGTCCTGTAAGCCTGTGTACTTATGCACAAAGCGTTGTACGATCAGATTACACACATGTGCCATGCACGGCACATGTGTCAACTTGCCCAACTTCAATGCCGCCAACAAATTTGTTCCGTTGTCACAAACCACTTTGCCGATATCTAGTTGCTGCGGAGTCAGCCACTTTTCCACCTGTGCGTTCAGGGCGGACAGGAGTGCTTGTCCGGTGTGACTCTCTGCTTTTAAGCAAGTCAAACCCAAGACGGCGTGACTTCCGTATCCGGGATGTGAAATAGTACCTGGGGAGCTGTGGGGTGCCATTGATGTGGAGCAAGATGCAGCAGCAGAAGAGGACTCAGCCGAGGAGGTTATGGAAGAGGATGGAGTAGAAGGAGTAGAGGAGGTGGCAGCAGGCCTGCTTGTAAGTCGTGGCGGTGTCACCAACTCCTCTGCAGAGCCACGCATTCCATGCTTGGCAGCCGTCAGCAGGTTTACCCAATGCACAGTGTAGGTGATATACCTGCCCTGACCATGCTTTGCAGACCAGGTATCAGTGGTCAGATGGACCCTTGCCCCAACACTGTGTGCCAGACATGCCATTACTTCCTTTTGCACAATCGAGTACAAGTTGGGGATTGCCTTTTGTGAAAAGAAATTTCGTCCGGGTACCTTCCACTGCGGTGTCCCAATAGCTACAAATTTTTTGAACGCCTCAGACTCCACCAGCTTGTATGGTAAAAGCTGGCAGGCTAATAGTTCAGACAAGCCAGCTGTGAGACGCTGGGCAAGGGGGTGACTATATGACATTGGGTTCTTACGCTCAAACATGTCCTTGACAGACACCTGACTGTGGGCAGATGAGCGGGAACTGCTCACGGCAATAGAAGGAGTGGTGGATGGTTGAGAGGGGGCAAGGAGGACAGCAGTGGTTGACATGGCTGAAGATGCTGGACCAGGAGGAGGATGGCGGTTTTGAGTTTGTGTGCTGCTTGTACTCATGTGTTGATCCCATAGGCGTTTGTGATGTGCGATCATGTGCCTACGCAAATCAGTTGTACCTAGGTGGGTGTTGGACTTCCCACGTTTCTTTTGGCACAGGTTGCAAATGGCATCGCTGTTGTCAGAGGCAGACACACAAAAAAAAATCCACACTGCTGAGCTCTGCAATGACGGCATTCTGGTGGTGGACACAGCATGCGTTGATTGGCGTGCTGTCGGGCTGACCCCGGGTGCCGATGCATGCTGTCTGACTGTGCCACTAGCTCCTTGCGACGACCTCCCTCTGCTTCCAACTTGTCTCCTCCTCCTCTCTGTCTCCCTATCTGAACTTTTGCCCTGTTCTTCTTCTTGCCGAGCGGGCACCCACGTGACATCCATGGACGCATCGTCATCATCAACCGCTTCACTTGTATCTGACAACTCAGCAAAGGAAGCAGCAGCGGGTACAACATCATCATCATCACTCCGGACGTCCATGTGTGTAATGCTGCCCGACTGAGACATATCCCTGTTATCTACATCCTCTGGCAATAATGGTTGCGCATCACTCATTTCTTCAAACGGATGTGTAAATAACTCCTCTGACAGATAAAGTGAAGCGGCTGTGGTGCTAGTGTTGGTGGTGGCGGCAGCCGGGTGAGTGGTATCTTGAGAGGTTCCCGAAGCTAAGCTGGAGGAGGATGGTGCGTCAAGGTTCCGAGCGGAAGCTGTAGAAGATTGGGTGTCCTTTGTTAGCCAGTCAACTATGTCCTCAGAACTTTTCAAGTTCAGGGTACGTGGCCTCTGAAAATTGGGCATTATTCTAGGGCAAAAGGGAATCACAGCACCACAACCACGACGGCCCCTACGGGGTGGCCTGCCTCTGCCTGTCATTTTTTTTTTGGATTAGTGCAAGCTACTGGATTTGGATTTCTGGATTTGGATTTATGCGTGCAAGCTACTGTGAGACCAGTTATGAGTGGCACTGTGCAGTGGCAGAGGTTGGCAGAGTACACGCTGTAGGCCTGACACACCCGCTTGAAGACAACTAACTGCTAATCAATCTATAACAGTGAAAACATTTTTTTGTTTTTAAATGCACGCTATTGTGACACCAGATATGAGTGGCAATGTGCACTGGCAGAGGTTGGCAGAGTACACGCTGTAGGCCTGACACCCGCTTGAAGACAACTAACTGTTATTAAATCTATAACAGTGAAAAAAGTTTTTGGGTTTTAAATGCATGCTATTGTGACACCAGATATGAGTGGCAATGTGCACTGGCAGAGGTTGGCAGAGTACACGCTGTAGGCCTGACACACCCGCTTGAAGAAAACTAACTGCTATTCAATCTATAACAGTAAAAACATTTTTTTGTTTTTAAATGCATGCTAATGTGACACCAGATATGAGTGGCAATATGCACTGGCAGAGGTTGGCAGAGTACACGCTGTAGGCCTGACACCAGCTTGAAGACAACTAACTGCTATTCAATCTATAAAAGTGAAAAAAGTTTTGGGGTTTTAAATGCACGCTATTGTGACACCAGATATGAGTGGCAATGTGCACTGGCAGAGGTTGGCAGAGTACACGCTGTAGGCCTGACACCCGCTTGAAGACAACTAACTGCTATTCAATCTATAACAGTGAAAAAAGTTTTGGGGTTTTAAATGCACGCTATTGTGACACCAGATATGAGTGGCAATGTGCACTGGCAGAGGTTGGCAGAGTACACGCTGTAGGCCGGACACCCGCTTGAAGACAACTAACTGCTATTCAATCTATAACAGTGAAAAAAGTTTTTGGGGTTTTAAATGCACGCTATTGTGACACCAGATATGAGTGGCAATGTGCACTGGCAGAGGTTGGCAGAGTACACGCTGTAGGCCTGACACCCGCTTGAAGACAACTAACTGCTATTCAATCTATAACAGTGAAAAAAGTTTTTGGTTTTTAAATGCACGCTATTGTGACACCAGATATGAGTGGCAATGTGCACTGGAAGAGGTTGGCAGAGTACACGCTGTAGGCCTGACACCCGCTTGAAGACAACTAACTGCTATTCAATCTATAACAGTGAAAAAAGTTTTTGGTTTTTAAATGCACGCTATTGTGACACCACATATGAGTGTCAATGTGCACTGGCAGAGGTTGGCAGAGTACACGCTGTTGGCCTGACACACAGACGCTTGCAGACAACTAATTGCTATTCAATCTATAACAGTGAAAAAAAAATTTTTTTTCTAAATGCACGCTATTGTGACACCAGATATGAGTGGCACTGTGCACTGGCAGAGGTTGGCAGAGTACACGCTGTTGGCCTGACACACAGACGCTTGCAGACAACTAATTGCTATTCAATCTATAACAGTGAAAAAAATGTTTTTGTTTTTAAATGCACGCTATTGTGACACCAGATATGAGTGGCACTGTGCACTGGCAGAGGTTGGCAGAGTACACGCTGTAGGCCTGACACCCGCTTGCAGACAACTAACTGCTATTCAATCTATTACAGTGAAAAAATATTATTTTTTTTTTTAATGCAAGCTATTGTGACACCAGGTATGAGTGGTGGCACTGGACAAGTGGGCACAGTATCCACTGTGAGCCTGACACCGAAGCTGGCAGTCAGGCAACTGCAATTAGATTACACAGGAAAAAAAAGCAGACTGATGTTCTAGCCCTAAAAGGGGCTTTTGGGGGTGCTGTCCTTACAACAGAGATCAGATGAGTTCTTCAGGACTGTAGTGGACACTGAATACACTAGCCTAGCTATCCATTTCCCTATCAAATTTCTACACTTTCCCTATCAAAAGCTACACTTTTCCTCCTCTATCTAAGAATGCAGCTTCAGAATGAATCTAAAATGGATGCTGTACAGGAGGTGGGAGGGTCTGGAAGGGAGGGTCTGCTGCTGATTGGCTGAAATGTGTCTGCTGACTGTGAGGCACAGGGTCAAAGTTTACTCAATGATGACGAATAGGGGGCGGATCGAACCGCGCATGTGTTCCCGCGCCGTGGCGAACGCGAACACGCTATGTTCGCCAGGAACTATTCGCCAGCGAACAGTTCGGTACATCACTATTCACTAATGGAACTTTCGTCAATATGTAGTTAAAATATATTTACTTTTAAACCAGTACATGAAAGCGTTGGCATATGAGGGCGTCATAGCTGCCCCTATCGCTGTTCCGATTAATTGTAGGTAGAAAATGTCTTCAAACTTAAAGTAATTACAGGTTAATGCAATTTCTAGCTGTTACGGTTGCCTCCAGGCTGGCTGGAAGTTGGACCGTAGAAAAGGATGCTCCTAGCGCTTACCAAAGGACCATCAGCACCCCAGCCACCATAAGCACTGCAGACTCCACGAACCACCGCTGCTGGGCTGGTATCTCGCCGTCTGCTCTGCGCCCTGGACCTACGACCAGGCTCCAGGTTCCAATAGGCGAACCTCTTCCTTCTGTCGAGCGAAGCAGGATCAGGAACAAGAGCTCTTACAAGAGCTCAGTAGCTAAGGGAGTATGCAGAGCATAGCAATCCCTGTAGTGATTATAGCTGTCCCCTACAAACATGAGTCGAGGCTGCAAGTTAGAGGGTCAGAAGAGGTCTGAGGTCTGGAACACCCAGCCTGGCTTTTATTGAGGTTACATGCAAATAGGACACTCCCAGGGGGAGGCATAAAATCACCAATCACACATCTGGTGCAGCCCACACATTCCCTCCCCTCAGATAAACAGTTAAACCAATTATTACATACAGTAAAAATACAGTTTTTACACACACACTGTAACTTTAAAACCATACATCCAATTTCAATAAAAGTTGCATATTCCGACTCAGCATACATCAAACATAAACACTTCCAAAAATCAGCCAAATCCCTCCAGTGGATCAAAAGTTAGCTGGAAGTCCTTTATGACCGACCGCAAGCACAATTTCCTGCCCAAAACAGTTCCATAGATTTGGGCTGTGCGGCCGGTCAATTTCATGCGGAAAAACGACTAAGTCCCATTTCGAACGGGACTTAGTCTCTGGAGCTGCAAGTTCAGTATGGGAGAAGGTAAGGGTCAGCGGTGTTCGGCAGAATGTGTAGCCGATTTTAGTTCCACAGAATCTTTAGCATACACCGCTGACCGCATTCGAGGAAACCAAGATGGCCGCCGCCACGTGCAATTAACCGGCAGTAACCTCACAGCCTGGGAGGTAAATTGCCTGCACACTTTAGCTTCTGGGTGGTCCGCCTGTGTGGTACTCGGTTCAGTAAGCCCTATTTACTGAACCAAGTGGGGGAAAGCCAGGAACAAGTTATTTTAAAGGTCTGGGGACATAGTCTTAAAGGGGCATTGTTCAGCAAAGTCACAATATGTCCCCAGACGCTTCTTAAAGGGCCATACACACCAATAAAAGTTAATACATTTTCAGGGGCACAATCTTCCAGGGGCCATAGTCATGAGGCAGGAGGCTGGCAAATAGGCTTCTCCACAATCCAGGGAAGCAGGGCAATTTTTCATTTAAAGGGCCAGTTACAAATAGCCATTTGTAACACTAGCATTTCCAGAAGGTATTCAATAGGTGGACCTTTATACGTTGTTGCTGCTACTAGTATTTCTCTAATAGCTTCCATTCCTAGTTTGTGGGGTATTATCCTATACAAACTTTGTACATCCATCGTAACTAGTAGTGTTTCTTCTTCATCCAATTGTATTCTTTCAATGTGTTGTAAAAAAAAATCTGTTGTATCTTTTAGACATGTTGGTAGATTTTGAATGATACTCTTTATAGGATAATCCACAAATTTTGCGATAGGTTCTAATTATCCTTCACTAGCAGAAACAATGGGTCTGCGGGGGGGGGGGGGGGCGGAGGGGGGTTAATCATTCTTGTGAATTTCAGGTATTGTGTACATTACTGGGTGTTTCGGTTTTTTCACACATAGGTATTGGAACATGATTTTAGGATCATTCATTAAATCAGACAATGCTTCTTTTTCATTTTTTTGTCATGTTGTAATTATACCGTGGTGGATTCTGAATGTTGGGGTCTGTTTCCATTTGAATCACTTGCATCTCTTTTTTCTCGCGTTTTAAAAGGGTCTTTGTCCTCACTGTCTTTTCTGATTTCATTGGTGTATAATGTCCTTTGTAATTTATACATCTCAATCTGATTTTTACATTTGTTGGGTTTAGATACAGGTACAAAGGTTAATCCTTTATTGAGCACTGAATAGTGATTAGAATTCAGTACTTTCTCAGATAGATTCACTACTGGTGTTGCCTCCGATGCATTTGTGGTTTTGTGGAGGCACTTACATTTCTGGTTACCCTTTTGTCCCTGACGGATAATCCGGTTTCTCTTATATTATTTGGGGTAGATCCCATAGCTCCCGGAGGGTGGGATGTGTGTACTCCTCTGTCTAAAAAAGTAACCAACTTAGATGTATAGCTTGTGTCTCTGGAGTCTGTATCTGAGGTGGATTCTCATCCACCTCAGATACAGACATCTATTGTAGTAAGTGACATCTATTGTAGTAAGTGAGAGTTTTCTTATTCGTTGTCTGTACCTGGATGTAATGTTACGATTATTAGATTCCGTGCCGCTTAGCCAGCGATACACTTGATAATATTTATAGTCATTATTGACTTTGTCCAATTTCTGTTTCTTAAAGCGTATTAAATCATTTTGATATTTTTTAATATCCTCCTGTAGCTTTATCAAAATATCTGTAACTGGTGGTGTCTGCATAGAGATGGCATTCGTGGTCTCAAAATCTTGTAATGATTTTTAACACTTATTAGTTCTCTTCCCACTTCTTCCACTACAATGACCAATCCAATGAGCATTTATTCACTATATTCATCCACTTCTTCAAGAAGTCTGCCGTGCTATGGTTGGTGAATTCCTCACTCTAAAGCCTCTCGGTATCCTTGTGGCTCTACAGTAGTCCGAAATAAACACTCCATGTAAATCTAAATCCAATTCTAGTTTTCTGAGTTTTAATAGATCGTTGTAAAGATCCTTGGCCGAATTGGTGTGTGATAAATCTTGTGGGGTACGTGGCCATAATACAGCTAAGGCATGCTCCTCTGTAATGGATAAAATTGACATAGAAACGCCTGGTAACTGCGGCTAATAAATTCTCGGGTGATGGGTTGCATTAGCCGTAGTTACCAGGCGTTTCTATGGCAACTTTAAACAATCACATACTTTGTATCTCCGTTACCCGTAGTAACCACGCACACGCACGGTAAGCAGGTCACGGACATCACTTCTGGGTATAATCAGTCCATGGGCTGTCTTTTCACGAACTGGGCTAATTGAATGGGGAAAGTTTGCTATATATTCATAATATTTACACATGCACTGTGATCTTGAAAAAGACCCGAATCTTTTTGAGATTTCAAAATACAAGTTTTCCTGTTTTCAAGACCTGTGAGTGCATTGTTTATTAATTTGCTGTCTAAATATTCTAACGTTGACGATTGAAGCACCCAGGCAAGCTGCAACCTTTATTTTAGTGGAAGGTGGAGTGCCAAGTTATCGTAAGAAGTATATATATATATATATATACTTCTTACGATAACTTGGCACTCCACCTTCCACTAAAATATGTATATATATATTTAGAATCAAATAAATTATGTAAACTGAGCATTTGTCATTTTTACTGAGATCAAAAAAAAAAATTATGTAAACTGAACATTTGTCATTTTTACTGAGATCAGAAACAAGCAGATCAAGTAGGGTTAAAAACAGGTTTTGTAAGTCTAATTTTAAAATGAAATGATGAAGTGTATGCTCTACGATTTACAATTGTGTTTAGATAAAACCAGCTAATTGTATCTCTCTGGATACAATATTCATATAAGGCATAATGACAATTGGCTATTAGCAACATGCTTTGGAGGCAGTGAATGGTATTTGAAGAAATAAACTTAACTGCCATTCCACATGTTTAACTGCAATGCATATTCAAGTGCTCGAGTCCTTTTATAGCAAAGGAACATAGAGAAATACTTTCAGAACACCCTTTGTTATCCAGAACAAAACAAAATGCTTTGATGACATATGCTTTAACCTTGTGTTCTATTGATAGCATTATTAAGGCTCTTCACTCAGTATTAACCTATTATAATACATGCTTTGTTCATAAATGTAACTTTGAACAGTTATATAACATTTTACTTAAAAGATAACTCAAACCAAAACAGTGCTTTAATAAGACACAATTTCTGTATGGATTAAATCTTAATGGCATGTACCCCTGTAAAAGAAAATAAAAACAAACAAACAAACAAAGGATAACCTTACCCGAGATGGAATGCAGAGGCCAAGTTTTCCCACAAACTGCTCCTCCTCTATTGATGCCACACCCTGCGGGGACAGGGAAATCCCAGAGGGCAGGCTGAAGAGAGTATAGGCAGCACAGGGGAGGGGAGGTATTTTTTCATTGGTCAGTTGCCAGTGTGCGGTACAAGTTGATAACAGAAGTCTTTTATGCACATAATTAACATTAGCCAGCCCTGAACTATCATTCTGAGTCGCCAATTAACACTGCCAGAGGTGGGTTACCACAAAAAGTCAAAGCAGACTGCAATTACCACAACAACTTCAAAATACTGAAGTGGTCATGGTGCTTGGAGTAACACTTAAATTATAAAATATGTTCATAATAGCCTTGGTCCATGCACATGTACATTCTGCATTGTCCTGGTCTAGTTATTGGTCACACCCATACAAAAAGCAGAGCACCCAAGAACACTCATACTGTTTTTTTTAATTATATCAATTGGGAATGTTTGTGGCACACTTGGAAATTTTATTAAACTGAGTGTTTATGCTACTTTTAGATCAACCACAAAAACATGTGAAGAAGGCTGCAGCTTCTTAAATTATTTTTGTTTTACATTATTTAGTTTAAGGATCATTCTAAAATCGTTTACCTAAGCATACAGTTAATTGGAGTTAGTATTCTATGCATTTTGTTACTTTCCTAAGGGAAAACTTTGTGATTTGCCTCTTAAATAGGCATTACCTTATTGTCCATTTTTTGCAATTCACATCCTCCCCTTAAATTTTAGACAAATCCTGATATATATATATATAAAAAAAAAATTCAGATTTGGACTTTCTGATCTTTTAAAGGACGTATTGTCACGCACTGAAATAGTCCCTACTCTAGTGGCCATCATGCAACTATCTATAAATATAGATAAATGCTTAAGAGAATGTGGAGCTGAAAGACAAGTATTGTAAGAAACCTCCTGCAACCTGTTTGCATGTTTCATGCTGCAACTGATCACATGTTGGAAACTTGTCCCAACCTCAAGAAAGAAAAAAATTGTAAAGATACCTTCACTCATAAGATCTTCAATTACATTACAAGGTTCAACACATCATTATATTACCTCTCTTGTTCTACAGTGCTACTGAGAAAGAACAAACTGAAGCCATCATTGACTCTAGAGCTACAGGAGGCTTCCTTGATACTTCTCTAGTTACAACGAATAAAATTAATTGTATAACTAAATCATCTATTGATTCAGTATGGGTTGTTGATGGCTCCTTCATTTCAACAGACCCTATTGCAAAGGAGACTATTCCAATAAAAGCATCTACTAATAAAGGTAATACTGAATACTTCACTCTTGATGTGATTCAATCTCCAATCTCCAATATTCCCAATTATTTTAGACATAACTTGGTTATCTATACATACTAATACTATCAATTGGTCTCTCATGAAGGTTCAACTTGGTTCTTCTTTTGTAAGGAAATGTGTTACTCACATGCTGGTTTGTTACACACGTCATCTGAAAAAAATATTCCTGAGCATTATATAGAATTTTCTGATGTATTCTGTAAAAGGATATGGACACATACCATATTTACTTGAACTTAATGCACCACTGAATCTGATGTGTATTCATATTTTGGAGACTTTATTTTGCTTATAAAGGTGGGCATTAGATTAGAATAAATATGTACATTCAATGTTCACTGAGGAATTAAAAACGCTCAAAGACAACTCAGAAAAAAATTACGTAAAGGCTCTCTTTATTCAACCCTCCGAGTCACCCACAGGAGCTGGCATGTTCTTTGTAAGAAATAAAGACCGGTCTATCATTGATTACATGGAATTAAACAAAAAAATATATATATATAATTGGCAGGTAATTCCTAAATTAATCAAATTACTAAAGTCTTCCACTATCTACACAAACTTAGATTTCTGTGGTGCTTACAATTTACTATGTAACTGGAAGAGAGACGAGTGGAAAGTTGCTATTAGAAAC
Source organism: Pelobates fuscus (assembly GCF_036172605.1). Taxonomy (NCBI): domain Eukaryota; kingdom Metazoa; phylum Chordata; class Amphibia; order Anura; family Pelobatidae; genus Pelobates; species Pelobates fuscus. The sequence goes on along the minus strand of NC_086320.1, from coordinate 273,227,941 downwards.
CTCTATGGGTAATTTGAGTACAAAGTCATGCTATTGGGCTTTCTAATGTCCCTGTTACAGTTCAAAACTTGGTCAATTACATATTTCGTAAACTGTTGAATATATTTGTAATAATTTATTTCGATGATATCCGTATTTATTTTATCAATGTGGAGCATTCAGGAACATTGAAAACTTGTACACTGGGGATTATCTAGAGTAAGTAGTATTGTACACAGAGTAATCAAAGATTCGGTGCATTCTTTAATAGGAGATGCCACACAATGTACAAGGTTTCTGAAGCTTTGCAAACATTTATAGGAAATTCATCAGAAACCCCTCACTCTTCCCACTCAATTAAAAAATTATTTTCATTGATCTAACCAAGCTCAACATGCTTTAGACCTTCTTAAAAGATGGTTTACCACAGCTCATATTTTGCACCTTCCTGACCCATCTAAACTTTACATCCTGGAAGTGGATGCATTGGATCATGCAATTCGAGCAGTTTTGCCTCAACCATAAACATCACAACAACCCATTCATCCAATTGCATTCTATTGCAGAACAATATCCTCACAAGAAAAGAATTACCCTATTAGTAAAAATAAATTGTTGGCTATGAAATCTGCCCTGGAAAATTGGAAACACTTCCTTGAAGGAGCCAAAACTCCCATTACTATTTATACTGATCATAGTAATCTTTATTTTTTAAGAAGAAACAAAACCCCCTTGTCAAGGCAAGTCCGATGGTGTCTATTCTTTGACAGGTTCAACTCTCACATCGTATACAGACTAGGATCCAAGAACAGAAGGCTTACTGCCTCTCACAAATGTTTATTCCTCAGACTGAAACAAATAAAAATAACTGCATCATTATATAACATACAATTATAGGGGTCACTGGTCTAATGGTGTAATTTTCATACAATTATTCTGCCCATTATAGTACTTAAAAAACACAGTTTTATTCTAACTATGGATTCTACTCAACATCAAAATACACCTTTCAACATCAAAAATACATCTGTGCCTTCTGTTGATTTTCATGTTGTGCAACCTGAACACATTTTTTAAGAATCTGAAAGAAAACCTCAAGGCTGCTCAAGAAGCACAAAATCTGTCCACTGATAAAAAAAAAAAGCAATCTTATTTGGTTGACCACGAAGAACATGAAAACTGTTCAACTCTCAAAAAAGTAATTTTTTCATAGGTCCATTTTCTTTAAGAGATTAAGTGAGGTTGCTCTTTGACTTCAGCTCCCATACATATTATATTACACACAATCTTCCATGTTTCCATGTTGAAACCTCATGTAGAAAATCATTTTGCTATGAGTCATTTCTAATCTTGCCATAGTGGATGGGGAAGAAGAGGATGAAGTGTATAAACGTTTGGACTGCTGTTATCATCATGGAATTTTACAATATCTCATTAGATGGAAAGGAATCTTGGGAAAGGGAAAAATATGTTTATGCTTCCAGATTGATTGCTTCTTTCCACAGAACTTACCCTCAAAAGCCATGTACTTGAGCACTTGGAGACATCTTGTTTTTACGGGTGTTATGTCAGATCTCACCTCTTCCTCATTCCTTCAAACAGCTAGTCTTCCATGCTGACTTCTGCATTGGGTGTAGCCATGCCCGCACCAAATGTGACTGTTGCTCATCACTGGTAAAAGGAAGCTTGATGCAACATTGTATCACTCAGTTATTTTGTAATACCATGAGATGCAAAGATGGAACCTGAGTTTCTATCTATCTACAAATCTGTCTGTCTGTCTGTCTATCTATCATCATGTGAACAAATCCTATGTTGCACATTGGGTGACATAAGTTTGTTTTTCTCCCATTGTTGATATTCTGGGGAGAGAGAAGGACATTTTTCTCTCTACCCCAAGCCATTCTACTAACATATGATCAGGAAAGAGGTAAGCTTAATTCATGATGCCGGTGGGAGAAATCCCCAGTCTATTTATATAACAATCCATAGCAGCTCAAATGACCAAAAAATGTATCTGGCATTCCAACTGCTGTTAAATTAAATGTAATACATTCTTCAAAAAAGTAAAAATCATTTAATGAACAAGATACACAATACTAAGGCATGCTATATAGAAAAATAATACAATCTCAAGGCTCTGGAGATATAGATAAACCACTTAAACTTCTCTTTCTTTATGACATCTCTGGAACACCTTGATGACCACATTGTACCATAATACTCAGTTAATTAGTATGTATTATATTTATGTTATAGGATCTGCCTGCTATTTCAGCCAGCTTATTATCATTGTAATCCTTTATTCTCACAAGGCTCATAATCTCATAGCAGCACCTGAGATTAATAGGAGGTACACTATGCATCACCACTAGCTCTTCTTTTTTTTTATAATTCTTTATTTTTTCAATGATAATGAGTACGTTTTGCGTAGTATGGCTCGTGCAAGAGCCCATTAGTGCTTCAAGATTGCGGATTCAGGTCGACAATGGTGATAAGAAAAGAACAGGAAATGGAGGCTCACAATGTAGCATCTTCTATGTACATTTGATTTCCTGTTCCCAGGTGTCATTAGTTTTTAAAAAAGCTGTACAAACAATGAGATCATTTTTAACAGTGTGATAAACTATCTTCTTCTTGTAGTAACTCAACATAGAAAAAAACAGTGGGCCGGAGTACCGGTTTTCCCGGCCCAATGGTGAGTGATGGGGAGGGGGGGGGATAGGGAAAGGGGGGGTGGGTAGTAGGTGCGTCTTGGTCTTTTGCTTGTTTGACGTGTCCCCTATCTGTCTAGATGTCTTTATCTGTCAATGTAGTTTTCCCACGGTTCCCAGGTCCTGGTAAATGTTTTGGTGGAGCCTCGTATTCATGCCGGGAGTTTGTCCATAAGGTAGCATTCTTTGATCTTGTTAAGCACTGTGGTCAGTGGGGGGGGGGGGGGGGGGGTAGTCTGGTCGTAGCCAGGTTTGGGCCAGGGCCCTTCTAGCTGCTAGGATTATTTTATTAAGCAGTTATTGGTCTGGTCTCGGCCAGTTGTCTAAGGGTTTGGCCAGCAGGAATGTCCATGGATTTAGTTCTACCGGTCTGTCTAGAATTTGGGTTAGTAGTGTTTGAATTTCTGTCCAGAAAAGTTTAACTTTGGGGCAATACCACCACATGTGGGTGTATGTCCCTTTTTCTCTGCAGTTTCACCAGCAGAGGTTAGTAGGTGTCTTTTTAATGTGGTACAGTTGGAGCGGGGTGGTATACCACTGGAACATTGTTTTGTATGATTGTTCCTGCATTCTGACGCAAATGGAGGTTTTAGCGTTGGCCTCCCATTTGTCCTGCCAATCAATGCCTTCCAGAGTGTCCCCCAAGTCAGTTTTCCATTTTTTAGTATAGTGGAGGGTGCCCTATTCCCGGGTGGTGGAGCAGAGGTGGGAGTAGAGTTAAGTGATCATGCCCTGTTGGTATTGTTCCGCTTGGCAGATTTTTTCAAAAAAGGTCTGCTTAGTTTTGGCGGCTGTTTTCACAGTCGCTTGGTTGGCATAATTTCTAAGTTGGAGGTACCTAAAGATATCTGAGGGGGTCAGGGTTGTTCTGGCTTGTAGTTCTGGGAAGGGGATTATTGTGTCGCCTATAGACTGTTGGTGGACTCGTTGGAGGCCAACTCTCTCTCAAGGCCCTTGAAGTCCCAAGGTCTTATGCCTGGGATGAAGGCCCTATTACGATATATAAGGGTGAGGGGGGAGGTAGTGGATGTTAGTTCATATTTAAGGGCGAACCTGTCCCATAATTGGATGGAGTTAGTGATGGCTGGGCATGTTGTTCTCGGGAGTGTTCTGTGTTCTCTTGGGGTCCAGATGTAGAATTATGGGAGATCTGATTTCATGAGCAGTGATTCTAGGTCAACCCACCTTCTGGTTTCTGGGAAGGTGTGCCATAATGCTATTTGGGCCATTTGGGCCGCTATATAGTAAAATAATAGGTGAGCTAGACCCAGGCCCCCTCTCGTTTTAGGGCGGTAGAGTATATTGCAAGAAAAACTCTGTGTCTCTTGTTCTGCCATATAAAGCAGTTAGTTGTTCGCTGTAGTGGAACTAGGTCGTGTTTTGTTATGGGGATGGCCAGGGCTTGGAACAGAAATAGGATACGGGGGACATTCATTTTAATCAAGTATTTTATTGGGTTATCACAGGCCTTCCTCAACACTGCCTCTTTTGTTTGAAAATGGAGGAAACGCACAATAATATCTCTGGGTCTTGTGTTGTCTTCTCTCCGGGCGCGCAGGGCCCTGTGCGCTCTGTTTATGTGCCAGTGTTTGTCGACTATTTCTGGCAGTTGAAGTTGGAGGATGGCAAGAATGGTGGCCGTGAGTGGGCCTTCATCAGATTTTTCAGGAAGGCCGCGCATGCATATATTATTGCGGCGTGATCGATTTGCCAGGTCTTCTAATGCGGCTTCTGATGCTTCCAGTCCTGAGGTGAGTAGGTTGATGTTAGTGGTTGCCATGTTGTGGGCTGCCACGGTGGTCTCTACTCTCTGCTCAAGTTCAGAGGTCCGCGCTCCCAGCGCGTGGATCTCCGCCATCACTGCCTTGGAGCTGCGTTCGATCTCACGGGCTAAGAAGTTTTACATCGCTGCCATTTCTGTGAGGATATGTGCCGTCTCTGGCGTGGGTGAGCTCTGTGTCTGGGGTGACTCATTGCCCGCCAGTGAGTCTGAGGCCCTCGGACTGGTCCCCCTGCCATCTTGCAGTTGTGGTGCGAGGCCGTGAAAAGATCTTTCACCATGGCGGCCGTGTCGAGTTGTTTTTTGGGTGGTTTTCATGGTGTGTGTTTGTCCATGGTCTTTGAGGAGTAGGATGAGGGGGGAAAATTTTGAATTAATTGCTGTTATAGGCTTTTAGTAGTGGGGTCGGTGAGGAGCGCTAGAGAAACACGTCCAGCTTGGTTCCTGGTCCACCACTAGCTCTTCTACTGGCATATTGCATTGAGGAGCTAAGAGAGATGATGAATTAATTGTGGCCACAATCTTTCTTCACTGTAGTTATTGCTCATATGATCATCATGGGGACAAGTGCAATTATGAATGTTATCATTTACTTTCAAGCTCTATCATTGTACATATTATATTGTTCATAGGAATGCATATTAATCTGTATAATATGCCTCTGCAATATAAAAATGTTTTGTTTTTTAATAAAGTTTTTCATTTTTTTTTCTCAGTTTTAAAAGTGCAGTGGTTAATATTTTATTTTTTTTTCTGGATGTTTTACAAACACACAGCTTAAAAATTGGTATATGAATAAAGTGTCCAGCTCATAAAGAGTGCTAGAAAATAAAATTTACAATAAAATACATACCAACTATCATTGCACTTGACTCTTTATTAGTATACATCAAATACATTTTAATGCATTTTTTCTCTACTATTCCTTCACGCTACATAGATCTAATTTATACAATATTAACAAACAAATTTGACTTTTCTATAGTAAACCAATACTATAGTATTATATAGTATAGTATATATAGTATAGTATTATTATATAGTATTATAGTATACTAATGCTATAGTGATGTTATTACACTTCAAGTAATGTCTTAGATTATATGCAGTGAAAAGCAATCAGAAAGTGTAATAGTTAACGTTTGTGTGGCTGTGAAAATGTAATGAACATATGTTAGGAGAAACATATGTTATTAAGATGGGACAACAACGCAAGATGATTAACTGTACAAAGCCATTACATTTTGTAATCTGGAAGCTAAATGTAAACAGACTTCCTTGTTTTGAATGATGCACTTACCCATGTATAAGCATAGAAGGTGAAGTTAGTCTTTTTTTGTCCATTAAATATATATTTAGAAAACTCATGTGCTAGCAACTGTTATTCGTTCATCTAAAATATGTAGGTCCATTGATAACTTTGCCCAAATGTTACAAAACAAAAAGAAAAACACACAAGCTAACAATTTATATTTAATTATACAGCAACAATTTCCAGCTGTGTTCTATCTCCTTCATGATCTTAAAATAGCTGTATATTTTGCTTTTGTTTCATGTTTAAATCTCAAGAGTGTGAAACAATCCCCAGCTAAAATGTGCAGATAACACAATCCACAAACCTATGAATAATTATATATATATTTAATCTTGAAAAATTGACAAATTAGAAATATGATACAGACCAGAAGTTATTATCACTAGACATTAAGGCAGGATCTAGATCAAGCCTGTTGCCCTCTACAAGTTATTAAGGACTCACATTTAAATCAGGATGTTTTGGGTCACTTCATACTTCTAATATCTACAATATGACTGAATAATGTTTCGATGATTCATTATTATTTAAGTAAATGTATGTTAAGGAAATGCTAAATAGGTGCACAAATGCATATTTATAGTCATAACTCCTACAGAACATATTTATCATTTCCTTTTGTATATTACTGGAACACTCTTTTAACAGGAAATAAAATATGAGTATATTAACAATTCTAAGCGCTTACTGGCTATCAAAAAACTTTGCCATCCTGAGCGTGTGTCCTACATCACTTGCTGTATTCTCTTTAAGTGAGATTGCACAGGTGTCTTAAAGTGTACCTTTCATAGTCCATCAAACCTAAATTTAAATGATACAAATGTAAAATACTAATATACAGTGTGATTGTAGCATTGTTAGTGAATATGTAGATACATATTTTTTCAAAAGGTATTGCAGTATATTGTTCCTCCCTTCTTGTCTATGCCTCTATTCCGAGATTTGAATGATAGAGAAAACAGGAATAGCATCCTAAATATACCATGTTCACCTATTCTCTTTTAAAACAACTACAGGGCATTTACTATAGTAGCTGGCTTCATTCACCTTGTTTGCATTTCTATATTCGAATGTTATATATTTCTATGATTTTTAATTCAAGTTTTATTGCGTTTTCATGAAACCTTCCTCTCAATTCTTACTTACATTTTGTTTATCTTATTTTGCATTCTCCCCTACTATACCAACCATTCCTCACTTCTAACCTACACTGCACCACATATTCCTCCCTGAAGTGCCACCCTTCTCCTAATTTTTACTACTGTCCACAATCCACAAACCTATGAATAATTATATATATATTTAATCTTGAAAAATTGACAAATTAGAAATATGATACAGACCAGAAGTTATTATCACTAGACATTAAGGCAGGATCTAGATCAAGCCTGTTGCCCTCTACAAGTTATTAAGGACTCACATTTAAATCAGGATGTTTTGGGTCACTTCATACTTCTAATATCTACAATATGACTGAATAATGTTTCGATGATTCATTATTATTTAAGTAAATGTATGTTAAGGAAATGCTAAATAGGTGCACAAATGCATATTTATAGTCATAACTCCTACAGAACATATTTATCATTTCCTTTTGTATATTACTGGAACACTCTTTTAACAGGAAATAAAATATGAGTATATTAACAATTCTAAGCGCTTACTGGCTATCAAAAAACTTTGCCATCCTGAGCGTGTGTCCTACATCACTTGCTGTATTCTCTTTAAGTGAGATTGCACAGGTGTCTTAAAGTGTACCTTTCATAGTCCATCAAACCTAAATTTAAATGATACAAATGTAAAATACTAATATACAGTGTGATTGTAGCATTGTTAGTGAATATGTAGATACATATTTTTTCAAAAGGTATTGCAGTATATTGTTCCTCCCTTCTTGTCTATGCCTCTATTCCGAGATTTGAATGATAGAGAAAACAGGAATAGCATCCTAAATATACCATGTTCACCTATTCTCTTTTAAAACAACTACAGGGCATTTACTATAGTAGCTGGCTTCATTCACCTTGTTTGCATTTCTATATTCGAATGTTATATATTTCTATGATTTTTAATTCAAGTTTTATTGCGTTTTCATGAAACCTTCCTCTCAATTCTTACTTACATTTTGTTTATCTTATTTTGCATTCTCCCCTACTATACCAACCATTCCTCACTTCTAACCTACACTGCACCACTTATTCCTCCCTGAAGTGCCACCCTTCTCCTAATTTTTACTACTGTAAACACAAATGGGTTTTCGAATAAAAGAATATCAATGGTGCCTCTTACAATAATGCAGTTAGACATTCATTTTTTACTCTTGATCACAAACGAAGGAATAACATAGACTAGTGCACCTTGTGGACCATGCAGACAGAGTTGAAGAAAGAAGATGGAGTCAATGTACAAGAGGTAATTGCCCTTTATTACTGGTTAGAAAGCTAGAGCAGACCAGGCAAAACTTTGAGGACATAGATAAGACAAAACAAAAATCATAATAAATATCGCATTTTCTCTAGACATTTTTAGGACAGGTGTTTTAAAATAAGAGTTTTAAAGAGATTTTTAGATGATGCCATTCATCAAAATGCAAATGCCCCAGAGGTCCGAAAACAGATCGGTGTATATCCATGGATTTCTGTTCCTATTTCTGCTTAAATAATACTTTCTCATCAATACATGGATAACCTGCTTTAAAATGAATTCTGAAGCCAGGACATCCTTCTTTAAACATCTCTTTAAACCCCTCATTTTCAAATAGTGGTCATTAAAATGGCTTGAGCAAATGTTGTATTTATATAAGTAATTGACTTTGAAGTTACAGAAAACAGAAAAAGCTCTATGATTCAATCTACATTCACAAGCATATGAAACCCCAGTTAATTTTATTACTGATGGTCAGTTTGCGAAGGATTGTGACTTTTGACACACAGGTTATCTAGGGATATTCCATATCCTGGTGCTGAAATACAGGCAAAAATGATAAATTTTGACCTGGATTCCATGGAAGCAAAAACTATTTTGTCAATTCTTGCCTGTAACAGCAATGCCAAAAACATCGCCGAAAAAAACACAGCCTGAGAAAAATACAGTACAACGACATGGGGGCCATTTTAAGTAAATAACATATTTACAGTTTTACCTTTAAATTCAGTATTTATAAAAGTGTTTCTTAAATATCCATTAATGTCCTGTTCGTATATATATATATATTACATTAAATATTTTCAAACGTAAATAATAAAAGAAAAATGGTGGTTAAATGTATATCTTTTACATTGCTATTTAAATATCAAATACAATGACTGGATAAAAAAAAAAAAACGATCTATCCATTTCTAGGAATTAAGAAACTTTATATATTATAAGAATATAAGAAACAATATAAGAACTCCTCCTCCTAGCACATGTGTTTGAAGAATGGGTCACCACTATGCAAAGTGCATCTTCCAGACAACTGACCACATTAAACATTTCTGGGCAACTTATGGATTCCTTTACAGTTGGCATAGTACTGCCACAAGTACACCAAGTGCTATTTCTTATACTCCTATTCAGGACTTTTATTCTCATGTTCTTAAACTTCCACAGGATATCTTTGAGGATTTCCATTAAACTATGGTTCTATCCATGAAGAGGCATTTTCTAAACAAAGCTTACTAATCAACTTCAGTTTCTTTAGGAGATCTAAAAAAAAACATTAATTACATTAATAAGTAAATAACTAATCTATCTAATACAACAGTGACATTCTCTTCTGCTTCTATCTATTCTTTCCAATGTCTAATCTCCCTTTCTATTTTGCCTCTGTCACATTGTGTTCTAAGAATGTCTATTTTTATTCTTCCTCTATCCCTTTCAATTCTGCCCCTTTCTGTTCCAAATCTACCCTTTTCTGCATCTCTAAAGTCTCAATTCACTCTGCTTTAACATTGTGCATAGCTCTACTGACTCTGTCATTTTCTGTTCTAACACTGTCTCTTTTTCTCTCCAGACTTAGCATATAATTCTGCAAATGTATATTTCTATACTGCCACTTTCCCTTACTTTCAAGTTTGAAAATTTAAATTACCTATAATTAAAAAAAAAAATATATATATATATATATATATATATATATATATATATATATATATATAAAGTTTACAATAAAATAAACAATAAAAAGTGTTTAACCCCTTAAGGACAGAGCTTCAGAAGCTTGTCTTTCACTTAATGACAACGGCATTTTTTGCATTTTTTGCTATTTGCGTTCAACTGCAATTTGCATTTTACTAATTTATTGCACCGACACATATTATATACCGTTTTTTAAAGGACAGAAAGGGCTTTAATTTGATGTAACACATATATATATATATAAATGCTTATTTATTATAAAAAAAATACAGAAATATGCAAAAAAAAATAATTTTTGTGTGATTTTTTTACAGTTTTTGCAATAATAATGTGTACATAATTAGTGCAGGTTAAGGAAAGTAATTAAAAATAAATTTATTTAGTTGTTCTGAATTACAGAATATATAATGTGTCTGGTATTTTAAGTTTTTTTTGGTAGTTACAGGTCACAAAGCACAAGGAGTAAAATAAACTTTTTATGTGGAGCGATTTTAGAATTTGGTATGTTTGTCTTGTAAGCCTAATAGCCATAAAAGAAAACAAAATTGCCACACAAAAGTATATATTTATATAAAGTAGACACCACAGGCTATTTACCTAAGGTTGTTTTGACACTTTCTACGTAGCCATTTTACCGCCAACCTCTGCTAAATATTGGAGTAAAATTGTGTTTTTTGGTGGTTTTCGCACACAAACTTATAACAAAGAACTTCTCATGTGGATTTTGTAAAGTTGGTGTGTGCTATTCCTGTACAAAGTTTTATTATGTGTTCAGTTACTTCTGCTGAGTACAACGGTACCCCCATTGTATGTCTTTGGCCCTATTTTGTGAAGCTACAGTGCCATATAGGAGACCTGTCCTTTTCAGTATTCACAGTAGAATTTTGAGAGACGGATTTAATGAGCCTATGCTTCCATTTGGGGTATTATAGTAGTTTGACTGTTCAAAAAAACCCCACAAAGGCCTACCATTTGTAAAAGAAGACACTCCAGGGTATCTCATAAGGTGCATATTGTGCCTTAACATGCCCCCATTTTTTTACCATTACATGCCAAAGTATGTGGTAAAAAATAATTTTGTGCATATTTTACATACGGATTGCATTTTTGCTGGGCATTTTGTATATTTCATGTGTGCCACTAAGTTCAAACCCCCCAAATTATGCTCAGCTAAGTCTTCTGAGTAAAAGGACACCCCCATTGTATGTCTATGGCACTATTTCGTGAAGCTACAGTGCCATACAGGAGACCTGTCCTTTTCAGTATTCACAGTAGAATTTTGAGAGACGGATTTAATGAGCCTATGCTTCCATTTGGGGTATTATAACAGTTTGACTGTTCAAAACACCCCACAAAGGCCTACCATTTGTAAAAGAAGACACTCCAGGGTATCTCATAAGGTGCATATTGTGCCTTAACATGCCCCCATTTTTTTACCATTACATGCCAAAGTATGTGGTAAAAAATAATTTTGTGCATTTTTTACATACGGATTGCATTTTTGCTGGGCATTTTGTATATTTCATGTGTGCCACTAAGTTCAAACCCCCCAAATTATGCTCAGCTAAGTCTTCTGAGTAAAAGGACACCCCCATTGTATGTCTATGGCACTATTTTGTGAAGCTACAGTGCCATATAGGAGACCAAGCCATATCAGTTTTGACCGAACTTTGAATTTTGACGCCGGGCGTATGTGCAATTTCCAAGCATCTTTGCAGGTTTTAAATTCAAACTACCCCACAAAGGCCTACCATTTCTTAAAGTAGACACCCCAGGGTATTTCAAAAGGCATATTTTGAACCTTAGCGTGGGATCATTTTTCCGCTAGCGTGTACCAGGTGTAGCGGTTATAAGCGTTTTTTTCTGCCTTTTTGACACACAAAGTGAGTTTGCATAGTATATTTTGCAAACCATATGTGTACTACCACTGTATAATACTTCATATTTTGCTCAGCTATGTCTGCTGAGTACAAAAATACCCCCGTATGTACCTTTGCCAGGTATATGTGGACATCGGAGGGGCACATTTGGGACACAGCCATTCCATTTTTTTTCAAACTTTAAATTTTTACGCTGTGCCCATGTCCCATTTTAGAGTATTTTACCAGGCTATATAAACCAAATACCCCATAAAGCCATACCATTTCTTAAAGAAGACATCCCAGGGTATTTCAAAAGGCATATTTTGAACCTTAGCGTGGGATCATTTTTCCGCTAGCTTGTACCAGGTGTAGTGGTAATGAGCGTTATTAAATGTATTTTTTTACTTTTTAAAACTTTTTTTACTTTTTAAAACTATTTTTTAAACTTTTGTTTTGATTATTCATTTTTTTAAAGTTTCCTAAACTTTCGTAAAACTTTTTTTTACAGATTTAACATTTTTCTAAGCTTTTTTTTTTACGTTAACCCCTAACTAGCAGTAAGCAGCACTAACAGTAAATTCCCCATTTTCCCATAACTCCCACCCACCCCAGCTAGCAAAATATTTAATTATACAATATTTAAATTAGTTAATTAAATACATTTAACCCCTGAGGGTTAAAAAATAAATAAAAGTTAATCGTCAGGGGTTAAAAAAAAAATTAGAACAGTATAATACTGTGATCTGTATTTTGATCACTGTAGGCAGTGATCGACTGGCAGGGAAGGGGTTAATTTTTATTTGGACTGGGTAAAGGGTTTATTTTTTTAAATTTTTTACTTAAATGTTATTAAAACTTTTTTTTTAAACTTAATTTTTTAACTTTTTAAAGCTTATTTTTAAACTTTTTTTAACGTTAACCCCTAGTTAGCGTAATACTAAATCCCCCAATTACCCACTAACTTCCACCCTCCCCAGCTAGCTAAATTTATAATTTTAAAATATTTAAATTAATTAATAAAATAAATTGAACCCCTGAGGGTTAAAAAAAAAAAGAATTAACCCTCAGGGGTTAAAAAAAAATCAGATCTTAGTAAAATGTAATCCCTGCCAATTGATCACTGTAGTCAGTGATCAATTGGCAGGGAAGGGGTTAATTTTTTATTAAAATGGGTAAAGGGGGGGCAAAGGGGGGTGGGATTTTAATTTTACTAATTTTTTTTTCCACCAGGGGGCAGGATCACTGAAGATCCGTCCCCCTGCACTTCACACAGAACCAGGAAGTGCAGGGAGGCGGAGGTGAGTATAGAGAGCACATGTGCCCGCTCAGACATGCTGTCAGAGCGGGCACATGTACTCTGACAGCCCGATCCGGTGCTCCCGGTCTGCCTCTAATGCAGAGGCAGACCGGAGCACCATTAACCCCACGATCGCCGCGATTGCGGCGATCTGGGGTTAATTTTAACGGGTGACGGACGAGGTCCGTCACTCGTCATTAACGCATTCCCCTGAGTGACGGACCTCGTCCGTCACTCGTCGTTAAGGGGTTAAGTAAACTCTATGTTAACACACATTGTTTTCAAACTACTTATGAAATTCACCCATTCTCATCTTCAGTCAAATATAAAAACAGCTATTAGGACGGACCCTGGATTGAAAGACTCATCACTGCTGCTGTGTGCTGCCTTTTAGAGCTGAGTATAGCAGGCAATGATCTATTTGTTCTGATGAGGTTAACAAAGTAACAATGTCATTGAGGGAGCTTTGTAAGACAATTGCTTATTTGAGGGAGGTCACGTAGTCATTTCCTGTGGCCAAGTTTAATCATATGGGATTTTGGTTTGGGAATAGAGATTTTATGGCATTAGTGTATCTGTTCCTTCACTTCCAGATAAAACCTGACCAACACTTGAATTCATAATGGTACCAATTGTAGAGAGGAAAACAAAAATGTTAAAAACAAATAAAGATATTTGACACAGAGTAAAGTATTTTGCTGCTATGATCTACATGATGATATACATTTTGGAAGAGCAAAATGAGGGATGATTGTATTAATACAATATTCTGTGGGATAAAGAAAGGGAAAGATGGGCAACTGTGGAAAATCATGATGGTGACTGAAATTATAAACATTGCAGTGACAGGATGACAATATACAATTGTAAAAACTATAGCATAATAAATCCAATGGTTCAAAATAGTAAAAGAAAATAAAAAAACAGTAGGTGTGACGAAACCAATCTCGCCACATTGTTTTGGAGGAGCCTGGTTGCCCGCCTCCTGCCCTGCGACTACGGCCCCTGAACATATTGCTCTATAAAAACTATATTTGGGCATGTAATAATGTATATGGCTGCTACTGGCCCTTTAAAATCATCTATGAACAGATTGGGACTTTTGGGACTACTGTCCCTTTAAGACTGTGAAGCATATTCTAGTGTACTGCCTGTAATATTGTATATGTATTCTTGTGTTAAGTTTAACCTGGGTAATATGTATGCAGCATTCATCTGATTGTTCGGTAGAATCACTCCATTCATTATATTGAGTGAAACTACCGAACAACCAGACCACCCAGGAATAAGTGTGCCTCCAATTACAGTTTGCAACAATGTTGCAAACGGGTAATTGGCAATCAGTGTAATGTATTCTTTGTCCTCTGGGTGGCCGCCATTCGGGAAACAAACACGTGGTGGCGGCCATCTTAAACTACCGAACAGCGGTGTTTTGCCGTCGAGTGTCTGGAACTAAAATCGGACACTTGACTAGGCAAACACCGCTGAGACCTCCATACTTCCAGAAATTCGTATGGAAACTACAGAATGACCCGCCGTTTGGTAGAAAGAACCCCACAAACAAGGGAATTCATTCAAACCCTCTCCAGGCTCTATAACAGGCAATTCGTCTGTTTTCATTCCCTTGTTTGTGACCGACCGCAGGGCCAAAATGCATGGAACTGTTTTCGGATACTTTACCCATGCGGTCGGTCAAATCTTTGGAAACCCATATCTGCCGAACTGTTCATCCGAATGACTTGAATTTTGGATATGTTTCCCCCCTGAATAAGGGCTATCCAGTGATGCTGGATTTAAAGGTGTACCCCCTGTTTTTGGGGTACATCCAGAACTTGGCTGGAAAAGTGTACCGGATAATTGGGTTTAATGTTATCTGAGGGGAGGGGATGTGTGGGCTGAACCATGTATGTGATTGGTTATTTTATGCCTCCCCCTGGGTGTGGCCTGTATGTGTACTCATGTAATAAAAACCAGGCTGGGTGCCCAGCACCTCAGACCACTGCTTGACCCTCAACACGGAGCCTTGTCTCGTTCTTGGGGGGATTCACTGTATGCTGTTGGAGATTGATTGCTAAGGAGTGTAAGCTGATGTCTGCTTTTCCTATTCATCTGCTAGCAGCTATTTGTGAGGTTCCAGCTGGAGTGCTACCTTATTCATCTATATCCAGTTCGTGAGTTTTGGTGCTTTTACAGTAGCTGTGCCTTTCTGAGAAAAGGGGATTATCGCCTAAACTGATTTTAACCCCTCATATGCTGAAACGGTCCGTTACAGTAGGTATCCCATATCACCATCTCTGGGCATAAACTACCTATGCACAATTAGGTCCATAAATATTTGGGCACTGACAAGTTGTTATTTTGGCTGTTTACCAAAATAAATTCAAGGTACAGTTAAGTAATGAGTATAGGATTGATGTGCAGTCTCTCAGGTTTAATTTGAGATTATTCACATTCAAACTGTAGGAAGGGATTAGGAATTACAACTCTTTAATATGTAGCCCTCTTTTTTAAGGGATTAAATGTATTTAGACAATTGGCTCAACAGACGATTCCTGGACAGGTATGTGCTTTTCCTTTGCCCACGGAAAACAACAGTGGTGGATGACCCTAGGATGCCTTCCATTGTAAAGAAATAATAGTGAAGAACACTCTAAAGGTGGTAGTCATATCATTATCCAAGTCCACCATAAAGACAAGACTTCTCAAAAGCAATTATGGAAGGTTCACCACAAGCTGTAAACCATTCATTAGCTTCAAGAATTGAAAGGCCTGATTAGACTTTACCAAAACATCTAAAAAAGCCATCCCTGTTCTGGACTAGCAATCTTTGGACAGCTGAAACTAAGATCAACCAGAATGAGGGGAATAAAAAAGTATGGAGAAGAATTGGAGTGGTTCATTATCTTAAGCATACTATATCATCTGTAAAAAAATGGGGGACGCAGTGTGTAAGGATATATTGTCTGCTCAGATTCAGCAAAATTCTTTACAGTTGATTGGATGATGCATCACTTTAAAGATAGACAATAACCCAAAATATACTGCAAAAGCAACCCAGAAGTTTTTTATGGCAAGGAGGTGGAATATTCTCAACTCGATTAAGCTTGCATTTCACTTACTGAAGACAAAGACATAATGCAGAAAGACCCACAAACAAACAACTGTAGACAGTGCAGTGAAGGCCTGGCAAACCATCACAAAGAAGGAAACCCAGCATTTGATGTCCATACAATCCAGACTTCAAGCAGTCATTGCCTTCAAAAAAATCTCAAAGTTAACATTTTATTTAGGATTGTGTTAATTTGTCCAATTACATTTGAGCACCTGAAATTAGGGGACTGTGTATGAAAATGGTGACAATTGCTAAACGTTTCTTACAATATGTCTGTTCTACCCCTTGAATTAAAGCTGAAAGACTGCACTTCAATTGCATCTTAGTTGTTTAATTTCAAATCTATTTTTGGGGGTGTACAGTGTCATAGTTATGAAAATTGTGTCAGTGTCCAAATATTTCCACACCTAACTGTACATGTATGTATCAATTTAGCAAAACAGCCAGATAGAGACCTCAATAGTGGACTCAAGTTAGGGTCAAGCAACGTATCCCTATTCCAATAGGACAATCAGAAAATGAAAACCTGTTCAGCAAAAAAAGATATTTAATCAAAATGACAGCTCCATATACACATATGAACATAAACACACATGAACATAGCATAACTCCATAAAATGAACAGATGTGTATACACATCTGCAACTGAAACTCTGTTCCTTTGTCCAGGAAAGTTATCCTGAGCAATATTAGGTAGCATTAACTTGATAATACTGCACCTCGACATATAGCATATACTAGAAAAACACCATCCTCAGTTAACTTATCTCACATATTTTACTTCCATTGACAGAAAACTGTTACTGCACATTATATTACAATGAGCTTTGGCAAACAGATCACTGCAGGGAGATTACATATACTGGTTACAGGCTAAACAAGCCATGCAACGTCACTGGAAGACACAAGTCGAACAACTCATCTAATATTTGATATGGAAATTAACAGTGGCCAGTAGTTTAAAAAAAAACTGTATTGGGCATGCATGGCACTCAGACACTAAACTGCTCAAGAACAAAACAAATAAAAATCACTGTCTAGTCCAGGAGTAGTCCATCTTTTAACCCCTTAAGGACAGAGCTTCGGAAGCTTGTCTTTCACTTTATGACAACGGCATTTTTTGCATTTTTTGCTGTTTGCGTTCAACTGCAATTTGCATTTTACTAATTTATTGCACCGACACATATTATATATTGTTTTTTAAAGGACAGAAAGGGCTTTAATTTGATGTAACACATATATATATATATATTGTGATCCTTGTCTGTAGATAGCACGGTCCTCTAGGGCAAAAACATGCACAGTCCTTTGGCTTTTATATAATCCAGGCAACTTTATTGTAAATCCACACAGGAGACAGCAGTAAATGTAACCATAAATGAAATAATGTAACACAAATCCCTATAACAAAAAGCCTAGCTCGTCTGAGCACTAACTCACATCAGATTCCCTATCTCTCAGGGGTTAAACTAAACAAAACAATATTGGTTTCACCAACCTAGAGTCTTTGTCCACTCTCAGCACTCCAGTCTTTAGCCAGCCTGCTGCTCCCAGCCTTTCAGAGAGAAACAAAACATTCTCCCCTTACCTGCCTAGCAGGGAGGGGTTTATTCCCACTGCTGCAGCCGATTACCTGCAGCTGGGCAGTAGGTTGGAGACGGTCCAAAAACCCTGGCCTGGATCTATGTCTTCCAAGAAAACCGCTAAACTGCGGAGTGGAGCATTGGCCCTCCCTTCTCTCCAAATGCTCCACCCCAGGGGCCCATAACTAAACAATCATTCCGGTTATATACACAGAATCATACTCTCCCCCTGGGGTTAAAAATCATATGCCTCTCTGAACAATCTTGACGAGATATAGACTCCCTCACAGACCACCCCATTCACCTTATCACATATCCCCCTCCCCAGCTCAGACCCATCGGGGCGAGCGGCCTGGGACCATAAACAGTGAACACGGGAGAGGCCATCTGCATTACCTTGGGCAGTTCCAGCCCTGTGAGTAATAGTAAACTGGTAAGACTGAAGGCTGAGGAACCATCTAGTCACCCTAGCATTCTTTTCTTTGTTTTGCCTCATCCATGTTAAAGGAGCATGGTCCGTGATCAGTGTAAAACATCTCCCTAGTAAGTAATATCTCAGGGATTCTAAAGCCCATTTTATCGCCAGGCATTCCTTTTCCACTACGGAGTACCTCTGTTCATGGGGATTCATTTTCCGGCTCAGATACATAACAGGATGTTCCTCTCCTTCATGCACCTGGGACAGAACTGCACCAAGGCCCACATCAGACGCATCGGTCTGTACCACAAAAGGTTTAGTGAAATCCGGAGCCACCAAAACAGGGTCAGCACACAAGGCTCCCTTCAAGACTTGAAAGGCATGCTCCGCTTCCGGGGTCCACTTAACCATAATCGGGCCTTTTGCCTTAGTAAGTTCAGTCAGTGGGTTGGCAATAGTAGCGTACCCAGGGATGAACCTGCGATAGTAGCCGGTTAAGCCTAAAAAAGCCCTGACTTGCTTTTTAGTTACAGGACGTGGCCAACTGGTGATGGCTGCTACTTTGCTCTCTTGTGGTTTAAGGAGCCCCCGCCCGATAGTGTACCCCAGATATTTTGCTTCTTCTAGCCCTAAAGAACACTTAGCAGGGTTAGCTGTCAAACCGGCAGCCCTAATACTATCCACAACCGCCTGAACCTTCATCAAGTGGGTTTCCCAGTCCACACTGTGAATCACCACATCATCCAGGTAGGCGGCTGCATACTGTCGGTGGGGCTGAAGTATCTTATCCATCATACGCTGAAATGTTGCTGGGGCACCATGCAACCCAAATGGCAGTACGTTATATTGGAACAACCCATCAGGGGTAGAAAACGCGGTTTTCTCTTTTGCTTTCTCTGTCAGGGGTACCTGCCAGTATCCTTTGGTGAGGTCCAAGGTGCTCAGATATCTGGCCTTACCTAATCGCTCTATTAGCTCATCCACACGAGGCATCGGGTAGGCATCAAACTTAGAGATATCATTTAGCTTACGGAAATCATTACAGAAACGGATTTCCCCATTTGGTTTGGGCACTAACACAATTGGGTTGTTCCACTCACTTTGTGATACTTCAATCACCCCCAACTCAAGCATCTTTTTAACCTCTGCACTAACCGCTTCACGTCTAGCCTCAGGTATCCTGTAGGGCTTCAGATTGATCTTCTTCCCAGATTCAGTTAGGATATCATGTTTGATTATATGTGTTTTTCCTGGTATTGGGGAAAACACATCCCTATTTTTAGACACAAACTCCCTGACTTCCTGTTTCTGATGGGGGGCAAGAGTATCAGCGACATGCACCTCCGGACCCTGCTCACTAGTGGCTTGAGTAGGTTTATCTCTGGTCAGGATGAGAACCTCTCGTTCTACCCATGGCTTCAATAAATTTATATGATATGTCTGTTCTGGCTTCCGTCGGCCTGGCTGTCTTACTTTATAGTTCACGTCACTGATCCGCTCAGTGATTTCATATGGCCCTTGCCAGCTGGCTAAGAACTTGCTTTCTACCGTGGGAACGAGAACTAGAACCCTATCACCTGGTTTGAATACCCGTAGCCTTGCGTTCCGGTTATAGCTTGCTTGTTGGGCTCTCTGGGCCTTTTCCATGTTTTCCCTAACTATGGAAATTACAGCTTCGATTCGCTCCTGCATTTGCGCTACATGCTCTATAAGACTGTGATGGGGGGTATACTCTTGTTCCCATGTTTCCTTGGCAACATCCAGTATGCCTCTTGGATGCCTACCATACACTAACTCGAACGGTGAAAACCCTGTGGAAGCTTGCGGGACTTCCCTAATAGAAAACATCAGGTAGGGTATGAGATAATCCCAGTTTTTTCCATCCTTGTCTATCACCTTCCGCAGCATAGCCTTTAGAGTTTTATTAAACCTCTCCACTAATCCATCAGTTTGCGGATGGTATACTGAGGTTTTCAGCTGCCTGATTCTGAGCAATTTGCACAAATCACGCATGATTTTTGACATAAAAGGGGTTCCCTGATCTGTGAGAATTTCCTTTGGTATACCCATCCTGCTAAACATCATCAGTAACTCCCTTGCAATATTTTTAGAGGTGGCATTCCGTAGAGGTACTGCCTCAGGATACCGTGTTGCATAATCAACAACAACTAAAATGTACTGATGTCCTCTAGCGGACCTAGGCAACGGCCCTATCAGGTCCATTGCTATTCTTTCAAATGGAACCTCTATGATGGGAAGGGGTACCAACGGACTACGAAAGCCCTTATGCGGAGCTTTCAGTTGGCATTCTGGGCAGGATTTACAAAACCTCTCTATTGCCGAAAATACTCCTGGCCAATAGAATCGGGACAGAATTCGTTCCCTCGTTTTTTCAAAACCAAGGTGCCCACCTAACACATGGCTATGGGCTAGTTTTAAAACAGTGTTTCGGTGAGATTGGGGAACTAACAGCTGTTCTGCCTCCTCTTCCCCCTTCTTCTCTACTCGATACAGCAGATTATTTTTCACCATGAAATAAGGAAAGCTTACGGCCTTGTCAGGGTCCACCCTTGTACCCTCCACCATTTGCACATTCTCTCTTGCAGCTGTCAAGGACATATCTCCCCATTGGGCTGCCCGGAAGTTACCAGGGGGGATTCTGAGATCCTGAAACTCCACTTCCTCTATAGGGTCTTCAGTATGGGGAGGTTCTACCTCATTACCCAGGCACACCAAGGGTGTCTCTTGCTCGTTACCCAATTCACATTCTAAATCGGAGAAAGGAAAAATATTCTCTATACACTCTACCCCGGGTAGCTCCTCAGAGCGCATTTTTGGATGAGCAGAGCACTTTTCCCATAGGTGGCAGAAATGGGGAAAGTCCCTCCCTAATACCACATCATACGGTAATAGGGGCACTACCCCTACGGAGCATTTAACCTCCCCTACCTCGGTGCCAAACTCAACCTCTGCCGTGGGGTATGTGTGGGTGTCACCATGTATACACACAATATCAATCACTTGTCTGGTATCTATTTTGCCTGGCTGGAGCAGAACACTTTTTATCAAGGTAACCTCACTCCCTGAATCAATTAGAGCTTGTACATTCTTTCCTTCCACCCTCACCATTATTAAATGCATTGCATTAATAGCACTAGTCACCACACACATCTTTGAGCAAGTAAATACAGTCCTATGCAGAGCCCTTGTCCCTACATCACACTGCATGGGCTCTTCATTCTCTGGACAGTTCCGTGCAAAATGTCCAGGCTCATGGCATTTAAAGCACCGGAGTTGTCCCTCAGCTTGGTCTTGTAGCCGTACTGGAGCTGGTGGGGACCTTCTGCCACCCCGGTCATATGGTTCAAGGTTCGGTACAAAGTTTTGTCTTTTGTTTCCCACTTTCCCGCTTATCCGGTTGTTAGCCGGTCGGGACCTCTGATGAGGATCAATACTGTATGGCTCCTTGGCAACCAAATACCTCTCAATCAGGCACATCATTGCTTCTGGATCCTGAGGGTCCCCTTGGCAGACCCATTGTCGCAGTCCTGTTGGCAGGTGTCTGAGAAAACGGTCCATCACAACCATTTCCACTATCTTGGTTGCAGGGTTGCGCTCTGGCTCCAGCCACTTCTGAGCGAGCCTGAGCAATCCATACATCTGGGCTCTGGTAGGTTTACTCACATCGTATGCCCAATTATGAAACCTTTGGGCTCTAATGGCTGGTGTTACGCCAATGCGCTTTAGAATTTCTGCTTTAAGTTGCGTGTAATCCTGGGTCTGGTCAGAAGGTAGGTCTTCATAGGCTTTTTGGCACTCCCCACTCAGGCATGGAGCTAGAAGCCCTGCCCACTGGCCCAGTGGCCATCTTTCCCGGGCAGCAACCCTCTCGAAAGTGGTGAGATAAGCCTCCACATCATCTATCTCCGTCATCTTATGCAGGAAGTCAGTGGCACGGATACGGGATCCCCTTTCACCAGGGGGGCTCCCTGCAGATGGCAATATCCCTCTCTGCAACACCTCAGTAAGGGTAGCCCTATCCATCTGCTGGGCTTCCTTCAGGTTCTCAACCTGTGCAACCAGTAGACGATTTGTTTCCTGTTGTACAGCAGTTGCCTGTACCAGAGCTTTCACCAGTTCCTCCATTATAGCACCAAGCAGGTAACAGTCTTAAAGGTACAGTGCTGCTTGTTTGATTAACAGGTCTGCCAAAATAAAAGTCCTCAAGCAGACAACCGGATGACTGGCACACCCACAGACCCTCAATGTGCTACTGTGCCCGCATTCTCCACCATATTGTGATCCTTGTCTGTAGATAGCACGGTCCTCTAGGGCAAAAACATGCACAGTCCTTTGGCTTTTATATAATCCAGGCAACTTTATTGTAAATCCACACAGGAGACAGCAGTAAATGTAACCATAAATGAAATAATGTAACACAAATCCCTATAACAAAAAGCCTAGCTCGTCTGAGCACTAACTCACATCAGATTCCCTATCTCTCAGGGGTTAAACTAAACAAAACAATATTGGTTTCACCAACCTAGAGTCTTTGTCCACTCTCAGCACTCCAGTCTTTAGCCAGCCTGCTGCTCCCAGCCTTTCAGAGAGAAACAAAACATTCTCCCCTTACCTGCCTAGCAGGGAGGGGTTTATTCCCACTGCTGCAGCCGATTACCTGCAGCTGGGCAGTAGGTTGGAGACGGTCCAAAAACCCTGGCCTGGATCTATGTCTTCCAAGAAAACCGCTAAACTGCGGAGTGGAGCATTGGCCCTCCCTTCTCTCCAAATGCTCCACCCCAGGGGCCCATAACTAAACAATCATTCCGGTTATATACACAGAATCATACTCTCCCCCTGGGGTTAAAAATCATATGCCTCTCTGAACAATCTTGACGAGATATAGACTCCCTCACAGACCACCCCATTCACCTTATCACAATATATATATATATATATATATATATATATATGGTTATTTATTATAAAAAAAAATACAGAAATATGCAAAAAAATTTAAATGTTTGTGTTTATTTTACAGTTTTTTGCAATAATAATGTGTTTATAATTAGTGCAGGTTAAGGAAAGTAATTAAAAATAAATTCATTTAGTTGTCCTGATTTACAGAATATATAATGTGTCTGGGATTTAAAGTTTTTTTTTTTTGGTAGTTACAGGTCACAAAGCACAAGGAGTAAAATAAACTTTTAATGTGGAGCGATTTTAGAATTTGGTATGTTTGTCTTGTAAGCTTAATAGCCATAAAAGAAAACAAAATTGTCACACAAATGTATATATTTATAGAAAGTAGACATCACAGGCTATTTACCTAGGGTTGTTTTGACACTTTCTACGTAGCCATTTCACCGCAAAGCTCTGCTAAATATTGGAGTAAAATTGTGTTTTATTTAGTTTTTGGCACACAAACTTATAACAAAGAACTTCTTGTGTGTATTTTGTAAAGTTGGTGTGTGCTATATCTGTACAAAGTTTTATTTTGTGTTCAGTTACATCTGCTGAGTAAAATGACACCCCCCTTGTATGTCTTTGGCACTATTTCGTGAAGCTACAGTGCCATATAGGAGACCTGTCCTTTGCAGTACTCACAGTAGAATTTTGAGAGACGGATTTAATGAGCCTATGCTTCCGTTTGGGGTATTATAACAGTTTGACTTTTCAAAAAAACCCACAAAGGCCTACCATTTGTAAAAGTAGACACTCCAGAGTATCTCATAAGGTGCATATTGTGACTTAACATGCCCCCATTTTTTCACCAATAAATGCCAAAGTATGTGGTAAAAAATAATTTTGTGCGTTTTTTACATATGGATTGCATTTTTGCTGGGCATTTTGTATTTTTAACATGTGCCACTAAGTTCAAACCCCACAAATTATGTTCAGCTAAGTCTTCTGAGTAAAAGGACACCCCCATTGTATGTCTTTGGCACTATTTCGTGAAGTTAAAGTGCCATATAGGAGACCAAGCCATTTCAGTTTTTAACCGAACTTTGAATTTTGACGCTGGGCCTATGTGCAATTTCAAAGCATCTTAGCAGGTTTTAAATTCAAACTATCCCACAAAGGCCTACCATTTATTAAAGTAGATACCCCAGGGTATTTCAAAAGGTATATTCTAAACCTTAGTGTAGGATATTTTTTTTGTTAGTTTGTACCAAGTCTAGTTGCAATTAGCATTTTTTCTGCCTTTTTGACACACACTTGGAGATGTTACTGTATATTTTGCTATCCTTATGTGTGCTACGGCAGTATAACACCTACCATGTTGCTCAGCTATGTCATCTTAGTGATACAATAACCCCATGTGTACCTTTTACAGAGTTATGTGGATGTTGAAGGGGTACATTGGAGACCAAGTCATATCAGTTTTTACCGAACTTTGAATTTTGACGCTGGGTCTATGTGCAATTTCCGAGCATCTTAGCAGGCTTTAAATTCAAACTACCCCACAAAGGCCTACCATTTCTTAAAGTAGATACCCCAGGGTATTTCAAAAGGTATATTCTAAACCTTAGTGTAGGATAATTTTTTTGTTTGGTTTGTACCAAGTCTAGTTGCTATTAGCATTGTTTCTGCCTTTTTGACACACACTTGGAGATGTTACTGTATATTTTGCTATCCTTATGTGTGCTAAGGCAGTGTAACACCTAATATGTTGCTCAGCTCTGTCATGTTAGTGCAAAGATAACCCAATGTGTACCTTTCTCAGGGTTATGTGGATGTTGAAGGGGCACATTGGAGAAACACCACTTCCATATTTTTCAAAAGTGGATGCTGGGCCCAAGTCTCATTGTAACAGCTCAGGAGTGCAAATTGCCTCTCAAAGGCCACATATATTTTTAAGTATAGGCAGCTCATCAATTCAAATTATGAACAAATGCATACTATTTGCTGTGAAAAGGGGGAATAGTTGGGGTAAACTGCATCCCGGGCAAAGCTGTCATGGATTCCGAAACCAAAACACAGACAGACCACAAAGAGAGAGAACACAGAGAGAGAAACTTGTAATACCGGTCCTTAGAATGGCCGGGCTATACAAGCAGAGAATAGTCAAGGTACAAGCCGAGGTCAAAGGAGTAAAGAGAAACGGAACAACGATAGGACAAGCCGAGGTCAAGGATCAGAGAAGACAGGATAAGCGGGAGACAAAGCCAAGATTCGGTTACCAATCAGACAGATGACTAAAAAAAAATCACAACCCAAAACTGGTCTACTTATTCGGCTTGGGTGTGAAAAAATGTAAAACAGTGGCCAATGCATAGGCCAGGCTGAGAGGGGCAATCGGGGCAGTAATAGCTGGTCTCAACTCTTACACCCCTCTTGTAACACACCCTGCACCTTTTCTGGGGGTTTTGTTTTTTATGGGTTGGTGGAATCTTAAAGCAGAAGTGACCTGCCTCCATTTTTCTGCTAGGTGCCACTGATGGTCTCCTTGTGTGGCACTCAAGTAGCCCAGTAATGAGGTTAAACTGGAACGAAAGAAAGGATATATTCAGCCCAGCATTTGCCTTTTTGAAAATGACAAATGCATTGTGTATTGCCATCTGCATCAGGTATATGGCCACTTTTTTATACCATGCCCTGGTCTTACGCATGATCAAATACGGCTGCATCAATTGATCGGACAGGTCAACGCCCCCCCATATGCCGATTATATTGCCGTATGCAGACTGGCACTCGTTTGCATTCCTCTCTGCCGCGAACTGCGACCCTCTGAGTGTTTTCACCATGAATGGTGGTTAAGATGAAAACATCATTTTTGTCCCTGTATTTGAGTGCCAGCAGTTCATTCTGGCAGAGAGCTGCTGTTTCCCCCCTTTTCATTTTTTTGTTTGCCAGAGCCTTTGGGAAACCTGTGCGAGTCTTTCGAATAGTGCGACAGGCCACGGTATCGAAGCAGTATAACATTTTTAACAGTGGGATACTATTGTAAAAGTTATCAATGTATAAGTGAAAACCGTAGTTAAGTAAGGGCATTATTAAGTCCCAGACAATTTTCCCACTTCCCACGGAAGGTGTATACGTAGCCACTGCTACTTTCACACAGTTTAGACAATTTGATCCCATATCGGGATCTTTTGGATGGGATATATTGTTTAAATCCTAGTCTTCCCTTGAACTTCATGAGGGACTCATCAATGGAAATGTTTTTATTGGGGGTAAATATAGTGGCAAATTTATGGTTAAAGTGGGCAATTAAAGGGCGGATTTTATAAAGAAGATCATACTGTGGATCACCTTTTGGGGGGCACTTGCTATTATCACTAAAGTGCATAAACTGCAGTATGTCTTCATATCTTTCCCTCGGCATTGTCTCGGCAAAAATGGGGGTATTGCAAATAGGATGTTTGGACCAATACATCCTAATTGCGGGCTTTTTAATTAGCCCCATTAACATGGTCAGTGCCCAGAATTGTTTCAATTCTGGCACACTGGTTGGGTTCCATCTCTCTTTCCTGGAGATAAGAGAGTCTGGATTGTGTGCCAGATATTGCTCCGCATAGAGATTAGTCTGGGTGACTATCTCCTCAAAAATCTCATCCCCCAAGAACAGGTGCATAACATCCAGCACACTATAGCCAGACAGGTCAGCCTGTATGCCAGGATTGGCTGTAAACACTGGGATGTCTGGGGAAAAATGATTAGGGGGTACCCAGTCATCTGCGCCATGTTCAGCATTATGGGAATCGGCGATTTCCCCTGATGGTCCTGCAGTATCTGGCACATAGTCCCCTGCGTCCCCTGCGTCAGTCTCTGAGGCAGTGTCTGTCGCCTCTGAGTCGGCCGCTAACAGGGCATAAGCCTCCTCTGCACTATACTTCCTGAACATTGTTAAATACAGTTAACAAAGCTAACAAAACTTTAACTAAATAACCAAATTTTTTTTTATTCCCTAATTCCCACTAAATTTCACCCACCCAAGTAACTAAATCATACACTAATAAAATCAAATAATAAAATGTAACCCCTTAGGGTTAAAAAAAACCCCAAAACTTAACCCTTGAAAGTAAAATAATAAAATATCACAGTAAAGTACTGTGACCTGTATAGCAGTGATCAAACAGCAGGGAAAGGGTATTTTTTTTTTATACAGGGGAAAGGGATTGGGAACCTTTAACTTTTCTTCTGGGACACAATGTAGCACCGATCCGTCTCTCTTCACTTCACAAACCCACAAGAGGTGGAGGGAGGCGGATCAGATATCCCAGCAGCATTGTGACCACTGTGACTGGCTGTCACAGCGATCACATGGGCTGGGATATCCGGATTTGCTGCTGCTGGTCTGCCCCTGACTCGGAGGGACCCAGCAACAGCATTAACCCCGCGATCGCCGTCACTGCGCGATCACGGAGTTAATTTTAACGCGTGACGGACGAGGTCCGTCACTCATCATTAACGCATTCCCCTGAGTGACGGACCTCGTCCGTCACTCGTCCTTAAGGGGTTAATACCTACTGCCCACTGTTGTATCTTTGTTAATGGTAAAATGTCCTTACTGCCCACCAGTGCCACAGTAACTAAAAAATGTACTTAAATGTATCTATTTTTTTCCTTTTTTTCTATTTTCTATTCTACTTTTTTTTTTTTACTATGTGTGTCTGTGAGGTGCTGTGTGTGTTTATGTGTAGTGTGTAAAAGGGGTGCAGTGTGGGTGTGAAGGTTGCAGTGTGTGTTTGTGAAGGGTGCTGTGTGTGTGAAGGGTGCTGTGCATGTGTGAAGGAGGCAGTGCATGTGTGAAGGGGACAGTGTGTGTGAGGGGGCAGTGCGTGTGAGGGGGGCAGTGCGTTTGAGCGGGGCAGTGTGTGTGTGTGTGTGAGGGCTGTAGAGTGTGTTTGTGTGTGAAGGGGGTATAGGGTCTATTCTGTGTGTAGGTGGGTGAGATGTGAAAATCTATCTTAATGCCCCCTCCCAGTGTGTGTGAAGGCACAAGTGTGTGAGGGGTGGAGTCTGTGTGAGTGGTGAAGTCTGTGTGAGGGGGCAGTCAGTGTGTGTGTGAGGTGTGGATTGTGTGAGGGGTGTATTGTGTATGAGGAGGCAGTGCATGTGTGGGAGGGCAATCTGTGTAAGGGGCAGTGTGTGTGTGCATGAGGGGCAATGTCTGTGTGTGTGTGGGGTGTAGTGTGTGTTTGTGTATTAAGGGTGCATAAGGTATATGCTGTGTGTAGGTGGATGAGATGTGAAAATCTTAATGTCTCAGTGTGTATGAGGGGGCAGTCTGTGTGTGTGAGGGGTGGAGTGTGTGTGAGGGGTGTAGTGTGTGTGAGGGGGCAGTGCATGTGGGGGGCATTCTGTGTAAGGGGCAGTCTGTGTGAGGGGGCAGTCTGTGTGTGTGTGTGTGTGTGTGTGTGTGTGTGTGTGGTGTAGTGTGTGTGAAGAGTGTATAGGGTCTATGCTGTGTGTAGGTGGGTGAGATGTAAAAATGTATCTTAACATCTTCCTTCTCCCTTCTTCTTACCTTTTACCAGGGAGGGGGGAACATAATGCAGCAAGTGCTAATGGTCCAGTGGTGGCATGTTTACTTTAGCCTGCAGCTCTTCCGGCTGCAGGCTGACTCTCCTGTCCTCCTGAGAGCACAGCACCTCCCAGGTGCTTCCATCCCTCTGCTGGAACCAAGTACCAGCGGTTCAGTAAGGGAGATCTTTGATCTCCTCACTAGCCCGAGAGGGCTTACAGCAGGCAAGTTTCTGCAGAACCCACCACCGCCAACCTGAAATCCCAAACTGCATAGTAGGCAGTAGGGACCAGGTTGACTGTAAGGTTGACAGGTTGACTGGTCTAGTCGATATACCCGAAATATAAAAATGCATGCATTTAATTATGCATTTTTTTATTGGGGGTATATCTAAAGCATGCAAAATCTTCAGTGTTTTTTTTTTTTTTTTTCCTAAGGGGAGCTAATGGAAGTAGGAAGGCATCCTCTCTGACTGTTTGACTGACAGCAAGGTGGGAGTTGCCTATTTAATTTACAAAAGTGCTGATTTCTCAGTTGAAGTGAGTCTGGAATGTCCCTTTAACATTATATAGGTATTCATTATTACAAACAAATATTCAAATATTTATTTTACAATGTGAGATTTTCTTTGATTATATCATTGTAGACCAAATTCAACTTGTTGGTAACAGAAGTATGTTCAGGGAGAAAAGTAAAGTAATAACAATGAACTGGCTATCCATGTTCTTTTCCATTTGCTTTTAAAGTATGCCCTCTTTTATTTGTTTATGCAGGCATACATTTTTATTTTAATACAGGGCGATACATGTGAAATATATGAATACAATACAATGTTCACTTTTTTCTTCCTAATTAAACTCTTTTAAAACATTTTCTTTTTAAATAGTTAATGTTTGCAAACATTTAGCCCCCGTTCCAAGATAAGTCCTTTTGTAACTTAGGCCACATGGCACATCTGCACAAGCCAATGTAGGCTATTTTGCAGTGCTGGAACCTCTGTAGGAAATTTTATATAACATTTTGTGAAAGACTTTAGGCTCATTTTAGCTTTCATTGTAATGCCATGCAAGCAGAATCTATTCTCTCAAAGCTGCTGTATTTAGATAAGATTTATTTTTATGCAAATGTAGTTATTTTCTCTCCAGCATAGCTAACTCACTTCAAATATTTTAATACTTGGGTTTGATATCGAGGGGTTACACTATATTACTTTCTGCATAGCACAAGTAATTGAAAGTTACTTTGCCATGGTCACAGCCAATGAAAAGCCCACCGCAATGAACCTTTATTATTGGATATTACAGATTGTAAAACTCTTAAAGGAGTCTCGAAGGAATATAATAGATTTTTCTTAAAAAAACAGATCGCAGAAACACTAAAACAATATGCCAGTATTTCCCTTTGTCTCTATATTGAGATTGACACAGAGAGAGGAAATAAAAGCTGAGGTGTTCTTGATTAATTGATTTCCTATTACACAGAATCAGCTTAATCAGACAAAACAGCACATTTAAATGGCATTGACTTCAGCAATTATATAACTCTCTTTGTGTAAATGCATTATTGCAATGGGCTGTTAAATGGAATTCAGTACGTTTTCTTTGTACATTTTGTCCTATAATAATTTTTAGCCTTTTTTTTTTTCTTTTTTTATTTTATTGACAGCCCTTGCTGCTTGTCTTAATGCAACCTCTTGAGACAAGACTAAAAAGTATATTGATTTTGAGTTCATAATTGTACTTCTAATCAATGTAATCCAATGAACATATGTTATATGTGTATGTTATAACAAAAAGACTAAGTGGTACCTACAGTTGTAATCAAAATTATTCAAACCCCCCTGAAAATCTGGTTTAGTGTCAACATTTACAGACTTTCCATTGTTTTGAAAAAAAACAAAAAAAAAACATGCAATTGAAATAGCGCAACACAACAAATTTGGGGAAACCACTTGAAGCATTCATTGTGTTGACCTTTTTCAATTGCTTTTGATTCATTGCAAAAAGCTGAAAGTCTATAAATTTTGACAATAGACCTGATTTTCAATGGGGGTTGAATAATTTTGATTACAACTGTAATCATCATTCAATGGATTTGTAAATATTAAATAATGAAGAATTCATTTTAATTTAATATATGAATAGAGCCCCTTAATAGTCACTATGATGTGTGATTTTGGTTAGCATCAAAGTGCAATTATTTTCACTGATTGCACATCTGACATATTATCTTCCCTTCCAGCTACCTTGCACATTATTAGTTTTTTTCCTCAACTTCTTCTCCCATAAATATTAAAATTAGGGTCACCACTTACCATCAATTGGTCCCACCATTTTATTTTAAAAGTACCACCTGCTGACAATGGGTGGGATGCCATTTGGTTGCCCCCCATTTAATTTTAATAAATACCTCCACCTTCTGGCCACAGGTTGGGGCATGGTGGTGGACCGTGACCCATCCACCCCCCATTATTTATGTTAAATTCCCTACCCAATGTTCAAAGTCACCAGATACAAGTTACCACATGTCAGGTGGGGGCATAGGGAGATTTCAAACCTTAAAGGAACAACTGATAAAGTTCTCAAATATAAGAGACAATGAACCTATAAAAAATAAGGACATCTAATAGTGTGAAATCCTAAAACCAATTGATGGGTAAAAAATAGACAAGGAACCTCTTGCATGTTCATGAGCTATAGACCTAGCTCAAGTAGAAACTGTGGCAGAACCGCTTTAACATATGTTCCCCCTGTTTGTTCACTTATTGTGCCCACTCCCCATTCAGGAGTGTTTCCACAAAGGGAATTAATTCACCTCCTGAACAGGGACCTCCCCAATCCCTCATTTAGAATGTTAGGCTAGAATGTTCCGACCTCGCAACCTAAGTGTCAAAACCGCAAACTACAAGGGAAACAATTAATGAGTGCTTCCCTCGGTGGCTGCCGTTTACATAGACGAACACCACCAGGGGGAGCATTTGTGGATTGTTTCCCACCTCGTTCATTTCCCGAACGAAGACCTCCCCAGAACGTTCACACCAATTAATCACAACGCTCACACTCGCAACATAGGTGTAAAACCACAAGGGAATCAATTAATGGGTGCTTCCCTGGGTGGCTGCCATTTGTATAGCCGAACGCCAGCCAGGGAGAACATTCATACCCCAAAAGGAGATGCTTCCCTTGTCTGGGTTTCACACCAGGAACCCGCAAATGGAAACTGGTTGAACGAGGGTCCCTGAGATTGGTGTGGGCACTTTTGGGGCACTGGCAAGTTTGGCGGGCTCTCAAGAGCCTGAGGGACAAAGAGACCAGCTCTTTTCCCGCGGGCGGGCTTTTCTGTGCCTGGGAGACAAAGGGACGGTCCCTTTTCCCATGCCTAGACTCTCAGGCACAGAGGCTCTTAGGAAGAAGATCCCTGACAGTTGGTGTGGGAATCCCTGTGGGTTTAGTGCCGGGCTTTGGGGACAAAGGGAGCAGCATCCCTTCCTGTGCTGGGGCCCAAGGGAGGGGGAGGATCTTGGGATGTGTCCTTGCATGTTTGTATGGGGTTATGCATAAAAGCTGTGTGTGGCTTATACAAGTGTTGTACCTCCAGGACTGTGTGTTGTCCAGTTACGGGGGGGGGGGGTGAAAATGGGTCTCTCTGTAATCAAGACGTTTCTGTTTCATCCTATATGCAAACTCAAAAAGGGATCATGTTTGTGAGTACTCATTTTATTCTTTTATATCCACACTTATATAGCAATATATATATATATAACATTGAAGAGAAATAGAGGCTGCACTCACGGACTTGTGGTATCAAATTTGAAAAATCGGTTTTATTCCATGTGTCAAAATAATCAACGTTTCAGTCCACACAGGGACCTTCCTCAGGATAGAGTGAATCAAAAGTCCGTTAGTGCAGCCTCTATTTCTCTTCAATTTTGTACAACTCTATATCCCTAAAGGGACTGGCACCCGGCAATTTAAACCACTGTACTGCAGCAGGAGGTCGTTTAAGCGTGAGTGCAAGGATATATACATTGTGGATATATATATATATATATATATATATATATATATATATATATCCCTTTTTGAGCGTGAATATAGGACGAAACAGAAACATCTTGATTACAAGAAGGGGAAGGTCGCCTTATTAACAGACCTATCTGCTGTTTCTACTTGAACTAGGTCTATAGCTCATGAATATGTGAATGGTTCATTTTCTATTTTTTACTCTTCATTTGGTTTTAGGATTTTATACTATTAGATGTCCTTTTTTTTATAGGTTCATTGTCTATCATATGTAAGACCTTTATCAGGTAAGTGACTTTAAGACACTTACCTTTATTCCCTCCCTATATTATCACTTGTATATATATTAGCACTAAACCATACTTTGTATTGAACATTGAACTTGTATATTTGGAAATCATGCATGTGGTGTTTTAGCAGCTTGTTTACTACATTTCCAACATTAAGCACTTGCACTTTTGTAATATTAGATAAGTTTGAATTAGCACTAGTACACTACGTCTTTTTATAGATTTCAAATCGTCCTTATAGTAAGGGTCCTATCTACCCCATGTGCTTTTTATTTTTTATTTTTTTAAGAAGTATTTAGTGTAGTGGCTAGCAAGTAAGCCCTGGCCAGCAGGGGCGGGCTGGGCCGGGGGGCAGGGAGACAATTGCCCCCCAGGCCGCCCGAAATTCTTTTAGGACCGGCCGCGGCGGGCCGGCCCTTTAAATGCTGCAGCCGCCGAGCGCTCTGTAAAGAGCGCTCAGGCGGCTGCAGAACAGATTCTCCCCTCCCTCCCCTCCCCTGTAGGTGGCCGAGCTGGTCTCCGGTCCGCGGTCCCGGCCGGAGTGATAGGAAAGTGCACTGAGTGTGCACTTCCTGTCAGTCCGGCCGGGTACAGGAAACAGAAACCCCTGTTCCGCGCGGAACAGTAGTTTCTGTTTCCTGTACCCGGCCGGACTGACAGGAAGGTGCACACTGAGCATCTTCCTGTCACTCCGGCCGGGACTGCGGACCGGAGTGCAGCTCGGCCACCTACAGGGGAGGGGGTAAGAAGAAGGGGGGGGGAGGGGGTAAGAAGAAGGGGGGGGGGGAGGGGGTAAGAAGAAGGGGGGGTAAGAAGAAGGGGGGGGAGGGGGTAAGAAGAAGGGGGGTAAGAAGAAGGGGGGGAGAGTAAGAAGAGGGGAGGGGGGAAGAGTAAAAAGAGGGGAGGGGGGAGAGTAAAAAGAGGGGAGGGGGGGAGAGTATAAAGA
Organism: Pelobates fuscus; assembly: GCF_036172605.1. NCBI lineage: Eukaryota > Metazoa > Chordata > Amphibia > Anura > Pelobatidae > Pelobates > Pelobates fuscus. Next base: position 273,194,033 of record NC_086320.1, on the reverse strand, counting down.
GGGGAGGGGGGGAGAGTAAAAAGAGGGAAGGGGGGGAGAGTAAAAAGAGGGAAGGGGGAGAGTAAAAAGAGGGGAGGGGGAGAGTAAAAAGAGGGGATGGGGGGAGAGTAAAAAGAGGGGAGGGGGGAGAGTAAGAAAAGGGGAGGGGGGAGAGTAAGAAAAGGGGAGGGGGGAGAGTAAGAAGAGGGGAGGGGGGAGAGTAAGAAGAGGGGAGGGGGGGAAGAGTAAAAAGAGGGGAGGGGGGAGAGTAAAAAGAGGGGAGGAGAGTAAAAAGAGGGGAGGGGGAGAGTATAAAGAGGGGAGGGGGGAGAGTAAAAAGAGGGGAGGGGGGGAGAGTATAAAGAGGGGAGGGGGGGAGAGTAAAAAGAGGGAAGGGGGGAGAGTAAAAAGAGGGAAGGGGGAGAGTAAAAAGAGGGGAGGGGGGGAGAGTAAAAAGAGGGGATGGGGGAGAGTAAAAAGAGGGGAGGGGGAGAGTAAGAAAAGGGGAGGGGGGAGAGTAAGAAAAGGGGAGGGGGGAGAGTAAGAAGAGGGGAGGGGGGAGAGTAAGAAGAGGGGAGGGGGGGAAGAGTAAAAAGAGGGGAGGGGGGAGAGTAAAAAGAGGGGAGGAGAGTAAAAAGAGGGGAGGGGGAGAGTATAAAGAGGGGAGGGGGGAGAGTAAAAAGAGGCTAGGGGGGAGAGTAAAAAGAGGGGAGGGGGGAGAGTAAAAAGAGGGGAGGGGGGAGAGTAAGAAAAGGGGAGGGGGAGAGTAAGAAAAGGGGAGGGGGGAGAGTAAGAAGAAGGGGGGAGTAAGAAGAGGGGAGGGGGGAGTAAGAAGAGGGGAGGGGGGAGTAAGAAGAGGGGGGAGTAAGAGGGGCGGGGGGAGTAAGAAGAGGGAAGAGAGGGAGTAAGAAGAGGGGAGGGGGGATAATAAGAGGGGGGAGTAAGAAGAAGGGGAGATAAGAAAAAGAGGGGGGTAAGAAGAAGAAGGGGGTAGTAAGAACAAGAGTGGGGAGTAATTAGAAGAAGGGGGTAAGAAGAAGAGGGGGGTAAGAAGAAGAAGGGGAGTAAGAAGAAGAGGGGGGTAAGAAGAAGAAGGGGGAGTAAGAAGAAGAGGGGAGAGTAAGAAGAGGGGGGAGTAAGAAGAAGAGGGGGGAGTAAGAAGAAGAAGGGGGTAAGAAGAAGAAGGGGGGTAAGAAGAAGAAGGAAGTGGTAAGAAGAAGAAGGAAGGGGTAAGAAGAAGAAGGAAGGGGTAAGAAGAAGAAGGAGGGTAAGAAGAAGGGGGAGTAATAAGAAGAAGGGGGTAAGAAGAACAAGGGGGGGGAGTAAGAAGAAGAGGGGGGAGTAAGAAGAAGAGGGGGGAGTAAAAAGAAGAAGGGGGTAAGAAGAAAAGGGGGGTAAGAAGAAGAAGGGGGTAAGAAGAAGAAGGGAGTAAGAAGAAGAAGGAAGGGGTAAGAAGAAGGAGGGGATAAGAAGAAGAAGGAAGGGGTAAGAAGAAGGAGGAGGGTAAGAAGAAGGGGGAGTAATAAGAAGAAGGGGGTAAGAAGAACAAGGGGGGAGTAAGAAGAACACAGGGAGGAGGGGGGTAAGAAGAACACGGGGGTGAGAACACACAGAGGGAGGAGTGAGAAGAACACAGGGAGGGTGGAGGGGGGATGAGAAGAGCACAGGGAGGGTGGGTGAGTGTGAGAAGAGACCGCTAGGGGAGGGTGGGGGAGAGGAGAGACCACTAAGGGGCAGAGGAGAGCTCTAAGGGACAGAAGGGACAGCTCTATAGGACAGGGGGCAAGACAGGGAGCTCTTTAACACTACGCGCACACACACACACACACAATGCATCCCTATACATACACAGAAACACAATGCATCCCTATACATACACAGAAACACACAATGCATCCCTATACATACACAGAAACAGAACATGCTTCCCTTACACACAGAGAAACACACAATGCATCCATTACACACACACACAATGCAACCCTTACACACAAAGACAATGCATCATTTGCACACATACACAGAAACATACAATGCAAACCCTTACACACACATGCAAACACACACACTGTTTTTCTTACATACACACAGAAACACAATGCATCTCTTACACTCAATGCACACACATACAGACACACACCTTGCATCCCTTATGCATACAAACACAGATTCACACAATGCATCCCTCACACACAACCAGAAACACATAATACATCCCTTATACACAAATACACACTGCTTCCACTACACACAAACACACTGCATCACCTGCACAAACTGGTATCCCTATACACTACATACCATAAGCACACATATTAGATAACACATAACACATCCCCTACACACTCCACTCCCTGTGAGCGAGCTCATGGGTGGGTGGAACATACAAGTGGACTTATGAGTGGGCCTTATGGGCATACTCACCATCAGGCACTGGAGCCCAGACCTTGAGCTGTGTAAGAGGCCCCCCAAAAATGGAGCTGCTTCCAATTCTCCCAGAACGTTGAATTTTGTGACCACAGTTGCAAACAGCCTCCAGAGGTCCTGTTCTACACCAGACCAGTGGAGCCAAACTGCAGCCCATCATCATCCTCATCTAATTGTAAGTAGGCAATCCAGTATATTATTAGTGACACTAATCTATAATTTACCTCACATTAAAGGGACACTATAGCTTAATGAAGGTTCTGGTGTCTATAGCTGGTCCCTGCAGGCTTTTTAATGTAAACACACACTGTGTGCAGCACTGGCGTTAGTTCATATGGCAGATCATACGGGTGGGGCATTGTGATGTCACATGGGGGGGGCGGCAAATTTATATTTTGTCTAGGGCGGCAAAAATCCTTGCACCGGCTCTGATCCTGGGCAGGTGCACCAGTCTTCTGGTGACCCACAGGAGGGGAGTGCACTGATTGCACTGCACTCTCCTCCTGCCCAGACCCATCTTGACCGCAGTGCAAGTGCCCTCTGCCCCTAATTTACAGTGGCTTACACTCACAACAAGCAGTGCCTGGAGCCCTTTGCAGAGACGGAAACAAAGAGGTTCTGCGGCAGCTGGCCGTCCTGCAAGCATTACATTAAACAGCTGTTCCCCATGCAGCCACAGGTGGCGTTCTGCTGGGAGACTGTGATTACTCTTCATTTCCTCCCAGCCTACAGAGCAGCGCATGGGGGAGAGAGGAGGAGGCATGATTTAATCTTGAATAAATCCTCTAAGCAAACCTTTATAAATTTGGGGGGGATCAGCTCTAGTTTCCACAGTTTATTTGTGTTTACTCTCATCTCTGTATTAATATTGAGGGATGTCTAAGTAGTAACATCAGTGTGTGTCAGCAGGGCCAGCCGTTGGGGTGAGCAAGCTGTGCGGTCACGCAGGGTGCCATGACCACAGAGGCGCCCGGCGGCCAACACAGCTCACAAGTTGGGTACACCAGCATATTTAATTTAAACGATTCGCTGGTGGTCCACTGGTGCGCACCAGCAGTAGGTGCAGTCAGATCATATCCTCTCCCTCGTGGTTCCGGCGCTCAGTTACTGAGTCAGAGCACAGGCTCAGAGATTCTCAGCCTGTGCTCTGACAACATTGAAAGTCAGAGCCGTGAAGGAGCGGGTATGGCAAAGAGCTACTGATTAGCATTACATCAATATCCGTTATAAAACCAGAAAAAGGTGGGCATGGATGGTGAACTGATTTGGTGGCGCAATGGGCCACTTGACTGGTTTTGCCCCCCAGGCCTAAGGCTGCCAGCCCTCCCCTGCTGGCCAGCCTCCACATAATTAACCCTTACATGGCCGAAGGTTCTATGAAGATTTGTAACAACCAACAGGATAATGCTTCAGTTTTTTTTTTAATCCATGAAGCATGTAATCTGTATTTCAGCTTTCCAGCAGCATTTAGTCCAGCTGAAATCTGGTCAAAATGCAGGCCTGTTCGGGGCATTAATTGCAACACCCAGACATTGTTAAGTAGTATGAATAATGACTGGACTTTGCAGTCCAAATGGTTGTCATAAAATACTATAACATTAAACCACAGTATTGCTTACTAAGACACGTTTATCTTTAGCACTAGGCTTTTTCTCAATAGCCTGCCTTTTCAGCCATTCTTTGTGTCAAAGTCCATTAAAGGTGGCCTAAATCTAATGGGACCATGCAATTCCTTCTTCAATCCACTGCATGCATGGAAGGTAATAACAAACACAGATCTTAGCATGTAAACTCTACCATCACAAATGCTACATAAAGAGTTACAGCCTCAGCATTAACACTTGCCTCCACATCACTACTTGTCACTCAATTACCAGAGTACACTGCTGCCTGCAATGTTATCACACAATGATTTATAAACTTTCCCCCCTTCCACTCCCCATGCTACTGTGTTATTGAGTATGGCTGAAGATGGGACAGTAGTTGGAGCAACACATTTTTCTGTAATCTATCAACCTAGAGAATACATGTAGATGCAGATGGAATCATTTTGGGAGGCTTCATAACATATTTTAGAAAGTTTTATAAAACATTCATTGGCAGATAAATTGAATCCCATAGGACACAACATTTTGTTTACATTTTCTAACAAATACTTTGCAAAAATTATGAGAGGCTATGACCCATGAAAATACACCAAAGTCTCAAGTGGTGCATGAATACATCTTGTCTACTAATAGATCTAAGATCATCAGAGCTTCCACTTCACAACTTCCACAACAACCATGAAAGCACAGACGTCAACCAAAGAGGGCACGATGAAAGTCCATATAATCATTTTCTTTTTACAACAAATGGTTGCATATCATGCCAAATGATACCAGAAATTTATTTTGTTGGCCAAGCAAATCTTGCAATCTTTATTCTGCTCCTTGCATTGGAGCCAGACCCTTCTAACACATTGATATCTGTTCTGCTGCCAGGATAGCATTCAAACAAAATGTTTCAAAGTAAAAATCACTTTTCTGATTTTTCATATCAAAATAACACTCAGTCTAAGTGCAGAAAGATCAAATAGAAATATCAAATCAATATACACATTTGGAATTACATTAGTATAAAAAAGATCTCTTTCCAGAAACCTTTAAACTAGTAAAAAAAAAATATGAACCTTGAAGTCTCGTATTTGTATTTTACTGGAACAAAATGCAGTGAACATGAGTAAGACTGTTTCTTAGACGACATTACAAAGCACTATCGAGTTACTGTTAAACATATTTATCTACAAAGTACTTTGTCCTTCATAAACCTTGACAATGTAGGATTGCGAAGAAATGCTGTTATTGCCTTGTGTATTGAAAATAAATTAATTGGCATAACTATAGCAGAGTGTCATTTAAAAGAAAATTGCTGCTAGCAAATACACCACTGACAAAATGATAACAGCATGTGTACATTCGTATATACAATTCTCAATGGAAGAAATGTAATAATAATTCTACATTGACGTAGTGGCATTGGTTAATTAACAAAATGTCACTTAAGGGAGAATTAGCAGTGGATAGTGTAAATACGAGCATAATACGTCCAGACTTATTTTATCTGTTCTCTAGTACAAAATACATGCTAATTATAATAATTTCTGTATTTTTTCATTGTTGATTGATCTGTTAAAATTAGCTTCTGTGCAAGTACTTTATTGTAAAGTCATAGTTTTATATTTTATGGTAATTAAAAATTATGGCTTGGGAAGTTTTTATGTGATATCTTTTTTTTTTTCTCAAAGCATGATGAAAAAAGTTTAACAGGTGATAAATGACATAACAAAATAACGATAATATGAAAACAATATTTAGAGAATCTCTAGCTGCTTTAAAAGCAAAAGAATCTCCAACTATTTCAAAACCAAACGCATGAAGCATGTATCTTTACATCAAGCAAAAGTAAATTAAAAGCTCCACAGGAAAAAAAAAAGTTGGGGGAGGAGTAGGACAAAGAGACAATGAGAAAAGCAATCATAAAACTGGATGGACAGGGGTGACACAAAAACAAAGCAAACATAACAATTAAAGGAACACTCCAAGCACCATCATTTCTACCGATGTTTGCAGTGGTTATGGTATTAGGACTGCACTGGTCCTCTCCTATTTAAGTAGTTAAGCTGTTTACTAACTGTTTAAATTCTAACCTAGAGTCTGTCTGGTGCTGGTTATTGCCAAGGCAGGAATTAGCTCATTGGTTGGCAATGATCATCTGACACACTTACTCAATGAGCAGGTACTTACCTCAAGGGAACAAACAGACACTCCTAGCACGAGTTCCAGCACTAAGTACAGGCAGGGCCGGCGCGTCCATAAGGCGGCACAGGCGGCCGCCTTAGGGCGCACCGGCTCCGGGGGCGCAAGATTTCAGTGACCGGCAGGAGGGAAGCTCTCCCTCCTGCCGGCCACCATCTCCGCCCCCAGTGCGGCAGGGCTGCGATCAGGCGCTGCGAGGGAGCTCTAACCTCTCTGCTCTGCTCCCTCGCGCGCTGTCTAGTGATGCCGCGGGAGCCGGAATATGACGTCATATTCCGGCTCCCGCGGCATCAGCAGACAGCCCGCGAGGGAGCAGAGCAGAGAGGTTAGAGCTCCCTCGCAGCGCCTGATCGCAGCCGTGCCGCACGCCGCCCTGCAGCCCCACTGGACCCCAGGGAATGATCCACACCAGCTCTCCAGGTAGGGAGGCTGGGTGGATATTATTTATGTATTAAAATAATTTGTGAATGTATGTGATGTGTCTGTGTGTGAGAGTGTCTGTGTGTGAGAGTGTCTGTGTGAGTGAGTGTGTGTCTGTGAGTGTGTGTGTCTCTGTGTGAGTGAGTGTCTGTGAGTGAGTGTCTGTGAGTGTGTGTCTGTGAGTGTGTGTCTGTGTGTGAGTGTCTGTGTGTGTGTGTCTGTGAGTGTGTGAGTGAGTGTCTGTGAGTATGTGTCTGTGTGTGTGTGTGAGTGAGTGTATGTGAGTATGTGTCTGTGTGTGTGTGTGTGTGCGTGAGTGAGTGTATGTGAGTATGTGTCTGTGTGTGTGTGTGCGTTAGTGAGTGTATGTGTTACTGTGAGTGACTGTGTGTCTGTGAGTGACTGTGTGAGTGAGTGAGTGTATGTGTGTCTGTGAGTGTGTATGTGTCTCTGTTTGAGTGAGTGTGTGAGTGAGTGTCTGTGTGTCTGAGTGTGTATGTGTCTCTGTGTGAGTGAGTGTCTGTGAGTGTGTGTCTGTGAGTGTGTGTCTGTGTGTGAGTGTCTGTGTGTGAGTGTCTGTGTGAGAGTGAGTGTCTCTGTGTGTGTGTGTGTGTGCGTGAGTGAGTGTATGTGTTACTGTGAGTGACTGTGTGTGAGTGTATGTGTGTCTGTGAGTGTGTGCGTGAGTGAGTGTGTGCGTGAGTGAGTGAGTGTATGTGTGTCTGTGAGTGTGTGCGTGAGTGTATGTGTGTCTGTGAGTGACTGTGAGTGTGTGCATGAGTGAGTGTATGTGTGTCTGTGAGTGTGTGCGTGAGTGAGTGTATGTGTCTGTGAGTGACTGTGAGTGTGTGCGTGAGTGAGTGTATGTGTTTCTGTGAGTGATTGTATGAGTGTTGCATGTGAGTGTGTCAGTGTATGTGTGTGTCTGTCAGTGTGTGTTTGTGAGTGTCTGTCAAATCAGTGAGAGTATCTTTGTCATTGAGTCTGTGTGTGACTATCAGTGTGTCTGTCAATGAGTGTCAATCAGTGTGTGTGTGTCAGATCAGTGAGTCTCTGTGTTTGTCAATGAGTGAGTGTGACTGTCAGAAGAACACTAAGGGACAGGGAAGGGAGGGGACCAATAATGGACGGGGAGAGGGGCTGGTTAAGAGGCACATAGGTGAAGATGTTATTTTTGAATGGGGGGGGGCGGAAAAATACATCTTCGCCTATGTACCCAAAAATCCTTGCACCGGCCCTGAGTACAGGAAGAGGAGAGAAAGGGAACGGCCCATGGATTGTAGTTAAGAAATCAAATCATTAGCAAATGGTTTGACACCTTACATTGGGAGGATGTCTGGGTACTCATGGCACCATAAGCACTACAGCTAATATTAGTGATTATGGTGCTTGGTTACTTTAAAGCAAAACACCTCAAACCCATCCACATTATGCAGTGGATTAATGAAAGTATGTTGTGTATAGAACTTGAGGTACATTATCTTGAGATCCACAAAGTTTGCAAGTACATTATAGGGACTTCTTAATGCTTGGTTATGCCGTCATATGTAAGGATTCAGGATTCAGAGGATGCTGTTTTTTTGGTGTTATGTCCTGCTTACAATGTTTATCACTTCAAAACCCCTGAACTTCACACCTTGCAATGCACAAAGTTTGAATGGTTTTAAATTGCACGTGAATCCAAAATGAATTTTAACTTATATTCAAAATTAGCCTAACTTAATGCATGGTAATAGTTACAGACAAAATGATCAGTTCAACCAAACCAAATAAAGTTAAAAATATTAGATGGGTAGGCAGCACACCTTAGGATGTAGGGCTCCCTCTTAGCCCTACACAATAAGTACAATGGTAAAAAAGGATAGGGGGAGAGGTTGCGCCAAAACAATATGATTCTAATGTGTGTAAGCAACATGTAAAACCATTATTCTAAGGTAAATATTTAAATAGAGATGTAAACTTGCCAGAAGAAATGACTATGGGGTTCTTCAGAGAGTATTCTTCCGCCAGGAGGTCAAGGTCAGAATAAATCTTGGAATTTGTATATAAAAAACAAAGCAACTAATGGTGTAACATATCCTAGAAACTGGTGTATGATAAAAAAAGTCTATATGGTCCTACTCACATTTTCTAGAGCTTTGACCAGCTCTAGTATGGATAGTGTACAGTGGCACAATCCCCACTTATAGAATATGTGAGAAGTTGATGGTTGTTTCAATGATGTGAAGACCATAAAATGATAAAAGGAACAACAATAATGCTTACTGTATAAAAGGAGTATGAAAATATATAAATTGTTACTCACATTTGATTGAGCAGGCGAACTGCTCAACCTCTTGAGTGGTATAATCACCACCTAGGATTCTTTGGCAAGTTTCTTCTGGCAAGTTTACATCTCTACACTGGACATTTTGATAATAATACCACTGTGTTTAAAATTTTAATCATCAATTTATATATTTACTTTATATTGTTGTAATAGTTTTATGTGTTGCTTACACACATTATAATCATATTGTTTTGGCACAACCTTTCTCCCTATCCTTTTTTACCATCTAACTTAATACATAGCTGATTTGGAGTTTTTTGTTCTAGTTTACTATTTAGGTCTAAAATGTTAACTTTCATCAATTCACAAACAGTGTAGTGAAAAAAGCATGTATATATTTATTCTTTTTTTATATATATCTTTATTTTTGTTGTGCATGAAAATATACATCAGTTTGGTAGTCTTGACAGAATATCAGGAAAAGAGATTGATTTTCAAATCTTAAGACATAATCTGCACATTTAAATTTTTCAAGATTCTTTTGTTTCAGGTATTGTACCGGAGGATTGGAGGAAGGCAGATGTTGTTCCTATATTTAAAAAGGGTTCAAAATCCTTGCCTGGAAATTATAGACCTGTGAGCTTAACTTCTGTGACTGGGAAATTATTTGAACGACTATTAAGGGATAATATTCAGGAATTCATTGGGAAGAACTGTGTTATTAGCAATAATCAGCATGGTTTTATGAAACATAGGTCATGTCAAACTAACCTAATTGCATTCTACGAAGAAGTAAGTAGAAATATAAATCAGGGTGTTGCAGTGGATGTGATCTACTTGGATTTTGCCAAGGCATTTGATACGGTTCCTCACAATAGGTTAGTCTTCAAACTAAAAGAAATTGGTCTAGATGAATATTCTTTTTCTTGGGTAGAACATTGGCTTAAAGATAGAGTACAACGAGTTGTCATAAATGGTAAATTTTCAAGCTGGTCAAAAGTGGTAAGTGGTGTCCCTCAGGGTTCTGTTTTGGGACCACTTCTATTTAACATATTTATAAATGATCTTGAAATGAGCATTGAAAGCCATGTATCAGTGTTTGCAGATGACACAAAACTTTGTAAAGTAATAAAATGTGAGCAGGATATTGCCTTGCTGCAGAGGGATTTGGATAGATTGGGGGACTGGGCACTAAAATGGCAGATGAAATTTAATGTACAAAAATGCAAAGTTATGCACTTCGGGGTTAAGAATGCACAAACAATTTACACCCTAAATGGTAGTGAACTAGGGATAATCACACACGAGAAGGATTTGGGAATTGTTATAGACAACAAATTAGGTAGCAATATGCAATGTCAATCTGCCGTTGCTAAGGCCAGTAAGGTTTTGTCATGTATAAACAGGGGCATAAATTCTCGAGATGAAAATATAATTTTGCCTCTTTATAAATCGCTGGTAAGACCATACCTTGAATATGCTGTGCAATTTTGGGCACCTGTTCTAAAGATATCATGGCACTAGAAAAAGTGCAGAGACGAGCTACAAAATTAATAAAAGGAATGGAGCATTTTAGTTATGAAGAAAGGTTAAACAATTTAAATCTCTTTAGTTTGGAAAAACGGCGCCTGAGAGGAGATATGATAACATTATACAAATATATTCGGGGCCAGTACAAACCATTATCTGGAAATCTATTCATAAACAGGGCTATACATAGGACACGAGGTCACACATTTAGGCTTGAAGAAAGGAGATTTCATCTAAGGCAAAGAAAAGTTTTTTTTACGGAAACAGCAATAAGGATATGGAATTCTTTGCCTTAAGAGGTGGTTTTGTCAGAGTCTATACAAATGTTTAAACTGCAATTGGATAAATACTTGCAAAAACATAACAAACAGGGATATAATTTCTAATTAGTGGGGTAATAGCTGCTTGATCCAAGGAGACATCTGACTGCTGTTTTTTGGTCAAGAAGGAATTTTTTTCCTAGTTTTGTTGCAAAATTGGAAGCGCTTCAGACTGGGTTTTTTGCCTTCTTTTGGATCAACAGCAAAAGCATATGTGAGGAAGGCTGAACTTGATGGACGCAAGTCTCTTTTCAGCTATGTAACTATGTAACTATGTAAGTTTAGACAAGATGAAAGATCAGATTAAGTATAAAACCAAGTGAAATACAGTGCTGCTTTGCAAACATGCATATCAGACAAAATCATAACAAATTAAAACAGCACCAATGAGTGAAACTATGAGTAGTACCACCGGGTGCCAGCCGCAGCAATGTGTGTCTTAGGAACTTATAGACAGTATTGCCTTAAGAGCAGTATAATATAAAGAGCTGGCTAAACTGAGGCACGAAAAGCATTTTGGGGTAAACAGGTTATTATTATTATTATTATTATTATTGGCATTTATATAGCACCAACAGATTCCGTAGCGCTTTACAATATTATGAGAGGGGGGATTTAACTATAAATAGGACAATTACAAGAAAACTTACAGGAACAATAGGTTGAAGAGGACCCTGCTCAAACGAGCTTACAGTCTATAGGTTAGCCAATGCCTAACATGTCATGTGTGCTGCCCTGACTGTGGTACAAACCCAAGTCCTGCACGTTCATACCCCACCAGCCCCAGGCTGCTTTATGGTCTGAGTCAGCGGCCCCACAGGCCCCCCTTTGAACTCTCTCCAGGGTTTAATCTCGGAGTCTTCCTACTTGCCTTTTCCGCTTAAAATGGATAAGGACCCTTTAAGTGCGTGGGAGTTGTGCAGGGCAGTAGAGCGTTGCCCAGGAGGGTGGCGGTTGACAGCAGAGCTGTGTTGTCTACGTTGAGGTGTCTCCTGTGACTTTAGCTTCTGCTTCCGTGTCAACAGCTTTGGTTTAGGGTTTCACCCAGGGGTTTGCTGTGTGACTGTGTGTCGAAGAGAGTTTGACTGATTCCCAATAATTGTCTATGAGAGCTGTGTCCGCTGATGGATCCAAATCCAGAATTGCGACCAGATACGATCCCAGGCTATGGTTAGTCATTCCTCATGTGAGGCCCAAACCTCAGGAGTGTGATGAGGTGGTGGCTTCGCCTCGGCAGCCATCTTGGGTCGCTGGTCAAAGTAAGGCCACATGTCAGAGATTGCCGGTTCCTGCAAAGGATAGCAGGCTAGCACCACTGTGGGAACCGGGATAACCCCCACCGGTCCATAGGGGGGGGAAACAAGGGCATTGATTCCAGGTTTCCGCCATGTGTAGCGTCAAGGAATCGGACGCTTCCCCCATGCTGACCATGCTTGTAGGCCGCAAATAGCATTCAGGTAAGTCCTGCAGTGAGAACCGCTTGTCTGGTGTCAGCATGTCGCCTGGTGGCCCTTAGAAGTCAAGAAGAGGCTGTAATTAGGCTTTTCTCTGCAATATTTGCAGCTTAGAGCAGGAGCTGCAGTGGTACACGTCTGCTCTGTTCAGTAGTCAGGACACGCTCCCTACATGTATAATTCATGTATATTTTTAATAGATGCACATACAACTATAAAATGCTTCAGTATTTACGTCCTTGTATCCAGGATTGTTGTTCATTGGCACATTTTCCTGAGGAACAGGAGAAAAGTAATTTAAAATTACTCAAAATGACCAAAGTGTGTGAGAGGATATGTTTGTGTCTACTGGGATGTCTGGAGTGGAGTGTGTGCAGTATGCATACTGCAGTCTAGCTGAAAATTATTATGCTTACCAGTAGAGAATTCTATGAAGATAATCACTTCAACTAATCTCCAGTGTTTTGTTTTCAATGCTGGATTTATGAATGACTGATGCTTTATTACAATAATCAGGCCATGATTTTTCTTAGCGGTATCATCACAAAACATTATGGACCATTCCTCTCAACCTTGTTTGCACATCATATCACATTTATGCCTAAATGTTTGAAATTTATGACTGATATTATAATTGAATTGACACATAAACGTTATTTGAGACTTAAAGGACAATCTGTGTTCACCTTTTGTTTTTAACGTTTATCACATTTAATGAACTTAATAATTTCAAATATGTATTTTTAGAAAATGTCACTATCTGGCCGAGGAGCCAAAATCTACTGTTATCTGATGACTGCTGCTCAACCATACTTGCCTGCTGCTACAGGTTCACACAACTCCTCATGCACATCATAGCAGTGGCAGACAGCCTTGCCTGTATGTGTGTGCCTACTCCCTCATCTCTGCAACACTCTCACAGCATAAAAAAAATATAACTTCAACCACCATGACCACTTCTGCTTTGAGAAGTGGACACGGTGGCGGGAACAGTTTGTGCATTTTTTGGCTTTAAATGTTTCACATTAAGAGATAATTGCACTTTTGCGCTGGGAGATAGTTGCACCTCCAACACACATAACTTAGGCATCCAGAATGTCTAATTTCAATTCTATGCAAATAAAATATCTATTTTCATTAAGCAAAGTGCGGCAGCTAAAGACGTCAGTCTCTCCCAGCACTGCCTGCAAGGGTAAGCTTGTTCCCCGCTTGATCCTTTAATGTAGTCCTCCCTGCCATGCCTCCCTCTAATGTTTATTTTTTTTGCCCTCCCTCCTTAGCTATATTCACCACCATTGTGCCCTTTGCCAAGAAAATGGACCAATCAAATGAGAAGCATATGAGAAGCATTTGATTGGACCACTGTGAGAGAGGCTGCGATGTAGGATGAGGCTTGGAATCCATCAAATGGAGCATCACTTGGTGCTTGATTCTAGTCTGTTCCCTTCTATCTCTGGCAGACTAGTAACAAACTATTTGTGAAGGCAGACCACATTGTAGGACCCTGTGTAATCTGAGCACTTTAACTGTCAGAGCTGTGCAGCTAATTGGCTCTCTTTGATCCCTGTCACCTGTAGCCTTTTTCTGCCCTTTGATCTCTTCACGGTGTCACTTCCCTCTTCTAGCTCAGTTTTTTTTAAATCAAGAAGTGAAAAATTGATGACCATTGTTCCTTAACATAGGTTGCCTAATGTTGTGTTCTTGATTTATATATTTTGAAGGTTTTTAATTAACAAAAGACATGATATTCAATGAATTGTCACTGCGTAAAACAAGCATGTCAAACTTAAAGGTTGTCACAGGACAAATAAACAAGGTTTAAGTTTATGTGGACAGCAATAATAAAAAAAACAAAAAACGTAAATTTTCATAGAATATATATATATATATATATATACACATATATATATATATATGTATAAAAAAACAGCATCCCACTCTACTAAACCCCAGCCCCCTCCCCCCCCCCCCCCTATACTAATTCCCAGGCCCCCCTATATACTAAACCCTGGCTCTTGTTTAGAAAAAAAACAAAAAACAATATTAGCCAACAAGCAGACTCCACTCACATTGCCGCTGCCAGGAAGCGACTCCGGAGTCCAGCCTCTGGTATACCCTCAATGGCACCATGCTCACCTTGTGCCAAAGCGGGTCCTCCCGCTACTCCTTGAAACCCTGAAGGTGGAGCACATTGACGTCACATCAGAATGTGACGTGGCGTTGCGTGCTTCAGTGCACCTCCAGGTCCTCCACTGTCCAGCCGCGGCCATCATAACGCTGACCAACACACACTCACTGACAGACACACACACACACTGACAGACACACACACACTCACTAACAGGTACACTTACTGACAGAAACACACACTCACTGACAGACACACACTCACTGACTGACAGGCACAAACTGACAGACACACACTGACAGAGACACAGACACACACTTACTGACAGACACTCATTGACAGATACACACTGACTGACAGACACACACACACTGACAGACACACACACATACATTTACACATTATTGCACACACTCACATTATTTTATTTATTGTTCCCTACCTTTAGAAGCTTGTGTGGGGCATCCCCTTGCGTTGCATGCTTCCGTGCGCCTCTAGGTCCTCCAGTGTCCAGTCACAGCCATCGTAACAATGACCAACACATACTTACTAACAGAAACACACACTGACAGACACACACTCTCTGATAGACACACATACTCTCCCTCTGACAGACACACTCACTGACAGACACAAACACTCACTGACAGACAAACACACTGACACAAACACACACTGACTCTCTGACAGACACACACACTGACACACACACACACACTCACTCTCTGACAGACACACACACAGACACTCACTGACTGACAGACACACACACTGAAAGACACACACTGACAGACACATACACACTCTGACAGACACACACACACACTGACAGACACACACACACTGACAGACACACACACACATTCTTGCACACACTCACATAATTTTATTTATTGTTCCCTACCTTTGGGAGCTGGTGTGGGGCCTCTCCCATTGAGTCCAGTGGGGATCTTCTCTTGGGAGGTCTCCTATCTGCTCCTCACTTCTCCCTCACATGCGCAGTTTAGTAATGCTGGAATGACGTCATATTCATGCACCCTGCATTATTATAGAGGGCGTGCGTGAGGGCACAGTGAGGAGCAGGAAAACTGAGCCGGCTCACTACTGCAAGCCACCTTTCCTCCCCAGCCTGGTAAATTTTAGCAGAGTAAGCACCTGCAATGTTGGGATAGCAGGTGCCTATTCTGCCTTAGTAAGCATGGCAAACTTGCGGCTCGTTAGGCCTCAAAAATATACATTGTTGGCCACATGTGGCCTGCAGCCTGTGGTAAAATTGGCAATGCGGTAAACTGCATACCTAGCATTCAAAACTACAGTTGTTAGGTATTATGGATATATAAAGATATGTTTACAGAATGGAAGAAGCATTACATCTGCGTTGGCGACCTCTTCCTCCTCCTCTGCCCTTGCCTTGTGCTTCCACTGAGCCCCCGGAGTTCCACCTTGTGGGCAAGTCGCATATGAGGAGGTGAGTGGGAAGGTCGAAGTTACGCTGAAGCGCAGACAGGTGAGCAGCAGCAGGGTGAGAACGTTGAAAGCGCGCACATATGGCCCGCACTTTCTGCAGCAGCTCTGATATATCTGGGTAGTTTTTCAGGAATTTCTGCACCACCAAATTCAGCACATGCACCAGGCAAGGGATGTGCATCAAACCGGCTAGGCCCAGAACTGCTCCCAGATTTCGCCCATTATCGCACACCACCAGACCGGGCTTGAGGCTCAGTTGTTCCATGCCCCGTCCACAGCTTCTGCGCGGTGTGGGGTTTTTCCCCCAAACATATGAGTTTAAAACAGCCTGCTGTCGTTTCCCCCTGGCTGTGCTGAAGTTGGTGGTGAAGGTGTTATGCTGACCGGATGAGGAGGTGGTAGAGGAGGAGGAAGCGGAGGAGGAGGCAACAGGAGGCAAAGAAAAATGCCCTGCAATCCTCGGTGGCGGAAGGACATGCACCAAACTGCTATGTGCCTCAGGCCCAGCCGCCACTACATTTGCCCAGTGTGCAGTTAGGGAGATATAGCGTCCCTGCCTGTGCTTACTGGTGCATGTATCAGTGGTTATGTGGACCTTGCCACAGATGGCGTTGCGCAGTGCACACCTGATTTTGTCCGCCAATTGGTTGTGCAGGGAAGGTATGGCTCGCCTGGAAAAGTAGTGGCGACTGGGAACTATGTACTGTGGGACAGCAACAGCCATCAGGTTTTTAAGACTGTCCGTCTCCACCAGACGGAATGACAGCATTTCAAAGGCCAGGAATTTTGAAATGCTGGCATTCAGGGCCAGGGATCGCGGGTGGGTAGGGGGTACTTCCTCTTTCTCTCCAGTGTTTGGGAGATGGACAGCTAAACGCTTCCATGGGACAGTGTGGAGATGCTTGGGGATGGTGGCGGTCATGGTGGCTTTGCTGCCACATCCTCTGTTTACGGGGTGGCAGGTGCCACTGTCACTCCAGAGGTGGAGGAATAGGCAGAGACAGCAGCAGAAGAGGAAGCAGGAGGAGCCTGAGAACTTTCTTGGTTTTTGAGGTGCTTACTCCACTGCAGCTCATGCTTTGCATGTAGATGCCTGGTCATGCAGGTTGTGCCCAGGTTTAGAAAGTATTCCTCTCTTCAGGCTCTGATTGCACAGCGTGCAAACCACTCGTGTCTTGTCGTCAGCACATTGTCTGAAGAACTGCCACGTCAGGGAACTCCTTGGAGCTGGCTTTGGTGTGCTTGGTCCCTGGGTGCGGTGGGCAGTAGCAGGCATACTGTCTATGGGACAGCCGCTCCGCTTTTCACCCTGCTCCCTCTTATGCTGTGCTGGTGCGTCTGTGCGACCACCGCCTCTTCCTCCAAACTGCACATGTCACTCTCATGACCTTGATTCCATCTGGGGTCTAGGACCTCATCATCCTCCACATCATCTTCCACCCACTCCTCAACCCTGCCCTCCTTGCCAGTCTACACACTGCAGAAAGCCACAGCAGTTGGCACCTGTGTTTCTTCATCATCAGAGACGTGCTGCGGTGGTCCTTGAATGTCCACATCCTGAAACATAAGTGGTTGTGCATCAGTGCACTCAATCTCTTTCACTTCTGGGGCAGGGCTAGGCGGATGGCCCACAGACACCCCGCAAGCAGAGTCATCAAAAAGCATAAGAGACTGCTGCATGACTTGTGGCTCAGACTGCTTGGCTGATTTGCAAGGGGGTGAGGTGAAAGACAGATGGCCATGGGCTGCAGGTTCCAACTCTGAGCTTTCAGCAGGGGACCAGGTGGGAGACAATGTGAAGGAACTGGAGGCACTGTCAGCCATCCAATATACTATCGCCTGTACTTGTTCTGGCCTCACCATTCGTAGAGCGGCATTCGGGCCTACCAAATAACGCTGAAGGTTCTGTCACCTACTCGCACATGAGGAAGGTGTTTCACTTGTGCGTGTAGCTGGCACAGATCGACCACGTCCTCTCCTTGCAACAGGAGCTCCACCAACACCAGCAGCACCACGACCAGGGCCACGTCCCTTATTTGACGCTCTTCTCATTCTTTGCATTCACCCACCAAACTAACAGATGGTTTATGTCAGGCGACAATGTAACCACCAATAGTCAACAATTACGTTCACTGACAATAAGGCAGTGCCGGTGTCCTAAAAAGAAAACATTTCTAGAGGTCACACAACAGTGTGACAGACATAATTAATACAGTTACTTCACTGTCTCAAAAAACGTGAATTTGTCAAACAACAAAAAGTAACAAAAAGTAACAGTAAAAAGTAACAGTAGTATTTACCGGTTTTATTGAACTGCAAGAAATGCACCTCAGGCCGCAAATGTTCTATTTAGCACAAAAAAAAGTGTTATTTTTTTAAACCAACAATGTAACAGTAGTATTTAACAGTTTTATTGGACTGCAAGAAATGCACCGCAGGCCGCAAATGTACTATTTAGCACCATAAAAATGAGAATTTTTCAAAGTGCGATGTAACCACAGTATTTGACGGTTCTATTTGACTCTCAGATATGAAGTGCACGCCCCAAATGTAATTTTTAGCACCAAAAAAATGTGAATTAGTCAAACTGCTATGTCACAGCAGTATTTGACAGTTCAATTTGACTCTCAAATATGAAGTGCATGCCCCAAATTTACTTTTTAGCACCAAAAAAATGTGAATTGGTCAAGCTGCGATGTAACCACAGTATTTGACGGTTCTATTTGACTCTCAGATATGACCAAAAAACACCGAACTCAAACCCGAATTGTTACTGAAATGTCCGGATTCGGGGTCAAAAAATCGTAATGTTCGGTACGAACCCGAACTTTACATTTCGGGTTCGCTTAACTCTAATAGTAACCCATTTTTCCGAGATTTTTGACAATACAGGGAGCAATGATATTGGATGATAGTTAGAAACCAAAGTTATGTCACCAGTTTTATGGATAGGTACTACTCTTGCAGTCTTCCAAAGTTTGGGTATGTATCCAGACACAGAGAATTCATTGTTTAGGGTTGCAACAGGTTCGGCAATTTCTTGCGCACTGTGCTTTAACAGAATTGCTGGGATTTAATCAGGTCCAGACCGGTTTTTCATTTTCAGATTATTAAGGTGTTTATCAAAGACACTAATAGGTACAGAGAATTTAACTTCTCTATATTGGGTCTTTGCAAATTTAGTGAGGGTCTAATCCACATTTGTAGTTTCACAATGCATGTCATGTATTAGCTTAGCAATCAGGGTGGTGGAACATCCAACAAAATAATTATTAAAGGCATTTGCTACATCTAAGGTGTGTTGCAGGGTTTGATTGTCCACTTTGACAGTGGAGGGTTGGGAGTGGATTGGGGGAGTTTGTAAGTTATTTATGATTTTCCAAACGTTTCTAGGGTTTGAAATGTTATTGTTCAAATTTTCACAGAAATATTGTTCCTATTGCAATACTCAATACTATTATACTCTGCAACATGCTGCAACACTCTATACTACTATACAACTATGCTCTGCAACATACTGCATACAAACAGGGCCGGCGCTACCTGTAAGGCGGACTAGGCAGCCCCCCTCATGCTGCAGCCGCCAGAGCGCTCTGTAGAGAGCCTCAGGCGGCTGCAGCTTTGCCCGGGCTGGTGCGTCCATGAGGGCGCACCGCCCGGGCACAGCATGAGGAGAGGGACTAACAGGAGGGAAGCGCTCAGCGCTCCCTCCTGTCACTCCCTCACTGTATGGTCCGACGGTACAGGGAGCATCTGTCTCCTGTACCCAGCTGGACTAACAGGAAGTGAACAAAAGTTCCCTGTACCCGCGGATCATACAGAGCTCGGCCACGCTACAACACAGATTGGGGGGGGGGGGGCTGGATCAATATAAAGGGGAGCGGGGGAGATAAATAGAAAGGGAGGAAATAAATATAAAGGGGGGAGATACATTTAAAGGGGGGAGATAAATAGAAAGGGGGGATACATTGAAAGGGGGGATAAATTGAAAGGGGGGAGATAAATTGAAAGGGGGGAGATAAATTGAAAGGAGGGAGATAAATTGAAAGGGAGGGGGATAAATTGAAAGGGAGGGGGATAAATTGAAAGGGAGGGGGATAAATTGAAAGGGAAGGGAGGGGAATTGAAAGGGGGGGAGAAATTGAAAGGGAAGGGGGGATACATTAAAAGGGATGGTGGGAATAAATTGACAGGGAGGGTGGGGGGATAAATTGACAGGGGGAATAAATTGACAGGGGGGAAATAAATTGACAGGAAGGGGGAATGAGAGTGGGGAGGGGAGAAGAGAGTGACAACAGGGGAGAAGAGAGGGACAACGGGGGAGAAGAGAGGGACAAGCAGGGGAGAAGAGAGTGGCAAGAGAGGGGGGAAGGAGAGGGACAAGGGGGGGAGAAGAGAGTGACAAAGGAGGGGGGAGAAGAGAGTGACAAGGGAGGGGGGAGAGATTGACACCCATCACACACACACACAATGCACCCCTTACACACAGAAAAACACACAATGCATTACACAAACAGACACACACACAAGCAATGCAACCCTTACACAGAATGCATCCCGTGCACACACAGAAACACACAATGCATTTCTTACACACACTCAATGCACCCCTTACAGACGCACACACTGCATCCCGTACATACACAGAAACATACCTTGCAGCCCTTACACATACAAACACAGATTCACACAATGCATTCCTTACACATATATCAGGACATCCCCTACACATTCCACCCCCTGTGAACAAACTCATTGGTGAAACATGAAGGTGGACCCTGGGACCCAGACCTTGAGCTGTGTAAAGGGCCCCCAAAAAATGTAGCTGCTTCCCGTTCTCCCAGAACATTGATTTTTGTGACCACAGTTACAAACAGCCTCCAGAGAGCCTGTTCTACACCAGACCAGTGGAGCCAGACTGCAGCTAGAGCCCATCATCATCCTCATCTGGTTGTAAGTAGGCAATCTAGTATATTATTTACCTAATCTCTAATTTACCTCACATTAAAGAAACACTATAGTCCCCAGAACCACTTCAGCTTAATGTAGTGGTTCTGGTGTCTATAGCCTGCCCCTGCAGGCCTATTAATGTAAACATGGCGGCACTGCAGCACTGGCGTTAGTTAACATGGCAGATCATATGGATGGCGCATTTTGATGTCACATGGGGGGGGGGGGGGGGCGGCAAACTTTACTTTTGCCTAGGGCGGCAAAAATCCTTGCACCAGTATACTACTTTACTCCGTGTCACACTGCGTATAGAAATACTCTATGTTATTACACTCAGCAAACACACAACTTACTAAGATATTTTATACTAGTATTTCCTGTGACATACTGTGTTCTATGTTACTCTGCACTGCTTTGTGCTGCAACATACAGCATATGCAATTCTCTATACTACTGTACTCTGCATCATACTGCAGACTGCATTACTCAATACTATCAGCTACATGCAGCAACACTCTATTCTACTATACTCTACTGCATACTGCGATTCTCTATACTGCGATGCTCTGCAGCACACAATATACTGCAATACTCTGTTGTACTATACTCTACTACGCACAACATACTTTTATACTCTATACTACTACACTTTGCAACATACTGCAATACACTATACCAAACAACACGCTGCCATACTCTATATTATTATACCCTGCCACATGCTGCTTACTACAATACTCTATAATACTATACTTTGCATCACATTGTGCAATGTGATCTCCTACACCACTATTACACTGCTATACTCTATAATATTATAGTATTAGATTTTTGCCCCGATGAAGATGCACGTAGCTGAGCACCGAATCGCACATCAGGTTCTTTCTGTTTTTATGGGCACTTCACTTTTCGTTTGACACATCTGGTGCTATTTTTTTGATTTATGTATTATCATTTAATTATGATTTAACAATCTCTCTTGCTGTCTACTCCCCTTTACCTATCTAGCAAATGTATACAGGGAGAGAGGCTTACTCTTACCATCATCTGTCTTTCTATCTCTTAAACCCTGATGGGTACTTGATTTATATATACCTCTGTAGGTTTATACGAGATTCATTATTTTCTATATATTCCCTATATAGAACTCATTTTGTATTTTATACCATGCGTATTGGTTATTTATGCTCCACAAGTGAGGGCATTAGATCTATATGGGATTGACTATTGTGAGCATATTGGCCAGGTGATTAAACACATGCTTCATGGTGCTTTACTAGTCTAGTCTGCAATGCAGTGCGATACTTTTTACTACTGTACACTACAACATGCTGCATACTGCAATATGGTATACTATTTGCAGCGACATATTTGCTGCTCTATACTACTTTTATTCTGCGACATTTTGCATAATGCGATTCTATATGCTTCCTACTCTGTGACATGCTGCACACTGTATTACTATTTACTACTTTACTCTGCAATATGCTGCATGCTGAGTTACTCTGTGTTACTATACTCTAGTAACATACTGCAATACTCTATACCACTATGATCTGCTACATACTGCATAATGTGATACTCTATAATACTATTCTCTGCTACACACTACATACTGAAATGCTATATACTATTATTCTCTGTTACGTATAGCATCCTGCAATACTCTGTAACAATATTCTCCGTGACATGCTGCATACTGCATTACTCTACACTACTGTACTCTCTTATGTACTGCATAACTCTATACTTATTTACTCCGCAACTTGCTGAAATGCTCTATACTACTGCACTCTGCTGCATACAGCATTACACAATACTCTTTAGCTTATATACTGTAATATACTGTCAATGTCAGGGTCAATTTGGAAACTTGTTCCAAGACATAAGCCTTGAGAAGTCAATATTGCCTTACAGCAAATAGTATGGAACACAGCTCACGACCAATAGTAAGTGTCTGATAGCTAGTATAGCTTCCTTTCTACTACATTCAACTTGTGGATATGGTATCACTTACTAATCTATCAATATTGACATGTTCATTTCCTTGATGCTTTCTTACTAACAAACTGGACGCTTTGCCGGTGTGCATAGTTGCGGTATTAATCTAGATACAGTACACTCAAACACTACAGGGCCTTGTTATTATGTAGTTACAATCATAGGTAGTTTTACTATTTTTGACCTCTTTTTTAGGCCTACCCCATTCGTCGGTTTCGGCACAACACAACCGACTTGTATAACTCAATCCTTATTGTATGCCTTGGCCTTTTGATCATGACCACAAATATTAAGACAGAATGCATGTATTGTGGAAGGGGCTTGTTACTGGCTTATATATATTCCCTCCTGACATTATGCATCAGTCCTTATTGATCCCAACCACAAATATATTTATATTATTTCAAGTATAGAAAGAAGTTCTCTGACAAAAAGGTCACATAATAATAGTCAGCAGTAACATATATATATATATATATATATATATATATATATATATATCCCATTGTACAGCGCTACAGAATCTGATGGTGCTATATAAATAATAAAATAATAATAATTATATATATATATATATATATATATATATATATATCTTCATTCGTATGTATGTTAATGCTTCTTACTATATCATGTTTTCTTCAATTTGCTATTAGTGAAATTAACATTTTCCTTTTGAATACACTTGATGCAGCCTAATAAGAAATTAAATTATATTTTTACCAACCTATAATGAATTGGCCCAATTATTCCTCTTGTTGTCAAACATTTCCTGACTCTCTTATTCTTATTAGATGAGCCATGTCAGGCAAGTAATACAAAACGAAAACTATGCGTTTGTCATTTTATTTCTTTTGATTATATTATTTATTAATCTAAATCACAGATAAAATATGACAAATGCACATAGCATTTTCCTTTTAACTTATTACATTGAAAATGCAAAACAAATAATAATTAAATTGTAGTATAGATATTAGTGGATTTAATCATGCATTTTTTTTTTAATTAATTTCTGGTATAGTTAAAAACAGCTTGCAAAAACTGCAGATCTCTTGAAGACTTAGCAAACCCTCCCCTTCTAACCCAGACTTTCTGTGTCTGTCCAATTAAGGCTCTGAGAAATTGTAAAAGAAGGACCTCATGCAAAAATGTCCTTCCATAAAACCCTTATATAGTAACTAAAATATAAAAACAGAAACATAGAAACATAGGAATATAGGATGTGATGGCAGATAAGAACGGTTTGGCCCATCTAGTCTGCCCAATTTTCTAAATACTTTCATTAGTCTCTGGCCTTATCTTAAGTCTAGGACAGCCTTATGCCTCCACTACCCTCTCTGTAAAGTTATACTTCCTGAAATTATTTTTAAACCTTTGTCCCTCTAATTTAAGACTATGTCCTCTTGTTTTGGTAGTTTTTCTTCTTTTAAATATAGTCTCCACCTTTACTGTGTTGATTCAGTTTTTTTTATTTTTATGTTTCTATCATATCCAGGGCCGGTGCAAGGATTTTTGACTACACAGGCGAAGATGCATTTTGACGCCCCCTCACCTCTCTCCCACCACAAATGCATCTTCACCTCTGTGTCTCGTAGCCCCCCTTTTACATTTCTTACCCCCATTAGTGTTTCATATCCACTCTCTTGAATGTCTTACCCCTTTGGCCCCTTTGAGGATCCTTTAGTGTGTCTCCTACAACCCATCTTATGTATTTCTTACTTCACCACCAGCCCCTTTCTGTCTTTTTTTCCCCCTACAGCCCCTATCTATCTCTCTTTTTCTCCCATATAGACATAGATACAAGCAAAAATACATATATGCACAAATACACAAACATACAGACACACAACCATGCAAGCACACAGACATGTTATAAAGACACACAGTCACAAAGCTATAAAGACACACAGTCATAAAAGGCACACAATCAAACAAAAACAGTCATACAAGCTACACATACAGGTACACTGTCATACAAACACAGACATACATTCCTACAGACACAGACATAAAGAAACATAGAGATAGGCATGCTCCGTGTCAGGAGGACATCGCTGGATCCACCAGTAAAGTATTCAAAAGGAATAAACTTTGGAGGCAACACTCCAATAGTAAGGATGGTATATTTATTGATAGGTGAACCACCCATAGAAAGTATGACGTTTCGGCTCAGCAGAGCTTTAATCATGCAACAAGGCTCTGTTGAGCGGAAACGTCGCACTTTCTATGGGGTGGTTCACCTATCAATAAATATACTATCCTTACTGTAACGGATCCACTGGCACCCCGACTGGGTACCTCCGTTGAAAGATGCTCCTAGCGCTTCCAGAGGACTCCAAGCACTCCACCAGACACCATAAGCACCGCAGGCTGCAGCTATCTCCCTTCAGAACGAAGCAGGAACAAGCTCTTACAAGAGCTCAGTGATTATAGCAAGGGAATATGCCTAGCATAGCAATCCCTTGTAGCAGATTCCCCCAATAAGAGACAGGACTCAAGTTGAGGGTAAAAATAGAACTCTCTGGCTGCTAGCTTGCAGCCCTTTTTATTAGGTGCTCCCATGAAGGGGAGGGACACACACAGTAATGTACATTAACCAATCACACAATAGTTACATCCCACACATAGCCCTCCCCTCTACCTGTAAACTAATTATCTGTACACACAGGAAAATACAATTATCATAGGTAGGGAAAATACAGTTTTTACACAACATTCATAACTCCCAAAATATACATCACATTCGCATAATACAATATACATCACATTCACAATCAATCCATTCAGGGGAACAACATACTCAAAAATCATACGAATTGGACCAGGGGTTCAAAAGTTAGTACAAATGTGCATTTGACCTTCTGGAAGCATGGTTTTACAGGGCCCTCTATCCTGGAGACAATGGGGGGAAGTAATCCAATTATCCAGGACTAGAGGCAGACTCCATTAACCACATGGTTGCAAAACGACATTAAACACTTTAAAATACATAAAGTCACATTTTACACATAACACACAGACATTTCACATATCCCCAGATAGCTCAGGTCTGAGTGCACAATATTAGGTGAATGGCACTCAGACCAACTGAATACAGTTTAATCGCCATGGAGCCAAAGTCTTTAATCACACGAATAGGCTCCATGGCATAGCTATCTGGGTTACCACAGCTCACACAGGGCAAGTACCAAATGACCCCACTGTTAAAGGGCCAGAATGAGTGACATACACTCTGGTATGGCTGAATACTGTATTTAAAGGGCCCAATCTCCCAGGGCCATAGTCCAAAGGCAGCAGGCGGGCAGCCAGGCTTCTCCAATGCAATGTGGCGAGATTGCTCTCGTCACACTTACTATTGGAGTGTTTCCTGTGTTTATTCCTTTTGAATACACACACAGACAGTCATACAGAGACATATAGACTGTATGTCTCTGTATAACTGTCTGTGTATGTATGTCTCTGTATGTACACAGGGTGGCTAAAAGATAGGACCCCATCTGTCGTGCAACTTCATCAATGCTTTGAAAGCTGGGGCTCTACCAATTCCCCATGCTTGCAGGATTGTATTTAGCATGGAGCAGTATTTGTGTGTTTGACTGTAAGCATGTGTTTGTATGTAGTGTTTGCGTTTGAATGCAAGCATGCGTTTATGTGTAGTGTTGGTTTTTGAATGCAGGGGTGTGTTTTTATATAAATTTGGTGTCTGATATAGAGGTGTGTTTGTATGTAGTGTTGACATTTGAATGCAGGGGTGTGTGTTTGTATGTAGTGTTGATGTTTGCATGCAGGTATTTATTTGTGTGAAGTGGTGGCGTTTGAATGCTGAGATGTATGCACATATACATATACAATGCCACACACCCACACACTCTGAAACACATAAACAAAGATACACACACTGACACACATGCAGATACACAGATACAAAAATACACAAGCTGATACACATTCAGATAGACAGACACACAGATACACACAAACACTGACAGACATACAGATAACACACATACTGACAGACACACATATACACACACATATACAGATACACACAAACACTGACAGACATACAGATAAACACACACAGACACACTGACAGACATACCCACACACAAACACACACACACTGATAGACAAATAGATACACACATACACACTGACAGACATACAGATAAACACACACAGCCACACTGACAGACACACATACACACACACACAGACAGACATAGATGCAAACACACTGACATACATACAAACAAACACACACACACACACACACACATGCTGGTCAAAATATACACTTTTCTAGCCACTCTCCTGTTTCCTACTTTGTGGGTTCAGGAGAGTTGATTACCTGGGATCCAGAATGCTGCCTGAGGTAGTTGGCAGTTGGAGGAGCTGGTCCTGCCCAGCCCCCCTCCTCTCTGCCTTCTCCTGCTCTCTGCTGTACTCTTCTTGGGAGGATGTCCTCCCATGCTATTGAATAGGGGTCCGGCGGAAGCTCCGCCCCTGCTGGGTGCCAGCCGCGCTGTGTGCTACAGAGGGAGCAGAGATATGACGTGTTTATATCCCCTCCCACTCCATACAGTCTGCGGCACTGCCGGTTGGCACGCTACAAGAAGACGGGCACTGTGCGCTTCCCTCCTGCCGGCCACGCAGACATTTGCGCCCCCTGGCCGGTGCGCCCTAAGGCGGCCGCCTGTGCGGCCTTATGGACGCTCCGGCCTTGATCATATCCCCCTGTCTCATCTTTCCTCCACAATATACATGTGTATACTATAATGTAAGCTGGATGTAAGACCAGGAGCTGATAGTTAGAAATAGCAATAGATACAAATGGCAGCCAAAATAAATAAATAGTTGAAGAATAAAACTGCAGAATGCTCAAAGTGTCAGTTCAAAATATATACATCAGTGGAAAAAAATTACTTACTGATACAGGGGGTAGTAAAGATGAAAATGTAAAGGTTCCATTATTAGGTGTAGCATGCATTCCACTGCTTCGCCCTTCAGCATTACTGTAACGAGAATATACCCCTACACGCAGGATCCAGCTAAACAGAAGACAGCACAGAGGAGAGATACATCTACCGGACCTTTGAGTGGCCGGACTCGACGAATATAGGAGAAGTACAGAGTCAGGAACGATCCGAGGTCAAGGGCACAAAGAGACAGCGTAAACGAGAACTAGCCGGGGTCTGGTACACAGGAATCAGCAAGCCGGCAAACAGAACAGACAAGGATAAAGCAAAAACGAAGTCAGAATACAAAGCCAAGGTCAAATACGGAGGAACACAACTGAACACAACAAGCACTAAAGGGAACTGTAGCAGAAACCACGATAGGGCAAGGAACTAAGGGAAAAGGGTAAGTATAAGTAGCCTCCAAACTAATGTGATTGGCTCCTGTCACTTCCACACCCCCAAAAGGTAAGTGTATGGGGTGATTGGCATGACAGGAGCCAATGGGAGCCTTTTTGCAATTTAGGCTCCCACTGTCTCTTTAGCTTCAGGCGGGACACGTGACCGCATCTCGCGGTCACTGCCCGTCTTCCTGTTAGGAGAGTCGGATGAGCCGCGCGCGGCTCGTGCAGCCACAGGACCGCGCGCGGCTTGAAGAGAGGACCGCGGCCGGCCCCCGGATAAGGTAAGTAACGCTACAGTACCCCCCCCCCCCCCGAGGTCACGCCCTCCGGGCGGGCAGGACCAGGCCTGGCAGGAAAACGAGAATGGAAAGGCGGGGCAGCATGAACAGCATCAGCAGAAATCCAACTGCGCTCCTCGGGCCCATAACCCTTCCAATGTACCAAGTACTGAAGCCGACCCCTAAGGAAACGGGAGTCAAGAACAGAAGACACTTCGAACTCCTCATGACCCTCCACAGAGACAGGAGGGGGAGGGGGAGTATGCCGGGTATAGCGGTTGCGTACGTAAGGCTTCAACAACGAGGTGTGAAAGACATTAGGTATACGCAGATTCTTAGGCAGACCCAAGGCATAAGAAACGGGATTAACCTTATGTACAAGCGATAAGGACCAATGAAGGGGGGAGCCAATTTCATAGAAGGCACCCGGAGGCGAATATTCTGTGTGGAAAGCAAAACCCTGTCCCCCAGCACAACATAGGAAGGAGCCGCTCTGCGATGCTTGTCAGCCTGAGCCTTCTGGCGGGCAGCAGAGTCCACCAAAGAACGCTGAACCTGCTCCCAAGTATTACGTAAACCAGCCAAATGCTCATCCAGAACTGGCATGCCCTGTGAGGAGAATGCAGCCAGAAGAACAACGGGATGCTGGCCATAGACAACGTAAAAAGGGCTTTTGCCGGAAGAATCATGAGTGGCGTTATTCCGAGCAAATTCAGCCCAAGGAAGCAGGTCAGACCAATTGTCCTGATGGTGAGACACAAAACAACGGAGGTACTGCTCCAGAGACTGGTTGGCACGTTCAGCAGCTCCATTAGACTGGGGATGGTAAGCGGAAGAAAATGAGAGAGAAATACCCATTTCCGAACAAAAGGCTTTCCAGAACCTGGAAATAAATTGGCTACCCCTATCGGATACAATAGATACGGGAATACCATGTAACCGAAATACTTCTCTAGCGAAGATAAAAGCCAGTTCCTTGGATGTGGGCAACTTGCGAAGAGACACAAAGTGAGCCATTTTGGAAAACCGATCTACTATCATTAGGATGACTGTGTTACCATTCGAGGGGGGTAATTCAACAATAAAATCCATTGATAGATTAGACCATGGTCTCTCGGGAACGGGTAACGGATGCAACAGCCCACAAGGAACTCTACGAGAGGATTTCATACAGGCACAAGTAGTACAAGCACTTATATAGTCAGTGACATCCTTACGTAAGGAATCCCACCAAAAATACCGAGAAACAGCTGACACCGTTTTGGAAATACCAGGATGTCCAGCAGTCTTAGTATCATGATACAGTGACAGAATATCCCTTCTCTCGGGAACGTCAACGAACAATTTATCATTAGGCCTCTCGCTAGGTGCCATGCTTTGTTTCGCTTGTATGGCCTGCAAGAGGGACGAGGAAATAGACAATATAGTAGTTGCTATTATCCTGTCTGGGGGAATGACAGGAGTAACATCAATCTCCTGTTTGTCAATAGTTTCAAACTGTCTGGACAGAGCGTCCGCTTTAGTGTTCCGATCACCTGGCCTATAGGTGATTATATAATTGAAATGAGACAAGAACAGTGACCACCTAGCCTGCCTGGAAGACAATCTTTTAGCTTCGCTAAGGTAGGATAGGTTCTTATGATCCGTAAATATGAGGATGGGATCCTTAGTGCCTTCTAACAAATGTCTCCATTCTTTGAGTGCTAAAATGATAGCAAGGAGTTTGCGATTACCCACATCATAATTCTTTTCTGCTTTGGACATTTGTTTAGAAAAGAAGCCACAAGGATGCAATGGCTTGTCAGGAGACTCTCTTTGGGATAAGACAGCACCTACCCCTATATCAGAAGCATCAACCTCTAGTATATAGGGCAAAGAGGGGACAGGATGCTGTAAAATAGGTGCAGAGGCGAACGTAGTCTTAAGAAAGTCAAAAGCCTGAAGTGCCTCGGTAGACCAGGCACGTGTATTGCCATCCTTTTTTGTCATACGAGTAATAGGTGCTACAATAGACGAAAAACCTTTGATAAAACGTCTATAATAATTAGAGAAACCCAGAAAACGCTGGATGGCTTTCAGACCTTGCAGCAGAGGCCATTCTATGACAGCAGCGAGCTTCCGGGGATCCATACGAAAACCCTTAGCGGAAATCAAATACCCCAAAAACTGGACCTCGGATTGGTCGAATAGACATTTTTCTAGTTTACAATAAAGGCCATTAGCAAGAAGGGTCTTTAGAACTGTCGTAACATGTCTGTGATGAGTGTGTAGATCTGTAGAATATATTAAAATGTCGTCCAAGTACACAATAACAAATGAGTGAATAAAGTCTCTTAAGACATCATTAATAAATTCTTGGAATACGGCTGGGGCATTGCAAAGCCCAAATGGCATGACGGTATACTCATAATGACCTGACCTAGTGTTGAATGCTGTCTTCCATTCGTGGTCCTTTTTTATACGTATTAAGTTGTATGCTCCTCTAAGGTCTAGTTTGGTGAATACCGTAGCATGTTAGAGCCTGTCAAACAATTCTGTTATTAATGGTATAGGGTAAGCATTTTTGATGGTGATTTTATTTAGGCTTCTATAATCAATACAAGGTCTTAAATCACCTTCTTTCTTTGATACAAAGAAGAACCCCGCTCCAGCCGGAGAAGAGGATCTCCTAATAAATCCCTTGTCTAATGATTCCTTAATGTATTCCTCCATGACACGGTTTTCTTGAACCGATAAAGGATACACCCTGCCCTTAGGAGGTATAGTGCCAGACATAGAAACATAGAAACATAGAAACATAGAATGTGATGGCAGATAAGAACCTTTCGGCCCATCTAGTCTGCCCAGTTTTCTAAATACTTTCATTAGTCCCTGGCCTTATCTTATAGTTAGGATAGCCTTATGCCTATCCCACGCATGCTTAAACTCCTTTACTGTGTTAATCTCTACCACTTCAGCTGGAAGGCTATTCCATGCATCCACTACCCTCTCAGTAAAGTAATACGTCCTGATATTATTTTTAAACCTTTGTCCCTCTAATTTAAGACTATGTCCTCTTGTTGTGGTAGTTTTTCTTCTTTTAAATATAGTCTCCTCCTTTACTGTGTTGATTCCCTTTATGTATTTAAATGTTTCTATCATATCCCCCCTGTCTCGTCTTTCCTCCCATGCTATACATGTTAAGATCCTTTAACCTTTCCTGGTAAGTTTTATCCTGCAATCCATGAACCAGTTTAGTAGCCCTTCTTTGAACTCTCTCTAAGGTATCAATATCCTTCTGAAGATAGGGTCTCCAGTACTGTGTACAGTACTCCAAGTGAGGTCTCACCAGTGTTCTGTACAATGGCATGAGCACTTCCCTCTTTCTACTGCTAATACCTCTCCCTATACAACCAAGCATTCTGCTAGCATTTCCTGCTGCTCTATTACATTGTCTGCCTACCTTTAAGTCATCAGAAATAATCACCCCTAAATCCCTTTCCTCAGATGTTGAGGTTAGGACTCTATCAAATATTCTGTACTCTGCCCTTGGGTTTTTACGTCCAAGATGCATTATCTTGCACTTATCCACATTAAATGTCAGTTGCCACAACTCTGACCATTTTTCTAGTTTACCTAAATCATTTTCCATTTGGCTTATCCCTCCTGGAACATCAACCCTGTTACATATCTTAGTATCATCCGCAAAAAGACACACCTTACCATCAAGACCTTCTGCAATATCACTAATAAAAATATTAAAGAGAATGGGTCCAAGTACAGATCCCTGAGGTACCCCACTGGTGACAAGCCCAAGCTTCGAATATAGTCCACTGACTACAACCCTCTGTTGCCTGTCACTCAGCCACTGCCTTACCCATTCAACACTATTGGAATCCAATTACTGAAATCGAGGTAAGCAATGTCTACTGCACCACCCTGATCTATCATTTTAGTTACCCAATCAAAAAAATCAATAAGATTAGTTTGGCATGATCTCCCTGAAGTAAACCCATGTTGTCTCTGATCTTGAAATCCATGTGTTTTTAGATGTTCAACAATCCTATCCTTTAACATGGTTTCCATCACTTTCCCCACTACTGAAGTTAGGCTTACTGGCCTATAGTTGCCCGACTCCTCCCTATTACCTTTCTTGTGAATGGGCACAACATTCGCTAACTTCCAATCTTCTGGGACTACTCCTGTTATCAATGATTGGTTAAATAAATCTGTTAATGGTTTTGCTAGTACACCACTAAGCTCTTTTAATAGCTTTGGGTGTATTCCATCAGGTCCCATTGACTTATTTGTCTTTACTTTTGACAGTTGAAATAGAACCTCTTCCTCTGTAAACTCACGTGTAATAAATGACTCATTTATCCTTTTTCTTAACTGAGGTCCCTTTCCTTCATTTTCATCTGTAAATACCGAACAAAAATATTCATTGAGGCAGTCAGCTAGACCTTTATCCTCATCTACATACCTTCCTTCTTTTGTTTTTAATCTAACTAATCCCTGTTTTACTTTTCTTTTCTCATTTATGTATCTAAAAAAGGTTTTGTCCCCCTTTTTTACTGACTGTGCTATTTTCTCTTCTGTGTGTGATTTGGAAGCTCTTATAACTTGCTTAGCCTCTTTCTGCCTAATCTTATAGGTCATTCTGTCTTCCTCACTCTGGGTTTTTTTATAATTACTAAATGCTAACTTTTTGTTTTTTACTATTTTGGCTACATCTGTGGAGTACCACAGTGGTTTCTTAAATTTTTTGCTTTTACTGACAAGCCTAATGCAATTTTCTGTTGCCTTCAGTAGTGCAACTTTTAAATAATCCCATTTCTTTTGGACTCCATTTAAATTGCTCCAGTCTGATAATGACTCCTTTACACATATTCTAATTTTGGAAAAGTCTGTTTTTCTAAAGTCTAAAACTTTTGTTTTTGTGTGGTGTGACTCAGTCACTGTTCTCATATTAAACCACACTGACTGATGATCACTGGATCCTAAACTTTCACCTACAGTAATATCTGATACCAAATCTCCATTTGTTAACACAAAATCTAGTATGGCCTCTTTACGAGTTGGCTCCTCAACGACTTGTTTTAGAGACAATCCCAGTAGGGAGTTTAGAATATGTGTGCTCCTGGCACAAGTAGCTATTTTTGTTTTCCAATTTACATCAGGAAGATTAAAGTCACCCATGATGATAACTTCCCCCTTCATTGTCATTTTAGCTATTTCTTCAACTAGTAGATTATCTAACTCTTCAATTTGTCCTGGGGGCCTATAAATCACACCTACACGAGTTACTGTGTGATTACCAAATTCTAACGTAACCCAAACTGACTCTATGTTCGCCTCACTAACCTTTATTAGGCTAGATTTTATGCTATTCTTTACATACAGGGCCACCCCTCCCCCTTTCTTGCCTTCCCTGTCTTTTCTATATAAAGAGTACCCTGGTATTGCTATGTCCCAGTCATTTTTCTCATTATACCATGTCTCAGTAACAGCGACTAAATCTACACTATCAGTTGCCATTATTGCCACAAGTTCATGGATCTTATTCCCTAAACTGCGAGCATTTGTAGACATGACTCTAAGCTTATCATTTTTTAACACACTTGCTACAGGCACCTTCTGTCCTTGTTTTGGGGGACAATTGGATTGATGTTTTATCACCCTTTTGCCCCCCCCCCCCCTCCTAGTTTAAATACATCCTAGCAAAACCTCTGAACTGCTCACTGAGAACATTTGTTCCCTTTTGAGAAAGATGCAAACCATCTTTTTTGTACAGTTTATTTCCATTCCAAACAGAGCTACCATGAGCAATAAAGCCAAATCCTTGCTCCCGACACCATTCACCAAGCCACAAGTTAAAGTCCCTAATACGCATCCACCTGTCATTCTGAGTGTTATGCACAGGCAGAACTTCAGAGAATGACAATGTGGAAGCAACCTACTGTATATCATTGGCAAAAACACAAAAAACTTCCTTAACCTCTGAAACCTCATTGCAAGCCAAGTCATTTGTCCCTAAATGGACAAGTACATCCAATTCCCTTTCCTGCTTTGCTTGCTTAACAATATTACAGATACGTCTCCTGTCTCTGTGAGCAGTAGCTCCGGGAAGACACCTCACAAGACCACCATTGTCCATCTCCACACCTCTTATGATGGAATCCCCCACCAACAACTGCTTTCTATTAGGCCTCACCATAGTCTTCAAGCCTCTCTGCACAACACCACTAGCCTCAGTGCCTCTCTGCACAACACCACTAGCCTCAATGCCTCTCTTCACAACACCACTAGCCTCAGTGCCTCTCTGCACAACACCACAAGCCTCAGTGCCTCTCTGCACAACACCACTAGCCTCAGTGCCTCTCTGCACAACACCACTAGCCTCAGTGCCTCTCTGCACAACACCACTAGCCTCAGTGCCTCTCTGCACAACACCACTAGCCTCAGTGCCTCTCTGCACAACACCACTAGCCTCAGTGCCTCTCTGCACAACACCACTAGCCTCAGTGCCTCTCTGCACAGCACCACTAGCCTCAGTGCCTCTCTGCACAACACCACTAGCCTCAGTGCCTCTCTCCACGACATCACTACACTCTGAAAGTGCAGAAAATGAATTATGTAGAGCAACAGACTGTGCAATATGCCTTTTATCCACAACTCCAAGTCTACCAGATCCTACAGTAATCCATCTGCCATTCCTAGTATGTCTCTGCGGCAGTGGCTTTGCAGCAGTTCCAGCCTGAGTTTGTTTACCAGATAATTTACAAATCTCAGACTTCAAAAATACAATCTCCTGCCGCAAAATAGAGAACTGTCTACAGATTAGACAACAACCAAACCTCCAAAAAGTGGAACGTGAAACAAATGCAAAGCAACTATTACACTGAACTAAGTCTGCCATTCCAATGAGGTGAATAATTTAAATCAAACAAACCTTAACTTTTTATTTATCCTCCTGAATACCTCGGATTACCTCCAGTTTATCTCCAGAATATCTCCAACCACACACACACTTAGAAGCAACACTCTCCAGAATATCTCCAACCACACACACACTTAGAAGCAACACTCTCCAGAATATCTCCAACCACACACACACTTAGAAGCAACACTTAGATGAAGCAACCAAGCTCTATTAGCCAAGCTAATGACAACTACCCTTATATACTCCTAAAATCACCTCCCACTAGGAATGTTTAACACCTGGGTAGGCCTCTGCTTATTAGCAAACAATAGCTAATTTAAATAGCAATCAATAGCAAGTAGCTACCTAATCCAATCAAATGCCTTATAATTACCAACAGGAAATCAAACCTTGTGCAGTCAGTAACCTTTTCCTACAGATGAATCTTACCTGTAACAGTAAAAAAGAACTCTTAGACAGTTGAAGCTTCTGTAAAACTCTCCAGAATATCTTCAACCACACACACACTTAGAAGCAACACTTAGATGAAGCAACCAAGCTCTATTAGCCAAGCTAATGACAACTACCCTTATATACTCCTAAAATCACCTCCCACTAGGAATGTTTAACACCTGGGTAGGCCTCTGCTTATTAGCAAACAATAGCTAATTTAAATAGCAATCAATAGCAAGTAGCTACCTAATCCAATCAAATGCCTTATAATTACCAACAAGTCAATAGCACAATCGTAGGGTCTGTGAGGCGGTAATTTGTCAGCCTCTCTCTTATCAAAGACAGTCTTTAAAGATAAATACTGAGAGGGTATAGCCGTAGACAAAGGAGGAATGGTAGGAACATTAATAGAATTCACAGGCGTGACTTCGATAGTACATGACTCGTGGCAGGCTTCACTCCATGATTTTATCTGCCCTGTCTCCCAGTCAAAAATGGGATTGTGGGCACGTAACCATGGATACCCTAACACTAATTGTGAAGAGGGAGAGGTGATGACCTGTAACCGAATGGTTTCATAGTGTAAGACCCCTGTGTACATGTGTAACGGTGCAGTCTCATGTGTAACAACTGGAGATATCAATGGTCTACCATCTAGGGCCTCAACGGCCAAGGGTATCTCCTTCTCCCAGATGGGAATGTTGTTTTTCTTTACAAAACCAGAGTCTATACAATTCTCAGCTGCCCCAGAGTCAACCAGAGCGCATATATTTTCAACTATACAACTCTCTCCCATATGTAAAGAAACAGGGAGAAGCAGTCGGTTAGGAGGCAATGTAGGAGACTTAGAAATCACACCCAAGGCCAGTCCCCTATAAGGTCTTAGGTGCGAGAGTTTTCCGGGAGCAAAGGACATTCCTTTACCATATGGTCTCTCCTACCACAATATAGGCAGAGTCCCTCCCTTCTCCTATGTAATTTTTCATTATCAGAGAGTTTGGAAACCCCTAATTGCATAGGTTCCTCTTCAGATACTTTAACACTCTCCGGTGTATTAACTCTGGGGTGAATAGGTGTAACAAAACGTCTATTCCTGTTCTTGGTATATAGCCTGTCACGAATCCTATTATCTATATCAATGAGGTAGTCAATAAGGTCCTCTAAGGCAATAGGAAGCTCCTTAGCTGCTACCTCATCCAATATAGAATCTGATAAGCCTTCCATGAAGGCAGTAGTTAACCCATTGTTGGTCCAATCTACCTGTGAGGCAAGGGTACGAAACTGAATAGCGTAATCAGCCACAGACCTAGAACCCTGTTTAACTCTCATTAATGCTCTTGCGGCATTCTTAGACCTTTTCATAGTGTCAGAAGTCCTGCGAAAAGCTGTAATAAAACTGTGAAAATCATGCACCATAGGTCCATTAGCTTCCCAAATAGGATTTGCCCACTCAAGAGCTTTGTCGGTAAGTTGGTGCATAAAGAACCCAACTTTAGACCTCTCTGTGGGAAATGAACGTGGATACATCTCAAAGTGAAATTCTATTTGGTTAATGAACCCTCTGCATGTCTTAGAATCCCCTCCATACCTAGGAGGAGGTGTTAAATGGGCCGAAGTATTAGGCAAAGTAGATACTTCAGGAAGCAGGGGTGTAGGAGGGTTAGGTGTGGTTGCTGGAATGGTTCTAGCTAAGAGCGTCTGGAGAGCCTGAGCTATCTGATCCATACGGTGATCCTGATCTACAAATCTAGCCTCATGGGACGCCATCTGCTGAGCTAAATCTGCGGGGTCCATGGCCCTATCGTAATGTAACAAGAATATACCCCTACACACAGGATCCAGCTAAACAGAAGACAGCACAGAGGAGAGATACGTCTACCGGACCTTAGAGTGGCCGGACTCGACGAATATAGGAGAAGTACAGAGTCAGGAACGATCCGAGGTCAAGGGCACAAAGAGACAGCGTAAACGAGAACTAGCCGGGGTCTGGTACACAGGAATTAGCAAGCCGGCAAACAGAACAGACAAGGATAAAGCAAAAACAAAGCCAGAATACAAAGCCAAGGTCAAATACGGAGGAACACAACTGAACACAACAAGCGCTAAAGGGAACTGTAGCAGAAACCACGATAGAGCAAGGAACTAAGGGAAAAGGGTAAGTATAAGTAGCCTCCAAACTAATGTGATTGGCTCCTGTCACTTCCACACCCCCAAAAGGTAAGTGTATGGGGTGATTGGCATGACAGGAGCCAATGGGAGCCTTTTTGCAATTTAGGCTCCCACTGTCTCTTTAAGAGCGCGCCCGAGACTCGCGGCGCGCTCTTAGCTTCAGGCGGGACACGTGACCGCATCTCGCGGTCACTGCCCGTCTTCCTGTTAGTAGAGTCGGATGAGCCGCAGGACCGCGCGCTGCTTGAAGAGAGGACCGCGGCCGGCCCCCGGATAAGGTAAGTAACGCTACAATTACAACCTGACAACCTCCAGCAGAAAACTCCTCCCAATGCATTTCATGTCTCTCCTTCACTTCTTCAGAGGCTGGAGTTCCGTTACCCTGCAGGCTTCTCAATGCCAGTAAAAGTAATGAGATCTTAAAGCTCAATGAAGTGGTCTGGGTGCCAGGTCCCTCAGGTTTTAACCCTTCAGATGTAAACATAGCAGTTTCAGAAAAACTGCTATGTTTACATTTAGGGTTAAGCCAGCCTCTAGTGGCTGTCTTCCGGACAGCCACTAGAGGTGAATCTGCGACGCTGGAGGCATATTATGCCTCCATAGCGCAGAGCGTCCATAGGAAAGCATTAAGAAATGCTTTCCTATGGACACTTTGAATGCACTCGCTGCACTTGCGCGCATTCGCATTCTGCTCCGCTGACGTTGGACGGGGGAGTTGAGGTCGGCGGAGGAGGAGAGGTCACCAGCGCCGGCGCTGGATTAGGCTAAGCTGCTGATGGGGCACTATAGGGTGGGGGCACCCTCAGGGCACTATAGTGTCAGGAAAACCGCTTTGTTTTCCTGACACTATAGTGATCCTTTAACTATGAGATTGTGTTCTAGTTTGCTACAGTATTTTTACTGTGTATCATATAACACAAATTGCAACATTGTTTCCATTTCATCATGTAACGGAGCTCCGTGTACCCCGACCGAGTACCCTCCGTTGATGGATGCTCCTAGCGCTCTCAGAGGACTCCAAGCACTGCAGACGACACCACAACCACCGCAGACTCCACAACCGCCGTAGCTTAACTGGAGCCGCGCCGTCTTCCTTCCACCCTGGATCGGCTTCTGTCCTCCAGGACCGTGTGGGGAAGACCTCTCCTCCAGGAGAGCGTATCTGGAACAAGCTCTTAAAAGAGCTAAGTGATTAAGAGCTCAGGGGAATATGCAGAGCATAGCAATCCCCAGTGTGATATAGCAGTTCCCTCCAATAACGAGACAAGGCTACGTATTGAGGGTCAGAAGAGGTCTGAGGACTGGAACCCCCAGCCTGTTTTTTATTAGGATAAGGTACACACAGGACACTCCCAGGGGGAGGATGAAATTAACCAATAACAGCGTAGTACAGCCCACAGGTTCCCTCCCCTCAGATAAACAGTTAAACCAATTATTACATACAATAAAAATACAGTTTTTACACACACACTGTAACTTTAAAACCATACATCCAATTTCAATAAAAGTTGCATATTCAGACTCAGCATACATCAAACATAAACACTTCCAAAAATCAGCCAAATCCCTCCAGTGGATCAAAAGTTAGCTGGAAGTCCTTTATGACCGACCGCAAGCACAATTTCCTGCCCAAAACAGTTCCATAGATTTGGGCTGTGCGGCCGGTCAATTTCATGCGGAAAAACGACTAAGTCCCATTTCGAACGGGACTTAGTCTCTGGAGCTGCAAGTTCCGTATGGGAGAAGGTAAGGGTCAGCGGTGTTCGGCAGAATGTGTAGCCGATTTCGGTTCCACAGAATCTTTAACATACACCGCTGACCGCATTCGAGGAAACCAAGATGGCCGCCGCCACGTGCAATTGACCGGCAGTAACCTCACAGCCTGGGAGGTAAATTGCTTGCACACTTTAGCTTCTGGGTGGTCTGCCTGTGTGGTACTCGGTTCAGTAAGCCCTATTTACTGAACCAAGTGGGGGAAAGCCAGGAACAAGTTATTTTACCGGTCTGGGGACATAGTCTTAAAGGGGCATTGTTCAGCAAAGTCACAATATGTCCCCAGACGGTTCTTAAAGGGCCATACACACCCAATAAATGTTAATAAGTTTTCAGGGGCACAATCTTCCAGGGGCCATAGTCATGAGGCAGGAGGCTGGCAAACATGCTTCTCCACAATCCAGGGAAGCAGGGCAATTTCTCATTTAAAGGGCCAGTTACAAATAGCGATTTGTAACACATCTCCCCTTTGGGGGGAAGACTAACCAGGCACCTGACCTTCTGTCGGTCAGTGCCTCCGTTAGTCGATCCACCAACCCACAATAACCAAATGCCAGAGTAGCCCACCCACAACAAACAGGTACAAGGGTGACCCACCCACAAGACACAATTACTGCACCTGGGTATTTTGCTGTGGTGATGTGGTAACATGCTGTGGGGACTTGCGGGAGGGCAGAGGCCAGCGGCGCTCTGCCCTGATGCCAGCTCTTCTGCTGGGGTAGCCCTCAGGACCTCAGGCTCTGGACCAGGGACAAAGGTAGGGCAGAGGCCGACTGCACTCTGCCCAGCTGCCAGTTCTTCCGCTGGGGTAGCCTGCAGGACATCAGGCTCTGGATCAGGGACAAAGGTAGGGCAGAGGCCGACTGCACTCTGCCCAGATGCCAGCTCTTCTGCTGGGGTAGCCTGCAGGGCATCAGGCTCTGGACCAGGGACAAAGGTAGGGCAGAGGCCGACTGCACTCTGCCCAGCTGCCAGTTCTTCCGCTGGGGTAGCCTGCAGGACATCAGGCTCTGGATCAGGGACAAAGGTAGGGCAGAGGCCGACTGCACTCTGCCCAGATGCCAGCTCTTCTGCTGGGGTAGCCTGCAGGACATCAGGCTCTGGACCAGGGACAAAGGTAGGGCAGAGGCCGACTGCACTCTGCCCAGATGCCAGCTCTTCCACTGGGGTAGCCTGCAGGACATCAGGCTCTGGATCAGGGACAAAGGTAGGGCAGAGGCCGACTGCACTCTGCCCAGCTGCCAGCTCGTCTGCTGGGGTACTGAGACCATAGTCCGGCTCAGTAGCCAAGGGAACATGGACGTCAGTAGGGGTTAACATCGCCTCTGTTAACCCTGGTGCCACGCTAGGAGTTAGTGGGGGAGGGGAATTTGTACTTACCCCCTCCTCCTGTTGTCCCGGTGAGAGCAGTTGGGGATCTGGACAGGTTGTCCAGCATCCCTGTAGGTCAGGCACAGAGACCACGGTCCCATCTGCGCCGTCTGGGGGATTGGTGTCTCCCCTTGTTAGGGTAAGCTGCCGCTGGGGAGAGGGGGTGCTGTGCTCCTTTCCCGGAAACACAGGCTGCCGCTGGAGAGGGAGACCGCCTGTCTCCACTCCCGTAACATTGTCCTGTTGCTGTAGAGAGGGACCAACTGTCTCTGCTCTCTGTAGGACACACTGCTGCTGGGGGGGAAGGTCGGCACCTTCGGCCCCCTGGGGTACACACTGCCGCTGGAGAGGGAGACCGCCTGTCTCCACTCCCTTACCATTGTCCTGTTGCTGTAGAGAGGGACCAACTGTCTCTGCTCTCTGTAGGACACACTGCTGCTGGGGGGGAAGGACGGCACCTTCGGCCCCCTGGGGTACACACTGCTGCTGGAGAGGGAGACCGCCTGTCTCCACTCCCTTACCATTGTCCTGTTGCTGTAGAGAGGGACCAACTGTCTCTGCTCTCTGTAGGACACACTGCTGCTGGGGGGGAAGGACGGCACCTTCGGCTCCCTGACACTCACTCTGGGGTTGGGAATCTTCCCAGTAAACCTCTACGATATCCTTCCAGCTGAAGGGCTCTAGACCTGGTTCTGCTTGTCGGGTAGGTTGGGGCTGCACGGAGCTGAGCAGGTGTACGTAGTCTTGCTCCAGCTCCCACTCCCTTGTTACCAGGTGGGTCATGTCTTCTCTCACCTCGCGTTCGTCAGCCCAGACATACATGCCCATCCGGTAGTCGTAGATGTCCCAAAACCTAGACTCCTCCGTGCTGCCGAAATCAAGATCCTCCTCCATGGCATCCTGAAGTAGACCAGGACCATCATAATCATCCCCCTCCGGTAGGTCGTGCTCGGCCATCCAGGGAGTAAGTCGAATGGTATGCCACCAGAGGGCCTGGTATGCGTTGTCTAGCCCGATCTCTCGCCATACCAGGGTCTCCAGTCTTGCCACCCACTCATCTAGGGGCTGCTCCCCCAATAGACATATTCGCATTGCCACACGCTTCTGTAGCCGCTGCTCATCACTGGGGAGGCCCTCACCTCGCCGCCACTGGGCATCTTCCAGGGCATCATACCAGAGTTCCCTTCTGGCTGCATCCCTGTAATCTGCGGCCTCCTTCTCCTCCTCATCATGGAATGCTGTCCGCAAACCAGCTGATTCCATCCTGTTGTAGCCAGGGGCGCTGCCCAATGGCTAGCGTTGCCCTCAATTGTAACTCCAAACGTTACCAGTGTCTCTGAGCTGCTTCTCCTCGCACTAGGACGCCATCCCACCGCTGCCACCACTGTAACGGAGCTCCGTGTACCCCGACCGAGTACCCTCCGTTGATGGATGCTCCTAGCGCTCTCAGAGGACTCCAAGCACTGCAGACGACACCACAACCACCGCAGACTCCACAACCGCCGTAGCTTAACTGGAGCCGCGCCGTCTTCCTTCCACCCTGGATCGGCTTCTGTCCTCCAGGACCGTGTGGGGAAGACCTCTCCTCCAGGAGAGCGTATCTGGAACAAGCTCTTAAAAGAGCTAAGTGATTAAGAGCTCAGGGGAATATGCAGAGCATAGCAATCCCCAGTGTGATATAGCAGTTCCCTCCAATAACGAGACAAGGCTACGTATTGAGGGTCAGAAGAGGTCTGAGGACTGGAACCCCCAGCCTGTTTTTTATTAGGATAAGGTACACACAGGACACTCCCAGGGGGAGGATGAAATTAACCAATAACAGCGTAGTACAGCCCACAGGTTCCCTCCCCTCAGATAAACAGTTAAACCAATTATTACATACAATAAAAATACAGTTTTTACACACACACTGTAACTTTAAAACCATACATCCAATTTCAATAAAAGTTGCATATTCAGACTCAGCATACATCAAACATAAACACTTCCAAAAATCAGCCAAATCCCTCCAGTGGATCAAAAGTTAGCTGGAAGTCCTTTATGACCGACCGCAAGCACAATTTCCTGCCCAAAACAGTTCCATAGATTTGGGCTGTGCGGCCGGTCAATTTCATGCGGAAAAACGACTAAGTCCCATTTCGAACGGGACTTAGTCTCTGGAGCTGCAAGTTCCGTATGGGAGAAGGTAAGGGTCAGCGGTGTTCGGCAGAATGTGTAGCCGATTTCGGTTCCACAGAATCTTTAACATACACCGCTGACCGCATTCGAGGAAACCAAGATGGCCGCCGCCACGTGCAATTGACCGGCAGTAACCTCACAGCCTGGGAGGTAAATTGCCTGCACACTTTAGCTTCTGGGTGGTCTGCCTGTGTGGTACTCGGTTCAGTAAGCCCTATTTACTGAACCAAGTGGGGGAAAGCCAGGAACAAGTTATTTTACCGGTCTGGGGACATAGTCTTAAAGGGGCATTGTTCAGCAAAGTCACAATATGTCCCCAGACGGTTCTTAAAGGGCCATACACACCCAATAAATGTTAATAAGTTTTCAGGGGCACAATCTTCCAGGGGCCATAGTCATGAGGCAGGAGGCTGGCAAACATGCTTCTCCACAATCCAGGGAAGCAGGGCAATTTCTCATTTAAAGGGCCAGTTACAAATAGCGATTTGTAACACATCAATCTCTGGCCATTTGTATATATTGACTTTTCTATCAGCTCCAAGTCTTACATCCAGTTTACATTAGAGTCTGGCTCAGAGCAATTTTATGTCAAGACACG
Organism: Pelobates fuscus; assembly: GCF_036172605.1. Taxonomy (NCBI): domain Eukaryota; kingdom Metazoa; phylum Chordata; class Amphibia; order Anura; family Pelobatidae; genus Pelobates; species Pelobates fuscus. The sequence continues at coordinate 273,150,205 of NC_086320.1, read as the reverse complement.
GAGGCTCATATTGCTTAACCCTTTCTTTACTGTCCACCAATAGCAGCAAAGAATACAACAGTAAAAAAAAATGGTAACCATAGTGATAGGCCACACCCATACCAAGTCCCAGTATAATAGTCAGCACATCCCCACACATTTCCTCTTTCTTTGCTGCTCCTACCAAAGATAAGTACATGACAAATTTTCTCTCATACATACTACTAGTCTCTTATTGATTTATGGTTGTTTATATGAGTTATTTATTGTTATTTGAACTTCTACTACTCCTTTTGTTGATAATTCCTGTCTGCTTTCATTTATCCAGTTATTAAGGAATTCTTCTGTGTTTTATTCATGCTTGTTTTATACTATATATTATGTTGGTTACCTTTGAGCCCAGGGTTCCAGACCTTCCCTATTATGTGTGTTATCCATGCTCACTTGCCTCCTTTGATTACTAGCTTATCTCATTATAACTTTCCTCACTACCCTTTGGCTCCATCTTCTACTTCTCTCCGTTTATTTGGCGTCATTTTGTGCCTGTTTTCCGTCCTGTTCGGCTGTTTTCGTGTTAGAATTCTAACCAACTCGGTAGATTCTTCATGAACACATGCCGGTCGCCTGTTTTTTCTACACTTAGCTTCATTCGTCTGTTTTGCCGTGTTCGGCTAATTTTCATTCGAATGCTTAGTGCATTCGCCTGTTTCCTATTCATTTATCATCTACTTTCATCTATTTATCCCATTGAATTCGTCTATTTTTAGCCAAACGCTCGTCTGTTTTCACTTGACGAATTGACTGTATTTTGGCCGCGAATCTCGCAAGATTGCCGACGGCCATTTCCTGACTTCCTGTCTCTCTGACTTTGTGCAAGTTCTCTCCTATCTGCCGGTCTGGACCCTGGTGAGCTCCCTATCTATACCCTCTTAGGTCATACTAGTTTGGGCTGATTAACTCCTGCTAGTCTCCTCTGCTCTATTTAGCTTTATCCCATACTGTAGAGAAAGAAGATAGCCCTATATAAATCACTAATAAGTAAGGTAGGGAACAGATAAGGGGATAACCCTAATACTGAATGAGTAGAAAGAGAAAAACAAAAGAAATCTGTCCCAATGTAATACTGAAAGGGATCCATTAAATACTTTATTGATAAACTAAAAAACTCACACAAACAAATAGTAAGTCACTAAGCTCTAATGTCTCAAGAAACAATAACTGAGGCAAAAGGTGTATGTGATACAATGTGCAATGTGAGGAATATTTACAAACGGGAGGGGAGTGCACAGAACATACAAAAAATATAGACAAAAACGGGCATTAAACACAAACTGGGGGGAGTAAAGAAGTTTAGCCCCCCCAGAGACTAGTCGCTACACAGTCAAAGTAATATAGTAGCAAGCAAATAGCATACAATGTTGCTAATTAAACAGGTTGCAAAGAACACCAGCTGTCTGAAAAGAATGTATATATCGATACAAAATAACTCAATCTGTCAAGCTGCTGCAATGAATCTCTAATACGCAGCAGAGGGAATGCGGTGGTTCACATCTCCAAAGAAAGAGGAAATGTGTGGGGATGTGCTGACTATTATACTGGGACTTGGTATGGGTGTGGCCTATCACTATGGTTACCATTTTTTTCTTACTGTTGTATTCTTTGCTGCTATTGGTGGACAGTAAAGAAAGGGTTAAGCAATACTCACCTCCGTGTCTTTCATAAAACCATGACTTTTCGTCATGAAATAGCAAAATCATGTAATTGTATGTCTCTTGAGTTTAGCTCCACTGAGATAAACAACCAGGAAGTTAACAGTACTGGCTGTCTGATTGACAGCCAATGTGGTGTTGCAAGGTTCATTTATAAAAGTTTCATTTATTTCTATTGTAATCTACACTTTTTGTAAAATTAAAAAATGCAATCGCACTTGCACATAAAGCACTTCAGCAAGTTGAAAGATTTTAGGGGGGTGGAGTGTTCCTTTAAAGGGACACTATAGACACCAAAACAACCTTAGCTTAATGAAACAGCTTTTGTATATAGATCAAGTCCCTGCAGTCTCACTGCTCAATACACTGCCATTTAGTAGTTAAATATCTATGTTTATGCAGCACTAGTCACACCCTGCATGTGATTAAAACAGCCTTCCTAAATTTGTCTTGTAAAGTGAGATGTAATGTTTATACTTTCCTTATTGCAAATTATGTGTAGTATAGAATTTCTTATCTCCTGCACTGTTAATAGCTTGCTAGACCTTGCAGGAGCCTCCCATATGATAAGAAACAAAAGTGATTTTACTCCTATATGGCAGAGAATTGAGCAGTGAGACTTCAGAGGCAGGATCTATACACTAGATCTATACAACATACATTAAAACTACTTAATCAAGCTAAAGTTGCTTTGGTGACTATAGTGACCCTATACGTCTTTTAACATAAGAGTGAAGGATGATGTGTTTATTTAAATCTCAGGCAATTTTATATAAAATTCTATACTGTTTTTGAAGCCAGGCTGTGGAAAAACACTTCAAATTCTAAATCATTAATTTGTGAAATATGTATTCACTCAAGGTTAGTGTTGCATTTAATATTTATATACATGGTCAAATATTTAAAGCTCTGCATGTTCAAATATTTAATATTTACTTACTTTAGAAATGCAGAAGTCTCAATCCCTTTTACTTTTATTTTTGTGCATAAAAATGCTAATTAACTGGTTATAAATAAAAAAAAAAAAATATTTGTTTTTCTATAACGTAAAAAAACTACAAACGTCTGCTTATGACATTAGTGGTGCAATGTTTGAAGAAAACAATTACATTTTACAAAAAACAATCTTCAAACTAATAAGCAGTGCTCAAACATGATATTTTTATCTTCTCATATATATGAGGCAGATCTGCCCCAATAAAGATATTTTGCATTTCAGAGTATATGTTATTGGTTCATGATACTTGCAGTCTCAGGTTATTGAACAGGTCCCTTTTTTGGGGCTAGAAGCAGAGATAGATTTGGTAAACGTTGCTTTAGACAGAGAGAGGGTGTCTTGTACTGAGAAAACTAATATGAACATCAACAAAGTATATATTTTTTCTTTTTCCTTTTATTTCTTTTTGAACAGTAATCATCTATTTTTATACTTTGGCATTTCCGTATTACATATGTTAATGGATCTCTTCTGTTCCATAGGTAAAATGATGTGTCATATGCATGGCTCCCTAACAAGCACACTTACCTTTTGATCCACATCATATTTTGCTGTTCACTTCATTCATGTTATAATATCACTTATAATCATTTGTATTTTAGTTAATATTAGGATTTACTATGTATATCATTTTTTTATCTTTTTTGCATTCATTACGTTTTTTACATTTTTTTCTTTTTTTACAAAATCATGTGTATGTGCTTGTTTTACATTTATCTATTAATCATCTATTGTTCCTGTTGGTGTGTGCTGCATGTTTGAAATTTGCTCTTTCAGCAGCTTTGAGAGCCAATAAATGAAGCAAGTCTGTGTATGCAGACTGTGCTAATGCCATACTGCAGTTCATGGTTACTAGGTAATTACATCTCACTATTCACTACAAGCTACATTAAGTCCCATGTGTCATTACCTGTGACTGACTGGATGACACACATTTTTTTTGGTTTCTACCTTGACTGATTGATTCAGTAATTATTAATTAATACATGTTAGATTTTATTGTGCCCATTTCTGGGGACACTTGGATACATTATTTCCATGCATTTATTGATGCTGACATTTATTTGCATTTATTACACCAGGCTCGGACTGGCCATCGGGCACACCAGCCAAATGCCCAGTGGGCCACGATGTCCATGTCCCGAGGTCAGCAGGGGAGGTCACAGGATCTCCCCAGCCAGTCCATACAGGGCAGCAAAATCAGAGTGCCAGCCCCACTGTTTTCCATGACGGGCCGTTGGGGAGATTAAAGATCACCCTCACCAGCCAACTTGCACAGACATGCGGCTGGGGAGGGAGAAGAGGACCTGTCGGAGCCATGGCAACATCCCAATCTCACGAGAGTGAATTCTAGCCTCACAGGCTAGAGTTCACTCACCACTAGCACCACCAGGGATGGTGTGAGAGTGCTAGCCCCCCCTCCCAGGCACCACCGTGCCAGTCCCCCCTTCCAGGCTAAAGGTAAGAAGGGAGGAGGGATATAATGCCTGTTTTTTGTTTTGTTTATTACCCCTCCCAACACACAATCCCTCCTAACATATACACACACACATCACCCTCACCCACATTCACCTCACCCACAGCACCCTCACACACATCACTCTCACAATACTTCCAAACATATATATATATATATATATATATATATATATATATACAAAAAGAGAAGTCCTGCGCTCGGAGAGGGGTATTTTTATTGGGGCTGATGTGTACTGTGGTCCTTGCTGCCAGCCCAGTAGTGACGGGAGTGAGCGCAGAACTTCTGTTTTTGTATTTGTATTTACTTTGTATCACACAGCCTGGTTACAATGCTGCCACCCATCCCATGTGTTCCCTATTCAGGGTTAATATAAAAAATAGCCCACTTTGTCTCATTAGGGATATCTTTGCCAGAAGCTCAAGGAAGCAGGCTGAAGGGTCAGTATTAGGGCCCGCTTAGGGGGGTCTGCCTTGACGTTGGCAGGCGGGCATTCCCTCCAATGGCCATTGGAGCAACTTAATGACCTCCATTTGTCTAAATATGCATAGGGATTAAGGAGAGAGCGCAGGTAACTTTTTCTTTTCTTTGGTTTTTAATATATATATATATATATATATATATATATATATATATATACATACACACACACTGCACCCCTCACACACATACTGCACACATAAACACTTTTCAAGACACACACTAGATCCCTTACCCAACTCTGGATCATCTACACACATACACACTAGATCCCTATACACACTCTGAATCTGCTATATACACACACACTCACTAGATCTCCTATACACATTCTGGGTCCTTCAGACACACACTAGACTCCTATACACACACACACACACACACACTCACACACACTACACCACCTACACACACACTATATTCCTAACATACACACTCTGGATCCCTGTCAGGATCGGGACAGGGATCCAACACGCAGAGTACAAACAGGTGGTAGGTACGTATACCGGACCTTAGAATGGCCGGACTTAACGTAAGGAGTAAGTAGAGAATGGTCTAGGAACAAGCCGAGGTCGAGGGAACGAGAGTACAGGTAAGCGAGAGACAAGCCGAGTCAAAGGGTAACAGAGATAAACAGGGTAGTACAAACAAGCCGGGTCAGAACCAAAGAGACAACTAGAATACAAGAGCACTGAGTGACTAGACAGGCTAGAACCACGACAGGGCAATGAGCAGATGCCGAAAGCCTTACTTTATACCTTGATTCTAGAGGGTAATCACGCCCCCGACGAGTCCTGATTAGTGCTCGGGACTTGACTGACAGGTCGACCTGGGTTGGCGTCATGACGTCGACTACTGAGCGTCGCGTCATATAAGGAAGTAGATCCCTCGCGGTCGGCTTGTAAATGGCCGAGAGAACCGCGAGGAACGGAAGAAACAACCCCTCTGGGAGGATAAACGTCTAAGTCTCTCACCTCCTCTGAGGTAGAGACTACAGGTACCCTGACAGTACCCCCCCTCTCAGAAACGCCCACCGGGCGGAAGGAACCGGGACGAGATGGAAAACGGGAGTGAAAAGCCCTGCGGAGGCAAGGAGCATGTACATCCTCCTGAGGTACCCAAGTCCTCTCCTCAGGACCATATCCCTTCCAGTCAATAAGATATTGTAACTTCCCCCGGGAGATTCGAGAATCGATGATGGAGTTGATTTCATACTCCTCCTGACCCTCAACCTGAACAGAGCGAGGAGAGGATATAGTGGAGGAAAATCTGTTACAGACTAGCGGTTTCAGTAAAGAAACATGAAAGGAGTTAGGAATGCGTAAGGCAGCTGGAAGAGCTAGGCGATACGCAACTGGGTTAATTCAAGTCAGAACCCTGTAAGGGCCAATGTAACGAGGAGCGAATTTCATAGAAGGAACCTTCAAACGAATGTTTCTAGTACTCAACCATACCCTATCACCTGGAACAAAAAGCGTGTTTCTTGAACAACATGGAATTATGTAGGAGAATTTGTCGAGTCTGATCCCACTACTTCCTCAAATTGGCAACATGAACATCAACCGACGGTACCCCTTGGGAAGGAGAAACCGAGGGAAGAATGGAAGGATGAAAGCCATAATTCATGAAGAAGGGACTGGAACGAGTAGAATCACAAACGAGATTATTGTGTGCAAACTCCGCCCAAGGAATCAAACCGACCCAATCGTCCTGGTGTTCAGAAACAAAACAACGCAAATATTGTTCAATCTTTTGATTGGTACGTTCAGCAGCTCCGTTAGACTGAGGGTGATAGGCAGAAGAAAAATTCAATTTGATGCCTAGTTGAGAACAGAAGGATCTCCAAAAACGTGAAACAAATTGGGAACCTCTATCGGAAACAATTTCGGAAGGTATCCCATGTAAGCGAAAAATCTCTCTCGCGAATATCTCCGCCAATTCAGGAGAAGTCGGGAGTTTAGTTAAGGGCACGAAATGAGCCATCTTAGTAAACCTATCAACCACCGTGAGGATCACAGTCTGTTTTTTAGAAACAGGCAAATCTACAATGAAGTCCATAGCCAAACAGGACCATGGTCTCTCTGGAATGTTCAAGGGATGTAACAACCCACATGGAAGCGTATGAGGTTGCTTAGTCTTCATACAGACCTCACATGCTCCGATGAAATCCCTAATATCCTTCCGTAAAGAAGGCCACCAGAAATCTTTAGAGATCAAGGAACATGTCTTGCGAATACCCGGATGCCCAGCCGCCTTACTGTTGTGAAAACACTGTAAGAGTTCCAGTTGGAGTTCAGGAGGAACGAAATGCCTTGCCCCAGGAGTCTGTCTAGGCGCCAGATGCTGCAACTTCATGATCTGACCAAGCAACGGAGAGTGAATCTTAAGACTCGTGTTGGCGATAATATTGCACCTGGGTACTATAGAAGACAAAACCGGCTCAGATATCGCAGAAGGTTCATATTGTCGAGACAAAGCATCGGCTTTAGAATTCTTAGAACCAGGTCTATAAGTGAGCACGTAATTGAAATGCGTGAGGAATAAAGACCAACGAGCTTGCCTGGAGGACAAGCGCTTGGCCTCCCCAATATAGGACAGGTTCTTGTGGTCTGTCAAAATAGTAACAGGATGTAAGGTGCCCTCCAATAAATGTCTCCACTCCTTTAAAGCCATGATAACTGCTAGTAGTTCCCTGTCACCAATGTCATATCTGCTCTCAGGGCCTGACAGCTTCTTGGAAAAAAAAACACATGGATGTAAGGGCTTATCCACACCTAACCTTTGGGACAGGATAGCACCTATACCTGTCTCTGAGGTGTCGACCTCGAGTAGGAAAGGCAGAGTCGTATCAGGGTGAACTAAAATTGGTGCAGAAGCAAACAGTTCCTTGAGTGTTTTGAAGGCAAGGAGGGCTTCAGTAGACCAGTTCTTAGTGTCAGCCCCCTGTCTGGTCATATTGGTAATAGGAGCTATAATTGAAGAGTAACCCTTAATGAAGCGCCTATAATAGTTGGAGAATCCAATAAACCTCTGAATGGCCTTGAGGCCCCTGGGTAAAGGCCAATCCAAAATGGACTGGAGCTTATCCGGGTCCATCTTAAACCCTTCCCCAGAAATCACATAACCAAGAAAGTTTATCTGGGATTGGTCAAAGCTGCATTTCTCCAATCTGCAGTACAGGCCATGTTGAAGAAGCTTGCGCAATACCCTTCTGACTTGTCTGTGGTGAGTCTCAATCTCTCTAGAGTGTATAAGTATATCATCCAGATATACAATAACGCAGTCATGTTGAAATTCCCTAAGAACTTCATTGATCTGGTCCTGAAATACTGCCGGTGCATTACAGAGGCCAAAAGGCATTACTGTGTATTCATAGTGCCCATAACGGGTATTGAAGGCCGTCATCCACTCGTGTCCCTGCTGAATTCTCACCAAGTTATACGCCCCTCTGAGATCTAACTTGGTGAAAATCTTGGAGCCTTTTAGACGATCAAAGAGCTCGGTAATCAAAGGAATTGGGTAGGCATTTCTAATGGTTATTTTGTTCAAACCTCGATAATCAATGCAAGGTCTTAGTGTACCATCCTTCTTTTTAACAAAAAAAAAACCCAGCCCCGGCAGGAGAGGAGGATCTCCTAATGAATCCTTTTTCAAGGTTCTCACGAATATACTCCTCTAAGACTAAGTTCTCTTTAGTGGACAAAGGATATACATTACCCCTGGGGGGCATAGTACCAGGTAGTAGATTAATCTTACAATCAAAAGACCTGTGTGGAGGTAAAGTATCAGCATTCTTTTTGTCAAATACTGCCTTTAAATCCAGGTACAGGGGCGGTATTTGTACCTCTGTAGAGTAGGTAGAATTAATCGGTGTGTTAACTGCGCAAAGCGGTGACACTGTCCGTAAGCACCTGTCCTGACAACCCTGACCCCATGATATTATCTCCCCTAATTCCCAATCAATAATAGGGTTATGTTTTTTTAACCAAGGGTACCCCAGGACTATGGGAACAGAAGGAGAAGAAATAAGCAATAAAGATATGTCTTCCTCGTGTAAGATACCAACAGTTAATTTAACGGGTATGGTTTCACGGAAAATAACAGACTCAACTAAAGGTCTACCATCTATGGCCTCAACGGCCAATGGTGTCTCCCTTAACTGGGATGGGATAGCGTGTTTGGTAACAAAAACTTGGTCGATAAAGCTCTCAGCAGCTCCGGAATCTATCAATGCCATAGTTTCTAGTACTCCCTTCTCCCAAGTTAAAGAAACGGATAGCAGAAGCCTGTGATCTTTATAATTAAGATTAGAGGACAAAATAGAAACACCTAAGGCCTGTCCTCTAGAGAAACTTAGGTGCGAGCGTTTCCCGAGCGATTAGGACAATTTAGGCGTAAATGACCTCTGACTCCACAGTACATACACAACCCCTCCCTTCTCCTGTACTGTCTCTCCTCTTCTGAGAGGCGAGTATTGCCTATCTGCATAGGTTCTGGAAAAAGTGAGGTTGTGGATTCAGAACTTTGAAATGAAGGAGTTAGTTTAAAGGAAGGTCTACGGTTTCTCTCTCGAGTGTTCTGCCTCTCTCTTAAACGTTCGTCAATGCGAGAAATAAAATAAATTAAATCCTCCAAATTTTCTGGAAGCTCTCTAGTAGCAACCTCGTCAAGGATTATGTCTGATAACCCGTTTAAAAATACATCTATATAAGCCTGTTCATTCCACTTAACCTCTGCCGCCAAGGACCTGAACTCTAGTGCATAATCCACAAGTGTTCGGTTCTCTTGTCTAAGGCGCAACAGTAATCTAGCTGCATTGACCTTTCTACCTGGAGGGTCAAAAGTTCTTCTGAAAGCAGCTACAAAGGCATTATAATTATATAATAACGGATTATCCTTTTCCCACAATGGATTGGCCCATCTCAAAGCTTTCTCAACAAGTAATGTGATAATAAATCCAACCTTCGCCCTATCTGTAGGATAGGAGCGGGGTTGTAATTCGAAATGGATACCTATTTGGTTTAAGAAACCACGACACTTCTCTGGAGAACCACCATAACGTACAGGTGGAGTGATACGGGAAGAAGCACCTACAGTAGCTACCTCTAGACCTGAACTCACAGGAGAGATAGAAGTATTACGCATCTCCTCTGGTTGATTACTAGAACGAGATAGTAACGCCTGTAGTGCTAGAGCCATCTGGTCCATTCTGTGATCCATGGCGTCGAACCTAGAGTCAGAAGGACCAACCTGAGTGTTTGTACCTGCAGGATCCATTGGCCCTGTCGTAATGTCAGGATCGGGACAGGGATCCAACACGCAGAGTACAAACAGGTGGTAGGTACGTATACCAGACCTTAGAATGGCCGGACTTAACGTAAGGAGTAAGTAGAGAATGGTCTAGGAACAAGCCGAGGTCGAGGGAACGAGAGGACAGGTAAGCGAGAGACAAGCCGAGTCAAAGGGTAACAGAGATAAACAGGGTAGTACAAACAAGCCGGGTCAGAACCAAAGAGACAACTAGAATACAACTGAGTGACTAGACAGGCTAGAACCACGACAGGGCAATGAGCAGATGCCGAAAGCCTTACTTTATACCTTGATTCTAGAGGGTAATCACGCCCCCGACGAGTCCTGATTAGTGCTCGGGACTTGACTGACAGGTCGACCTGGGTTGGCGTCATGACGTCGACTACTGAGCATCGCGTCATATAAGGAAGTAGATCCCTCGCGGTAGGCTTGTAAATGGCCGAGAGAACCGCGAGGAACGGAAGAAACAACCCCTCTGGGAGGATAAACGTCTAAGTCTCTCACCTCCTCTGAGGTAGAGACTACAGGTACCCTGACAATCCCCTACACTCACACTAGATTCTTTGTAAGCAAACACATATTACATTCCCTAAACACACACTCTCTACAACCCCTACAAACACTACATCACCTATAAACACACACACACACACACACAGACAGAAACAATATAGCCCATATGCACACACTTGCTACATCCCCTAGCCACATATGCATTACATTACACCACAAACACAACACGACTAAAACTGACCGTATTACACAATACCACTTCACAATCAGCTCACCCTACACACACGCAATCCCACAAGCAGGCTCCAAACATATGCACAATACTCTTTCCTGCCTCTTTTGTCTCCTGAAATCCCATTTCTAGAGACACCAGAGACAAGTTGCAAGGAAACACAGTGCAAGCATGTTATTAAATTTGCTTGCACTGTGCAGAACAAATACAGGGCCTTTTTCTCATGCTAGAGCTCTTCAGCATGGTCTGCCCTGGAAGAGAATTTAAATCAACATGCTCACTTTGAGAGGGGGGGTGTCTGTCATTGGTGATGAGAAAACACACCCTCTCTAACCCGCCTCCTTCTTAGTGGGCGGTTGTGATAAAAATATGGCCAAGACACATTTTTTTCCCCAGTCCGGCCCTGATCTACACAGATCAATATGTTTGACATTGTCCAAGGAGTACACAGAAGGTAACTTTTCATTAACTGCTCCTTATTCTCAAATCCACACATTTACAAATGGATTGTTTGGTTCCACATTGATTTTTCCTTGCTTTCAATTATAATACATTGTGAATGGTTATTGCTACATAATAACTAGTGGTAATTTCTATGTGTGTCTACCATAGTATATATTGGTACAATAAAATGTTTCAATTTTTTAAAATATGACGCAGATTAGTGAATATTGAAAATGCTGAGGTCAGATCCTCTTCCAGAGGATGACCATCAAAGTGGAAATTGAGCAACACGGAAGCAAAAACATGGCAACTGAGATCGAGCAGGAATTGAGGATTTGATTCAGAATATAAATATACACAGATATTTATGATTACATGCTTAAACATCTACTCAATTTAAAAGTCACAAAAACCTATATGTTCTTCTTTGAGTCAACTCTTTTTGTTTATGTAGTCCTAGCCAGGGGATGTGTGTCTAGGACTGCATAAACAAAGCAAGTTATCTGCTAAATGGCAGAAAATTGAACAGTTAGGCTGCAGGGGTCAGATCTACAGCAGCAGAACTACTGCCAGTACAGCAATTGCTGCTGCACTGGTACTCACAAGCTGGAAGGGTCCATCGGGTGTCCTTCACACTCATGGGCAATTGATGGGCATATAGGTTCAGGGGCCCAGCTAGGCTCAGCAGCCCTTTACATCATGACTGGACCCTTTCTGGTGATGCTGGGAGGAAGTGAATTCAAATCACTTCATTCCAGCTATTAGAAAGAGCCATGCAGAGAGGAAGGGGAGGGAGGAGGCACAGAGAGGTAGGAGCAGACTTTTAGCAGCCCCAGACTCCCATAAGCCTCAGAGAGGAATCTTGATGGGCCTCATGAAAGTCACTCCCCTGCATTAAAAAGGTATTGAAACAGGAGGAGGATGGCTAAAAATATGGAAACAATGACTTTTGTGTGTATCAGTGTGTGTGTGTTTCTGAATGTGTATCAAATATACTTAAATATTTATATATCTTTGTGTGCTAATGTGTATGTACATCTGTGTCAGTATGTGTGTATATCTGCATGTCTAAGTGTATATGTGTATCTATGTCAGTATGTGTGTGTTGCCCTGCATGTGTATATGTCCTTACATCCTAGCATTCATACTCCAACATAATAGACAAATACACCCCTGCATTCAAACGTCAACACTACACTCAAATGCACACCTGCATTTAAACGCCTAAACTACATACAAACACACCTCTACATTAAGATGGCAACAATAAATACAGATATACTCCTACATTTACACACATACTTCAAACAGAAATATGCTTATTTTCAAATGCACAAACACTGCTCTGGAATACAACTGAGCAAGGATTGGAAATTGGTAATTCCCCAGCTGGCAAAGCACTGTGGTAGTTGCGCAATAGTTAAGGATCAACTTTTTGGCCAACCTTTGTTAGAGAGTGGCCCTAAAATTACTTAATCTGTCTTTTTCCTCTATTATTGTAACACCTCTCCCCAAAATATTGGATTAATTTATTTTTTCAATTTTAGAATACATCCCATCTAATTGAAATATGTGACAGTTATTAAACTTTAAAAAAATTAAAAAAAATTAAAATACATTTACTTTTCATCCAACTACTATCTCATCTCCCTACAACCTTTTGCCTCTAAGTACCTTAACCCGTTAAGGACTGAGCCAAATGTACACGTTGTGAACAAAACAAAACGTAAACAAAACCTGGCATTTGCGCTATATGTCTGTCCAACCGTAATTCACCTCTTTCATATTAAATGCGCCCCCCCTTATTATATATCATTTTATTCAGGGGAAACAGGGCTTTCATTTAATATCAAATATTTAGCTATGAAACATAATTTAATATGAACAAAATGGGAGAAAATAAGACATTTTGTTATTTTTCTAGTTCTACGTGACATTTTAACTGTCAATGTCATAATACTGTTTGCTTTTACTGAAATAAAATACACATATTTGTATTCAGAAAAGTCTCACGTGTAAAACAGTACCCCCTATGTTCCGGTTTTATGATGTTTTGGGAAGTAACAGGGTCAAATATAGCACGTTACATTTGAAATTGAAATTCGCCAGATTGGTTACGTTGCCTTTGAGACTGTATAGTAGCCCAGGAATTAAATTTACACCCATAATAGCATACCATTTGCAATAGTAGACAAATCAAGGTATTGCAAATGGGGTATGTCCAGTCTTTTTTAGTAGCCATTTGGTCACAAACACTGGCCAAATTTAGCGTTCGTATTTGTTTGTGTGTGAAAAATGCAAAAAAACACCAAGTTTGGCCAGTGTTTGTGACTAAGTGGCTACTAAAAAAGACTGGTCATACCCCATTTGCAATACCTTGGGTTGTCTACTATTGCAAATGGTATGCCATCATAGGGGTAATTTTCATTCTTGGGCTACCATAGGGTCTCAAAGGCAACTTAACCAATCTGGAGAATTTCAATGTGAAAAAAATGAAACACAAGCCTTATATTTGACGCTGTAACTTTTGAAAACACCATAAAACCTGTACATGAGGGGTACTGTTGTACTCGGGAGACTTCGCTGAACACAAATATTTGTGTTTCAAAACAGTAAAATGTATCACTGCAATAATATTGTCCATGTAAATGCTGTTTGTGTGTGAAAAATGAAAAAAACTTCACTTTTACTGGCGATATCATCGTTGTAATACATTTTACTGTTTTGAAACACTAATATTTGTGTTCAGCGAAGTCTCGCGAGTAAAACAGTACCCCCATGTACAGGTTTTATGGTGTCTTGGAAAGTTATAGGGTTAATTATAGTGCTAGCAAATTAAATTCCCTATACTTTCGGCATGGGTTGTCAGGCAGGTCCCGCTAATTGTAATTAATTAAGATACCTAATTATGTAAAAATATTACATAAATATATATGTAGAATTAATATATGTATATATATATATATATATATATATATATATATTTATGTGTATATATGTGTATATATATGTATATATATATATATATATATATATATATATAATTTTTTTTAATATTTTTATTTATATATAGGTATATATATAGTGATATATACGTATATATTTATGTATATAGATATATATATTATTTTGTTCTACGTGTATTTTGATATAAATATATACATATATTAATATCACAATACAGTTAGAACGAAATAACACACATCTATATATTTTTTAATTATTTATTTTTAATATTTTTAAATTTTATTTTTTAACGTATTTACATTTTTATTTTTTTATATTATATATAAATATATACATATATAACAATAATTATATATATATATATATATATATATATATATATATTTAATCAGTATCAGTCTACGTGTAATTTGATATTAATATATATATATATATATATATATACATATATTAGAAAAATTTCTTGATACTTACCGTAATTTTCTTTTCCTGGCTATTATTCATGGCAGCATTTAACATATGGGTTTAGCTCCTCCCTCTAACCCTCAGGACAGGAAACACAAACAATCAAACAATTAAGCCTACCTTCCCCTAGTATATAAGGTACCCCAGTATCCTCCACACCTCAGTCCAGTAACAAGACAAATAAACCAAGATAGGGTGGGAGACCAAATGCTGCCATGAATAATAGCCAGGAAAAGAAAATTACGGTAAGTATCAAGAAATTTTCTCTATTCCTGGCTAATCATGGCAGCATTTAACATATGGGATTCCCAAAGCAATAACCACTCAGGGAGGGTAAGTCATGCTACAAAAATTGTTTAATATCCACTTAAGGCTTAAAAGAGTTCAAGACCGACAGGCCAAACTCTGAATCTGAATGAGAAGAGACATCCACTCTGTAGTGACGTACAAAGGTCCTCAACGATGACCAATTGGCAGCTTTACAGATGCTCTCTGCAGGAATTCCTGACTCTGCAGCCCATGAAGTAGCAATGGACCTTGTGGAATGTGCCTTGATGTCCTTGGACCTGTTTCGTTCTGTAAGCTCTAGAAATAGCCTGAACCGTCCAGGAACAA
The DNA here is from genome assembly GCF_036172605.1 of Pelobates fuscus. Taxonomy (NCBI): domain Eukaryota; kingdom Metazoa; phylum Chordata; class Amphibia; order Anura; family Pelobatidae; genus Pelobates; species Pelobates fuscus. Next base: position 273,135,017 of record NC_086320.1, on the reverse strand, counting down.
AGGGTAGCTACAGAGGCTGCTTCACCTTTACGAGAACCCCAAGGTATCACAAACAATTGGGGAGACTTCCTCCAATTAGCCGAGCGACCAATATATGTGGAAAGACACCTCCTCAGGTCTAGCGTATGGCATCTTTCTTCTTCAGGAGAAGATGGATCCTGAAAATACCCCGGCAGGACAATCTCTTGATTCAGGTGGAAGGATGTAACAACCTTAGGAAGGAACTCAGATCTAGGCCGTAGCACAACTCTATCATCGAAGAAGGTAGTGAACGGTTCCTCAGATGACAGTGCTCTAATATCTGACATTCTCCTAGCAGATACCAAGGCCAGCAACAACAGGATCTTCAGAGAAAGAACCTGCATAGGGACCTCATCAATAGGTTCGAAGGGATGTTCCGTCAAGGCCTGCAGAACCAGAGGCAGATTCCAAGGAGCTGAGAATCCCTTGATAGGAGGTCTAATCCTAATGACTGCTTTGAAGAATCGAATCACCATAGGATTTAATGCCCAACGAACACCAGAAAGAGCTGAAAGAGCCGAGCAGTGCACTTTAAGCGTGTTAAGTTGAAGGCCTCTCTCCAGGCCTGCTTGTAGGAAACCCAAAACCTGAGATACGGAAGGGGAACTTAAATCTTGAACCGTGGAATTACCCCATCGTGCAAAGGCTTCCCATACTCTATGGTACGTAGAAGAAGTAGAAGGATTCCTGGAACGTAACAGGGTTGAGATAACCTGGTCCGAAAGGCCATGTTCTACTAGAGACTTCCTCTCAATAGCCATGCATGGAGCCTGAATTTGTGAGGCTCCGGATGAAACACTGGCCCCTGAAACAGCAGGTCTTCTGAGTCTGGAAGTTCCCAAGGCAGGTCCATCGATAACATCTGTAACAGGGGAAACCAAGGGCGACGAAGCCAGAAGGGAAGGACAGCTATCACCTTGCAATGTTCCTTGAAGATCTTTCTCAGAACAGCGTGTATGAGGGGAATCGGAGGAAAGACATAAGCCAGATTGAACACCCAATTGATGGATAGAGCATCTTGAGCAACCGCCTTTGGATGGTATCTCCTCGACACAAAGCATGGTACCTGCGCATTCCGAATGGTCGCCATGAGGTCCACTTGGGGAAGACCCCACTTCTGGACCAACTGGGTGAAGATCCTCCCGGAAAGTTGCCATTCTGAAGCTTCTATCGGGAGCCTCCTAACCGATTCACATAGTGCACTGCAGAGACGTTGTCCATGCGCAGTACTACAGTTGAAACAGTCTTTCGTGAAACTGCGAATTGCGAAAGATCCTGTAATCAATTCCAAACAATTGATGTGCAGTGCTTGTTCGGATGGGGACCAAAGTCCCCCTGTGGACCCTTGGGCGCATGTGGCGCCCCATCCCAGGAGACTGGCATCGGATTCCAGAATGAAATCTGGTTGTGATCCGAAGATGGCTTTGCCATTCCAGGCTTCCATATTGTGAAGCCACCAGTGAAGTTCTATACGAACTTCGTCTGTCAGTTGGATGTACTGATCGTAGGAGGTGGAACGGTGTAGGTAGTATGTCTTGAGCCGTTGCATGGCTCGGTAGTGTGAAGGTCCTGGGTAAATGGCTTGGATAGAGGCGGACAGTAGGCCTATAGTATGGGCCAGATCGCGTAAGCGAATCTGATGGGTTCATAACAAGTTCAGAAAAAAATATAAATCTAAAATGAGCAGTTACCAAATGATAAGCAGAGCATACGGGACCAAAGATGTTATACTGTATGTAATATAATCCATTTAAAGTTAGAAATGTTGCCATATACATTCACAAGCAGGGGAGCTTAGGGACTGCTTGCGTACAAGAGGGTACACGGATCGACAAATTGAAAAAGGTTGGAAGGCTGCATTAATGAGGGAACAGGATTCTCTCCTCAAACCTATGGTTAAAAATAGTAACATCCTGAGCTCATCATATTCCCTGAACAACAGTGAGGAGAGACTCCCATACTTTTTTTTTACAAATTATAGTAACCAATTCAAAACTATCACCCTTATTGTATGGAAACATCTCCCAGTTTTAAGGTCAGATCCCTTTTATAGAAGAATTTGCAATTCAAAGTTTCAGAGCTCAGCAAGAAGAGCTAGGTTACTTAAATTCATTTTATCCCCAAGCCTCTTTCTTTCAAATGTACCCCGCAAAATGGAAATCTGCCTAACTTGTAAGGGCATGTTTAGGTGCGGACAGAAGAGATGTAATTACTGTATACTGGCCAACAAAACCACACACTTTGTCTCTTCTGTTACTAACATACAATATGAGATTAGAGATTTCATCAATTGTTCCACTGAAGGGGTTATTTACCTCATTACCTGCAGAAACTGTAAGAAACAATATGTGGGTCAAACTAAACGCAAATTAAAGGCTAGGGTAGCAGAGCATATTCACACTATCAAATATGACTCAGTAAAATAAACCACAGTCTCAAGATACCTTAAATATTACACAGGGGCAATTTTATCCATGTTTTCATTCTAGGGGGGCGGGGGGGGGAATCCAGTGAGTGATCTCTTCTTTCTATTTATATATATATATAATTTGTAATGGTGTGGTGTAAAGCAATATGTCTGTTTTAGGTAGAACTCAAGAGAAACATCCAGACATTTGGGCGTTTACTGGTGACTATAACACAATGCTTGCAGAAAGTTGTATATTATATATATATCTATATATATATATCTATATCTATATATATATATCTATATATATATCTATATCTATATATATATATCTATATATATATATATCTATATATATATATATATATATATATATATATATATATATATATATATATATATATATATATATATATATATATAAACAAGAAGAAAATCCAGGATGCACACTCAGGACTTGCAAAAAATATATATTCCGTTTTATTTAAATCATGTGCAAAAATATATATAAATATCCAAGAGGTTGCACTCACCTGAATGTGAATACATTTTTTTTTATTGGAAACTTTTGAGTAAAATTATTACCAACTAATTTTTTGCATCATAACCAAAAATAAAAAAAGCCTTTTGTTCTTTTGATGGTTTAAGAGCAACTCCGAAATAAACGTTATTTATAAATGTTTTAATTAGTTTAAAAGAAAACATTGCAGTTAGAAAGAAAATATATCATTGTGGTAAATTTGTTAAACAAATCATTAACTTTCAATTAATAGCACAAAAATAGCTCCCTTTATCAATCAGAAACAGACATGTGTAACTTGAGAACATATGTGATAATGAATGATGCAAAAATATAAAAATTAATGAGCGGATAGAAATTCATTTAATTCTCTGTCAGTATATATGAAGCAGTGCTAGAGAGCTTGTTAAAAGTGTATAAAATGTCTGAAATTTTATGAAATGCTATTTTTAAATACAATACATATAATCACATTATGAAATTATTCTAGTTAAAGGGACACTCCAGACCCCTGAAGCATTTTAGCTTGCTGAAATGTGTAAAGAGTGAGTTCTCTTTTTTTATTTTGGAAAAAAGTACAGATATGAATAGAAATTTAAACTTTTTTATAAATTATACTGGTTACACCCCCTGGCTTTTCAAGCAGACAACAGGTAAAATTACATCCTGGTTTGGTTAGCTTATCTGCACTGAAGTCAAGAGACAGCAATTACCCAGAGCTCCTGACTTGCAAAGACTTCGCTTAAACTGCATTTGTAAGTCTGTGATTGAATCACATAAAGTCTTGGCATGGTTAGAAGGAGAGGGCTTGCAAAGATTTAATTTGGGACATATCTACTAAACAGTGATTTTTATTTATTTTGTATTTGAGAAGTGGAGTTTCCTTTTAATACACACACAAACACACACCTTGTTAATACACACACAATTCTTATTTTAAAACTGAATAACTGCTTACATAGTGTGGTGGTATTATTATTATTATTATTTAATTGTTTTCCTTATTCACCCCAATCAAATTATTTTACAGTGGCTTGTGGATATAGAGGATATGTTTTCTTTAAACAAATATATATATATATATATATATATATATATATATATATATATATATATATATATATATATATATATATATATATATATATATATATATATATATATATATATATATTAGTACTATTGTCAGTGTACTATTAAGAAGCTAACAATATATTTAATATAAAATAATTTTATACTCCCAAACCAGACTAAAAATGTATCTTCTCATACTTTAAATTAGATATTAGATTAAAAAAAGATTTTAGATTAATTGGCTGACCTGGTGACTGTCCAAATTGAATTATGTGTTCAGATTTAATTACCCAAGACCAAAAATGTTAATGATATATTGGAAGTGTCTGGAATGTGTGATTCTTTCACCGGTTAGAATTGACTCAATTTTCAATGTCATTGACTCTTTCCTGACTATTTTCTTTCACAGGTTTTCCAAAAGTGTTATATCTTGTCACTCAATTTTTCATCTTGGAGGACAATGCAGCTCGTAACATGTAACCATTCATTTTAGGACAAAAAGTTGTTTATGTGATAGAAGAGAACCTAACAATATGCCTAAATGAATGTACGAATTGCAATCATAATATTTAAGAGGAAACTATAGTGTTACCTGATTCCAGCACCGACATCAGCTGGTAGGGGAAAGGCAGTGGCGGATCCAGGGAGGGGACAATTGCACCCCTCTCCCCCAGGAAAATAGGGTGGCCGAGGGTCTCCCCTACCGGCCCATGCAGGGCTGGCGCCAGCCCTGTTGTTTGCATTCACCGACCGGAAAGGAGATCAGTGATCTTCCTCCCCAGCCCACAGGCACTCTGATGGCAGCCGGCAGGAGAGAGAGCCCAGGGGAGCCAATATACCCAATATACAAATTGCTACCCCATACATACACTGTACCCCTCTCACACACGCACTACCCCTCTATACACATACTGTGACCTTCACACAAACTGCACCCCTCACACACATACACACTACAGCCCCTATCCCGGGAGACCCTGGGTAAGTTATCAAAGTTTTTTTTTTAAACGGTTTGACTACTTACTCTGGGTGGGCACCACATCAACTCCTGGCACCAAAACCACTACAGAGAGCTGTAGTGGTTATTGTGCCTGGATTGCTTCTTAAAATGATCTGCCAGTGCCCCTCCCGAGATTAGTTTCTAGATCCGCCACTGAGGGTAGGAGGCACTTATGCGAATGCACACCTCATAGCTGCAATTGCATTAGGACCACCTGAGTCATTGCTTTCCTATGGGGTTTTAGATGATGCTTGATGTCCTCATGCAGTGTCAGTTAGGCAACCAAAAGTCATCTCATCACCAGAAACTGCCTTTAGTGGCTATCTAGTAGACAGCCACAAGAGGTGGAGATAACCCTGAATGTAATTAGTGTAGTTTCTCTATAACTGCAACAATTATCATTGCAGGGTTAAACTGACAGGGGCACTGCATCCAGACCACTTCAATGAGCTGAAGTGATCTTGGTGCCTATAGTGTCTCTTTAAGAGAGCTGAGAACCTGTGTTGGCTTTATCTTTAATAAGTGTAGTTTATGGGTGTGGTTTTCCCTAAATATGTACTAGAAGGTCATATTCATAGTGAAAGAAATATATATTTATGTCACTAACTTCCATGGTAGTTTAATTAATTTAGAATAATTTATTCTATTTCATTTCCTAATGCTGCAGATTTTAATATAACAACATAGAGTTGTTAAATATAATTAGACATCTCAAGGCCATGTGTTATTTTACAATTACTGTGCTGATTATTTAGAGGCTAATTAAACAATTACTTTGCTCAGTTCTTTATTTATTTCTTTCTTTCTTTCCCACAAAGACACACAGATCTTAAATCTGTTCCAATTCCTCTATTCACTCTCAGATAAACACAAGTTTTATCGCTCTTAGTCACTGTGGTCATGCTCACTACCATATCACTGCAATGTTTTTTTTTGCATTTTGCCATTGACTCTCCTCCATCACCCCACGCCTAGCAATGACGGTCACTAAAAACTTGTTTGCATCATTTTTTAAGGCAAAATCATTTATACTACTCAATCAACTATAATACTAACAATACTGAACTTTGCTAGTCAGCTCACATTCACTTTTGCATGGCTAAAAAAATGGTTCTTCCAAACCACTTAGGTCACAATAAAAGAACAACAATGTTTAAGGATGACAGAATTTAGTCCATGCCGCAATTCTGTTCGGCAAAATTCAGCAGTTCAGGCAGCCAAAGCAATTCAGGCAGCCAAAAGGCAGGGAAAAGGTGCCTTGCTTATTATATATCTACATTGAAAAAAAAAAAAATAGGAAGTATTTTTGGACAAATTTAAATTATTGAAAATATATATTTTTGTAAAATTTTGATCATTTTTATATATTAATATTTTTATATATGACTTTTTATATTTTAATCTTTTGAAAAAAAAATATTTTAAAAGTTCATCCAATTATATTCTTGTCCTACAATATTAAATTGAGGCCTTAGTTTTACAATTATTGATTGTAACATTTTTCTTTTTTTCCATTTGATTGTCATTTGATGCTTAATTCTACAATCACAGAGATTGCTCAGATCAGCATTAAGTAGATATTTTAGATTTCTGACCATTGCTGCTACATTACTGTGGAGTGTGCCACCAGGCACTAATGCCATGTTTTCAGGAAGGTTCCTGTAGAATAAAAACTGACAATGTCTAAAGTAGAATCATTAAAACATGTACTATATAAGAACACGTAAAATCAGTGTAGCCACCCTACACAAAGTGTACCTCACTTACACTGACAAAATATAGTAAGACAAAAATATGCCCCAGTGGGGAAGTATAGAGAGAAGGGTGGTAAAATACAATATAACATACAGAGGATACAACCTTGGAATCAAGATGAGATATTGTGCGAATCTGAGAATAAAAAAATCACATATAGTGAAGTATGCAAAGCTACAGTATTATACTATTAGCACTCTTTTGTCCTCTTGAGGGTACATCTATCTGGGAGGATTTCCACCATCCACAGATACCCCTCATGGGGGACATGCACAGATCATCTATTTTTATGTAAGTTAATAAAGCGAACATAACTGACATGCTACTAATCCCACTAGTCAGAGACAAAATTCTACTAACTGTGAATTGTGAATCACTTGTCAGCAATTTGATGCAAAATTGATGATGGTGGGTTGTTTTTTCTTATCACAATATATGTGGCGTGTAATAAGTGGGGGGATGTGATTAACAGCCAAACTGTATGCCAATGAAGTGTTATTGTGTTCTAATACAGGGATTCAAGCCCCCATTCTACCCTTAGGCAATAATGGAGTCCTCTGTGAAGCACATGGCCTTTCACCAGGCAAAATCAGTTGGGTTGTTGATAAACTCCTCCTCCATTCCCTTCCAGTGCAATCCCCCTTCCCCCAGGAGGCACTCTGGTTCTGTTACATCCTAAGGGATTGACTAAGGGAGGTGTGTCCAGCAGAAGGAGGGGCTAACCTGTTTAAAGCCCTGTGGATAGCACATTTTCTGTCTCTCTTTGGAATTACCTCTATTCACCCTCCTCACCTTCTCTCTCTCTCCCCTCTCCCCACTATACACACCCTCTCTCTTACTCTCTCAGCTGACGATCAATGGAGTGGTAACTGTATCACGTGTCTATGCCTGTTTTGTTATGTTAATTTAGCCTACTTTCCATTAAGTCAATGATTAGTTTTTAGTAGCAACATATATTAGCCTATTTCAAATGTATATGTATTGTTTATTTGTTTAATTAGCCTCTCTTAATAAATATTATTGAATTGCCGAAAGCAAGGAGTGTGGACTCTGACTTTACACTCAGTTTTTAAGTTATTATTTTAAGTTATTATGTTTAGTTATTAATGTTATTATTAATTCCAAGTTTATTCCAACTTGCGAGTTAAACGCTTATTACATGGCGTATAAATAATTGTTTATTGTGTAAGCTAGCATAAAAATATTCAGCAAAAATAGGTATGCGTGTTGCAAAATGGGCTGGTGCTTGGTAGATTTACTACTGTGATGTTAATGTATTTGACTTTAGTAAACACTACACAGAACAATGCTCACACACTTGCCCAGTATACCATGAACTGAACTAAAAAAAAAAAAAAGATTTATTCTGTAAGCACAAAAACAAACAAAAAAACAGTTGAACTGTAAATCGATGATTCCTAGTTGGTGTTAAGTGGTGGTGGCTAGTAGTAGGACGCTGAACTATCTGTAACCACCAGCCTCACGCCTGTCTCATGCTAGGGTGAATGAAGCAGGCTATCTACCTCTCAAAGATTGTGTAAGTCTCAATGTGGCATATTTAGGCAAGAGGAACTTTTGACTTTTTTATTTTTTTACTGAACCTCACTGTTCCCCCAAAAAGATTTTCTTTCTACTAACAGTTAATACAACATTTTTTTAAAAACCATAAATTGGTTACATTGGTAACCTAGCCTCAAACTAGAATCAATCATGTGAAGACAATCTCCTATCTTCTACTCAAAGTTGCTTTAAGTGCCACTAACTGCTAACTAGGTAGATACAGTTGCAAGAAAAAGTATGTGAACCCTTTGGAATGATATGGATTTCTGCACAAACTGGTCATAAAATGTGATCTGATCATCATCAAGTCACAACAATAGACAATCACAGTCTGCTTAAACTAATAACACACAAAGAATGAAATGTTGCCATGTTTTTATTGAACACACCATGTAAACATTCACAGTGCAGGTGGAAAAAGTATGTGAACCCCTAGACTAATGACATCTCCAAGAGCTAATTGGAGTGAGATGTCAGCCAACTGGAGTCCAATCAATGAGATGAGATTGGAGGTGTTGTTTACAGCTGCCCTGCCCTATAAAAAACACACACCAGTTCTAGGTTTGCTTTTCACAAGAAGCATTGCCTGATGTGAATGATGCCTAGCACAAGAGCTCTCAGAAGACCTACGATTAAGAATTGTTGACTTGCATAAAGCTGGAAAGGGTTATAAAAGTATCTCCAAAATCCTTGCTGTTCATCAGTCCACGGTAAGACAAATTGTCTATAAATGGAGAAAGTTCAGCACTGCTGCTACTCTCCCTAGGAGTGGCTGTCCTGTAAAGATGACTGCAAGAGCACAGCGCAGACTGCTCAATGAGGTGAAGAAGAATCCTAGAGTGTCAGCTAAAGACTTACAAAAGTCACTGGCAAATGCTAACATCCCTGTTAGCGAATCTACAATACGTAAAATACTAAACAAGAATGGATTTCATGGGAGGATACCACAGAGGAAGCCACTGCTGTCCAAACAAAACATTGCTGCATGTTTACAGTTTGCACAAGAGCGCCTGGATGTTCCACAGCAGTACTGGCAAAATATTCTGTGGACAGATGAAACCAAAGTTGAGTTGTTTGTAAGAAACACACAACACTATGTGTAGCGAAAAAGAGGCACAGCACACCAACATCAAAACCTCATCCCAACTGTGAAGTATGGTGGTGGGGGCAATCATGGTTTGGGGCTGCTTTGCTGCGTCAGGGCCTGGACGGATTGCTATCATCGAAGGAAAAAGTAATTCCCAAGTTTATCAAGACATTTTGCAGGAGAACTTAAGGCCATCTGTCTACCAGCTGAAGCTCAACAGAAGATGGGTGTTTCAACAGGACAATGACCCAAAGCATAGAAGTAAATCAACAACAGAATGGCTTAAACAGAAGAAAATACACCTTCTGAAGCTGCCCAGTCCTGACCTCAACCCGATTAAGATGCTGTGGCATGACCTCAAGAAAGCGATTCACACCAGACATCCCAAGAATATTGCTGAACTGAAACAGTTCTGTAAAGAGGAATGGTCAAGAATTACTCCTGACCGTTGTGCACGTCTGATCTGCAACTACAGGAAACGTTTGGTTGAAGTTATTGCTGCCAAAGGAGGTTCAACCAGTTATTAAATCCAAGGGTTCACATACTTTTTCCACCTGCACTGTGAATGTTTGCATGGTGTGTTCAATAAAAACATGGCAACATTTCATTCTTTGTGTGTTATTAGTTTAAGCAGACTGTGATTGTCTATTGTTGTGACTTAGATGATGATCAAATCACATTTTATGACCAATTTGTGCAGAAATCCATATCATTCCAAAGGGTTCACATACTTTTTCTTGCAACTGTAGATAAAGCAGTAAGTTAAATCTAGTCTCACAGGAGGATCCATGACACAGTGGCAATCTCCTATCTCTAACTCAATGTAATTTTGAAGGACCACTAAATGCACCCAGACCACTTAATCTCAATTATGTGATCTGGGTGCAGTGGTCCTTTTAGTTTTAACCCTGCAGTTTGCAGAAATCGTAATGTTTTCACTGCAGGGTTCAGCACATCCCTATTAGATGTCTTCCTGAGAGCCAATTGATGCAATTCCCCAGTGAACGATTTGACTGGCTCAGTGCAATCACTAGCTGAACCTAAATAAGTAGGGGGACACTACAGACTTAGGAATACATATGTGTATTCCTAATGCTATAGTGTTCCTTGCTAGCTAGCTCGGCAGATTCAGCAGTACCTTAAACCTTTTATTAATGGTGAAATACGGATAATGTGTTGTTCAGCCTTATAAAAGCAATAGATTTAGTGCTAGCTTTTCGACTACTACCTACTATTACACAATGCCTAATTGTAATTGACAGTGGCAGTTCTTTCTTTCCAACCAACAGAATCAACAGATTTAAGCCCAGCAAATCTATGTACTGTATGCAGCAGCAGTAGCTCAATTTTAGCAATAATGTTTTCATTTCCTCATTATTTCATCTTTGCATTCATCATTGTGCCAAGAAAACTTATCGAATGAATGGATCAGTAGAAAATGTTAAATTTTTTGGGTTGTTGTTGAGATATTGATTGTTTGTTTTGGCATTTTTCATTATGTTAACAGTTTGCATACTATGTGATCTATTACTAGCTATCAATGATCTTGTTTATCTAACATTCAAGATGCAATACACATAATGGAATACTCACAGTATTTTACTTGAGAATAGTAATATATTTTCCCAAACCATCTCTCAAAAACTGCGTTCTTTTTTTTTAAATATCCGTAGATTATCAGAGGACCTCACAACTGTGCAGGAATAGACTAAGCCCTGAAAAAAACTGTGATGGACTGGCACCTGAGGCTCAATGAGGCACCACAACCACAGGTGTTCAGAGGAATTCCATAGCACTTTTAGAGAAATAAACCTCCAAATGCTATTCTAACAATTTGAAAAGATTATTGCACTTAAGAAAGATATGCCATGCATACTCTGCCAACAAGGTTATTTACTAAAGTGAGAATCTAAAGTGGATTTAAAGGACCACTATAGGCACCCAGACCACTTCAGCTTAATGAAGTGGTCTGGGTGCCAGGTCCAGCTAGGGTTAACCCATTTTTTTATAAACATAGCAGTTTCAGAGAAACTGCTATGTTTATAAATGGGTTAATCCAGCCCTCAAATCCTCTAGTGGCTGTCTCACTGACAGCCGCTAGAGGCGCTTGCGTGATTCTCACTGTGAAAATCACAGTGAGAGCACGCAAGCGTCCATAGGAAAGCATTGATAATGCTTTCCTATGAGACCGGCTGAATGTGCGCGCAGCTCTTGCTGAGCGTGCGCATTCAGCCGAATGGGAGGAGAGGAGGAGGATCGGAGGAGGAGAGCTCCCCGCCCAGCGCTGGAGAAAGGTAAGTTTTAACCCCTTTTCTCTCCCCAGAGCCCGGCGGGAGGGGGGCCCTGAGGGTGGGGGCACCCTCAGGGCACTATAGTGCCAGGAAAACGAGTATGTTTTCCTGGCACTATAGTGGTCCTTTAAAGTGAATATCAAATTTAAGTCAATTATGTAAGTCAGTAATATGCCACTCCCATCATCTCAACTGGACAGTTTGCGGTCTCATGCATGCTCATGTTTGGCATGTGGCTGACAGAGTGGATAGATTATTGGGAGGGGCTGGGGTGTATTTGTTTGATAACCACTTGATAAAGCCCTGCTTGGGAGAAACGTGTTGTGGATTATTTTTACTTGTTTTATTGCTTATAATAAAGGTCTACTGGCTATTTTACTATACTTTGTGCCATAAACCGTCTTTTATTTATTTGTATTACTTTCTACTACCTGGCATTCTGTTTTTTTCTTCAACAAAACAGAACAACTACGTTGTTAAGTGTTAAATATCAAATTACTTAACTCCAATCAGTCTGTAGCCTCCCAAGATCGTTATCCACCCAAAACGATCATATATATGTATAGAACCACAAGCAGAAATGGGATACGGCTGTACAGTCTATGGGGGGAACATACAAAGAAAAAACAATAGTGTGATACAGTATATACAGTGAAAATGTGCGCTTAAATGGATGCACTCACGAGATAGTGGAGATAAAAGAGCATTCAAGGTGCCTCCCCAGGAATAAAGGGGGGATGCTGGTATCCTTTGATAATGTCGAGCAGCCAATGGGACACAGGACTCCAGGTTTTCTTGGTACACATATCTGATATTGATTGCATTGATTATGGCCACAAATGTGAATTTTCTGTCTAATTTACAAAATAGCCGCAGGAGAAGGTTTGAGGCAATGTTTAGAGAGTGTGATAAACCACAGCCACTTAAAGGGCTAGATGAGTTCTTTAAGAAAAAAGAGAGGTTATTAACTGCCGAAACAAAAAAATGGTGGGAGATAGCCTACCTGGAAAATTACCTCAAGGAAGGTTTAATCCCACGGGGTCTGAGAATAGATAAAACACCAGCCTTTGGGTTGGAGGATGACCTTTTTTTACAAGAATGGGATGAAATCCTCACGAATTGTTCCTTTCAGTTAATTCAACTTATAATTAGACACTCTAAAGAAATACAAAATAAATTGGAAAATGAACTAATTGAACTTGAATCTAGTCCTCCCATTGATACTGAGGGAAGGGACTTTAAAGAGAGGGACGAAATTTTGCAAACTAACATAAAAAAACTTGATGAAAATATTGCTGAAACAAAAAACAGGAAGTATAGTAGGGACAAGGAGGATAAATTGACCAATAATTTTTCTACTCGTAATAAATTAACAAGAAAAAAATCACGCTATATTCCCCTTAGAAATACCCATACTACTCCATCAAGTAGAACACGAAGTAATTCGAGACCTAGAGCCCATTATAGGGCTAGTAATGTACCGAGGGATGGTCGGTCTGCTAACCACCCCTATTCGAGGAGTGGACGGAGACCCACCCCCCCTCGGAGGCATACACCAGACAGAGTGGAGAATACTAGATTTCAGACTCAGCCTCTATATAACCAATCAGACAAACTAAGGACCTCAAAACAAGTTAATGAACAGGAGATACATTTTCAGGGGAGACCGAGAGGTCCAAAAGAGAAAACCATCACAAATTATTTTCGCCCCAGAAACGAAACTTGGGAGCATCCCAACAGGTTCACTCCCCTGTATCAAGACTCCCCTCACAAGAGGGTGAGAACAGAGGACTAGATTCAAGTTCGAATTCTTTTTCTTCCCGCGATGCGGAAGAAAGAGGCAAGGTATTTTTAATTTAACTGGTATTCCCCTCACACCAGAGGAAATAGATTTACTTTCAAAAGGGATGAAATTTGCCCCTAATAAAATGGCAAATGATTTCAATCTGTATATAGACCTTAAAAAGTTTATCCGCTCCTTAACTATCAAAAGACACTTTCTCCTACACCCACCTATAATTGAGGGTGATGTAAATAGTGTAAATATAAAAGAGAATTATAGGTTTCAACCTAGGTCCCATTTTTTTCCCGTTCAGAGTAAGGGTCCATTCTTGGAGACCTTTGAGCATATGGTGGACCAGGCTTTTCAATCTATTACCCATGAAAGAAAGAGAGGTTCATCCCCTTTTAATTTAACAAAGAAGGAGAAAGACACTTTACAACACCTTATGGAAAGAGAGGACCTGGTGATCAGGGAGGCCGATAAGGGAGGAGGAATAGTGTTGATGACAGCCTCCTATTATCTGAAAGAGTCCCTTAACATCTTGGGGGATAGGAAGACCTACATTAAATTACAAAATAACCCCACCCTGATGTATAACTTAGAACTTAAAGAAATTTTGATCAAAGCCAGGGATAGCGGAATCATATCGCAAAAGAATTTTGATTTCCTATTTCAGAAGAATCCAGTAATTCCAATATTCTATTTTCTTCCTAAAACCCACAAACGCCTCCCTGATCCACCAGGTCGTCCTATCATTAGTGGAGTGAACTCTCTCACTGCTAATCTATCAGCATATATGGATTCGTTTCTCCAAAAATATGCCCAGGGGGCCCCTTCTTATATACGTGACACTAAATCCTTCCTTCAAGAACTGGAGAGTATAGAATGGGAATCCGACTATAGTTGGGCCACGCTGGACGTAACGTCCCTATATACGGTAATTAATCACCGTTTGGGGCTGGAAGCTCTTGACCACTATGTGTCCCAGGATTTAGACTTGTCCTCAGGCCAGAGGGAATTCATATTGACTCCGGTGAAGTTTATATTAGAACACAATTTTTTCTTTTTTAACGATCAACATTACCTCCAGATAACTGGCACCGCCATGGGCACCAGGTTCACCCCCAGTTATGCCAACACCTACATGCGGAGATGGGAGGAACTTTTCGTGTGGTCAGGGCATGACTGGAGGGAGAGCCTGGTGCTCTGGCGGCGTTATATTGACGATGTGGTCGTCATCTGGAAAGGGTCCTCTAACAGCTTTTCAGATTATGTTCATTATCTAAATTCTAATTTGTTCAACCTTGTGTTCACTCCCGAGTGGAATAAGAGCAGAATTCATTTTTTGGACCTTGAAATTTTTTGTGACCAGGGCCAAATCCACACTAAATGTTTCTTTAAGCCAACGGATGGCAATGGTTTCGTTCACCAACGAAGCTGTCACCACAAACCGTGGCTTAAAGGCATAGCGCGTAGCCAATTCACCAGACTGAAGCGCAATTGTTCTCGCCCACATGATTTCCAAACCCAGTCTACACATATAAAGAACAAATTATGTGCGAGGGGTTACAACAAAAATACCCTAGAGAAAGAGATCCGTTCCATAGGCTCGTTAGAACGAAGCCGCCTTTTGGAGGATAAACCACTGGGGACAGGAGGGAATGGCAATTTCAGGTCTTCTTTTGTAACTCAATACAACACCGATCACCTTAAGATAAAAAGAAGTTTGAGTGAATTCTGGCCCATCTTACAACAGGACCCCATTTTGGGCAGTTCTTTATCTGAACGCCCAACAGTGATCTTTAAGCGAAATAAGAATCTAAAGAACATGCTAGCCCCCAGCTATGCTATTAAAACCAATAGATCCAATGGACCCTCCGATTCAGGTTGCTTTAGAGGATGTAATAGCTGTAAAGCCTGTAACACTGCCCATATGGAAAGAACTAAGGAATTCAGTAGTTTTGTAACTGGAGAATTTTTTGGGATCAAATCACCGATTAGTTGCCACACGGACCATGTAGTTTATTTACTGCAGTGTCCGTGTGGCAAACAGTACGTGGGGCGTACACAATGTATTTTAAAAGTTAGAATCTTGGAACACCTAAACAACATACGTAAGGGACTTGTAACCCATTCAGTTCCCGCCCACTGCTCCAGTTGTCCTTCTTTTTCATTTAAAGATTTTCGATGTATGGGGATTGAACATGTTCTGCCCTACTGGCGGGGAGGAGATAGAGTTAAGCAGTTATCCCAGAGGGAAACCTTCTGGATACACAAGTTAAAGACCTTGGAACCCAAAGGCTTAAACATTGGGATTGATCTGGTGTGCTTTTTGGAATAACCGTTAAGATTACTCTTTTCTTCATAATTTCTTTCAAAAAAAGGAGTACCAGTAGACTAATGATATAGAATATTAGGGACATTTTCCCCCTTTCTTTTAAGGATATAAGACAATGATATAATCTAATTTTGGTATATACGTATAAAATCAAAAAAATATAAATAAGATAAAAAATAGATTAAGATAACACATATGAAATAATAATAATAATTAATGTAGTTCATACTATACAGTTATGTGTACTAATCAGGTATTTATAATACTCATAACTAATAATATTCAGGGAACATTTAAAAATTTATTGGTTATGTTTTTTACCTTTCAAGTTTAATAGGTGTTAGTCACTTGGATAATTTTGTAATAGGTGTTTGTCACCTTTATAGATTCACAGAGGAATCTATTACCTTAAACAGATTTGGAGATAAGGTGCTTGTCATTTTAAATAAACCTATAGAGGGGTTTATTATGATAATAGCCTGAACAGAGAAGAGGTTTACAGAGATTCATGAAGAGTCTGTCACTTTAAATAGATCTGCAGAGAAGGTGTTTGCTATTCCCACAGAACTGCAGATACCATATGTATGGTGTTTAATCTTGTCACACTATAAGTTTAATTTTATTAAAATAATTAATTATGTTTGCATATGATATATTAACTCATCTTTCTCTTCTTCTAGAGATTAATTGCACCTTTTGTTAAGTTTTTTGAGCCTTTAGTGATTTGTCTAAATGTATTAGGATGTTTCCGATTAAGTTAGTGGTGTAATATCTACTGAGCATGTGCGGACTGCCCTTGGAACGCATGTGGAACGCACGTGGAACGCATGTGGAACGCGGAAGTGAAAGAAAACGTCTACTTCCGGTTCCGGCATTTGAAAAAAACGCGCTCGTTTTTTGGACACCGAAATGCCGAAAATAGAATCAGCTGGATGACACCATCCCTGGACCAATGGAGAGCAGCCCAGAGGACACCCCCACACTTAGGACCAATGGGACATTGGGATTAGCCCTATTTATAGTGATTATTGTTAGGGTGAGTAGGATGTGTATTTTTTTACAATCTGCAATATTGCTGTTGATTTCTTTTACTGTGCGGTCCCTGATGAAGTTCCTGTGTTGAACGAAACGCGTTGGACCTATTGCTGCACTTTTATATTTTATCTTTATGGTGTTGTATCACCTTTTAAAAAGAATAAAATTACGAAAATTTTCTACTACTACTCACCTGGAGTCCTGTGTCCCATTGGCTGCTCGACATTATCAAAGGATACCAGCATCCCCCCTTTATTCCTGGGGAGGCACCTTGAATGCTCTTTTATCTCCACTATCTCGTGAGTGCATCCATTTAAGCGCACATTTTCACTGTATATACTGTATCACACTATTGTTTTTTTCTCCAGTAAGGATCTCACAAAGAATCCAGGTGGGGATTATACCACCTATGCTGTATCAAATTACCAGTGCTACCTGCTCAGGAATATGTGAGTAATATTTTGGGACTGCTGCTTTTTCCCCTTTGGGTACCCGTTTTATAGATTTAAATGTTTTAAACTACATTACCCTTAAGTGTATTTTTATCAGTTTTCCATTGTAATATACCATACCCAACTCATCCTTGGCGCACCCTTCCTTTCTTTACTCTTTTTCTTTTGCTATAGTTTTGGAGAGAATTTCCATATTCTAGAGGTGCTGCTTCTGAATTTTGTTATTTAGCGCTGCTCCATTTCCTTTTTTGTATTTACCTACAACATGGCTATTGCTTGAATAGTTATGCAATGCTTTCTGTTTGTCGCATCTTACTTAACTTCTCTTGTGCTAATATCGATTTTCTGCTGTAGCATGTTTATTTACAAAGTAGCACTCACTCTCCATAGCTCTCTGTAGCTCTAGTTTGTAGCTATACACTTCTAACGTCTACTCTATATTTTTATTTTACTCCTTAAAATTTGCAGAATTCTCATAATGTAAAGTCACTCTAACATACTGATGCTTGTTTTTATGACCTCACTGACATGATAAAAAGTACCTGTACTTCTTTGCAACAAAAAAAAGCCAAAATAAACAAACAATTCAATTGCAACGTTTTTTTATTTTTTAAATGTGCTGGTGTGTGTCAAGGTGTGTATATCTGTGCTTGTATGTGCCAGTTGAATATCTGACACACAGATACATACACACACAGTGTGTGTGTGTGTGTGTGTGTGTGTGTGTATCTGTGTGTCAAGGTGTGTGTTTGTATGTGCCAGTGTGTATGCATCTGACACACAGATACAAACACTGGCAGATAGTGTCACACGGATACACATACCTTGACACACAGTGTGTATCTGTGTGTGTGTGTGTGTGTATGTATGTATCTATCTGTGTGAAGGTGCGTGTATCTGTGTGTCATGGTGAATGTATTTGTGTTTGTATGTGCCAGTGTTTATGAATCTAAAAAATAAATAGTTCGGCGCACTCAGACTACAAAACAATAAAAAAACAAAGAAGGCTACTAAAATGCCTAACTAAGTATAAATATGGGGATTTGGCTCCACCATATGGCCATATGTTGTTAAGCCCACCACTACTTTCAAAGTACCCCATTATTGGTGGGTCCTACACTACAATGTGGGTGATGAAAGCAATTAAAAACAGTGTTAAAACTAAATTAATGTTTTGGTGCTGAAAATGAGTATACTCACTAATGCAGATGACTGTGCTCACTGGAAAAAATAATAAAAGTGACTTGACTACTGATAAACACCTCCTTAATATACACACCTGTGGCCACCTCTAAAGGAGACTCTGAAGCTGGGGGGGGGGGGCTGGGCGGGGTGCTTAACCCCTAAGGAATCTGGTCTAGACTCCAAATATAGTATAAACAGAGAAAGGATAGGGGGCACTCCCGAGACCTGAATTTTGCATGAAAGGTGCTGCCGCTGTGACCAAAATTTAGTTTTAACACTGTTTTTAATTGCTTTCATCACTTATGTTTGTATACTCATTATGCTCTTACTAGTATTTAACACTGTTTTATTTATAACACTATTACTATTTATTTGTCTCCCACATTGTAGTGTAGGACCCACCAATAATGGGGTACTTTGAAAGTAGTGGTGGGCTTAACAACATATGGCCATATGGTGGAACCAAATCCCCATATTTATACTTAGTTAGGCATTTTAGTAGCCTTCTTTGTTTTTGTATTGTTTTGTAGTCTGAGTGCGCCGCACTATTTATTTTTTCATTCATGAAATTTTGGTCACACGGCAGCACCTTTCATGCAAAATTCAGGTCTCGGGAGTGCCCCCTATCCTTTTTCAGTGTTTATGAATCTGACACACAGATACACACTGGCAATTAGTGGCACACAGATACACACACCTTGACACACAGTGTGTGTGTGTGTATGTATGTATCTATCTGTGTGTGAAGGTGTGTGCGTCTGTTTCAAAGTCTGTGTATCTGTGTTTGTATGTGTCTGTGTATCAATGTGTGTGTATCTGTGTTTGTATGTGCCAGTGTGTATGAATCTGACACACAGATACACAGTGGCAGATAGTGGCACACAGATACACACTGACACAGATACACACACCTTGAAACACAGTGTGTATCTGTGTGTGAAGGTGTGTGCGTCTGTTTCAAAGTCTGTGTATCTGTGTTTGTATGTGTCTGTATATCTGTGTTTGTATGTGCCAGTGTGTATGAATCTGACACACAGATACACACACTGGCAGATAGCGGCACACAGATACACACACCTTAATACACAGTGTGTATCTGTGTATTTATGTATCTGTGTGTCAAGGTGTTTGTATCTGTGAAACACAGATACACACACTTTGGCTCACAAATACACACACACTCACACTCACACACTCAGATACACACAGTGACATACACACACTTGCACCCACAGATACACACTGACTCACTCAGATACACACACACAGGCACATACAAACACACTGATACATACTGGCACATACACACACACACTTAGATGCACACAGTGACACATACACAAACCTTGACACAGACACACATGCACTCTCACTGACAAACACACACTCTTTTACAGACACACATACAAATACATATACACTCTCATTGACAAGAACAGATACATTCTCACTGCCAAACACATACACTCACTGACAAGCACACGTTCACTCTCACTGACAAACACACAAACCCATACAAACTCCCCAACAGACACCCATACAATTTCTTTTTTTTACATTTTACTCCACCCAGCCCCCCTACCTCTAGGAGTGCTGGCATGGAGTCCCTAGGGTCCAGTGGGGATGCTGGCATGAAGTCCCTGTGGTCCAGTGGAACTGCTGGGCTGAGAGTGCAGTCCCTGGGGTCCAGTGGGGCTGCTGAGCTGCTGGCGGCGAGGGAGCTCTGATCTCCCTGCTCAGCTCCCTCACGCGCCTCCTAGTGATGCCGGAGCCGGAAGTGACGTCATATTCCGGCTCCGGCATCACTGCTGTGTGTGTGAGGGAGCTGGGCAGGGAAATCACTGTTCATTGCTCCCTCGCCGCCCGCGGCCATTTTTTTTTTCACATTTTTTGGCGGAACCCCAATCAGGAAACGCTGTTGTAAGGGAATCAAAATAGAAATCAAATGTTCTAGCACTAATTAGCGTTTATTAGTTCCCTCTATTGTGCACTCCCAGCAACAATGTTTTGACCTATTAGTAAGGTAAACATTGATATATCTGACTCTATACAACTCATTTGTGCATTTTAAATGTAAGCACTGTGATGGAAGTCAAATGAGTAATTTGTAAAAGATAATTGTGGAGGGGTATGTGAAACTACAAAAAAATCTTCAAAGAAATCTCTTAGGAAACATCCATCCCTTATTTTCCCTTCTGTATACACTGCATTGATCCTTGATTCCCTGTTGCCTAAAGTTAATCAACAAAATATTTCACAGCAATAGTTACTGCAAATACGGTGTAATCACTTTTAAAAGTTTATCATACTGCATTTTAATGTTTTAAATCTGTTCCAGCAATTCTCCAAAAAGTACAGTTTGAAATGTACAATATAGGGAAATGTGCAATAAAATTTTACAAGTTTTATTTAACCTATCATACTGAGTTTACAGGCAAAAATAGTGTACGGGGCCACACCGGCCAAAAATGCCCAATTAAAAAACACACTGTGAGACCATTTATCATTCATACTTTATAGGCAATATAGGCAGATATTACTTGTTGTGTATTTTTGTTAATATCCTTTCTGGAAACATTTCAGCTTTCTAGTGAGCTGTAATTACCATCGGTGAATAATTTCATTTTGTGGGCGCTTTTACAAGTAAACTTTTTATACTTGCTATAATTGCCTTCTGGAGCCATGCAGTAATTTTTAGTTCAGCTATACACATTACATGCTAACATTTCTAATATGGGTTTTATATCAGGGTTACATGGGATTTATTTCAGGTTGAAGTTGATATAATTTGTAAAAGCAACAAAATGCTGTTTTTTAGGACCAACTTCTCAAACTCCAATAAATATTTAATTTTGACTTCAGTAAGTAATATAGAAAATAAACCAGCTATTGAGTAACAGAAAAACATCTCACAGGATGTCCTTTTAAAACATTTATGTCATGGTATCTGTTATGTACATAAAAGTTTGTTTTAATTTAAGTTTATAAAATGTTAATATTATTTTGAAGAATTCAGATTTTTTACAAAATGCATTGATTTTCATAAAAAAAAAAAAAAGGCTTTATTCTGATTGGCGACAACTAACATAAGAGACACATGTTTTTTTTTTTTTTTTGTTATAATCGTCTTTATTTAGTAATTTTGTTTTGTACAGTCAGCCAGTATATTAAATGATATTCGTTAAACGTATCAAAAGCATTTGTGGATTTTAGTTTTAGTTTACATCGTCTTCAAATCACAAATATATTGTCCTGATATAAAGAATATCGTAAAAAAAAATACATCATAAAGCGTACTTTGACTGACTTACTAAAAAAATAAATACATCTTTCACACATTCATTCATACTTTCAGACTGAAAGATAGATCGTTCCCAGCTAATATTCATCAGTCAGGAGTAAAGAAGAAAAAAGAACATAGTGATTGTGCATATTGTTCCTTCAGTATGGGCCGGGATTTAGTAAACGGGGAGGCCTTATTGTTTAGGATGAACATCATTGAGTCTTGTATTGTTTTGCATTGATATCAATAACTATCTCTGGTTGTTCCTTTAGACAAATTAAGTATTATAGTCCTATCTAATAAAACATCTTGGTCAGGGACAACTAATGATCGTCCGAGACTATATCAATGTTTCTATACATAGAAGTAGTAGATAATAGTAGGTCAGGCCCAAAGTTCCCTTTCCTCTTGACATTGGGGTATAAAAGTGTAATAAAATTACCAGTTTTTTCACCACCTTTGGATCGTTACAATACTGTTATAATTAACAAATAGTGGGGGGTTACCCATTTTCATGCATAGATTGACATTGGATTATACAAATGTAAAAGGATTGCCCGTTTTTTCATCACCTTTAGATCATTACAATACTATTATAGTTAACAAGTGACAGGGGGCTGCCCATTTTCATTGATAGATTGATATCACTTTGTTTAACCACAATTTGTAAATACCTTTTTTAAGAGTTGAACTCGATATATTATTAGTAAGATTATTTTCCATCGTGAGTTGGTATTTGATTTGATTAATAAGATGTATTTTTTGGAAGGGAATACCGTATATACTCGAGTATAAGCCGACCCGAATATAAGCCGAGGCCCCTAATTTTACCCCAAAAAACTGGGAAAACTTATTGACTCGAGTATAAGACTAGGGTGGGAAATGCAGCAGCTACTGGTAAATTTCTAAATAAAATTAGATCCTAAAAAAATTATATTAATTGAATATTTATTTACAGTGTGTCTATATAATGAATGCAGTGTGTGCGTGTATGAATGCAGTGTGTGCGTATGAGTGCAGTGTGGGTGTATGAGTGCAGTGTGTGTGAGTGCAGTGCGTGTGAGTGCAGTGCGTGTATGAATGCAGTGCGTGTGAGTGCAGTGCGTGTATGAGTGCAGTGCGTGTATGAGTGCAGTGCGTGTGTATGAGTGCAGCGCGTGTGTATGAGTGCAGTGTGTGTATGAATGCAGTGTGTGTATGAATGCAGTGTGTGTGAGTGCAGTGCATGTATGAGTGCAGCGCGTGTGTATGAGTGCAGTGCGTGTGTATGAGTGCAGTGTGTGTGTGTATGAGTGCAGTGTGTGTGTGTATGAGTGCAGTGTGAGTGCAGTGTGTGTGTATGAGTGCAGTGTGTGTGTGAGTGCAGTGTGTGTATACGTGCAGTGTGTGTATACGTGCAGTGTGTGTGAGTGCAGTGTGTGTATATGAATGAAGTGTGAGTGTGTGTGATGCAGTGTGTGTGTGATGCAGTGTGTGTTTGTGTATGTGTTGGGGTGGGCATTTTGATATATTATTAATTGTTTTATTAATTATTATTTTTTATTTTTTAATATTATATTTTTTTATTATTATTATTTATTATTTAATTGAATTATTATTAACATAGCAGGGAGGGGGGCTCCTTCCCTGGTGGTCCAGTGGGATTGGTAGTTCAGTGGGAGGGAGAGGGGGCTGGCAGAGCTGTACTTACCTGTTCTGCAGCTCCTGTCAGCTCTCTCCTCCTCCGCGCGGTCTGTGCAGCTCCCTCTGTCAGCTCCCAGTGTAAGTCTCGCGAGAGCCGCGGCTCTCGCGAGACTTACAGTGGGAGCTGACCGAGGTGCTGAACGGACGTCGCGGAGGAGGAGAGAGCTGACAGGAGCTGCTGTGAAGGTAAGTACAGCTCTGCCAGCCCCCCTCTCCCCCCAGTCTGTATTATGGCAATGCAAATTGCCATAATACAGACTCTGACTCGAGTATAAGCCGAGTTGGGGTTTTTCAGCACAAAAAATGTGCTGAAAAACTCGGCTTATACTCGAGTATATACGGTAGATGATTTCCAGTTTCTAGCAATTATAATTTTGGCAGCCACAAAACAATGAGATGCTATGCATTTAATTTCTTGTGTGTCCAAATTCCAGTTATAATGTAAAATCGCTACAGCTGGATTTTGTTCCAATCTTTTATGAGACAACTCGTACAACACATCGTAGGTCCATGACCATAGTATCTTTACAATCGGACATTACCACCAGGTATGTATATATGTCCCAGCAGACGACCCACACCTCCAACATATATTCTGTAAATGTGGGTACATCTTTGATAGTCTAGATGGAGTGTAGTACCATTTATATATTAATTTAAAATGACATTCTACCAAATTTATACCATGTATATATTTTGTTAAGTAAGAAATAGATGAGCACCATTGTTTTTCTGATATTGATATGTCTAATTCTTTTTCCCAGTAATCTATGATTTTTAAAGGTATCTGACCCATTTCTTTTAACAGAACATTCGCCAATGATGTAACTTTTTTCTTGGATCTATTACAAAATATGATTTCCAATTGGTTAGCAATTGTGGATATATTATCAATAATAGAGGAGTGTAAGTAATGTTTAATCCTTAAATAGGTAAAGATTTCTCTAGATGGTAATTTATAGGAATCTACGATGTGTTGAAATGATATCAATCTATTGTCAATCATAATATCAGAAACAGTATCTATACCGTGTTCAAACCAAATATTCAAGGACAAGTCAGTTACATTCTGCTCAATTACCGCTATAGAACAAGTCTTTGGTATCTTGTTTACATAACCCAACAATTTTTTGATTTCTTGCCAGGTGTTTAACGATTGGCTGAGTATAAATGATTCAATCTGCGTAAAAAATTGGGATTTACCCGGTAGTTCCTTCCATATCAAGAGTTCCAATTTATTGGGCATCACAACCTGTGACTCCAAAATATGCCTGGGTTCATCTAAAAATTGTGGGTCTTGAAGACAGAATATATGTCTTATCATATTTGCATAATAAGTGGTGAAAATATTAGGAAAATGTAAGCCCCCATTCGTTATTCTCTTAGACAAGATTTTAGAACTAATTCTCGTTTTTTTGTTTTTCCATATGAACTTGGAAAAATATGATTGAATCAGTTTTAATTTAAGTTTATAAAATGTTAATATTATTTTGAAAAATTCAGATTTTTTACAAAATGCATTGATTTTCATAAAAAAAAGGCTTTATTCTGATTGGCGACAACTAACATAAGAGACACATGTTTAGTGTTGTCGCGAACCCGAAATTTTCGGTTCGCGAGCGGCGAACGCGAACTTCCGCAAATGTTCGCGAACCGGCGAACCGCGCGAACCGCCATTGACTTCAATGGGCAGGCGAATTTTAAAACCAACAGGGACTCTTTCTGGCCACAAAAGTGATGGAAAAGTTGTTTCAAGGGGACTAACACCTGGACTGTGGCATGCCGGAGGGGGATCCATGGCAAAACTCCCATGGAAAATTGCACAGTTGATGCAGAGTCTGCTTTTAATCCATAAAGGGCAGAAATCACCTAACATTGACACCTGTCCTCAAAGCCCTGCCCTGATACACACTGACACAGAGCAGAATAGAGACTGTTCCCCGTCCTCAGAGACCATGATACACACTAACACAGAGCAGAATAGGGACTGTTACCCCTACATAGGGTCACTTGGCAGATATGCCGGGGTCGTGGGAGGGGGAGGATGACTTTCACCTCTTCCCTGTTAGATTCCCGTTGTGCTGTGACATCACCCTTATACGCTGTGTAAAGCATACTATTTAATTTGATCAGCATGGCCACTTGAGTTTTTATAGTTTTCACGCTGCTTGTAGTTTATATATGGTTCACAAAAATCAAACAAACGATAAAGTAAACGTGTAAGGATTCAGAATATTCTTTCAAACCCTTACACATTGTGTGTACGTATTTTTTGTCTTAAGTTTGTGGCTTTAAAGAGGTTTACGTTGTTTCTATGATGTGCATAACATGTTCTTGTAAATGTTTGTTAAATTTTTCCTGGAATTTTAATTTTTCAATCTGAATAAAGATAGTCAAATCCCTGATACACACTGACACAGAGCAGAATAGGGACTGTTCCCCCTACATAGGGTCACTTGGCAGATATGGATTGACACCTATCCTAATGATCCCTGATACACACTGACACAGAGCAGAATACATAGGGTCACTTGGCAGATATGGATTGACACCTGTCCTCAAAACCCCTGATACACACTGACACAGAGCAGAATAGAGACTGTTCCCTGTCCACAGAGACCATGATACACACTGACACAGAGCAGAATAGAGACTGTTCACCGTCCACAGAGACCATGATACACACTGACACAGAGCAGAATAGGGACTGTTCCCCCTACATAGGGTCACTTGGCAGATATGGATTGACACCTGTCCTCAAAACCCCTGATACACACTGACACAGAGCAGAATAGGGACTGTTCCTCCTACATAGGGTCACTTGGCAGATATGGATTGACACCTGTCCTCAAAACCCCTGATACACACTGACACAGAGCAAGAATAGGGACTGTTCCCCCTACATAGGGTCACTTGGCAGATATGGATTGACACCTGTCCTCAAAACCCCTGATACACACTGACACAGAGCAGAATAGAGACTGTTCCCCCTACATAGGGTCACTTGGCAGATATGGATTGACACCTGTCCTCAAAACCCCTGATACACACTGACACAGAGCAGAATAGAGACTGTTCCCTGTCCACAGAGACCATGATACACACTGACACAGAGCAGAATAGAGACTGTTCACCGTCCACAGAGACCATGATACACACTGACACAGAGCAGAATAGGGACTGTTCCCCCTACATAGGGTCACTTGGCAGATATGGATTGACACCTGTCCTCAAAACCCCTGATACACACTGATACAGAGCAGAATAGAGACTGTTCCCCCTACATAGGGTCACTTGGCAGATATGGATTGACACCTGTCCTCAAAACCCCTGATACACACTGACACAGAGCAGAATAGAGACTGTTCCCTGTCCACAGAGACCATGATACACACTGACACAGAGCAGAATAGGGACTGTTCCCCCTACATAGGGTCACTTGGCAGATATGGATTGACACCTGTCCTCAAAACCCCTGATACACACTGACACAGAGCAGAATAGGGACTGTTCCTCCTACATAGGGTCACTTGGCAGATATGGATTGACACCTGTCCTCAAAACCCCTGATACACACTGACACAGAGCAGAATAGGGACTGTTCCCCCTACATAGGGTCACTTGGCAGATATGGATTGACACCTGTCCTCAAAACCCCTGATACACACTGACACAGAGCAGAATAGGGACTGTTCCTCCTACATAGGGTCACTTGGCAGATATGGATTGACACCTGTCCTCAAAACCCCTGATACACACTGACACAGAGCAGAATAGAGACTGTTCCCTGTCCACAGAGACCATGATACACACTGACACAGAGCAGAATAGAGACTGTTCACCGTCCACAGAGACCATGATACACACTGACACAGAGCAGAATAGGGACTGTTCCCCCTACATAGGGTCACTTGGCAGATATGGATTGACACCTGTCCTCAAAACCCCTGATACACACTGATACAGAGCAGAATAGAGACTGTTCCCCCTACATAGGGTCACTTGGCAGATATGGATTGACACCTGTCCTCAAAACCCCTGATACACACTGACACAGAGCAGAATAGAGACTGTTCCCTGTCCACAGAGACCATGATACACACTGACACAGAGCAGAATAGAGACTGTTCACCGTCCACAGAGACCATGATACACACTGACACAGAGCAGAATAGGGACTGTTCCCCCTACATAGGGTCACTTGGCAGATATGGATTGACACCTGTCCTCAAAACCCCTGATACACACTGACACAGAGCAGAATAGGGACTGTTCCTCCTACATAGGGTCACTTGGCAGATATGGATTGACACCTGTCCTCAAAACCCCTGATACACACTGACACAGAGCAGAATAGGGACTGTTCCCCCTACATAGGGTCACTTGGCAGATATGGATTGACACCTGTCCTCAAAACCCCTGATACACACTGACACAGAGCAGAATAGGGACTGTTCCTCCTACATAGGGTCACTTGGCAGATATGGATTGACACCTGTCCTCAAAACCCCTGATACACACTGACACAGAGCAGAATAGGGACTGTTCCCCCTACAAAGGGTCACTTGGCAGATATGGATTGACACCTGTCCTCAAAACCCCTGATACACACTGACACAGAGCAGAATAGGGACTGTTCCCCCTACATAGGGTCACTTGGCAGATATGGATTGACACCTGTCCTCAAAACCCCTGATACACACTGACACAGAGCAGAATAGAGACTGTTCCCTGTCCACAGAGACCATGATACACACTGACACAGAGCAGAATAGAGACTGTTCACCGTCCACAGAGACCATGATACACACTGACACAGAGCAGAATAGGGACTGTTCCCCCTACATAGGGTCACTTGGCAGATATGGATTGACACCTGTCCTCAAAACCCCTGATACACACTGACACAGAGCAGAATAGGGACTGTTCCCCCTACATAGGGTCACTTGGCAGATATGGATTGACACCTATCCTCAAAACCCCTGATACACACTGACACAGAGCAGAATAGGGACTGTTCCCCCTACATAGGGTCACTTGGCAGATATGGATTGACACCTGTCCTCAAAACCCCTGATACACACTGACACAGAGCAGAATAGAGACTGTTCCCTGTCCACAGAGACCATGATACACACTGACACAGAGCAGAATAGAGACTGTTCACCGTCCACAGAGACCATGATACACACTGACACAGAGCAGAATAGGGACTGTTCCCCCTACATAGGGTCACTTGGCAGATATGGATTGACACCTGTCCTCAAAACCCCTGATACACACTGACACAGAGCAGAATAGGGACTGTTCCCTGTCCACAGAGTCCATGATACACACTGACACAGAGCAGAATAGAGACTGTTCCCCGTCCACAGAGACCATGATACACACTGACACAGAGCAGAATAGGGACTGTTACCCCTACATAGGGTCACTTGGCAGGTATGGATTGACACCTGTCCTCAAAGCCCATGATACACACTGGGGGGGAGCTACTGTCCTCCCCAACCCCTGCGCGGTGGGTGGGGGCCATAAATCACAATGGGGGGAACCTACTGTCCTCCCCCCCTCGGCCCCCACCCCTGCGCGGTGGGTGGGGGCCATAAATCACAATGGTGGGGCCTACTTTCCTCCCCCCCGGCCCCCATCCCTGCGCGGTGGGTGGGGGGCATAAATCACAATGGGACGGACCTACTGATAGGAGTGGAGTATTGTTCATATCAGTTTAATACCTTCCGCGTCTCCTATCAGTGGACGTGTAAATGGCAGAGATTTTTAATTGTTGAATCACCTCCCCTATTTAGGCCAAGGTGGGAAGATGCTTAGACCACTGGTATATTGGTGCCATCTTGGAGGATTTTGTTTTGGTTTGGTTTTTGAAGCCACAGTGCTGCACCAGTGGGCCTAAAAATTAGGCATGTACACATGCCTGAAAAATTTGGTATTGTTGCAGCCGCTGCTGTAGCAGCGGCCAGAAAAATTGATGTTTGTTTCACAGGCAGAAAGTGCCCTAAAACATGGTGGCTTGAACCCTAGTTGGTGGCGGATAAGTCACGCAAGTCAAACGTCATTCAGAGCTAAAATACAGCAGCGTGTGGACCATTTTTAGCCCAAGGCAGCTCATCTCATCAGGCCTTTTTTAATCGAATGTATCGCCCAGTGTCAGTCCCTTCGGGATCCATCCCTCATTCATCTTAATAAAGGTGAGGTAATCTAGACTTTTTTGACCTAGGCGACTTCTCTTCTCAGTGACAATACCTCCTGCTGCACTGAAGGTCCTTTCTGACAGGACACTTGAAGCGGGGCAGGCCAGAAGTTCTATCGCAAATTGGGATAGCTCAGGCCACAGGTCAAGCCTGCACACCCAGTAGTCAAGGGGTTCATCGCTCCTCAGAGTGTCGATATCTGCAGTTAAGGCGAGGTAGTCTGCTACCTGTCGGTCGAGTCGCTCTCTGAGGGTGGATCCCGAAGGGCTGTGGCGATGCATAGGACTTAAAAAGGTCCGCATGTCCTCCATCAACAACACGTCTTTAAAGCGTCCTGTCCTTGCCGGCGTGGTCGTGGGAGGAGGAGGAGGAGGATGACTTCCACCTCTCCCCCTGTTAGATTCCCGTTGTGCTGTGACATCACCCTTATACGCTGTGTAAAGCATACTTTTTAATTTATTTTGCAAATGCTGCATCCTTTCCGACTTGTTGTAATTCGGTAACATTTCCGCCACTTTCTGCTTATACCGGGGGTCTAGTAGCGTGGACACCCAGTACAGGTCGTTCTCCTTCAGCCTTTTTATACGAGGGTCCCTCAACAGGCAGGACAGCATGAAAGACCCCATTTGCACAAGGTTGGATGCCGAGCTACTCATTTCCCGTTCCTCCTCCTCACTGATGTCATTGAAGGTATGTTCTTCCCCCCAGCCACGTACAACACCACGGGTACCAGATAGGTGACAACGAGCACCCTGGGATGCCTGTTGTGTTTGGTCTTGCTCCTCCTCCTCCTCCTCAAAGCTACAATCCTCCTCTGACTCCTCTTCCTCACAATCCTCTTCCAGCGTTGCCGCAGGTCCAGCAAGCGATGCTGATAAGGCTGTTTCTGGTGGTGATGGTGACCACAACTCTTCCTCTTCCTCTTCACGCTCATCTACAGCCTGATCCAGCACTCTTCGCAGGGCACGCTCCAGGAAGAAAACAAATGGTATGATGTCGCTGATGGTGCCTTCGTTGCGACTGACTAGGTTTGTCACCTCCTCAAAAGGACGCATGAGCCTACAGGCATTGCGCATGAGCGTCCAGTAACGTGGCAAAAAAATTCCCAGCTCCCCAGAGGCTGTCCTAGCACCCCGGTCATACAAATATTCATTAACAGCTTTTTCTTGTTGGAGCAGGCGGTCGAACATTAGGAGTGTTGAATTCCAACGTGTAGGGCTGTCGCAAATCAAGCGCCTCACTGGCATGTTGTTTTGCCGCTGGATATCGGCAAAGTGAGCCATGGCCGTGTAGGAACGCCTGAAATGGCCACACACTTCCTGGCCTGCTTCAGGACGTCCTGTAAGCCTGTGTACTTATGCACAAAGCGTTGTACGATCAGATTACACACATGTGCCATGCACGGCACATGTGTCAACTTGCCCAACTTCAATGCTATCGCTATCAAATTTTTTCCGTTGTCACACACCACTTTGCCGATATCCAGTTGCTGCAGAGTCAGCCACTTTTCCACCTGTGTGTTCAGGGCGGACAAGAGTGCTTGTCCGGTGTGACTCTCTGCTTTCAAGCAAGTCAAACCCAAGACGGCGTGACACTGCCGTATCCGGGATGTGGAATAGTACCTGGGGAGCTGGGGGGGTGCCGTTGATGTGGAGCAAGAAGCAGCGGCACAAGAGGACTCAGCCGAGGAGGTTATGGAAGAGGATGGAGTAGGAGGAGTAGAGGAGGTGGCAGCAGGACTGCCTGCAATTCGTGGCGGTGTCACCAACTCCTCTGCAATGCCACGCATTCCTTGCTTGTCAGCCGTCAGCAGGTTTACCCAATGCGCAGTGTAGGTGATATACCTGCCCTGACCATGCTTTGCAGACCAGGTATCAGTGGTCAGATGGAGCCTTGCCCCAACACTGTGTGCCAGACATGCCATGACTTCCTTTTGCACAATCGAGTACAAGTTGGGGATTGCCTTTTGTGAAAAGAAATTCCGGCCGGGTACCTTCCACTGCGGTGTCCCAATAGCTACAAATTTTTTGAACGCCTCAGACTCAACCAGATTGTATGGTAAAAGCTGGCGGGCTATTAGTTCGGACAAGCCAGCTGTCAGACGCTGGGCAAGGGGGTGACTTGGTGACATTGGCTTCTTACGCTCAAACATGTCCTTGACAGACACATGACTGTGGGCAGATGAGCGGGAACTGCTCAAGGCGGGAGACGGAGTGGCGGATGGTTGAGAGGGGGCAAGAAGGACAGCAGTGGTTGATGTGGCTGAAGATGCTGGACCAGGAGGAGGATGGCGGCTTAGAGTAGGCATGCTGCTTGTACTCATGTGTTGATCCCATAGGTGTTTGTGATGTGAGATCATGTGCCTACGCAAAGCAGTTGTACCTAGGTGGGTGTTGGACCTCCCACGACTCAGTTTCCTTTGGCACAGGTTGCAAATGGCATCGCTGTTGTCAGAGGCAGACACACAAAAAAAGTGCCACACTGCTGAGCTCTGCATTGACGGCATTCTGGTGGTGGACACAGCATGCGTTGATTGGCGTGCTGTCGGGCTGACCCCGGGTGCCGATGCATGCTGTCTGACTGTGCCACTAGCTCCTTGCGACGACCCCCCCTGCTTCCAACTCGTCTCCTCCTCCTCTCTGTCTCCCCATCTGAACTTTCGCCCTGTTCTTCTTCTTGCCGAGCGGGCACCCACGTGACATCCATGGACGCATCGTCATCATCAACCGCTTCGCTTGTATCTGACAACTCAGAAAAGGAAGCAGCAGCGGGTACAACATCATCATCATCACACCGTACCTCCATGTGTTTAACCCCTTAAGGACCAAACTTCTGGAATAAAAGGGAATCATGACATGTCACACATGTCATGTGTCCTTAAGGGGTTAATGCTGCCTGCCTGAGACATATCCCTGTTATCTACATCCTCTAGCAATAATGGTTGCGCATCACTCATTTCTTCAAACGGGTGTGTGAATAACTCCTCTGACATACCAAGTAAAGCGGCTGTGGTGCTAGTTTTGGTGGTGGCGGCAGGCGGGTGAGTGGTATCTTGAGAGGTGCCTGAAGCTAAGCTGGAGGAGGATGGTGCGTCAAGGTTCCGAGCGGAGGCTGTACAAGATTGGGTGTCCTGTGTTAGCCAGTCAACTATGTCCTCAGAACTTTTCAAGTTCAGGGTACGTGGCTTCTGAAAACTGGTCATTATTCTAGGGCAAAAGGGAATCACAGCACCACGACCACGACGGCCCCTGCGGGGTGGCCTGCCTCTGCCTGTCATTTTTTGGGGGATTAGTGGTACTATGCGTGCAAGCTACTGTGAGACCAGATATGATTGGCAATGTGAACTGTAACAGTTCTGCAGAGCACACACTGTAGGCCTGACACACCCGCTTGAAGACAAGTAACTGCTATTCAATCTATAACAGTGAAAAATACATTTTGGTTTTAAAATCACGCTATAGAGACACCAGATATGATTGGCAATGTGCACTGGAACAGTTCTGCAGAGCACACACTGTAGGCCTGAGACACCCGCTTGAAGACAAGTAACTGCTATTCAATCTATAACAGTGAAAAACAAATTTTGGTTTTAAAAGCACGCTATAGAGACACCAGATATGATTTGCAATGTGCACTGGAACAGTTCTGCAGAGCACACACTGTAGGCCTGCGACACCCGCTTGAAGACAAGTAACTGCTATTCAATCTATAACAGTGAAAAATACATTTTGGTTTTAAAAGCACGCTATAGAGACACCAGATATGATTGGCAATGTGCACTGGAACAGTTCTGCAGAGCACACGCTGAAGGAAGGACTGACAGAGCCGCTTGAAGGACACTGACTGGCTGCTATTAGCTTACACAAGAAACCTTTTTTCTTTGTAAAAGCACGCTAAAGAGACACCAAATATGATTGGCAACTGTCAAAGCACGCTGGAACAGGTCTACAGAGCACACGCTGAAGTAGGCCTCACACCCAGACGCTTGCAGACAACTAACTGCTCTTCTATTACAGTGAAAAAACATTATTTCTTTTAAATCTAAAGCTTAAGCTATTGTAAAAACAGATCTGAGTGGTGGCACTGACTGTGCAAATGGGCAAGGCATCCAACCTGACACAGAAGCTGGCAGGCAGGCAACTGATCTTCTATTACAGTGAAAAAAAATGATTTCTTTAAAATCTAAAGCTTAAGCTATTCTTAAAACAGATATGAGTGGTGGCACTGGGCAAGTAGGCACAGTATCCAATGTGAACCTCACACAGAAGCTGGCAGGCAGGCAACTGCTCTTCTATTACAATGAAAACAAATTATTTATTTAAAATCTAAAGCTTAACCAATTGTTAAAACAGATATGAGTGGTGGCACTGACTGTGCAAATGGGCAAGGCATCCAACCTGACACAGAAGCTGGCAGGCAGGCAACTGCTCTTCTATTACAGTGAAAACAAATAATTTATTTTAAATCTAAAGCTTAACCAATTGTTAAAACAGATATGAGTGGTGGCACTGGGCAAGTAGGCACAGTATCCAATGTGAACCTCACACAGAAGCTGGCAGGCAGGCAACTGCTCTTCTATTA
This sequence comes from Pelobates fuscus, assembly GCF_036172605.1. Classification (NCBI taxonomy): domain Eukaryota; kingdom Metazoa; phylum Chordata; class Amphibia; order Anura; family Pelobatidae; genus Pelobates; species Pelobates fuscus. Next base: position 273,100,753 of record NC_086320.1, on the reverse strand, counting down.
CAGTGGAAACAAAATTTTGGTTGTAAAAGCACGCTATAGAGACACCAGATATGAGTGGCAACTGTCAAAGTACGCTGGCAGGGTTGTGCAGGGCACACGCTGAAGGAAGGCCTGACAGAGCCGCTTGAAGGACACTGACTAGCTGCTATTAGCTTACACTGGAAACCTTTTTTCTTTGTAAAAGCACGCTAAAGAGACACCAGATATGATTGGCAACTGTCAAAGCACGCTGGCACAGGTCTGCAGAGCACACGCTGAAGTAGGCCTGACACCCAGACGCTTGCAGACAACTAACTGATCTTCTATTACAGTGAAAAAAAATTATTTATTTAAAATCTAAAGCTTAAGCTATTGTTAAAACAGATATGAGTGGTGGCACTGACTGTGCAAATGGGCAAGGCATCCAACCTGACACAGAAGCTGGCAGGCAGGCAACTGCTCTTCTATTACAGTGAAAAAAAATGATTTCTTTAAAATCTAATGCTTAAGCTATTGTTAAAACAGATATGAGTGGTGGCACTGACTGTGCAAATGGGCAAGGCATCCAACCTGACACAGAAGCTGGCAGGCAGGCAACTGCTCTTCTATTACAATGAAAAAAATGATTTCTTTAAAATCTAAAGCTTAAGCTATTGTTAAAACAGATATGAGTGGTGGCACTGGGCAAGTAGGCACAGTATCCAATGTGAACCTCACACAGAAGCTGGCAGGCAGGCAACTGCTCTTCTATTACAATGAAAATAAATTATTTATTTAAAATCTAAAGCTTAACCAATTGTTAAAACAGATATGAGTGGTGGCACTGACTGTGCAAATGGGCAAGGCATCCAACCTGACACAGAAGCTGGCAGGCAGGCAACTGCTCTTCTATTACAGTGAAAAAAAATATTTATTTTAAATGTAAAGCTTAACCTATTGTTAAAACAGATATGAGTGGTGGCACTGGGCAAGTAGGCACAGTATCCAATGTGAACCTCACACAGAAGCTGGCAGGCAGGCACCTGCAATTACATTACACAGAAAAAAAAAAAAAAAGCAGCCTGATGTTCTAGCCCTAAAAATGGCTTTTTGGGGTGCTGTCCTTACAGCAGAGATCAGATGAGTCCTTCAGGATTGTAGTGGACACTGAATACCCTAGCCTAGCTATCAATTTCCCTATCTAATCAGCAGCAGCTAAACTTTCCCTCCTCTCACTAAGCATGCAGCTTCAGAATGAATCGAAAATGGATGCTGGGAGGGAGGTTGGAGGGTGTGGAAGGGAGGGAGTGCTGCTGATTGGCTGGAATGTGTCTGCTGACCGAGAGGCACAGGGTCAAAGTTTGCCCAATGATGACGAATAGGGGGTGGATCGAACTGCGCATGTGTCCGCCCGCCGCGGCGAACGCGAACACGCTAAGTTCGCCGGGAACTGTTCGCCGGCGGACAGTTCGGTACATCACTACACATGTTATATGTTGCTCTTGTTCTCCATCACACCAACTATATCACATATACTGTAGATGAGGTGCTTATTGCCCTAGTAAGAGTATCTAGTACTTTGCTAGAGTAAGCTCGGATTGAAAGAGGGGCATTTTGCTTTTTAGACATTATGATAGCAATGAAGACAGACTGGCAGTGTCATTGGGAGGTATGTCTGTCTTAGGAAAGGCAAGTGTTGTTTTCTATTATTGTAACATCCACTAACATTAAGCTTGAAAAATGATTCAATTGTGTTAGAAAATCTTCCTAAATGTCTTGTCTACAAATTTTCCATAGCCTTTAATGGTGACTTCTGTAGATAAATCTTTTGGAAAGTTTTTCTAACAGTATTGAATAATTTGGAAAGCTTAAAGAGACACTATTCACCAAAACAACTTTAGCTTAATGAAGCAATTTTAGTGTATAGATCATGCCCCTGCAGTCTCACTGCTCAATTATCTGCCATATAGGAGTTAAATCACTTTTTTTTATGTAGCCCCAGTCGAACCTCTCTGCATATGACTTATATAGCAGTGGCAGAACCAACATCGCCACTGGCCACTGGAGGAACCTGGTTGCCCACCTCTTGCCGCTGGACTATGGCCCTGCATTAAAAACATTTTATTTTCCCTATGTGAGCAGTGTTACCCCAGATAGCTAAGCCATGGAGCCCATTCATATACCGAAAGACTATGGGAAAGACTTTGGCTCCATGGCGATTGAACTGTATGTACGTGATCTGAGCACCATTCGGTAATAATGTGCGCTCAGATCTAAGCTATCTGGGGATATGTTAAATGTATATGTTTTATGTAGTAATTGTAACACTGTATAATTTTATGTCTTTTTACTAACATGTGGTTAATGGAGTTTTGCCTTTGTCCTTGGAGATAATTGGATTACTTCCCAATTATCTTCAGGACAGAGAGGAGGGATTATAATGCATTGTGTGATTTGTTTAAATGTGTAAGCTTGTTATTGGTCCTTTTACCCTTTGTGTCTCAGTTTCCAATCTGGTCCACTAGGGGAGTGTCCACCAGGTGGGAGACCTGCATAAAAGCCAGGCAGGTAGCCCCAGAAAATCAGTTCTGCTTGATCCTCAAACGAAGTGTCGTCTCGTTCTTGGGGGGAATTGGATTGAATGCTGTTACAGTGCAACTGCCAGGAGTGTAAGCTGTTCGTATGGCTTTTCCTGTTCTGCTGTTTAACAGCATTCTGTGTGTTTCCTGTTCGTGAGTTGGAGGATTCGTATGGTTCCAGTTCGGGAGTTGGAGAATTCGTGTATTTGCAGTTCGGGAGATTGGTGATTGCAGTAGCTGCCTGTGCATCTGAAAGGGGAATATCGCCTAAACGGTTTTAACCTCTTGTGTGCAAAACAGTCCGTTACAACAGCCTTCCTGAAAAGAGTGATCTAAGTATTACACTTCCTTTATTGCAAATTCTGTTATTAGAATTTAGAATCTCTTATCTACTGCATTGTTAATAGCTTGTTAGACCCTGCAGGGAACCTCTGTATGTAATTAAAGTTCAGTTTACAGAGCATGAGATAAAATATTTTAAAGTACATTACATCTGATTGAAAATGAAACCATTTTATTTTTATGCAGGCTCTGTCAGTCACAGCCAGGGGAAGTGTGTCTAGGGCTGCGTAAAAAGAAACAAAAGTGATGTTGCTACTAGGGCTGAATAAACAGAAACAAAAATGATATTACTATTATACTAGCATTATTGTAATGCTTTACTGTAAGTCATTTTAGACCTCAAATGCATCATTGTAGGAACCAAAGAAAATCTGGAGGGGACAGATCCAGCTTGGGTATCATATGTTAAAATGTGGTTTTCTATAGAAAAAACGATAACCTGTAATTGGGGTGATTATTACTAGAATAGGATATAGACCTATTTAAGCTATCTGACCTTACCTTTTAACATATGTGTATAAATCCGCAGTTTCTCACTCTCAAAAAATATTTTTCTACCGATTTTTATGCATCTTCATATTAAAATGCAATTGTTGTAAAAGCTATGTAGACATGTTAACCAACTAATTTAAAATATATTTTGTTTTACACTCAGATAGCCGCGTGTTTGATTATAATGATAAAATTTTAAAATTTCGTTTCATATTCCATTTGTTTATTCTTATTTTTATAGAAAATATAAAAAAAAAACTTAAATAATGAGTGCTATCTGTTTGTGAACTACAATGCAATGCTCTTAAACAATGGACAGACATTTTTGGAAAATCATAAGAGCATTTTATATATTTTTTAATTTTATTTATATTTGAAATTCAAGCTTAATAAGTAAAAAAAACAAAACAACCCTGATAGTTATGCTTTGCATGTTTATCATGATAAGCATGTTATAATGTGAGACTATTACCTCATGAAGCTCATAGTGTGTTAATCACATAATCTGGAATGTGAATAATGTACACATAATTTGTGTGTTTCATAATAACTGTATCTTTAAGCTGACTATTCTTACTTCAGATATAGATAAATAAATAATAAATGAGCAATAAATTGGGAAGCTAAGCGAAATATGTTTTGTCCCTGAGCAAAAAGCAGCTAAAAAAAATGTTATGAAAATTTTAATTGCAAATGGGATTTGGAAAATTACCAAGGGAATGAGCATATCAAAAGTCTTGATACTGCATTACATCCTGTTAACTTGTTTTTTGGAGATAAGAATTAGCTGGGGAGCGTTCTTCATCTTAGAAGAAACAGAATTCCACAAGTCTAAAAAGAGAAATGGGCAAACAACTATTGACAAAGTACTTCATGTGCAAATGATGATCATTTGTTAAATTATTAACTCCTTCACTTCAGAGTGATTTTCTTAAAAACAGTGGTACACATATAGTTATAAAATAAACACTGGACAAACCTGCAAATTTAGCTATAGCATGTTGTTCAGGAATTCTAGAAAAAAATGAAATACCTAAATATACATAATTCTTTACAAGAATATTTGGGAATTGGATAGAATTTGAGATTATATTTTATATTGACAGAACACTCTTAGTACCATAACCACTACAGCACACTATAGCTCTCCCATGGTATTTCTACTTCTTGAAAATGATCTAGGCCAGCATTGCAGTGCTTACTTAGTTGGCTGAGAGTGTTCCACTGATGCAATAAAATTCAAACTTATTCCACGTGGTGACGTAGGTGACGTCGGAAGAGGTGGAGCTTCGGGTGACACGGTGTGCATGGCGCGGTGAGAAGGAAAGCTGAGTGAAGAGGAGTTCAGAGGGGCGGAAAAAGACGCCATGATTGTCGGAGTTGGTGAGCCCAGATAACCCGCTATATTCCTTGCCTAAGTGAGAGAGGAGAGGAGTAGAAAAGAACAAAATCAGAGGCTCTGCAAAAAGTAAAAGAAAAAAGTAGTGTTGAGATAAGTTGAAAAACAAGTGTCCCCATAGACCGCAAGACCTAAGTGGTGCAACGAGCGGTAAACTTCCACTGGATATCAAAGTGCCGAAAAGATCAAGGTACTGATTAATGACTGGGGAAGAATGGAGGTGGGAAGCAATATAAATGGGACTAAGATCCTCATAAGATTAGATTTAAGAAACAATTCCTGTTTTCCCTTTGACATCCTGTGGATTAACACAATGTTTTGATTGCTAAGTGCTAAGTGCTATTGGGGCCACGATAAAGAGTAACAGAAAAAGGAGAGAGAGCAGACAATAGGAGCAACTGACTCTAGAGAATGGCTACTAAAAAGCAAACTAAGGCATGAGAAAAAAAGGATGACATTCAGCCTACCAGACTATCTGGCTTTTTTACACCAACGTCTAATAAAGACAAACAGGATGATAGGGACAACATTTTATCGAACCAAGACCAGAGGATCTGGAGGGAAAGTGACCAAGGAGTTTAGCAATTTAAGTATGTTATCCAGGATTTCTTAGTGGCCAGGCTGGACGAGCAATCAACTCAAATTTCCAACCAGATAGCAAATGGTTTTAACGCAATTAAAATAGAAATGGCGTATTATCATCATGACATTATCATCTTTCAAGATCTTTCAAGCCAAACAAGATTATGGAGAAAGTCTTTTCAATGCGTTTTAGAACCTCTGAAACATCATCGAACGAAATACAGATGGGCACCCCCCTTCAAAATATTAGTCTGGTGGGAAGAAAAATGGCAGGCGTTTAATTTCCCCACAGATCTTGTGGAAAAAGAAAGAGATTTTTTTTTTCCCTTCATCCTTCTCGCACCAATTGGGATGTGGAGAGGGAGAATTTCTTTAAAATATAAGAATAAGCTCGTAAATACTATACAACAACAGAGAGGGTCATTAAACACAGAAGTGTTGAATAAGTTTAGGGTGAGGATGAAGGGAGTGGTATAAGGAAATTAGAGATTCATTATTGGATTATAACCCCATTTCCTCTGGATACTAGGATACTTTCATAATCACTAAGGTGTTAGAGGTTAGTAGAATTAATGGAGTGAACGGGTTAATAAAGGAATACACTGGATAATTATATGATAGGTTTTTACTAAAAGAATATATTTTTTAAGTAAATGTCCATATTTGTGATTCAAAAAAAGGGAAGAAAAAAAGGGGAAAAAAAGGGGATAGAAATAATGAAGAATGACAGTAAGTTTACTAAATAGGAGTTTGAGACTAATAAGCACCAGATTTACAGGGTGAAAAGCAGATGAAGAAAATGTATAATACAAAAATAAATTGTTAAACTGGGTGGATTGTGAGTTGGGGTGAGAGATGCAGAGGTGTTTGCTTAAAGCAGATGCCACAACCAATTGGTACCATCAATGTTCCCATTGCACCTCCCCTAACCACACAAATACCACCGCAGTATTTGGACTTAAAGGAGGTGTTCAACAAGGTCAAGTCGGAGGGGTTACCACCACATAGACCCTATGACTGCCATAAATTTAATATCAGGTACTATGCCTCCAAAGGGAGGAGTGTATGCTCTATCCCCCCAAGAAAACCTTTGTTTAGAGGATGTTCTCAGAAAGGGTCATATCCGTAGGTCCTCCACACCCGCCGGGGCTGGGTTCTTCTTTGTCTCTAAAAAAGAAGGAGACCTACGCCCCTGCATAGACTATAGGGGTTTGAACAGGATTACGATAAAAAAACGCCTATCCTATTCCCCTTATATCAGAGTTATTTGACAGGTTGAAAGGAGCTCGAGTCTTCACTAAGCTCGATCTCAGAAGTGCGTACAACCTAGTCAGGATTAAAGACAGTCACGAGTGGATGACCGCATTTAATACTAGAATGGGACATTACGAATACCTGGTTATGCCGTTTGGATTATGCAACGCTCCAGCGGTATTCCAGGATTTTATTAACGATGTCCTAAGAGAGTATCTCCCCATGTTCGTTTTAGTGTACCTAGACAACATTCTCATCTATTCCCCAGACCTAGAGACACATCACGAACATGTGAGAATAGTACTCAAAACCATGTTAAAGAACGGTCTCTACTGTAAGCTGGAGAAATGCCAGTTTGACCAAAGGGAGATACAATTTCTTGGATATGTTATATCTCTGTCCGGTTTCCAGATGGACCCCCGCAAGCTGGAAGCAGTCTTACAGTGGCCGTTGCCCAAGGGCCTTAAAGCTACAATACGCTTTATAGGTTTTGCGAATTACTACCGCAAATTTATTAAAGGGTTTTCTTCTGTAATTTCTCCTATAACCAACCTAACCAAAAAAGGAGCAATTTGCAAATCATGGCCCAAAGAAGCAAGAGAGGCATTTGAACAGTTAAAATCTTTATTTTCCTCAGCACTTGTCCTGACCCATCCTGATCCAACCAAGCCATTTATTCTAGAAGTAGATGCGTCAGAAACAGGAGTAGGAGCCATTCTGTCTCAAAGAGAAAGTCCTGATGCGCCTTTACATCCCTGTGGATTTTTCTCTCGCAAACTCCCACCTGCAGAGAAGAACTATGACATAGGGAATAGGGAACTTTTGGCCATGGTACTTGCCCTTAAGGAATGGAGGTTCTTGGAAGGTTCCAAAGAGCCACTTTTGATCTTTACCAATCATAAGAATTTGGCTTATATTGGGGACGCTAAGAGATTGTCCTCTCGTCAGGCTAGATGGTCATTTTTCCTCTCCCGATTTAATTTCGTAATTACTTATAGGCCTGGGACCAAGAACACAAAGGCAGATGCACTGTCTAGACAGTTGAGACAGATGAAGCTCCTGAACAGGAGGTATTTCCTATCATACCTCCAGAATGCCTCATTACCACCATAGTTTCTGAAGTGTCTTCTCCACTCTACTGTGCCATAATAGCAGTTCAAACTCAGGCACCCGTGGGAAAACCTCAGGATAAACTGTATGTGTCACCTCCAGTAAGAAAAAAGGTACCTGATTTATTTCATGGTAATCCCACAGCAGGTCATCCTGGAGTCCATAAAACCCTCTCTGCTATCTCCAGGAGGTTTTGGTGGTCTACTCTTTGGAACAATATCAAATATTATGTGGGGGCATGTCAAATATGTGCCATTTCTAAAGTTCCTCCTAGATCACCTCCTGGACTATTACAACCACTGCCCATACCTAATGCTCCATGGACCCATTTAGACATGGATTTTATTGTGGATCTGCCCAGTTCAAACGGGTTTAATACAATCCTTATGGTCATTGATAGATTCTCAAAGATGGCACATTTTATTCCTCTTAGAAAATTACCATCTGCTCAAGATCTCGTTCAGATATTCTTGAGAGAGATCTTTTGGTTGCACGGAGTGCCCAAAAACATAGTGTCTGACAGAGGCACCCAATTTATTTCTAGGTTTTGGCGTTCCTTTTGTAAACAATTGGGTATCGAACTCTCCTTCTCGTCAGCATATCATCCTCAAACAAATGGAGCAGCAGAGAGGGCCCATCAGTCTTTAGAATCATATTTACGTTGTTTTATCAATGCCAATCAGTCTAACTGGTATGAGCTCTTACCCATGGCTGAGTTCACCAGGAACAATGTGACTCATGAATCTTCTAATCATAGTCCATTTTTTGTAAATCAGGGTTATCACCCCACAGTTTTCCCTTCTAAATTCTCAGACACTGACATTCCGGCTTTAAACACCAGTTTAGAATCTATTCATGATACTTGGGATTCCGTTCATTCAGCTCTGCAAAAGGCTTCGATACGTGCAAAAGTCCAAGCTGACAAGAAACGGGGTGCCAATCCTGTCTATCAACCGGGTGACAAGGTATGGTTATCCACACGCCATATCAAACTTAAGGTTCCTTCCATGAAATTTGCCCCTCAATACATAGGTCCTTTTCGAGTCATCCGACGTATCAATCCAGTGACCTATTCCTTGGCACTTCCTGCCCATATGAAGATTGCCAATTCGTTTCATGTATCTTTACTCAAGCCTCTTACTTGCAATCGATACACTAGAATGTCCACTCCTCCTCCGCCCTTGGTAGTGGGTGACCAGGAGGAGTACGAAGTTCGTTCTATAATGGACTCCAAAATATCCAGAGGTATCTTGTCCTATCTTGTTGACTGGAAGGGGTATGGCCCTGAGGAACGTTGTTGGGTCCCTGCTGACCGGGTTCATGTGCCCCGTCTTGTCCAGTCGTTTCACAACCGCTTTCCCCTCAAGCTGGGTCCTTCCCGCCCGGTGGGTGATCTTTGAGTGGGGGGGTACTGTCACGGTGTGCTGGCCCGCCGCGTGGCAGGGCTGTGCCCGACCGGCACAGCCTCGCCGACAGCACGAGCTTACCTACTCATCGGCAAGCCGACAACCGCTTCCCTGCATCCTCCGGTCCTCGCGCCCGGATCCAAAATGGCGCTGACCACGTGGTCGCGCCTAAACGTAGCCCTCTGACCAATCAGACCTTAGAGAGGGATATTTAAATCCCTAGCTCACCTCAGTACCTTGCCCTGTCGTGGTTTCCTGTTCCTGGCTTCCTGAGAGTGCTTTATCTTTGTGAATCTGATTTCCTGGTATCCTGACCTTGGCTTTTCCCTGGTTATTCTGAATTCTGGTTTCCCTGACCTGGCTTGTGTAAACGGTATTGTGTATTTTCTGGCTTCCTTGACCTCGGCTTTCCCTTTGACCATTCTCTGTCTCTAGCGTATTAGTCCAGCCATTCTAAGGTCCGGTTTACGCTCTGTCCTTTTATTTTCCTTTTCTTGCCTATGTATATGTTTACATAGTTTCTGCGTGCTGGACCACACTAGTAGTCGTGACACCTTTCTTCCCTCTTCCTTCTCTCTCTCTCTCTCTCTCTCTCTCTCTCTCTCTCTCTCTCTCATTGGACAGAGAGTAGGGAGAGGGGAGGGGAGAGGAGAAAGGTAATAACGGGTCCTTGAAGTTTTGAAGAGTTTTTCTCCCTTGCTAATGCTGCACTGTTTACCTAAAAGCTCTACTTGATGTCTGTATTAGACAGATGTCTCGAGATGGCTGGGTGTCTACGAGATGGGGTCTATCCAACAAGGGTGGACTAAGTCCTTGGAAGGATAGTTTTTTATGTGGGAATTCAGGGCTCACCTGAAAGGGAAACTGTCTTTTATTTATATTATATGTAATCTGTGAAGTCTTAAGGAGATGGAGGGGGAATTTACAATGGAACAATGCGAATATGGTTAGGTTTTTGTCTGTAAATGCTCAGGGATTGAACACGATGAACAAAAGATCTTTGTTATATAATAATTTGATAAAAGAAAAAGTTGATGTATGTATGATATAAGAAACACATTGGCACCAGAAAGAGAAATTAAACTGGGGAGGTAGGTGATATCCAACTATTATACATGCATCAATGCTGTTTAAGAAAAAAAGAGGAGTAGCTATAATAATCTCAAATAATGTCAAATGGGAGGCTCTATACCAGGAAATAGACCCAGAAGGAAGATTTATGATTTTGGTTGGTTTGATAAATTAGGTGAAATACACCATAGTTAACATATATCTGCCTAATGTTTCCCCAGTACCCCTTCTAAAAAAAATATTAGACAAATCAGAACAAGTTAAAACAGGGATCCATATTGTAGCGGGGGACATTAAATGCGTGCTAGACCCTCAGAAAGATAAAAAAAAGTGTTATGAACAATAAAGTATATAAATATGCTAGCTCATTGACAAAGACTATGAATAATTTCGACCTATTTGATGTTTGGCGGGTGTATAACCCGGAATTAAGAGATTATACACATCTATCTAGAGTGCACTTCACATACTCAAGAATTGACATGGTCTGGGTGAATTTAAATCTGGTGGAAAACTTGTTGAAAATAAAGATAGTAGAGAATGTATGGTCGGACCATAGTATGTATGTATTTGAAATACAAGATAGTTTCACAGGGAAGAATAATTCAACATGGAAATTAAATAATGATTTATTATATAATAATAACCATAAATCTAAATTAGAAATATTAATATAATGCTTTTCCAGGGAGAATGACCCCCTGGATTCATCATGTTTGACCACTCAGTGTACTTTCAAAGTGGTTCAGAGAGGTTACCTAATTAAATTAAATCATGAAGAAAAAACAAAGAAAAACATTTGGGGGAGTTATACATCCTCTTATACAATTTAACAACAGATAATAAGGTAGACCCCACATTAGAGAAAGCAATAAAAATCATAGAAACCCAAAAAAGTATTTCACAATGCTTAAATATCAAAATAGCAAAAAGTATTAATAAATTAAAACTAAAATTCTATTGTAGAGGGAACAAAACATATAGGATGTTGACTAACAAGCTGAGAAAACAGCAAGCTAACTCTCGTATAACAAAAATAGTTTATAACCAAAGGATACATATAAACCCAAAAGATATAGGCAATTGTTTTAAGGATTACTATGGAGATTTGCACAATCTTCCAGTAGAAACTTCTATAAATAAAATAAAGCATTATTTGGGAAGAACAAATCTTCCAAAAATTTACCAAACTCGGGCAACTAGGCTCAATAGCCTGATTAATGAGGCAGGAGTTTATACAGCTGTTTCTAAACTTCAGAAAGTTAAACCGCTGGGAACAGATTAATTTACCAACTTGTTTTTTCATACTTATAAACCCATATTAAGCAAACATTTGGCCCTAACTTTTAATAATGCGGTACAGAGAGGTAGCATTCCTGAAAAAATGATGATAGCAAATGTACTTCCTATTTTGAAGCAAGGAAGAGACCCTACGGTAGTTTCAAGCTATCGGCCCATTTCTTTAATAAATACAGATGTAAAAATATTCTGCCCGTCTTAAGGAAGTAATTAAGAAACTAATTCATAAGGACCAAATTGGTTTTATTCCTGGTAGATGGGTTGAGTCTAATACGAGAAGAATTATAGATATTATAGATAGCGCAAAAAAGAAACATATTCCCCTTCTATCTATAGCTGTAGATGCAGAAAAAGCCTTTGATAGGTTGAACTGGAAGTTCTTAGAATTAACGTTAGAATCATATGCTATTAAAGGCTGGATGTTAAACGGAATTATGGCATTGTATAAAAACCCCTCAGCTAGAACAGTTGGGCCAAATGTTTGCTCTGACTGGGTATCAATAAATAATGGGGTCAGGTAAGGCTGCCCACTGTCGCCATTGTTATACATACTCTCAATAGAACCTCAAGCAGAAAATATTAGAAAAAACTCAGGAATAAAAGGTTATAAGGTAAGAGATAATGAATTAAAAATCAGTCTCTACACAGACGACATTCTCCTGTCAATAACGGATCCCATAAACTCCTTGGATTCCTTGATGGGATAATTTAAGAAATATAGTCAGCTAGCAAATTATAAGTTAAACAATGATAAAACAATTCTGATGAGTATTGGGTTAGAAAAGGAGACTAGAGAGCAGATTAAACGTAAATATGATTTTGCATGGGCAACAAAGAAATTTGAATATCTTGGAGTATCGATCACTAAAAATATAGATAGAATGATTGAAGATTTTTTTTAAAATCTTTTGAAAACTACAAATTTATCACTTAAGGCTTGGAGAAACATGCAGATTTTGTGGTGGGGACGTATCAATGTTATCAATTCCTATATTATTCCTGAAGGGAATTATTTATTTAAAATGATACCCCTTAGAACCCCTGATAGTTGGTAGACACTAATGCAAAATAATCTGGAAAAACATATATTGATGAAGGGAAAAAAATAGAATTAGTAGGATAACTGTATCTTTAAAATCTACAGATGGGGCATTAAACTTCCCTAATGTAAGATTCATGTACTGGGTGAATATAATAGCCCACATATATGGAACTCAAATAGTAACAGCTATAGATGAGGGTTGGTTTAAAATCGAAATGGAGGGATTATGGTTGAAGACTCCAGAAGGTCTAATATGGAATACAAATAAAATAGAAAAAATGGATATAGACATTAACAATAACAAAATATGGGCACAGCTGTTCCCGGTTTGGGAAGAGATCAAAAGAAAAATAGTTCTCAAACATGCAATTTTTGATTCCTCAAGTCTGGGGATAATAGAAGCTAATGTTAAAGACATATCTCTAGTTAGGTGGAGAGAACGAGGAATATATAAGTTGTTTCAGTTATTATACCAAGATAAATTAATGTCATTTGAGTCTATAATTTTAAAATTTCAGCTATCTAATACTGAAAATTTTTCATATTTAAGAGTCAAATACTTCTTGCAGAAACATTTGATTTTAGCTACTAAAAAATCTTCAAAGTTATTGAAATCTCTTTTTTCAAATGAGGTAACTCCTAAGGCCTTAGCTAAGTCAATAAAAGTTATAAGAAATATAAACTATTCAATAAGTTTTCCTCAAAATAATAAATGGGAAAGGGATCTGAATTGCTTTTTAGATCAGCAAGAATGGTTTAATGCTATTAATACTACGCGCAAACAAGTTCAATGCTTGAATTTAGTTGAAATTCATTATAAAGTTATGTATAGGTGGTATCTGGTCCCAAACAGACTAGCACAGATGTATCAAAATGTTTCTGCGAGGTGTTGGAGATGTGACAGGGAGGAGGGGTCATATCTCCATAGATGGTGGAGTTGCCCAGGTATTCAGAACGCAATTGACCTACTTTATAAATTCATTAGAGATAAGACGGCGATAATGCTTGATAGGAAACCTGAAGTTGCACTATTGCATATGCACTGGCCAAATATGACATGTAAAAATGAGAGCTTCATAAATTATTGTTTTATCGCATTTAAAATTATACTTGCACGCAATTGGAAAAGCAATAAAGAATTGGCATGGGAACTTATTAAAGAACAAATATCGGTACAGATTAAGATGGAAAAAGATTTAAGCATTCCATTTTTAAATGCTCCAAAAAGACAGGTTTTCTGGCAAGAATAGGCTACCAAAATGCAATAATGTTTAGATCTAAGGAGAAATGAAAAGGTTAACTGTAACGGATCCACTGGCACCCCGACTTGGTACCTCTGTTAATGGATGCTCCTAGCGCTTCCCGAGGCCTCCAAGCACTCTAGCCGACACCACAATCACCAAATCAGAGAAGCATATGAATCCTCTCAAGCCTCTGAATGCTGTAGACAGTTGAATAGGAACCATACGAATAGGTTTGCACTCCTAGCAGTCAAACTGGAACAGCATGCAATAAATCCTTCCCCCAATAATGAGACGACACTTCACTTTGAGGGTAAAACAGGAACTCTGGACTGGCTCATCCAGCCTGGCTTTTATTACACTTGTACACTTACAGGCCACACCCAGGGGGAGGCATAAAATAACCAATCACATACATGGTTCAGCCCACACATCCCCTCCCCTCAGATAACATTAACCCCAATTATCCGGTACACTTTTCCAGCCAAGTTCTGGATGTACCCCAAAAACAGGGGGTACACCTTTAAATCCAGCATCGCTGGATAGCCCTTATTCAGGGGGGAAACATATCCAAAATTCAAGTCATTCGGATGAACAGTTCGGGAGATATGGGGTTCCAAAGATTTGACCGACTGCATGGGTAAAGTATCCGAAAACAGTTCCATGCATTTTGGCCCTGCGGCCGGTCACAGAAAAGGGAATGAAACAGACGAATTACTGGTGTTATAGAGACTAAGGGGGATTCGCATGAATCCCCTAGTTCGTGAGTTTCTTTCTACCGAACGGCGGGCCATTCGGTAGTTTCCCCACGAAATCCTGGAAGTCTGGAGGTCTCAGCGGTGTTTGCCTAGTCGAGTGTCCGATTTCAGTTTCAGACACTCGATGGCAAAACACCGCTGTTCGGTAGTTTAAGATGGCCGCCGCCACGTGTTCGGCTCCCGAATGGCGGCCACCCAGAGGACACAGACCACACTGCACTGATTGCCAATTACCCGTTTGCAACATTGTTGCAAAAGGTAATTGGAGGCACACTCATTCCTGGGTGGTCTGGTTGTTCGGTAGTTTCACTCAATATACTGAATGGAGTGATTCTACCGAACAATCAGTGGATGCTGCATACAAATCACCCAGGATAAACTTAACACATATATAAATACATATATAATATTACAGGCAGTACACTAGAATATGCTTCACAGTCTTAAAGGGACAGTAGTCCCAAAAGTCCCAATGTGTCCATAGATGCTGTTAAAAGGGCCAGTAGCAGCAATATACAGTACAATATGCCCCAAATAACCCAGGGGCCATAGTCAGTAGGTAGGAGGCTAGCAAACAGGCTTCTCCAGGGCCCAGTGGCGAGGTTGGTTTCGCCACATTTCTCCCCTTTTCCAAACAGACTAACAGGTTACCTGACCTCTTGCCGGTCAGTGCCCTTGTTAGTCCAGCAGCCCACCCACAAAACAGAAACAGCAGTATAGCCCACCCACAATAAATGGTTACTACACCTGAGTAATGGAAAAACTTGTCCAGGTCCAGGTGCCTCACCACGGCTGTGTGGGGTACTGGTAGGCTGTTTTGGTGGGTTGCTGAGTGGGCCGAGACCAGCGGTACTCTGCCCTGGTGCCAGCACTACTACGGGAGTAGTCTGGTTGGAGCCTGGTTGCTGGAGACCGACTGTCTCCCCTTTAGACACATAGCTCCGCTGTTGGAGGGGGAGACCGACTGTCTCCCCTTTGGCTAAGCAGCCTTGTTGCTGGGGAACAGGACTGACTGTCCTTACACCCTGTGCGGTAGGTGCAGAGACCACAGTCCCATCTGCACAGTTGTGGGGCTTACAGTCTCCCCCTGGTACATTAAGCTGCCGCTGGGGAGAGGTGGTAACCAGCTCCTCTCCCATTAGAACACTCTGCCGCTGGGGAGAGGAGGTAACAATCTCCTCTCCCATGCATACTTTCAGTCTTTGTGGAGGGAGACCGACTGTCTCTCCTCCCAATGCAGTGTCCTGCTGCTGGGGAACGGAGACTGGGCTCTCTATTCCCAAAAAAATCACGCTGCTGCTGGGGGGTAGGACCAACTACCTCTGCCCCCTGTAACTCAGCCTGCCGCTGGGGAGGGAGGACGCTGCTCTCCTCTCCCTGCACTTCACACTGCCTTCCCGGCATATCACTCTGCTGCTGGGGGGTAGGACCAACTACCTCTGTCCCCTGTAACTCAGCCTGCCACTGGGGAATGGAGACTGGGCTCCCAATTCCCTGCAATTCACACTGCCGCTGGGGAATGGAGACTGGGCTCCCAATTCCCAACAAATCACACTGCCGCTGGGGAGGGAGGACAGCCCCTTCAGCTCCCTGTAACTTGGGCGCAGAGACCACGGTCCCATCTGCGCTGGTGTGGGGCTTACTGTCTCCCCTTGGTGCGCTAAGCTGCCGCTGGGGAGCGGGGATAACAGGCTCCTCTCCCTGAACCGTAGACTGCCGCTGGGGAGGAAGGACGACACCTTCAGCTCCCTTTTTGTCTGCTAGGTCCTGCAGGAGCTCTGCCGTTGATTTCCTTATGGACTGCACAGTTTTCTCCGAGGGGTTGGGTCCAAAGAAAGCCAGCCGTATGGCAACCAGTCTTTCCAAAAACTCCTGAGTGTAGCCAGGCGCCATGCTTGCTCTGCTGAAGTTGCTTCTTTTGTGGATAGGGGCGCTGTACGGGTACTAGCGTTGCCCTCCCTTTGCAATCCAAACGAACTGTGTCTCCGAGCTGCTTTACCTCACACTAGGACGCCATCCCACCGCTGCCACCAATGTAACAGATCCACTGGCACCCCGACTTGGTACCTCCGTTAATGGATGCTCCTAGTGCTTCCCGAGGCCTCCAAGCACTCTAGCCGACACCACAATCACCGAATCAGAGAAGCATATGAATCCTCTCAAGCCTCTGAATGCTGTAGACAGTTGAATAGGAACCATACGAATAGGTTTGCACTCCTAGCAGTCAAACTGGAACAGCATGCAATAAATCCTTCCCCCAATAATGAGACGACACTTCACTTTGAGGGTAAAACAGGAACTCTGGACTGGCTCATCCAGCCTGGCTTTTATTACACTTGTACACTTACAGGCCACATCCAGGGGGAGGCATAAAATAACCAATCACATACATGGTTCAGCCCACACATCCCCTCCCCTCAGATAACATTAACCCCAATTATCCGGTACACTTTTCCAGCCAAGTTCTGGATGTACCCCAAAAACAGGGGGTACACCTTTAAATCTTATTCAGGGGGGAAACATATCCAAAATTCAAGTCATTCGGATGAACAGTTCGGGAGATATGGGGTTCCAAAGATTTGACCGACCGCATGGGTAAAGTATCCGAAAACAGTTCCATGCATTTTGGCCCTGTGGTCTGTCACAGAAAAGGGAATGAAACAGACGAATTACTGGTGTTATAGAGACTAAGGGGGATTTGCATGAATCCCCTAGTTCGTGAGTTTCTTTCTACCGAACGGCGGGCCGTTCGGTAGTTTCCCCTCGAAATCCTGGAAGTCTGGAGGTCTCAGCGGTGTTTGCCTAGTCGAGTGTCCGATTTCAGTTCCAGACACTCGACGGCAAAACACCGCTGTTCGGTAGTTTAAGATGGCCGCCGCCACGTGTTCGGCTCCCGAATGGCGGCCACCCAGAGGACACAGACCACATTGCACTGATTGCCAATTACCCGTTTGCAACATTGTTGCAAACGGTAATTGGAGGCACACTCATTCCTGGGTGGTCTGGTTGTTCGGTAGTTTCACTCAATATACTGAATGGAGTGATTCTACCGAACAATCAGTTGAATGATGCATACAAATCACCCAGGATAAACTTAACACATATATAAATACATATATAATATTACAGGCAGTACACTAGAATATGCTTCACAGTCTTAAAGGGACAGTAGTCCCAAAAGTCCCAATGTGTCCATAGATGCTGTTAAAAGGGCCAGTAGCAGCAATATACAGTACAATATGCCCCAAATAACCCAGGGGCCATAGTCAGTAGGTAGGAGGCTAGCAAACAGGCTTCTCCAGGGCCCAGTGGCGAGGTTGGTTTCGCCACATTAACACTCCCTGAACACATAAAAATCCCTCTCTCCTTTAGACTTCACAGATTTAGGTTTTTGATATGTATGTTCAATAAGAATATAACCTAAGGAAGATATATTATATTGTTGTATGTTTTTTTATGTGTGTTATAGTGTCTTAAGTGTATATTTGTAAAAATTGAATAAAATAATTTATACTACAAAAAAAAAAAATTCTAACTTATTTTGTGTTCTAGATTGTAAGCTTATGGGCAAGGTTCTCTTCTTTTGTTTCATTGTAGATAATTATTTATCCCCTGTTTTATAACCTTTAACAAACAATTGAGTTGGAAAAAAAGTGTGAGTACATTTCAAGCATGTTCAATCTTGAATCTTATTTTCCGACTCCCATTTAGTGCCCATTAGGGGGTCTGAAGTATCTCAGTGAGAGTAAACATGGTTGTTGCCTTTTCTTTTAGGTAATTCATGGCTGTATTGTGTTAACAGGTGAAAAGTCAGCAGACTCTGCCTAAGTAGATTTAAAAGCTGGAACATTCAGGAGATACCAGCAGCTCCATGTGCATAATTCAGTTCAGTTTGTTACTTGCACCCTTGTAGCATGCCTGAAATGGAGAAGCATGGGTAGTTATGTCCATTGTTTTCCAAAACTCCATCTGCATTCTTACAGTCCGCCATGTCCCCCGGCCCAAAACTGAAATTTTCATCACAGGAGGACACTTTCTCTCCCACACTTTCATTTACTATCTTCTCCTCTTTCACTTTACATTTCACTCCTTTTTTCTCTCACTATTTCTCTCCCACACTATCTTCTTATCACTTCTTCTTTCTCCAGGCTCTCTCCATTATTTATCTGCTGTGTCACTGTAAAACGAATCCCCTTTTCTTACATTTTCCCTTTCACTCCCTCTCTTTCCTCTCTCTTTCTTTCTCACACTTCTAACCATTCTATAACTATCTTTCCCTCTTCCTGTCTTCCTTTTCTCTCTGTCTTTCTTTCTCATAAGAGTTTAGATACTACCACCACATTTTAGAGACTAGCACAATCATAGATAATCGATGCAATTTAAACATTCAGAGAATATGATAACTCTGAAAGTAGACAACAGCTTTGAGCAATACAATAGCTTAAAGAAACACATGAGTGCAAATCGTTTGCAAACCCATTTTAAAAGCTATACATTCTATACCAGTCTAATGAAAGGCAGTGCTTGCTCTTAAATTAGTCCCAGCTCGGGTCTCAAAACAGTTTTTACTCACTTGTGCTATTACAGGGAGAACCTGTACCATTTGTATATCAGATTAATGCCGCCCATGCAAGCAGTCCAGATCTGAAGTGCCTGCAAGTGCCTCCTGCATGAGAGATACAGCAAACCAGGATGATTGCTTTGACCTTCTTTGCACTGCATCAGCGAGATGTAGCTGATACCCTTCTAAGCACAGTGAGTATGGGGTCAACATCTGAATTTCCCCTTTAACTTATTGAGACCCAAAGCAAATGCATTGAAGCAAAAACTGAATATATGAGAACTGTGAGAGTAAGCAAAATCTTTGAGAAGCTCTTGAGTAATCCCCACTCAAGTCTCAAACTAGTTTTTGGTCAATTGTGCCAGTTTAATATAACAAATAAAAATGCCCATAAGTGCAGTCCAGATCCAAAATGCAAATCCCCTCTGCAAGAGAGACACAGCAACTGCAGATGATCGTCTCAGGATCAATAGCTAACCAAAATGCAAGCTATTGATGTTTCTTAGCTTGTGCCCATTCCCTGAGTTTTTACATTCTCTGTTTGTGTTGCAACTCAACATGCAGTACCACCACATCCTGGGAATGTAATTGTGCATACTGCCACTGTAGATTTTCAACATTGCTTTCTCAATTGGTATTTATTCATGATAAAGTGTTTTATACCATGGAGGTAATGAATCATAATCATATTTTGCAATATTATTTTTGTCAATCTTTTTTTTTTATCAAGATAGAAGAGTATCAGACAATATTCATACATCAGTGACAGTGTCAAACAAATAATGGCATTAAATATCACAGTGGTGTATACAGACAGACACCGATTGCACGTCAATGTAACATAACTGTGCAGTAAGTGTCACTGGAGAGGGATCTAGCCGTTTTTTTGTTTTTATAAGTAATATAAATACATTGGTAGAGATGACTTGTGCCTCAGAAAAAGGAACCCTTATCATCTAGCTCCCACAGAGCTTGGGTAATAAGAAAAAAGAAGGCTAAGTCTAGAAGACAAAAGAAATGTATAGGGAGCATAAAGTAATTCCGCAATTTTGTACATTTACAAAAAGGAACCCTTATCAGCTAGCTCCCACAGAGCTTGTGTAATAAGAAAAAGGTTCTGCATTAGACATTGCCTACTTAAGGCAGGGGACTTAAGCCTGTAGATTAAGAAGTTCCTTAACCCCTGGAGTTTAAGAGGTGGTGGGGTGGTTAGATTAAACTTGGACTACCAAACTAGGTGATCAAAAAATACAAACAGGGAATGATATCGAGTGAGCTAACCACTTAAAATGCTTAGAGAAGGAAAAATAAATAAATAAATAAATAAATAAAACTTTGGTAATTATCTGAAAAGTAAGGAAACATTTAACTATCCTAACAGGAGGAGCCATTTTGCCTCACAGGACTATATCAGTCCAGAGAAGATGAGCCCAATGAGGTGAAAACTGCAACATTAACCACATACCATTGATGAGCAGGCTTGGCCGAATTGCTTGAGGTAGAAGAAGGTGAAAGGAGCAATTGCAGAAACGTGTCAGCCTCTGACATGGATGTCAGCTGATAGCATTGGCTAGCCTTCTTGGCTATGAGAGTCCTAGGGTATCTCCATTTATAGGTAATGGAAGCAGCCTGTAATCGCAAAGTCACCTCCTTCAGTGATGCTTGTCACTGCAATGTTGGGCGACTTAGGTCCTGGAAAAAGGTCAATGAGTATTCATCAAAATGTGTGGTGTTTGACCCCTGACTGCTTTCAGAAAGACTTCCTTGTTAATATGTGACTAAAAGCACAGTATAACATCTTTAGGCATTCAGGATTTTGGAAGTTTACTGCCTTGGTAAACAAAATGCAGAGATGGTCCCTTTGCGTGTTTGGGTGTCTGAGTAGCAGAGAGCAGCCTCCGAATAAATTGCAGCAGTTTAGCCAAATCTATGGTGTCGGGGATCCCCAATACCTTCAGGTTGCATTGTCACGCGTTATCCTCCAGCTGACCATTCTTAGCACTGAGTTGTGCATAAGTGGTGTTGCTTTCCATTAATTGTGTTGTATTCCTATCTTGTTTGATTAGCAGATGATGTATATCTACTTCAGTGGCTCTAATCCGGCCCGTCAGCGTGCCCACAGCACTGCCAGTTCAGAGGAGCAGATCCAAATCCATGACCATTGTAGTAAGGTCAGATTTTAAACCCAATAAGGGTTTGGGATGCCACTGGAGCTGGAGATACTGGGTGGAGATGGAGCTTCCATAAGGTCTTGGTCCTCATCTTTCAAGGCTGAAATTGAACCTAAGGGCGAACCTGAGGTCCACCATCTTAGGCCTACATGTCTGGGATAGAAGCAGGTCAATATCTCTGGTTTGTCCCTCACTAGGTCCTCAAGATTTTCAGGAGTGTTTTCCCAAAATGATCTACTGAAAGCCACAAACCTTCATGAAATCAAATCTTTCCAGGATCGGTATATAAATGATATTCAGCGGGAGCTGAGGTGTCATGTGCCTGATCAGCTCTCTGGTTAGCTCCACCCTCTACAATATTCTTTTAACTTAAATTTTTTTTTTTAAATATGGCAGATTTTGAACTATGTTTATTCAATTAGGACAACTGCATAACTTGTAATTTGTTCTCATTTAATCTGGTTATTCACCATCCTCCTTAATGTATTCAATAAACTTGTGCATTCGGTTTCAAACTGCAATTTGTAAGAATTTTGGGCAATTTGCAGTTTGTCTGGATCCCCAAACTCCAAAATACTACACTGAACAAAATTATAAATGCAACACTTTTGTTTTTGCCCCCATTTTTCATGAGCTGAATTCGATTCACAGGCAACAGCTCTGGTGAACATTCTTGCAGTTAGCATGCCAATTGCATGCTCCCTCAAAACTTACGACATCTGTAGCATTGTGCTGTGTGATAAAACTGCACATTTTAGAGTGGTCTTTTATTGTGGCCAGCCTAAGGCACACCTTTGCAATAATCATGCTGTCTAATCAACATCTTGATATGCCACACCTGTGAGGTGAGTGGATTATCTTGCCAAAGGAGAAGTGTTCACTAACACAGATTTAGACAGATTTGTGAACAATATTTGAGAGAAATAGGCCTTTTGTGTACATAAAAAAAGTCTTAGATCTTTGAGTTCAGCTCACGAAAATTGCAGGCAAAACCAAAAGTGTTGCGTTTATAATTTTGTTCAATGTATTTGGACAAATCACAAACCCCAAAAAATGGAAAGTGGAAGAAACTGTTTCATTTGTTTTGTGATTTGGAGTTCCGTCAGTTGTGCTAAAAAAAGATGATTGATGGAAAAAAAAAATAAAGATGATTGACAGTTAGGAAACAACCACTAAATGTTGGCGTTATTCACAGATCAAGTGAGAAGTGACTAATAGAGGGAAAAAATAAGGAGCAGTAAAATTATATATTTAATAAAAATATATAATATATAAATATATACTTTTTTCTTACTGCTTTTCTTTTTTTTCCCCTCTACTGGTTACTTCTTCTCGCTTGATCTGTGAACCAAATGTTGGGAATATGCCCCGAATCAGTGTACTGCAGAGTATATATATATACAAATTTGCAATATACTGGCCAGTTTTTGTACCCTTTTGGTTTGTTCCAATTGTTTTCCATGAATTATCTGCATATATAAGATGCATCCAAACTGAAATGGACAAATCCCTCAGGGTCCAAAACTTTTTTGTTTGTTTTCTGACAAATCACCTTTTTGTGTCATGCACAAGTCTAGTATTTAATGTTCTTCTTAGCTGCACTCAGATCAGACTATTACATTTGATCTCTTATTGTGCCATCTACAATATACTGAAATATTTCAGTATGTGCAATGCAAAGTCATTAATAAGAACATTTATTTGAAAAGCACCAAGGTTACAGCCCTAGAATACTTCACTAACCCTTTTGTACAGTTTCACAATTTCTATATGTTCTCTAAATATGATGCTTTCTTTTTTGTCTGTCTACCTACAGATGAAAACTTTCCCATTCACATTAAGAGTAAGTTATCTGCAGTTATACCTATGGGAATGATATATGCTGGATTGCATGAGCAAAAGGTGTGAAAATGTATTTGCCTGCAACACAAAATATGAATTAAATGCATACTTTAAAAAATCATCAATTTTTTCGATCATCAAACTGTGCTTGTTACAGCTATGATTTAATATTTTTGGATACATTTTTCAAATATTTTTGATAAATTGTTAAAATTATTTTAATATTATGAAAAATATTTTAATGTTGTACTATTTTGATATATTCTTTGATATATGTATATACTTTTGTATTCTTGATATATTTTTGATATTTTAAAATTTTGAAAAAAAATAATTTTAAAAGTTTACCGAAAAATATTAAATCATACGAAAAGCTTATCCAATAACATTAAAACAAGGCATAAGTGTCAAACTTTAACTAGAATTTCCGCATAGTGAGTTTTGGACATAGGAAATTAATTTTAAAAAACAAACTGAAGGCATTTCCTTACTTTTTTGGGAAATCAATGCTTGCTTGGACTCCATATTACTTTCTTCAGACATTGCTAGGTAGAAAATATTCCAGAGCAACAAAGATTATCGAAAGGGGAATTTGAAGAAAAAAAAAAAACACGCAACATTTCATGTGTATCTCAACTAAAGTGCAAAAACTGTCAAAGTTTAGTTTTATTTTTGTAGATTACAAGGGCTTGACTAGGGACATTTAGGCCAATGTAGCAAAACTGAAGAATTCTCAAAACTTTCAATGCTGTAGTTAGTTCTCATCTTTTTTATGGCAATTAAATAAAGTTCATTATTATATAGGAAATGGTAGTTAACATTGATCTGTTTGAAGTGGAACAGTAAATTTGTGGTTTTCAATAAGCCATATACATGCTCATTTTGTTGATGACTGCTGTTGGGCATTACTGGATGTGTAGTTCATCACTAGAAAGTTCCCTCTAGATTACACCAAATCCAACTGAAGTTCCAGTTGCTGGAGAAAGATGTCATTACTCCTTCTATGTTATAGGGAATCACATTCTTCTTAAATCCAGATATAACTCCAAATACATTATCGGCTTTTGCCAGGTAAGGTTGGTAAAAAAAAAATCATTTTCACTGTAGTAATTGAGCTGGAAAAGAATATTTGATATATCACTTTTAATAATCTTACATATGACCAGTTCTTGAAGCTATTTTGTACTGATGCCTGCTTTGCTGGGACCTTGGTGAAAATTCAGATAAAATACCATAAAAAGGAATTGTGTCTTACTGTAGTTGTTGAGCTTCTCAACTTTTTATTCTAGCTAAGAATTTTCTTTTTTCTTTTTTCTTTTTTTGCTTTTCAACTGTCTGGTGTGTGTCACTTGGTAACATCCATCTTATTTTTTGGCACTTACAGATGCTATTTTTAGTAAGAGTGAAAGGAAAGTGAAAAAAAAAAAACACCATTTAACAATAGTTAATCAACCATAATGAATATAATTAAATATACAAGTGTAGTCATTAGTTAATTAATTACTTTCCTGGAATAATCAGTGTGGTACATGCAGTGATTCTCAAATAATATTCAACCCAGGACACCAAAAATCAAACAATAGTAACAGATTGGTTGTTTATTTTGTTATTTCTTGTAAAACTCTTATTATCGGAATTGCAAGAACAATTTTTTTATTTTATAATTCACATCCTCTGACAGAGTACAGGCTGAAAATGAGTCTGACTCCAGTAATGCCATGCACAGATTTTATGGGAGGAGGGAGTAACTATCACTATGGAAGGAATTCTATGTTCCTCATTCCCTGTTCATCATTCCTTTTCTCCAATCAACTGATTGAACTGATGGAGTAACCTTCACTATCGGAGAAGTAATAGTTAACCTTTATTATAAATATTATACCGAATTCATGTTCCAAATAAAAACAAAAATCTAAATGAATATGGTTCACTGTTATTTTCCTAATATGTGCAGTCCAAATGAAATATAAAATATTTACAAAATTGTAGTCACTGTAAAAAACTGATTTATTGTGTTGTATTTGCCAAAGTGCAGTTAAGTTATCGTAAAAATATACTTTGCCTTTAAATTATCTTTTTGATGAGATCCACCTCATGTCGGGATCCCTTACCTTTCCTCCTTTATGTGCCCCGGCGACGCTGCATGCTCGGGAGTTAAAGGTGAATTTGCAGAACAGCTTTCAGTTCAAAGTGGCGACACAAAAATTACATGTGCTATGGTAAACAGGGGTTCTATCGCCCATAAATCATACTCAAGTATGATGTGAGCCAATAGGAATTAAGTTTAACATATAAATGCTCACCTCTCCCATTCCAAGTTTCCCTATTGTGGTTCTAGCAGCCCAAGAGTGCATTCCTTGTGTCTCATATTTCTGGCTTTTGACTTTTGTCCATTATCTCTTTTATTGTCTCTTTTAAGTCAAATCTTTGACTTTGGCTGGGTACCTTGTTTATCCATATTTCTCCTGTTCTTGAGCTCGGCTTTCCCATCTGACTATTCTATTGTTTACCCGACCATTCTAAGGATCAGCTTATGACTTGTCTATTTGTTGTGTTAGTCGTGTAAGTTTTTAGGTATTGGTTAACATACTGAGCTTAACACCTTAAATGTTGGAGACTCCTTGGAAGAAAAAATAAAACATATATCAATGTATATAAAAGTAAAATGCATTACATAAAAAATAACATTATAGAGGCATACTAAATACAATTAATGAGTAGAAATGATAAACAATGAACAGTTGCCCAGTGTTGTGTGACTGTTAAAGTCCTTTCTAATCTAAATGTTGACATTGACATCAGCTCTGAACTCATTGAAGTCCCTACTTCCTTTTTCTAGTATATTATATTGTGTCCACTACATGTTCAAGTACAAAATACAAATTAAATATTTGCTTATTTGAGTACAAAAATGCTAACAGGGCTCTCAGAAAATCTATGCAACATGCCCTTATATAAAAGGAATTCTGCCAAGTAAAACAAATCATGTTTTTTTTTTCATTATTATTCCAATATATAATTTTGCTAATTAATATAAGTATTGAAGTGGAAATCAATCAATAAATTGATTATTTTGTGTATCTGCCCCTGGCCAAATTAAAGAAACAGTGTGTGCACGCTCCCTGAAGTAATTCACACCAGACAAGTTTCAGGTTAATGAAAAACTTGAGGAATGTTTATTAGAGGGGGTGGCATGCCCCTTATATAGCAAAATTACATCATGAGCATTGTCAGAGATAACATAGAATTTTACATCAATAATTGGTTAGGGGTTAAGTGGCTGATTCATTGCTCGTCCTACCGGGTGTGATGTCACTGGCATCTTGCGAGTCTCCCCCAGATTCCAGCGCCTTCTTGTTAGTGAGGGTATTATTCGATGACTAAGGGAAACTCCCTGGCCCTAGCGGACACTTTAGGTTATTCAGGTAAATCATATATGAAATTATAAATGCTGATTAGGAACTATATAAAGTAAATAGACATTTTACTAACTAAAAAAATAAGAGTAATATTTTATGTCCACAACAGTCCCCCCTTAAACAGGCTATTTACTAGGAAGATATGTCCATAATATATGTCCATAATATGATATGTCCATAATATATCCCTAATTGGCTGCAGCTCATCTGTCTTAACAAGCCTCGAACGCTTCACTCCGTGGGTATCCCGCAGTGGCTAACACACTACTTCTCCCACGAGAGACTTCTGCCCGTAGATACCGACGCTATCCCTACACTATCCCTAGAGGAATGCAGTTGTCTGTTTGAACTGATGAGACTGGAGGGGTGTCACATTCTGTGTCATTGACGTCTTGGTTTAAAAATGTGGGAATTGTGTTATCAATGGTTTGTCCTACTGTCTTCTGTAAGAATTTCTGTATGCAAGGTAATACACAGCAAGTCAGAAAGAGAAAGAGGACTGTAACGGTGAGGACCGCCATTCCAACCTGGAACAAGGTCTTTTGCCATCCATTTATCCATCCAAACCATCTATCCCATGTATTGGGGACCCCAGAATTCTTTTGTAATTCGTCGGAGAGACTGTCCAATTTCTCTATTGCCATAGTCACCTTCCCATTGGGTCCAGTATTGTCAGGGATAAAGATGCAACATGTCATGGTATCAGGGAATATGTTACATAAACCCCCTTTCTCTGCTAGAATCATATCTAGGGTCATCCTATTTTGAAATGTCATTTGGGAGGTAGCTTGCAACTGTTCTGCCAGGCCCTGTAGGGCATCTCTAATGTAATTAACAAACTGTTGCTGATTATAGTAAATATAGTTAATCCAATTTACATTCTTATTAGCAGTGATTAGTGAGACCAGGGATTCAAACCCTGCTGCTACCTCATCTCTAGCTTTAAACTCGTTAGGCACCCCCCTTGGCACCCCGATGGCATCAATATAAACATGTGGGTCAAAACTCCCACAGAGGGGGATTTCTCTTTTAACTCGGAAATATTTGTGTGGGGAATCAAGTGGGCCTTGATGATTATCTGAGATGATATGGATGGGCATTATGGCCTTGGTCAGGGTACACTCTCCGCACCACAGGCCCGCTAATTGGGATCCGCATAGCCAATAAATGTCTCCAACTGATTTGGCATGATTGACCAATAACGTCATGGGTGGGTCATGATAGGTAGCACAATAGCCAGGCGGGAACTTGCCCATGAACTTACCAGTATTTTTATGCACTGTGTAACAGGTGTAATTACCTGGGTATACTGTGACTCCATCAGGCGGTCTAACGTTTCCCTGGGTGATGGGATACACCCTCTTCCATGATTCACATGTTGATGAGTTAGTGGTTGATTGCACATATAGGCATAGAAAGCACAATTCAACATCAGGAAGTAGATTGAGGGGTACTGTACCCAAATGGGGTCTAGCCCCACCACATACATAACAGTTAGTCTTGTTGTGTGAATTAGCATTATATCTCATCCATTCCAACCATAGGTTAGTATCTGAGAACCCGGTTTCTACTGCCATTGTGTCTTCAAAAGTAGGATTGGCAATGGCAACCATGTCCTTCAAAGTCTTAATGTGAGGTTTCAGTGGATTGACAGTCATGTGAGTAGTACCTACCCAGTCAGGTGATGTGAGCATGTCTTGTAAATAAAAAGTTCCCAATTGATTATGTGAACCACCTCCCTCCCAATACATACCCATTACATACTCCCCAGCATCCCCTGGGCTGGGATGTTCTATGTTAAAGGTGAGTTTCATCGGGGTTGACCCTGCAGGTTTAAACAGTGTCATTCTATACAACAAGGACTTCCCATTGCTGTCAACTCTGTCTAGGGCACATTGGGAAGGAGGAAGCTCATAGTTCAGCGGGGGTGGCTTCCTCTGGATCAGGTACTTTCTTACAATGTGAAGCGTGTATCCAGGAACTCTTTCTGGCCAACTTTACTGAAGTAGCCGTAGTCAGTAGTACTTGGTAAGGACCATCGAACCTTGGTTCAAGAGTGTGTTTCCTGAGGAATTTCTTGACCATAACCCAGTCACCAGGAAGTAACTTGTGGGTGCCTGTGTTTGACTCTGGATCTGGAATAGAAGAAAACACTTGGGCATGGATTTTGGTCAAGGCATTAGAGAGAGCAGTTACATAGTCTACCATAGCATCTGACTGAATCTGAAGCTGCTGAGGAAAATAACAGCCTAACCTAGATGCTGTACCGAACAAAATCTCATAAGGAGACAGACTGAATTTCCCCCTCGGGGTATAGCGTACACTGAACAGAGCTAAGGGAAGACTCTCGGGCCAAGGCATGTTAGTCTCCTGGGCCATTTTTTAGCATTTTGGCTTTCAACTTGCCATTCATGCGTTCTACCTTACCGCTACTCTGTGGATGATAGGGTGTGTGAAAGGCAAGGGTCACCCCCAGTGCTGTCCCCCAGTGCTGTCACTTTCAATTACTTCTGGAACTCCGTACCGGCATACAATTTCTATAAGGAGTAGTTTTGTTGTGGTTTTGCTGTAAGGTTAGTTACTGGGAAAGCTTCCGGCCAGCCTGAGAACATGTCCACTATAACCAGTGCATATTCGTACTGACCACTCTTTGGCATTTGAATATGGTCAATCTGAATCCTCTGGAAGGGGTAATACAAATACAAAGAAAGGGGTGTAGGTAGGGGTAATTTATTTTTGGGAGGGGGTGACTAGGGGTTTGGGGACCCCTAGTCACCTGGGGGGGATTTTTATTTATGGCCCCCACCCACCGCTCAAGGTGACCCTTGTCTAAATACCTGCAAAAAAAGACATTTGATGTCTTCTTTCTTCTAAAATCTTCTTTTTTCAGACCCAAAAAAGGCCAAATAAAAATCCAGAATAACCAACGCACTTTAAAAAAAAAAAAAAAGAGAGAGAGAGAGAGCAAAAAGGAGGAGGCAACATCAAGGGAAACTTGAGCTTGCACAGCTGAGGGCCCAGGAGCAAGGAGACCAGTAACAATATTGCGGGGAGTGACCATCTGTGACGTAAAAGGATGGAAGCCTGAGGCTGCCGGGGAGACACCCACAGCATAGGGTGGCCCCAAAGCGGCGGACTCATCCGAGCCAACCACCATGAGTGGATAACTGGGATCTGCGTCGGGGGAGTACGGGACGAGGGCCATGGAGGAGGCAGGGGTGGGGGCAGGTTGGGCTATGTGTGAGAGACGAGCAGACAGGGCAGAGGCGAGAACAGACAATGGATCAGAAGGAACAGGAGTAGGTATGGGAGGAGTGAGGGAAGGAGGAGTAGGAGGGACGGGAGTAGTGGGACGGACTAAGGTAGAAAGGGCAGAGAGGAGAGATGATAGGTCAGTGGGAGGAGGACTAGAAGGAATATCGGAAGTTGTAGTGGGAGGGACAGGAGTAGTGGGACGGGCTAAAGCAGAGAGAGTAGAGAAGAGAGATGATAGGTCGGTGGGAGGAGGACTAGAAGGAATGACAGAGGGTGTAGTGGGAGGAACAGGAGTAGTGGGACAGGCTAAGGCAGAGAGGGTAGAGAGGAGAGATTATAGGTCAGTGGGAGGAGGGCTGGGAGAGGTAGGAAGAGGATCGGGGACGGAAGGGACGTCAGGAAGTGTAGGGGGTGGTGTGGGGTTAGAGGGATGTCCAAGAATGGCGGAAGTAGTAGAAGGAGAGACAGGAGGAGGAGTGGTAGGACGGGCCGAGGTGGCAGAGATAGCAGAGAGAAGTGACGAAACATTAGTAAGGGGAGGAGCAGGGGGAAGTAGCGAAGAGGAGGAGACATCAGAAGGTGGGACAGGAGTTAATGGGACAGGATCGGGGATGGGGGAAGGAGGGACTGACGGGAGAACAATCGGAATAGGTGGAGACAACGGGAGGGGACAGGGAGGCGGTGGGGATGAAGGGACATCGGAGGAGACTAGGGGGTGGGGGCCCTGAGCGGTGGGTGGGGGCCCTAAATAACAATAAGGGGGGGACCTATTGTCCTCCCCCCGGCCACACCCTCAGGGGTGGGGCAATAAATAAAAATTGGGGGGTGGGACCTAATGTCCTCCAGCCGGCCCCCACCCCTGAGCGGTTGGTGGGGACCCTAAATAAAATTTTAGGGGGGACCTAATGTCCTCCCTCCGGCCCCCACCCCTGCACGATGGTTGGTGGGCCCTAAATAAAAATATGGGGGGACCTAATGTCCTCCCCCATTAACCCCACCACTGAGCGGTGGGTGAGGGCCATAAATAAAAATTGGGGGGACCTAATGTCCTACCCCTGGCCCCCACCCCTGAGCGGTAGGTGGGGGCTGTAAATAAAAATTGGAGGGGACCTAAGGTCCTTCCCCCGGCCCCCACCCCTGCACGGCGGGTGGGGGCCCTAAATAACAATAAGGGGGGACCTAATGTCCTCCCCCCAGTCCCCACCACTGAGCTGTGGGTGGGGGCCATAAATAAAAATTGGGGGGGACCTAATGTTCTCTCCCCAGCCCCACCCCTGTGCGGCGGCCCTAAATAACAATAAGGTGGGGGAACCTAAGGTCCTCCCCCTCGGCCCCCACCCCTGCGCGACGGGTGGGGGCCCTAAATAACAATAAAGGGGGACCTAATGTCCTCCCCCCGGCCCCCACCCCTGAGCGGTGGGTGGGGGCCATAAATAAAAACTGGGGGGGGACCTAAGGTCCTCCCCCCGGCCCCACCCCTGCGTGGCGGGTGAGGGCCCTAAATAACAATAAGGGGGACCTAAAGTCCTCCCCCTCAGCCCCCACCCCTGCGCGGCAGCCCTAAATAACAATAAGGGGGGACCTAAGGTCCTCCCCCCCGGCCCCCACCCCTGTGCGGCGGGTGGGTGCCCTAAATAAAAATCCCCCCCAGGTGACAAGGTGTCCCCAAACCCCTAGTCACTCCCCTCCCCAAAAAAAGTTATTTGGAATTTTTCCACGCTGTGTGAAATGACGCAGAGCACTCTGATTGGTTAGCTTGAAATCCAGCCAATTAGAGTGCTCTGTGTCATTTTACACAGCGTTGGTTATTCTGGATTTTTTGGGTCTGAAAAAAGAAGATTTTAGAAGAAAGAAGACATCAAATGGTAAGTTTATTTTTTATTTTTACAGGTATGTAGACAAGGGTCCCCCCTCATTATTTTTAGGATGGGGGGGTAGGTAGGTGTAATTTTTTTGGGGGAGGGGGCAACTAGGGGGGGGATTTTTATTTATGGCCCCCACCCACCGATCAGGAGTGGGGGCCGGGGGGAGGACATTAGGTCCCCCCCTTATTGTTATTTAGGGCCCACACCCGCCACGCAGGTCCCCTCCCAATTTTTATTTATGCCCCCATCCACTGCTCAGGGGTGGGGATGGGGGGAGGACATTAGGTCCCCCTCCACATTCTTACTTAGTGCCCCCACCCGTCGCACATGGGTGGGGGCAATAGATTTTTGTTTTGTTTTTTGTTTTACAGTGATCAGCCACTGGCTGGGATGGACGGAGGGAGCAAAGGGAAATCTGACACAAGGCAATCATTTTAGTCCTCTTAGTCATGTTAGCTAAAGATATGTAAGATGCAAAATAAGCCCCCCCACCCCACCCCATATCCCTCTTCATTTTTGTTAAACCTTTCTATCTTAGCGGTCAACCAGAGTTAAGGTACAAATTACGCCTCTTTAGGAGAAGGCCATAAGCAGGGTTGTGCAGGCCTCTCAAGGCAAAAATCCTAAAGTTGTAGTACTAGATGGAGCTACGCCTAAAACGCAACTTCACCTGACATACCTACTACACGCACAATGGCCACACACTGTAAAGTAATAACACATACTGCCATAACCTGCAACCATTGTTTTACCTTTACCATGTTAAATATTGTGCATGCTGGTATCAAATGGGTACGATGCATAATATATGTGATACTTACTAACATGCACCTTGCATTTCTGTAACCGCTATGCACATTTCTACAAATAATTCAATAAATTATAAACTGAAAAAAAAAAATAATAATACATTTCTAATGTTTTATTTTTCTACTATGTACATATGGCAATTGTTCTTCAGTTACTGCAGAAAAATATGATGATTTCCAAAGTCTTTCATGCATGACTGCTTGAATGAAGAACATTAATGATGGGTAATCTATTATAATGTTAAAGGCAGGTAATAGTTGTCTGTTGGTAAATCACATTTTTGACATAATGATAAATTTCCCTTGAAACTAGTAAGATGGTTACAACTTTTGATAATTTTTTGTTGTGTGTAAATGCAGGCAATATTATAATTAAACTGTGCAATGCAACTCAAATAGTCTGGAAGATTGATATATGTTTTCATAAAAATGCATAGGGTACAGACCACAGTTATCGCTCGTGTGAGAAAAGCACTTTAAGAATCCATAAACAACAATTATATTTATAACTCTTGAATTTTAAAAATGTAACACTCGTTTCAGGTAATTAAAGGGAAATATATTTGCTATTTGTGACAACACAAACATTGCAGAGATATCTCCAAGTACAGTTTAAAACACAAAGTTAGCATTTAGTAATTATAAAAAAAAAACAGAGTGAGGAAGACAGAATGATCTATAAGATTAGGCAGAAAGAGGATAAGCAAGTTATAAGAGCTTCCAAGTGACACATAGAAGAGAAAATAGCACAGTCAGTAAATAAATGGGACAAAACATTTTTTAGATACATAAATGAGAAAAGGAAAGTAAAACAAGGGTTAGTTAGATTAAAAACAAAAGAAGGAAGGTTTGTAGAAGAGGATAAAGGTCTAGCTGACTGCCTCAATTAATATTTTTGTTCAGTATTTTGAGATGAAAATGAAGAAAAGGGGCCTCAGTTAGGAAAAAGGACAAATTAGTCATTTATTACATGTGAGTTTACAGAGGAAGAGGTTCTATTTCAACTGTCAAAAGTAAAGACAAATAAGTCAATGGGACCTGATAGAATACACCCAAAGTTATTAAAAGAGCTTAGTGGTATACTAGCAAAACCATTAACAGATTTATTTAACCAAACATTGTTAACAGGAGTAGTCCCAGAAGATTGAAAGTTAGCAAATGTTGTGCCCATTCACAAGAAAGGTAGTAGGGAGGAGTTGGGCAAAAGGCCAGTAAGCCTTACTTCAGTAGTGGGGAAAGTAATGGAAACCATGTTAAAGGATAGGATAGTTGAACATCTAAAATCACATGGATTTCAAGATCAGAGACAACATAGGTTTACTTCAGTGAGATCATGCCAAACTAAACTTATTGATTTTTTAGATTGGGTAACTAAAATAATAGATCAGGGTGGTGCAGTAGACATTGCTTACCTAGATTTAAGTAAGACTTTTGACACTGTTGCACATAGAAGGCTTATGTATAAACTGCAATCTTTAAGTTTGGATCCCAATATCGTTGAATGGGTAAGACAGTGGCTGAGTGACAGGTAACAGAGGGTTGTAGTCAATGGAGTATATTTGAAGCATGGGCTTGTCACCAGTGGGATCTGTACTTGGACCCATTATCTTTATTATTTTTATTAGTGATATTGCAAAAGGTCTTGATGGTAAGGTATGTATTTTTGCAGATGATACTAAGATATGTAACAGGGTTGATGTTCCAGGAGGGATAAGCCAAATGGCAAATTATTTAGGTAAACTAGAAAAATGGTCAGAGTCGTGACAACTGACATTTAATGTGGATAAATGCAAGATAATCTTGGATGTAAAATCCCAAGGGCAGAGTACAGAATATTTGATAGAGTCCTAACCTCAACATCTGAGGAAAGGGATTTAGGGGTGATGATTACTGATGACTGAAAGGTAGGCAGACAATGTAATAGAGCAGCAGGAAATGCTAGCAGAATGCTTGGCTGTACAGGGAGAGGTATTAGCAGTAGAAAGAGGGAAGTGATCATGCCATTGTACAGAACACTGGTAAGACCTCCCTTGGAGTATTGTACGCAGTACTGGAGACCATATCTCCAGAAGGATATTGATACTTTAGAGGGAGTTCAGAGAAGTGCTACTAAACTGGTTCACGGATTGCAGGATAAAACTTACAAGGAAAGGTTAAAGGAACTTCACATGTATAGCTCGGAGGAAAGACGAGACAGGGGGGATATGATAGAAACATTTAAATACATAAAGGTAATCAACACAGTAAAGGAGGAGACCATATTTAAAAGAAGAAAAACTACCACAACAAGAGGTCATAGTCTTAAATTAGAGGGGCAAAGGGTTAAAACTAATATCAGGAAGTATTACTTTACTGAGAGGGTAGTGGATGCATGGAATAGCCTTCCAGCTGAATTGGTAGATGTTAACACAGGAAAGGAGTTGAAGCACGTGTGGGATAGACTATCCTAACTATAAGATAAGGCCAGGAACTAATGAAAGTACTTAGAAAATTGGGCAGACTAGATGGGCCAAATGGTTCTTATCTGCCGTCACATTCTATGTTTCTATGTGTCCAGAAGAATTTGGACACATCATTTTCCTTCTCAATCCAAGATATCTTGACCATCAAGATTCAACTAGCCTAATAATCATCACAAAACAACAATACAATTTACTTGCTCACTATTTCAAATCCTTATGCACATTTAAATATGTTTTTTTTAGTAATACTCCAATGGCCATTAAAGTGTAAGGTCACCTGCCACGTCAAGTCAAAATCTCTGAGTTGAGTCCTATACTAACAATTCAACTTGCTGCTGTCAGCTAAAAGTCAAAAATGAGACAAGAAAGGAAATCTTAGAAGTGGACAAAGCCCACATCAAAATTCCTAAAGGGTTACAGAGATATCAGGGGGCATGAACCCCATACAATGGTTAAAGAAAAGACTAAAGTGAAATGGTTGCTCCACTAGAGATGGAAAGATTGGACATCCATTCCATAAGATGATATCTCTAAAAAGTTAGAATAATTATAGGGTATAACCTTTATTAAGCCGCTTACGGACAAAACAAAAACAAAGTGTAATAATGGTGAAACACTCGTGAAAATAAAGGTGAATTAAAAACTGGGTAGATGCAATATGGATATTCTACACGGGTAATGGGGGTGACAACTGTATCCGAGATAAAGTTTAAAGTAAAGAGTACAGTATATAGTACAGTCTATATTAAATCGGATATCACACAAACCCTATTCCTTAAGAGGGGGGTTCCCACAATGTGCAGGACTTTGTAGATATCCCGGCTATAAACGTGATAAACGTTTTAAAACCTCCAGCTATTTAAATGTGCATGGGAATTTGGTGTAGTGGACAGCTAACTTTTTTTACTTTTTTATTATATGTATTGGAGCTGATGAGTACACAATTTTGTGTGTTTGTATTTTAAAATGAGTCAAAACAATAGTTAAGCTATGATGTGATATCACCCATTTTTTAAGTAATTTGTCACTGGGGCTGGATGGTATGGGGAGAAATATCTGGCAGTCAGCTTATTTGCTCCACTTCCTTAGCACTTTGATATGAAGCCCCCAAACAAAAATGGAGGCTTAAAATTCTGAATGTTTCTTTAAATATTAGTGATTTAAATATTAGTGATTTAACCCCTTAACACCGCAGGACGTACTATGCCGTCCTTATTTTGGTGGCTCTAAAAGCCGCAGGACGGCATAGTACGTCCTGCGATCTTATGTACTTACCCGGTCGCCGGCGATCCCACGCCGGCGATCCCACGCCGGCGATCGCGGTATGGGGGACTTACCTGGGAGCCCAGGGAGTCCCCCTGCGTCCTCTTCAGCCGCCCAGGGCCATGTGATCGCGAGGTCCTTGCGAGGACCCCGCGATCACATGGACGGCATAGCCGTCCAAGGCATTGCCAGCAGGGGGAGTGCCTGTAATGACAGGTACTCCCCCTGCTGTCTGGAAAAAAAAATAAAAAATGTTAAAACAGTGTAAAAATAAATTATATATACTTAGATCATATATATATTTATTATATATATGATCTAAGTATATATATACACACATATACACACATACACATAAATATGCATACACTGTCTACGTGTATTTTAATATTAATATATACATAATTATATATATATATTAATATCAAAATACACGTACAATGATATTGATTAAATATATATATAATTTTCATTATATATATATTTATATATAATAAAAAATAAATAAATATATAAATACGTTAAAAAAATAAATAAAAAAATAATAAAAAATAATGAAAAAAAAATAGATAAAAAATATATAAACACGCGTAATTTCGTTCTAACTGTATTTTAAAATTAATATATATATATTGATATCAAAATACATGTAGAACGAAATAATATATATATCTATATACATAAGTATATACGTATATATCATTATGTATATACCTATATATAAATAAAAATAATTAAAAAAAATTATATACATATATATACACACACATATATATACACACATATATATATAATAATTCTACGCATATATTTATGTAATAATTTTACATAATTAGGTCATTTTATTAATTACAATTTGCAGGACCTGCCTGCCAACCCAGGCCAAAAGTTCAGGGAATTACATTGTCTAGCACTATATTTAACTCTGTAACTTTCCAAGACACCATGAAACCTGTACATGGGGGGTACTGTTTTACTCGGAAGACTTCGCTGAACACAAATATTAGTGTTTCAAAACAGTAAAATATATTACAACGACGATATCGTCAGTGACAGTGAAATTTTTTGAATTTTTCACACACAAATGGCACTTACACTGACGATATAATTGTTGTGATACGTTTTAATGTTTTGAAACACTAATATTTGTGTTCAGCGAAGTCTCCTGAGTATAACAGTACCCCTCATGTACAGGTTTTATGGTGTTTTCAAAAGTTACAGAGTCAAATATAAGGTTTGCGTTTCAGTTTTTTCACATTAAAATTCGCCAGGTTGCCTTTGAGACCGTATGGTAGCCCAGGAATGAAAATTATCCCCATGATGGCATACCATTTGCAATAGTAGACAACCCAGGGTATTGCAAATAGGGTATGTTCAGTTTTTTTAGTAGCCACTTAGTCACAAACACTGGCCAAAATTTGCGTTCAAATATTAACACTAACTTTGGCCAGTGTTTGTGACCAAGTGGCTACTAAAAAAGACTGGACATACTCAATTTGCAATACCTTAGGTTGTCTACTTTTGCAAATGGTATGCCATCATGGCGGTAATTCTTATTTCTGGGCTACCATATGGTCTCAAAGGCAACGTAACCAATCTGGCGAATTTCAATGTAAAAAAACTGAAATATGTAACACGCTATATTTGACCCTGTAACTTCCCAAAACACCATAAAACCTGTACATAGGGGGTACTGTTTTACACACGAGACATCGCTGAATACAAATATGTGTATTGTATTGCAGTAAAAGCAAACAGTATTATGACATTCACAGTTAGAATGTCACGTAGAACTAAAAAAATTTAAAAAATTCTTATTTTCTCCCATTTTTTAAATATTTTTTTCATATTAAATTATGTTCCATACCTAAATATTTGATGTTAAACGAAAGCCCCGTTTCCCCTGAATAAAATGATATATAATAATGGGGGGTGCATTTAATATGAAAGAGGTGAATTATGGTTGGACAGACATATAGCGCAAATGCCAGGTTTTGTTTACGTTTTTTTGGATCACAACTTGTACATTTGGCTGCGGTCTTAAGGGGTTAAATAAGAGTTAAGAAGAATGAAATAGGAAATTAGCTGGGTTTAAATAGTGTGCATATTTGTTGAGAAGGGAATCCTTAGATGAAGTTGTGGGTATGTGAGAAAGACAAGTTAAGTTTCATTGAGTATGTGAAAGAAGCTAATAATAAAATTAAGTGAAACATGGAATTTTCTGAAAAAAAAAAGCTGAGAGAAAAATGTAACTTTTCTTTCATTTATTTATTAACTTATTAATTTATCAATGAAAGGGACACTCCAGGCACCCAGACCACTTCTGCTCATTGGAGTGATCTGGGTGCCAACTCCCACTTTTTTATAAACTGCAATAATTACCTTGCAGGGTTAAGTCCTCCCCTAGTGGCTGTCTACTAGACAGCCACTAGAGGTCACTTCCTGCATCATAGCACAGATTATCTGTGCTAGAGCGTCGCTGGACCTCCTCACGCTGTGTGAGGACCTCCAGCGTCGCTCTATTCCCCATAGGAAAGCATTGAAATTCATTTTCAATGCTTTCCTATGGGGTGCGCAAATTAGCATGCGCGGCATTGCCGCGTATGCGCATTAGGTCTTCTCAGCCGGTGGGAGGGATCAGTCTCGCCCACCAGCCGACGGAGGAAGAAGGTGGAGCAGCGGGGGAGGAGCAGGCAGCGACGTGGGACATGTCGCTGCCTGAGGTAAGTGACTGAAGGGGTTTTCACCCCTTCAGCAACTGGGGATTGGGGGGTGGGAGGGAGAGGGACCCTCCAGTGCCAGGAAAACGGATTGTTTTCCTGGCACTGGAGTTTCCCTTTCATTAATGTATTTATTTCAGGGAGCACACATCTCAATGCCCTTGTGTTTGAGCAGCATTCTCTACCAGGTCCAGTCTAGGCAAAATGATCATTGATGACTGGATGAGTGGGGCTTAAGCTGTCTTTAGTTCTAAAATACCACAACCTCCAAGATATGCTGTGCAGTATGAAAGGAAAAGGTTGGAGTAGTCAATAAAGGTGAAATCTGATTTGTTTCCACTTCACCTGTATAAAGTGGAATAAGCGAGACTAAATTCACAGAGATGGCAGTGGGCAAACAAGAAGTAAGACTGCCTGTTACCTTGACAAGAGCCAGCGTAACCAATTAAATTTTTTAGCCCTCCACCAAAGTGACATGTGATGTTTATCTTAGCCCTAATTATAAATATGCACATTAATGTGATTAATGCGTAATGGACAATGTAAGACATCTGCAAATGAGGGCCTTTAATAAATTAAGAATTGCAGTAACAATAAGTGTACACAAATTCAATTTAAATCTGATCTGAATCTATTATATTCAAAAGGGGACATGCTTTGTTTTTAGATTTTAGGCCATTTAAAATTCAGGCGAGGATATGTACGATTTGAGGAGAACACAAAACGTTCCAATTACAACAGTAGTACTTACTTCATATTGAGATAATGTGTGTTTCTGTTTGACCATCCATAGCCTAGGAATGTAGTCTTTTAATTGTCTGTAAGTCTCCCTCTGACAATCCTCTTTCTCTTCAAACTGTTTTACATCCATACATTATGTGACATCCATATTATATCTGTTAATTCCACGTCACATCTCTTAATCACTTCTAGATATATTCTTGTTCCATATGAAACCTGTAATCTTACTGTCAAACAGTTAAAGGCCCTTCATTTATATTAAATAATTTACTTCTCCTTATTGTCTGCCTAATGAGAAATATAAATATTTGACACCTAGACAAAGGTATGTTGGCACCATTTATTGTGGTCAAGTTTTTTTGACCTGATGAATGTGGTAT
Organism: Pelobates fuscus; assembly: GCF_036172605.1. Classification (NCBI taxonomy): domain Eukaryota; kingdom Metazoa; phylum Chordata; class Amphibia; order Anura; family Pelobatidae; genus Pelobates; species Pelobates fuscus. Next base: position 273,060,732 of record NC_086320.1, on the reverse strand, counting down.
GTCTGTTCTAAACAATGACGCACAAAATAGTTTTAAGAACCTGCTGGTATAGGATGTTAAACTATATGGATGGCAGCTGCAGTGAATTTCTGTGCACCCACACACTCCTCAATGCATTAGGCTTTATTTTGAATCATACTGGCTGTTGTGGAATGTTATGTTGTGAGATTACCCCACCCCCTCTAGCATGTAAGCTCATTGAGGAGGGCCCTCGACCCCTCTGTCCCTGTGTGTCCAACTTGTCTGGTTACAACTACATGTTTGTTCGTCCTCCCAATGTAAAGCGCTGCTGATTTGTTGTTCGCTATATAAATAATAACATTATAATAATAATAATAACATAATAATTACTTTGAGAGGACGAGATTTTGTGTATTTGTGATCAAGGCGTATTGATACTTTTTGAAATACAGAAAATCTTAATACTCGTATAGATGCCAAGCAAAAATTATCAAAATGGCAACTCTTGGGCCTAATCCAACACATATTAAATCAGAATTTGAACAAAAAGGAATATGCCCTGTGAGGGAGTATTTCCCAGAAAAAGGAAAATGTCCTCAGTAGTTAAAATCACATTTTTTTAATTATCAAATAATCATATATCTACCAAAAAACGGAAAATAAATTACAAAGTGAAAAAGAAAAAGTTTGAATAAAAAAAAAAAAAATATATATATATATATATATATATATATATTTTTTTTTTTTTTAAAGGGTATAAACTGAATTTAGGGTATTGTATTTTAGCAAATGAGAGGATTATTTCTACATTACATAATCAAACAGAAAGCATGTATACCAATAGCAGACTCTCATAAAACCAGGCATAGAACCACAATGATAGAGGGAATGACTACATTGAAGAACTATAAAATCCTATTTTTATTGAACTGAAAGGATTATTAAATCAAAAATACCAAGTGAGAAAATGCACTTTATACCATGACATAATGACATGAATAAAGCTGTTAGGTTGACAAGTAATGTCAATTAATGAAGTAATCTAGCTGAAAATGATGTAGATTAATTTAGAAATAAACAAATATGTTTAAATGTCTATCTGTTCCTGTCCAAATCTGAGATGATTAAATTGCGTATACGCAGAAGTAAGCTCACACTGACACATGGAGTTCAGGTTAAAAGCACTTCAGAAATTGTAATGCCATCTAGTTGGAAAACAGTTATGCAGACCTTTTTAAAGGCAAAATGACATCATCATTGAATATCAGATAATAACAAATAAACATCATTAATTGGATTAAATGTTATGTGACTATATCAGTGTCCACCCATCAATATTATTAATTGGTTCAAAAACTAAGTGGTTAGCTTCGTGTCCACCCACCAAGAGGTGGTATTATTTTGGACATGGGTGGGGACAAGGGGGTCTTGAGCGTCATTTCACACGGTCGGTGATGTCAGATCTCGTGGTCAGGTGCAAGGTCTCTTATGAATAGAACATTTCATTACTACAGTGTTCTCATGGCCTTCAATTTATACTATGTTGCGAGTTAGGGGAAATTCAGCAGTTCCTGGGTTAGTCATATCTTTATGGAAAAATACAGTCTTTGTCTATTGTGTTAGATGTGCTGAGCAATTCTGTCATGTAATGTAGTTTTCATATGGAGAAGTCAGGTTATGAGGACAAAATGGAGGATTTGTCACAGCATCAGGTTAAAATGGAGTTAGTGCAATAATTCAATACAAGTACAATAAAGATTTTTTAATAATTCTACATCAGTCCCCCCTATGAAATGTTAAATTCTAAGAGATAAAAACTTTATTGGTTAGTTTCAGAGGACAGGTTAGCCCAAAGGCACAAAACCCTATGAAGTAACGGTTCTTAAAGTCTTCTTAGTTCTTCAGAGGGACATCATAAATAGACAAGCTTACATTACCATATGGACCTGTGTTATCTGGAATATAGGCACAACAAGTCATGGTGACAGGTAAACGTTGTTGGTTGCAATAGATATAATAAATGCAAATCAAAATATTATTATTATTATTAGCAGTGACGGTTGGGAAAAATGGACTCAAACTTTCCTTTTACTGCAAAATCATCTGGTACCCCCCCTTGGCACACCTATGGCATCAATATATATATATATGTGTCAAACTTTCCCTTTAGAGGGGTGCTCCTCTTTATGTTCTGAAGCATGAATGTGGTGTGTCAAGAGTACCTTGTCATGTATTATGTGTATGGACATAATAACCTTGGCTAGGGCGCATTTGCTTATGCATTGTAGTATTAAACCTGTCCCACGCTACATCAGCGTAGGTGGACTCGGATCATTTAGTCAATATTAATATCACCACAAACTCAGGATGGGCAAATAATCCTGAGGGAGCTTGGCGTTTGGATCTCTTTAGCTTCACGAGGTCTCCTTTTGGAGTCCTCGGCTTTCCATCGATGGCAGGTGGTCAGGCATTATTATGGCCATCAAACACCTACTTGTTGGTATCTTTTTATTTAACAAGTCATTTTTTCTTTAGAGTCAAAAGTGTGTCAAAATCAACAAATGTTACTTCTCATGTTGCAGAGAGAGAGAGAGTCTTGAATCTGGAACAATGAATCCACTGAGTGATCTCTGTAACTTTCACAATGCACTATTGGGTATATGGTCTTGGTTGTCACATTGATGACCGGCTAGGCTTCTGGCCATCCTGACAAAATGTCTATTATAACTAGTGCATATTTGACCCAGTAGCTCTTTGTCACCTGGATTCTTGAAAGGGATATTGAGAGTTAGCTAGGTGCTTAGGAGTATTTAGAGATCAAAGAGTTCATGAGGGTCTTGGATAGGTATAAAGTTCCATGGGCTCACTGCCCAGTACATGTTTTTGGGTAAACAGAGCTTGAGAGTGTTGGAGTACAGCCCGTCTTCAAGGGTTGCCCCTTTCTGTTTTTCCAGCTTTGTATTTCTTCAGGGTCAGCAGCTGCTTGTCATTCTTTCAGAAGCTTGAGATCTGTAGGTAGGATCTACATGGTGAGTATAGAAGTTTCTTTAGCGGACACCATTCTGTCCACTTCCCTTGGTGCACTTGTGGCTTGGTTGGCAGCTTTTAGTCAGCTGAGTGGTGCTTCTTATTTTCCAGATTGATCCAAAATAATGTGCTGCACCCAGGGCATATCTTGAGTCAGTGTAGGTATTGGCATGTCTTCCTTCAGGCATTTTGTATGCCACTGAGAAGGCTGTCAATTCAGCATCTTGAGCAGATGTGGGTGAGGAAAGTGAAGATGCTTGACGTACCTGATCTTCTGTAGCAACGGCAAATCCAGTATGGTACCTTTCCTCTTTATCCGCAAACAGAGTGGAGTAAGGATCTGGTAAAGCTACTGCATGCTCTGTTGAAAGGTGTCTTGTTTCTTCTTTCATCTGTTCAAAACAACCATGAGGAGCAGTAGAAGAGGTTTCCTCACCTATTTCTGTGTGAGATTGGGGGGTATTTGTCTTTCTATTTACAGTTCTCTTGCTGACCCCCCTCTGTAGAGAGTTGTGAATTGATTGTTCATGTTTTGTTCTAATGAGTCAGGTTCCTTTCATGAGATTTCTGGGGACTTAGTGAAGAAAAAAACATGAGGGACAGCCACCTCCCTTACAGGTGTCTTACTTCCATGGGAATCTGGGTCAGGACCGCACTATTTCCTTGAGAGTGCCCAAAACAGTTCTTTCATGTCTGAATAATTTTTCGTTAGTGTGGTATTCCCCCCTGGGAAGTGGCGGAAGAGTGGCCAGAGCAACTTTTCTTCAAAATATAATGTTGTCAGGTAGAGGCAGAGTTGTCTATGAGCGGAGGAAATTGGTAAGGAATAAGAAGGGAGGAAGCATATAAAGGATATAGATATGGTGGTGGGGAGATGGAAGAATGAGTAGTGGATAGAGTGAGAGGGGAAGAAGGTGGAGTAGGAGGAGAAGGTGGAGTAGAGGGAGGAGTAGGAGGAGGAGAAGGAGGAATAGAGGAGAAGGTGGAGTAGAAGGAGAAAGTGGAGTAGAGGGAGGAGTAGCAGGAGGAGAAGGAGAAATAGAGGGAGGAGTAGGAAGAGGAGGGAGGAGTAAGAGCAGGAGGAGGGAGGAGGAGGAGTAGAGGAGAAGTAGGAGGAAAGAGGAGAAGGTGGAGTAGAGGGAGGAGTAGGAGGAGGAGAAGGAGAAATAGAGGGAGGAGTAGGAGGAGGAGAAGGAGGAATAGAGGAGAAGGTGGAGTAGAAGGAGAAAGTGGAGTAGAGGGAGGAGTAGCAGGAGGAGAAGGAGAAATAGAGGGAGGAGTAGGAAGAGGAGGGAGGAGTAAGAGCAGGAGGAGGGAGGAGGAGGAGTAGAGGAGAAGTAGGAGGAAAGAGGAGAAGGTGGAGTAGAGGGAGGAGTAGGAGGAGGAGAAGGAGAAATAGAGGGAGGAGTAGGAAGAGGAGGGAGGAGTAAGAGCAGGAGGAAGGAGGAGGAGGAGTAGAGGAGAAGTAGGAGGAAAGAGGAGAAGGCGGAGTAGAGGGAGGAGTAGGAGGAGGAGTAGAGGAGAAGTAGGAGGAGAGAGGAGAAGGTGGAGTAGAGGGAGGAGTAGGAGGAGAAAGTGGAGTAGAGGGAGGAGTAGGAAGAGGAGGGAGGAGTAAGAGCAGGAAGAAGGAGTAGGAGGAGGAAAAGGTGGAGTAGAGGGAGTAGTAGTAGGAGGAAGTGGGGGACTGTAGATGAAGGGGAGGGATCGGTGGGAGGAGTAAGCAGGGGTGGGCAGGTAAGGGAGCAGACAGGTGATGTAGCAATGGAGGGTACATCAGAAATCAAGACTAGGTAGAAATGCAATGGAGGCTGCAAATAGCCCATGTACAACAACTATTAACTGGCCCTATGCTTTCCCTAGAGAAAAATAATAAAAGGCTAACATGCTCATCTTGTCTCCACAAGCCTCGAACGTTTCACTCCGTGGGTGTCCCGCAGCGGCTAGCCCGCCACATCTCCCACACCAGACTTGTGCCCGTGGAGACAGACGCTATCCCTGACTCTCGTTCTTTATTTTATTAATTTATATCTAACATCCCAAAATGTAATTCCTACTTATATCACAAATATACATTATCACAATTTTATGTCTCGCAAATGGGATAAAATTTATTCTACTCTTCACTGATAATGTATATTTAAAACATACAAAATAGACAAATAACATTGTCTTCTGCAAAATAAATGAAAAAGATAATGGAGATTTTGTTAAGCATTGTTAAACAGCTATACCTCCAGTTCCTGGCTGTTAATGGCAATGTACAATGTAATAGAGCAGCAGAAAATGCTAGCAGAATGCTTGGTTGCATAGGGAGAGGTATTAGCAGTAGGAAGAGGGAAATGCTCATGCCATTGTACAGAACACTGGTGAGACCTCACTTAGAGTACTGGATACAGTACTGGAGACCATATCTTCAGAAGGATATGGATACCTTAGAGAGAGTTCAAAGAAGGGCTACTAAACTGGTTCATGGATTGCAGGGTAAAATTCACCAGGAAAGGTTAAAGGATCTTAACAGGTATAGCTGTGGTGAAAAGACGAGACAGGGGAAATATGATAAAAGCATTTTAAATACATAAAGGGAAACAACACAGTAAAAGTGGAGACTATATTTAAAAGAAGGAAAACTACCATAACAAGAGGACATAGTCTCAAAAATAGAGGGACCAAGGTTTAAAAATAATATCAGGAAGCATTACATTACTGGGAGGGTAGTGGATGCATGGAATAGCCTTCCAACTGTAGTGGTAGAGGTTAACTCAGTAGAAGTATTTAAGCATGCGTGGGATAGTGTTATTACAGATAGGCATAAGGCTAAGCACTTGCTGCTAGTAACAGATCTAGAATTAATATACTATAATGCCCAAAGTCTCAATTCCTATGCATATGCAATAATAAAATATCTGGGCTTACAACAAAAATTATGTTAGTCAGTCTTTAAACTTGGCTTATTCATTTGTTAATAGTTATGCTTATAATGTTAACTGGTCAAGAAATCTTTGTTTATTAGAAACTTCTTTTAGTAAATGTTCTTTAAGATAACCCCTCTTCCAGCATGTTATCAATTTTTTTTTTTTTTTATACAAAGTTCAAACACACTTGTTCACAGACACTTTTCCTGATATAGGGAAACTAATAGTAGGATAATTTTAGTAATTGTAACTTTTTGTTCAGAATATATGGGAATTAAGGAAGACAGCATGTCTTAGGATAGGATGAGCGTGGTAGAAGTAGATCTCGTCAGCCTTGGATGGCCAGAATTGACACGATATATGGGCGGATATGACTTCACTAAGGGCAGAGTGAGGGCAGGAGCCAGGACTGACGTGTCTCTTTAAGGACAACCTTCTTTTGTTCTAGGGGCCATTTTCTTTTAGGGCATTTCAGCTGGCAAATGAAAGCATTATACATTTAACAGCCCGTGAAGCTTTGAAATAACATGGTGCAAAAAATAAACTCACGGGATGCAACCAACCTCCCCCATCATTCACCAGCTATTAATCACTCAACACGTCCAAATACATATACAACGCCACGGAACCTGCTGGCGTCGCACGAATGGCAGCAGCAACAACACACAAACCCTAGAAACCTCCTATACGACACATCACTCCTATGTAAGTAGCAAAATACACAATTAGAATATTTTCTAGCAAAAATTCCATTGCTAAGTCTTATCAGTAATAACTCTACGAAACACAAATCTGAATCGCACTGAGTCGCAACCACGCCCCCCCCTCCTCCTCCCTCCCTTGTCTCACAGAAGGCAAAAAGGGAGGGGTAGGAGGAGAGAGGGAGAGAGAGAAACAAGAGGTAGGGGGGGCTGCAAGCATGACATTTTAACCATGTCAGTGCTGGAAAGACAGTTACGTTACAATTATTGCAAAAGCAAAGAGACACAAAAACACAACATTTAATAATACTCTTCAGTGAAACTCAATACAAAACCCCCACCCTCTACCAGGGTAATGGCTAATACAAAATACAAAAACAATTATTATGATATACATACATTCTTAACCCTTTGTGATCTAGTTCTTCCTCAACCCAACCTTCCTGCTGAATAGCATTGCTACTCTGTACCAGTAAGCTTGCTTTCTTCTCTGTCAGTAATCTACCACATGAAGGCACAGCAATTTTACATACTTTTGCAATCTTTGCAACACCTTTAACCATCTCCTCACCCTCTCTGTCTTCAACTAAATCACATGCTAGCCAGCCCTTACTGGGCTTACTTAAATCCTGCCCCATAATCCCTTTTCCCCTACACCAGCGTCCTAGATATAGGGAAAGACAAGGAAAATTGAACAGGAACGTCTACAATGCTCTACTGCCACCTGAGAATTGTGGGCCCTTCTCAAGTGCGTCTTCCCAAAACGTAGACTAGTCACTGAATCCGCCTACCCGGGGTGGTAGACACGGATCGGAGCGAGGTGAGAAGTGTGTGACCAATCACTTCTCTTTTAAGAGGGATGGGAGTGGATAGTATAATAGTACAGGAAGTGTAGAAAAGGTAAAGGGTAAGGAAAAAAAAATCCTTAGAGACAGACACAGGAGTTTGAATGACTCCTAATTAAACAAACAAGACAACAATGCAATTGAAATACAGTGCATGCATCACAGTTCAAATGAAATCAACAGTAATCCCTTTCCTTTACTCATGTGCTTACTCCAAAGTCACCTCCCTCAATCTCGTAGTGTCCCCGCTCGGAAGAACGACTTTCGTAAGTCTCACTACCAGCGGCCAAGGATAACAACTAACACCGGTCCGAAATCCATAAGCCTCCCTCGTTACAGCAGTCCACTTTAAAAGTGGCCGCGCCACCCTCACCCTCGTAGTGCCCCTATAAAACCCACTTTATAAGTCTCACTACCACGTGATGCGGAAAACAAGCAATGCCTACTTGAATCCCCCCAGGAAACTGAGTCCCCTGCCACAAGACTAAGTCTCCTACCACAATTAAATAATCAGGGAACCTTCAACTCAACTAGAGCCGAAGGGTCCGGGTCAGGAAGCCCCCAACTCAACTAGAGCTGGAGGGTCCGGGTCAGGATGCCCCCAACTCAACTAGAGCCGGAGGGTCCGAAAGCGCACAGTGAAGCTAGCTAGGCTATCAAAGTGACACAAAATTGGATCACAGGAAACTATGATTCTACACAGATCCCACAGTTCCAACACTCCTCTTTTTCCTTACAGCCACAGCCACGAGGCTCCTAAAAGAGGTAAACAGGCAAAGAAGACCCCCAGGAAACTTCCACAGGTCAACCCCCCTTTTTCCCTACAGCCACAGACACGTGGCTCCTAAAAGGAGTAAAACAGGCAACAGGACTCCAGGCAAATCCCCTGGGTCCACCCCCCTTTATCCCAAAAGGGGAAACAGACAAACAGTCAAAACAGAGAACCCCAGGCAAAACCCCCGCAGGTCCACCCCCCTTTATCTCAAAAAGGGGAAAACAGGCAAAACAGAGAACCCCAGGCAAAACCCCCGCAGGTCCACCCCCCTTTATCTCAAAAAGGGGAAACAGGCAAAACAGAGAACCCCAGGCAAAACCCCCGCAGGTCCACCCCCCTTTATCTCAAAAAGGGGAAAACAAGCAAACAGACACTCAACCCGGGCACTTAAGCTAAAATAGGCCAATACAAACACACCCAGGCAACAGATAGACTAAATGCAGGTAAACAAGTGAGTAACGAGACACCGGGCAAGATATTACCTGTCTTTGATGTCTTCCTGGGAAGCAGTCACAGACACGTGGACGGGTCAATCAAAGGGGCCGGAACATACCGGTGGCTCTGCAGAAGTCTCTACCGTGTACTTGGAGGTGATCAGTCTCCTTTCCTACCCCCAGGATTCCCCCGTCCAACAGCATCTTCCTTAGGACGGCTCACCGGCCAGACATAGCCCGATGCCCCACGTTGGAAAGCGCCAAATTGATGTAGATTAATTTAGAAATAAACAAATATGTTTAAATGTCTATCTGTTCCTGTCCAAATCTGAGATGATTAAATTGCGTATACGCAGAAGTAAGCTCACACTGACACATGGAGTTCAGGTTAAAAGCACTTCAGAAATTTTAATGCCATCTAGTTGGAAAACAGTTATGCAGACCTTTTTAAAGGCAAAATGACATCATCATTGAATATCAGATAATAACAAATAAACATCATTAATTGGATTAAATGTTATGTGACTATATCAGTGTCCTCCCATCAATATTATTAATTGGATCAAAAACTAAGTGGTTAGCTTCGTGTCCACCCACCAAGAGGTGGTATTATTTTGGACACGGGTGGGGACAAGGGGGTCTTGAGCGTCATTTTACACGGTCGGTGATGTCAGATCTCGTGGTCAGGTGCAAGGTCTCTTATGAATAGAACATTTCATTACTACAGTGTTCTCATGGCCTTCAATTTATACTATGTTGCGAGTTAGGGGAAATTCAGCAGTTCCTGGGTTAGTCATATCTTTATGGAAAAATACAGTCTTTGTCTATTGTGTTAGATGTGCTGAGCAATTCTGTCATGTAATGTAGTTTTCATATGGAGAAGTCAGGTTATGAGGACAAAATGGAGGATTTGTCACAGCATCAGGTTAAAATGGAGTTAGTGCAATAATTCAATACAAGTACAATAAAGATTTTTTAATAATTCTACATCAGTAATACTATATAAGGTGTCTGTCTATAGCCTAATAAACACTCATCAGCCTTAGTCCTTTATTGGATCAGTACCAAAAACCTAATGAGGGAAAAGGAACACTGAATGGAATAGAGTTAGTTCCTGTGAAGGTATATTGATGGTGAATGAATGGTATAGAGTCAGTCTCAAGAGATGATAGCTGATGGAAGGAATGATGGAAACAGACAGTAGAAAGTAGGCTAGATTACTCATTCAAATTACCATGTGTACCTAAACAGGTTCTAATCTGTCTGATAATAAACTAATAACTCTGTTAATAAAGTCAAAACATTTCTTTATTTTATTTCACATTAATGGGTGTGTTGTAAGGACATTTTAGGGGAGTCGCTAATTGGTGATCTGACTTAGCAAGATTGGTTCAATTGGTGATCTGACTTAGCAAGATGTTTGACTTTTTTAGTTGACTAATTCTGTGGCAGCCTAGGGAGAATAATTAGTTGAAGGAAAATAGTCAGTTTATTATTAGACATAACATGTACATTTTAACAATGAATATGAAACATCTTGTATATTCTTAAACACCCCACATTTGTATTCCATTACATCTCTACAGTATAGCACCACCTCACACAAGCATTTGCCAGGATTCTAGGGGGACATAATAGACATGACTGATTTTGACTTTCTTCTTCCTGCATGATTCACTATTTGGTGGAGTGACACAGTATTGACCAGCACCAAATTTGAATGCAATTTCGTAACCTATATAACTAACCTTAATACATAACCCTCATTAACCATAGCTCAGTAACTATAAATATACACCAAACCTTGCTCTATTTTAACCATACATACACACCCAAACCTTTATTAACCCGTACCGCAAATTTACACCAAGCCTAAACCTACATCAAGCTTAACGAACCCTTATCCTAAATCAGAGCGTTTCCCTCAGATGGTGTTTCTGAAAGATCTGCCACTCGCCTGCTCATCATTATGCTCTTCAGCCAGTTGTTCAATGATATTCAATGAGCAGATTGCACAGCCCAGTACACCTCTCTTTAAACAAGGAGCATGCAGGTAGTGGTTAACAAGGTCTTTTCTGATCCCACTGGTATCACAATCTCTGAAGGTATCCTGGTGATGCTAAAAATGAATTGGTAGGGTGATATAAAATGCTGTGTTCAAAGAAAATCAGTTTCAATGGAGCAAATAAATCTGGCCCAGATGATCCCAGGTATCAAGTGATACGCTGGTTTATTCAGAGAAGCATAGATCTGGCCTGGATCCTTCAACATCATCATCTGTCAAAAGCCCTGACTTGCATGCTGGCATGGAGCACTATTTGATCAATACGTGGTTAAAATGTTCATATCTAGCTCACTGCAGACATCTGTTACATTTCTGATTATATTTTGTTATCTCTGCCTCTACTCATAAAAATTCTAGCACAGTTTAGTATTTTGTATAATTGCTAGTATAGTTATTGTTGTAGGCAGACAACCTTTTCATCTATCGAGTTGTAGATGGCATGTCCACTTTAAGATGTGATATATATAAATTTACAATAAATTACTTTAGAACTCCAGACAGTCGGTGTATTGTATTATGTTTTATGAATAACTACAGCATGCTACACTGAAGGGCATGGAAATATGCAGTTGATGTAGTTTATTTCTTTCTAAAAATTTAGACTTCTGTTTCCTTTTTGATTTAAGTAATGGTTGTCTGAGTTTCTCAGCAATGGTATACGCTCTGTTAAATATATGTAAATGAGTTTGAAACAAACATAGAAGATTGTCTTATGTATTTGATACAAAGGAATAGTTTGATGTAAAACACAATGTCACAAAAAATACCGAATTATGCAGCTGCCTTTTTTTGTTTTATTTAAAGTTTGCAAATGAGCATACTGTATATAGATCAGAAGTTTTACAATTAGCAAAGAAATATTAGATGTCATAGAAAATGTCATTTTAATGTCAGTTGTGAAATTAGAAAATCATTTTTATCATCATTTTAATTAACAATATAAAGAATCAACTAAGATTAATATGCTGAAATTGTTTTTTTCATGCCATTTAAATAAGATGTGTTCTGCTGAATAACCATTGGAGAATCATTTTTAAACACTTGAGGCATCTATCTATTTGTGCTCTTTGCTTTATAGTTGTCATTTTTAAATCTAAAATTAATTTGCACTATCTGCTTCTCTGTGTATCGCTATATCTGCTGTTAGTTTGTCTGTCTCATTATCTGCCTGTTTGTCTACCTAATTTCTCAATTATCTCACTACCTTCTTGTCTGTCTGGACTCGATGTGTATATATATATATATATATATATATATATATATATATATATATATATATATATATACACATTGTGTGTGTGTATAAATGTATGTATATACACACACCAGGTCTATGTCAATAGTCTAAGGCAGGTTATCTTCCTGCTAACTAGATTTATGGTAAATAAGACCAGCTACCAGTGAGGGACAAAAACTGGTCTCAACTGAGGCATTATTGATCCAAGTAGACATTTACTGTAGTCTAAAACAAATAATGGTGAATGCATCCAACACTGGAGAATGGACTCCTACACGTATTGTGCACCTATGGCATATCCTATAATAGTCCTCCTTTTTAAGAATATCCTTCTTGCAATAGTCTTGTTGTGTGCATCAATAGATCCTTTTTCTTAATAGATTACAAATGTTGTAGGTCTGTGAACTGCACTTATTCTTCCTGTAGCAATCCAATCTTCACTCAATAAGAGAAAGCAGAAAAAAATAGGATACACCTTTAAGCCATCCAGGATAACCTAAGTACAGATAGAAATATCCCATAAATGCTTCATTACACACAGAGTATTACTGAACTATATTAAATAAAGATCTAGTAATATGCACCAGATACAAGGAAGCAAAGCATGAGATAAAAAAAGTTTAAATAAATGGGTTGCTTATATAGGCTCAATAAATTCCTGTATTAGTGTTTTCTTTATTTGGCGTGCACTAAATAATAAAGAATGGCTTATGTAATACAACTCATTTGTGCTAAATTCATCAAAGGTCATCAAGGTCTCTTGTTTGGTGTTATTTAAGTGACAATGTTGACTCAAAGTTCGAAAACATGGTGGCTTCCAATGTTGTAAGTTTTACCGACCAGCCATTAAACATTAAAATAGCTGCTACTAACATTACTAAATTATGGCTATTTCAAAACAGCAGAGTCCTACCATTAGTGACTCATTAGTCCCAGTTGAAAGTACTTTTGACACAGTATAATAGGAAGGTTAAGCAGTACTTTTTGACTCATTCCCATGAAAATAATGTAATTTTACCTTCTGACGCTATCCAACATTAAAACCTGTGCCTGCTCATTGAATGCTATTTATGTTTGAACCTTAAAACATATATCAAAACATATCAATTAATTCACAGAATCAATTTGCCGAAATTGGAATATTTTACGATTTTATACTTCTCTTCCAAAAGAAATCCAACAGAAACCAATGTTCTGCTACATATGCAGTAAAATTTTAAGGGACCTTTTGGTAAACACACACCCGAGACATTGCTATAATCCCATCAAGTATGATGGCAGGAACACATGACGTGTTAGATGTTTGGGGTGTGTGACTTGTGGACATGTCATTTAATCAAAAACTTTCACCCACTCCCATACAGGCAAAGAGTAGAAAATCAAATACAGAATACATTGCTGCAAAGACTTTGTTATTTACAAATTTACATGTCCGTGCGGACTTAACTATATTGGCAAAACAGAGACTGCACTCTGTGAGAGAATTAGGGGCTATAGGTCGAGTATCCAACTTGTATATCATGATGGCAAGTCAGACAAACCTGTGGCCAGACATTTTTTAGAAAACAAACACCAACTCTCTTCATTGAGATGTGTGGCCATAAATCATTTCCCAACTCTGGCAAGAGGCGGAGATAGGGGAAGGATTCTGTTGCAACAAGAAACTTTCTGGATTTTAGAATTTGTTCAGAATAAGGTTTCTGCTTTGGTTTGGAGAAAGTTGGATGTAGCCTCTATTTAGTGATTTATAGTTTACATATGTATCTTAAATGCCTCTCCATTAAGCATTATTAGGGCATTCATTTATTTGTTACTATTACTTCACACTTGATATTACCCAGATGATGGCACTATTCCTAATATGGTCTAATTTTCTTAAAAGGTATTCTATAATATTTTTAGTAGCACTTAGTCACTTTAATTGTACTCATTATTAAGCTTAGTCACTTTAAAAGTACTTATAACTGAGCAACTTTATATCCTACAACATTTGCTAGGATGCACTTATAATTGAATATAACGAAGTATTTGATAGATTGGGTACTACATAAACATTGCAATTAACCCATGGAAGCGAAAGAGTCAAAGCGGATGTGAAAAGTAAAGTAAGTATATACAATGCATGTACAATGTGTAGGTCCTAAGCCATAGCGAGAATAAGCTGTAATAAACTAACTGTTCGAAGGGGTTATCTATATACATTGTATCTGTCTTATGAAATGAGATTAAGTTATTATGTAAACCCCAGTAATTTCAAGCTTGTGAGGGGGAGGAGACCAGAGTGTATAAAGAATACAGATAGTGGCATAAGCTAATACTTAGTAAGAACGACATAGATGTATAAAATATATCAAAACATATCAAAACAAAACAAATCAAAACATGATACACCACATTATAAGTAAAGAGCAAATCATTCAATATGTGTTAATGCTATCATAATGAGTACAGTTCATCTTCTATATAGGAAGCAGTACAGGGAATTTTTCTCATTAAGTCCAAGAGGGCTAATAGTTCCAAAGGTGTGGATCCAATAGGCTTCACATTTAAGCAGTGTCACTTCTTGATTGCCACCCCTAGGTGGAATGGGTACATGGTCAATGCCCATAAAGCAGAATGAGGCCAGATTACAATCAGAGTCGAGGAAATGTCGAGACACTTGGGTGCTTGCTGAGCCACTGAGTAGGGCGCTCCGAATAGTGGATCTATCGCCCTGCATTCTTTCTCTCAGGTCATTAGACGTCTTACCCACATAGTTAATGCAGCATGGGCATACGATCCTATAGACTACGTAGGTGGTAGTACATATAATCTGGTGTTTAATTTTATAGGTCTTGCCCAACCTGGGATGGCAGAATGTTCTACCGGTGGTCATAGAATTGCAAGCCAAACAGTTTAAACAACAATAGCATCCCTTATTAGGGACTATGGTTAGAGACTTAGTCCATGTTAGGTGGTCAGTGTGTACGAGGAGGTCACGTAGATTGTTGCCTTTTTTGTAGCTCATAATAGGTGTTCCAGGAAAAGGGCTTGGTAGGTATGGATCCTTAGTCATGATGGTCCAATTCTTACGGATGCCCTCCCCCACTTCTCGTGATTTGGGATGGAACTCTTGGGGAAATATAAATCAATTCCCTGTCTCCCGATGGATCTTGTTTTCTGCAATTGATTTAGTAGCTCTGAAGTAAGCTTAGTTCAGGGTCATTTTGGAGTACCCTCTGGACAGGAACTTTTGAAACATCTCCTCAATTTCTGTTTGTGCCAAACTGTAGTCAGAGTTATTGTGAAAAACCCTGATAAACTGAGAGACTGGTAACTACTCTGTCAACTTAGCTGGATGGAAGCTTGTGGCATGTAAAATGGTATTCATGTCAGGTGGTTTGGAGTATAATGTATAGCCCAGATGGTGTGACAAAGATCTGTAGATCCAGGAAATTGATATTGATGGTACTAACTTTGTACGTAAATCTTACCAGAGATGGAAAGGAGTTCAAGACACACATCATCATATGTAATTCCTCTTCACTTCCAGTCCATAAGAGGAGGATATAATTGATGAAGCGAGAATAATGTAGTATATTTTCCCCATAACGTGTGAGGATATTTTTTTGTTCATATTCGTACATGTAGGCGTTTGCATACATGGGTGCCATGGGTGCCATGGGTGCCCCCCCCATTGAAGTTCCTGCCAATTGTGTGTAACACTTGGATTCAAATGCACCAAGGGGCAAATATTTAAGAATGAGGCAAAACTGCACAGAAGATAAAGATTATATTTTAGAAGCAAAAAACATTAAAGAACAATTCATACAGAAGGGATATGATAGAGCTAACCTCAAGGAAAGACTTGAAAAGTGAGGAAAATCCCAAGGGAAAATCTATTACAATACAAACAAAAAAGGGAGGATAGAAAACTAAACAACATTCCATTTATCTGTAATTTTGATTGAAATAACAAAAAAATACAGAATATAATTAATAAATATTGGCATATCCTGAGGGACGACCCAATCCTACGCAACATCCTACCAGCATGACCAAGAATAATATATAGAAGAGCAAAAAATATTAGAAACCATTTAGTCCAAAGTAGTTTAACAATCACAACACCTCAACATTTTTTTATTTTTTTATTTAAATAAAGGTTTTTATGGATTTGGTAAATGCCCAACATGTAAAAGTACAAAAAGTAAGAAAATACATATCACCGTACATAAACAAAGAATTCATAATAAAAGACCATTTAACATGCCATTTGCAAGGAGTAATTTATTTCCTCAAATGACCCTGCAATCTACTGTACATTGGGACAACTAGAAGAGGACTTAATGTTCGAGTGTCAGAACATACGCGCAACATTAAAAAGGGATTAGAAACCCACACTGTGTCCCAGCATTTCAAGGTGTTCCATAATCAGAACCCAGATAATCTTTCCTTCTGTGGATTAAAAATAGTTAAAAAAAAGATTGGAGAGGAGGGGACTATATCAAAAGAATTGGAACAGAAGAGATGAAATTTATAGTTAACTTCAACACTTTGGTTCCGTATGGTCTGAATCATGACTTTGAGCTATGCCACTTCTTAAAATGACAGTTTTTTTTTAATATAGCCATTTTTAAAGCAAATATGCATGCAATAAAGATTTTTTTTTTAGAAAAAGTCATTCAGATATTTCAATAGCATGAAGAATTAAAAGTCCTTTTAAAGAGTCCCATTTTACCCCATCTTACATATATCACTTTTTAAATGAAGGGGTTTTAATGCTTTTATTGTTTTGTATTGATGCACATTATAATTGGCATATATTTTATTATTTTTATATTCATGTGTTCTTCTGTTTAACAGGATTTTCTTATTGCAGCACTTAAATTGTAAATTATAGGATCCTTTGCCTTTTTTTAAAAAAGGGATAGAAGTTTTAAATATTATGGAACATTAAAACTAGGAGAGGAATTGATGGCACCCGTGGAACACAATGCCACGCTAGCTGTAATGCACGTAATACCATGGTGGGACGACGTCATCGCGCACCCCCGGAAGTATGCAGACTGGAATAGGAAGCACAGCAAATGGAACGCAGATAGCGATCCGGAAGGAGGCAGTCGATGGGGGACATAAAAAGAAGACTGGACACTGCACTACTCAAACCAACTGAGGAAGCCCTTGGACAAGGGAGAAATGTGTTTTGAGAAACATAGACTTTATTTGGATAAGCATAAACTTTTTTTTTTATCAAGTCTTTTTCATTTTCCACATTAAAGGATTTCTGAATTAATACACTGGATCCTAGAATCCACTTCCTATATATTGGAATGCTGATATATATCTGGAACCATGTGAGTGTATCTTGATTTACCACCACTTCTCTAATTTCATACAGTACTGCTTTATGTGGGTTTTCCTATCCTCACAGAGATTATCCAGGCAAAGAAGGGTTAAAACCTCCTATACTGGTCCCACTACGCTGCACACCTGAGCCAACCTCCTATACTGGTCCTACTGCGCTGCACACCTGGCTTTAGGCTTGTGAGTGGACCTTTCATATGATAATTCACCACACAAATTTAGACGTTATTGCACTATTATTGCCTATATTTTTTTATTTCCTCGATTTGTGTATTACTTGTTATTCCAGTGCTCTACCATTTGTATGTATGATTTATTGTTTTTATTAAGGTGGTTGGGGATTCCACTTAGGTATTTTGAAGTATGGAACTATTTTGGCACAATTCACTGAGAGTGGGTCGATGATATTAAGGTCAGGAGACTGGGATGGCCACTCCAGAACCTTCACCTTTTTATGCTGTCAACTTGGCCTTGTGCTTAGAGTCATTGTCATGCTGTAAAGTCCAAGAGCATTCCATGCACAGCCTTTGTGCAGAAGAATGCAACTTGTCTACCAGTGTATTCTGATAACATGCTGCACTCATCTTCCCTTCAATATTCACAAGATTCCCAATGCCTTTAGAGCTCAACCCCCCTCCCAAAACATCAGTGAGCCACTACCATGCTTAACGGTGGAGATGGGATTCTTTTCACTATAGGCCTTGTTGACCCCTCTCCAAACACGGCGCTTAGAGTTGTGACCATAAAGATCTATTTTGGTCTCATCACTCCAAATTACAGTGTGCGAGAAGCTTTGAAGTGTGTCAAGGTGTTGTCGGATATATTGTAACCAGGCTTTTTTGTGGCATTGGTACAGTAAAGACTTCTTTCTGTCAACTCAACCATGCAGTTCATTTTTGTTTAAGTATCAACATATTGTGCTCTTAGAAACAACCACACCGTCTTTTTCCAGAGCAGCCTGTATGTCTCCTAAGGTTATCTGTGGGCTTTTCTTTGTATCCTGAACAATTTTTCTTTCAGTTGAACCTGAAATCTGTCTTGGTCTACCTGACCTTCACTTGGTATCAAGAGATCCCCGAATTGTCCACTTCTTAATAAATGATTGAACAGTACTGATTGGCATTTTCAAGGCTTTGGATATTTTTTTATCCTTTTCCAACTTTATAAAGTTTCATTACCTTGTTATGCAGGTCTTTTGGCAATTCTTTTCTGCTCCCCTCTCGTATTGAGCCTTCGCAGTGCATCCCCTCATTGACTAGTTATACACAGACACTAATTGCAATTTAAAAAGCCACAGATATGGGAAATTAATCTTTAATTGCCATTTTAACCTGTGTGTGTCACCTTGTGGCTCTGTAACAAGGTCAAACATTCAACGGTCTGAAACTTTTGGGTGATTTCTGTTATCATGATGATTTAAAAAGGAGCCAAACAACTTTGTGATAATAAATGGCGTCATATGATCACTATCCTTCAATAAAATAATTTTTTTTTGCATGAATATATTTTAATAATATATATATATATATATATATATATATATGAATATCAAAATACTTTAAGAATGAATATATATTGCAATATAGTCAAATGTATAAAAATGTATAAATATATATACATATAATGTATAACTGCAATGTTTTATTATATATATTTATTTGCATGCCCTTTGGCCACTTTTAAATTATTTTTAAACTTTATTTCTAACTTAGAGGACTGCTTGACAACCCAGGTAGTGCTTCAAACTTCAGATCCTGCCATGTGATCACAATATAATGAATCACATGTCCTGGAAAGGCCAGATTGGCTACAGAGGGACTGCTTGGGTTGTCAGGCAGTCCCCTGTTCGCGATCTCCGGCCGAGGTAAATATCCTGGGCCGCGGGGGCTGCAAAAAGTTACAGCGTACTATGCCACCTTTTTCAGAACGGCATAATGCACCTGAAAGGCGTTTAGGGATTAAAGTAAATTGTTCATCCCATCACAGTAAATCATACCTAAAACCGTTATGCTGGATATAGCATTGACTCATACATCAGCCATAATATGTTTAAGCATTATATGTCAAATACATAAACAGTGTGCATTGCAGTATATATATACTGAAATCATTTGAAATCATTGTTTAGTGAATAAGCGAGTGCGCTGGATTCTGTATTTTGTATATTTTGGCCCCAGCAGCACCCTATAATGTATGCATGTTCAGGTGAGTGCAGCCCTCTTGGTTTCTTTTATATATTTGGGAGTCCCAGGCCAACTCCTTGGTTTTGCACCCCTCCCTGTTACAGGTGCCTCATTCCAGGACCCTATTTAGCCTTGACCTGCAGAGAGTCCCAGGAGGAAGTATTTCCCAAGTAAGATTTGAAATCATTGTTTAGTGAATAAGCGAGTGCGTTGGATTCTGCATTTTGTATATATATATATACAAAATGAAATTATGCTAATTATGCTGTGCTATATATTTCTTCAAAATAAAAATATGATGATTATGCTACATATTGAGGTCCAAAATGTATTGGTCCCTGCTGGGAGAGAGTGATGTGTGACGGTACCAAGAGCACCAAGAGCTTAAGATGGACAGTTAATTTAGGTATCTGGGTGATTCCTATGTTTAAGTCACCCTGTGCCCATAGTAGGTGCAGGGTGTGTGTGTAATGTGGTTGTTTGGGGTCTAATGTTAATGTGCTCTCCTATCTTGCAAATGCTTGCAATCAAATTGGTGGATTTGGCTGTGGAGCCTGTACAACGCCACCTGTTGGTTACAAGGATCTAGCAACAGCTATATGCAATTATGCACTACCTGAATAACAAGGCTTGCTAATTTGCCTATATAGGTAGATTTACATATAGATACTTCTGCAGGCAGGAGATATATTTTCTGTTAATTATTGTATTTCCCACCCCTTTATAAATATGTCATTATGTTATTATAAGTTCCTGTATGCTGTCTAATGTGATTTGATTTTTATTGATATGTCACAGTAATCTATATGTTATGAACATATGGGCTAGTCCCAAGAAAAATAAAGTTTTGTATGTTAGTTCCTTTTGGAATTTGTGTCCTGTGTGGGTTTGTAGGGATTTGTTTGCTGGTTGCAAGATCCCTCTAGCCAAGGCAATAACTATAATCACTGTAAGCAGAGCTCCAGAGGAATAGGCAGAGGGGACGATACCTGCCTGGAAGGAAAAGCTGTAGAGGAATAGGCAGAAGGGACAATTCCTGCCTGAAAGGAGAGCTGCCGTCTGGTCGGGAGGAAGAGCTCCGGAGAGACCCTAGTCAAGCTTCAGTGACTGTGGCTGAAGCATTCCAGGGTCCCTGCAAGTGGCTAAACGTGGACTGGGTGGAGGAACTCGGTCGGAGTACAGGAGATCCATCACATGATGGAATAAATCCTGGCACTTGCTGCTGCTACCCATTTGTGAGGCACTCTTCCCTTAGAAGGGCAAATAAAGACTGAAAGTGGGCAGTGATGGAACTAATAAAGAGAAGGCTCTGGTGCAAGAAATGTATTTGGGCCTCCCTTGAGCATAAGGGTGGCCAAATGGTAATTCCCCATCTGTTGTAGAAGTAACACAATTCAGCCTATCCAAATATTCCCACTAGAGCTAAGTCTATAGCTTTTAAAAACGTGAGTGTGCAATTATCTTACACTTTCCCAGTATTTGGTTCGCACAGATACACACTATTGTTTGCATTTCTATTTTGTGTTTAAAGGTACCTTAATTTACTAGATAGAAATATATTTATGAAGTGATTCTAAAAGGTACGCTGTCACATTCACTTATCCTCAAAATAAGCGCTACACTGTCATTTGGTTTTTTCTTTTGGTTCTGTATTGGATGTGTAGAGGAAGATAACACATCACAGTGTGATAGCAGCTATATTTAAAAAAAAATAAAAAATTGTCACAAATTATATTGTAATAAGCGCTAATACATGTTTAATTTCTAGCTTATAGTGTGTTAAAGGTAAGGGGTCGGGGAAGGATAAAGATGGAGGACAAATGAAAATCCGAGATGACCACACATGTTGAAACATTTACGCCAGAAGTGATGTGATGCACTTAAAAGGGGCCGGTCGCAAGTAATATTTTGACGTGATTTTTACCATTTAAAAGTGGAAAGGAATACTTTACTTTGTTTACATGCACCTGAGGAAGACACCCTGGCCAAAATGCGCTGTGCTATATGTGGAAATTACTTTGATGCTGCACCTTCCTTACTTACATGTAAGATTTAAATGTTATTACTTATTAAATTGTTATAATACATTTTAACTTGGCTCTTGTTACTTTTGTCTTGGGAGGATACAAGATGGGAGGATCTACCCCAGGAATGGCTTCATTCCACTTATGCTGATTTACCTGAGCCAGTTATATACAGGCTCTGAAAAAGTGTGAGTGGGATATAATAAAGCATTATATTGATTGTATATCAGATATTGGCTACATGCTATAATATTATTATTTTATTATTCATATGCGCCATCAGATTCTGTAGCACTGTACAATGGGATTGCCCTATGTAAGCATTTTATCTTACAGTGACACCTGGAATCATCTTATATAGGGTATATATTTGCTTTCTGCGTTTATTTACTATCACATTATATACTGTGGTATACTGTGGTTATTGGTTTTACACATTTTTTGGTACACAAGTGCGCTGTACACCATTTCTTTTATTGCTAGCTTATAGTATAGACTGGTACTCTAATAAGATATCTACATATGAAAATGATTATAGATTCAAATAGTGATATTCAACAAGATGTAAAACCACTGGGTTCAAATATCAGCAATAAAATAAATAAACTGATGCAGTGCTTAAAGCTAGTTGCAGAAATTAGTGTGGAATCTGCCTATGGCATTCAGCCTATGCCGCTCATGGGCCAAATTATGAAGGTCAGTTCGTTACCAGGCAATGCTTCTTCTCCTCCCACCATCAGCACTCGGTAAGAATAGGCTGGCCTGTGGAACAATGAGCAGAAAAAGTCCCTTATTCCTGACCAGCTCACCACCTCTAGCCAAGGTCGCCTTGGGAGATGGTACCTGGTGTCCAGGGCTCTGCTTCCTCCCCTTGGAGGGCTTGCAAGCCCGTGGAGTCTTCAAACTTCAAACGTCGGGTGTGTGGATGGCGGTATAGACGTAGTTTCAAGTGGGTCTTCAGTCCAGAGAAGTGGTAAATCTGAGCTGTTACAGACGAGGTGGGAGTATTTGCTGATCTCCCTCCAGCTCTGATCAGACAGTTTCAGTGAGTACTTTGGTGCATCAGCCATTTTGGACTCACCTCATGGTGGTCAGAGAAGGAGATTTTCAGGGTCTGCTGCTGTAGGTAGGTAATTGTCCCAGTGGGGATTAGGATAACTCCCATAGTGTTGGCTTTTAAATGTAGGTGCACATTTGTGTGTAGTATTGGGGTTTGAATGAAGGGGTGTATTTGAATGCAATGTATGTATTTGATTGCATGTGTGTGTTTGCATGTAGTGTTGGCATTACATTGCTGGGATGTATGCACATATAAACATACGCTGCTACATACATACTTACAAAGATTCACATGCACATTGACACAAACACATACTCAGATACACACTGACACATACACACACTGACATAGACATGTACTGAAAAATACAGACATACAAGTTATAATTTTTATTCATTTTTGTATAGCAGGATTTTGGCTTCCCTGGTGTCCTGTTGTTGGCTGAGGCTGGTGGTGCAATTCCCCAACCTCCTGTGTGCCCTCCTCTCTTCCTTCCCATGCAAGTTCTCTATGTAGCTGAGAGAAAGAGACCTGCACTCACTTCCTCCCTGCACTGTCTATTTAGTAGGGGTCCAGTCACATTGTTAAAAGGTCATAGAGCCTGACTTGACACCTGTTCAGAAATGACCATCGGGTGGCAGATGTTTTCCAGTTACAGTGTTCCTCTAGTAACCCAATAAAGTGCACAAACCAGAAAGTGACATACAACATTCCTAAAGTGCCACTATTAGTGCGAGGTGCTTAAATAGTGATAATCAAGTGCAAAAGTGCTTCAGCTGCTTACATTCCACACACAATGATCAGACAAGTCAATGTTAATTAACGCTCCTCCCCCGCCAACGTTATCCGGCGGGGGAGACCGATTGCGCATGCGTGGAAATGCCACGCACGCGCATTAGACCTCCCCATAGGAAAGCATTGAAAAATGCTTTCAATGCTTCCCTATGGGGATTTTAGCGACGCTGGAGGTCCTCACATAGCGTGAGGACATCCATCGACGCTATAGCACAGAAAATCTGTGCTATAAACCAGAAAGTGCCCTCTAGTGGTTGTCTAGTAGACAGCCACTAGAGGAGGAGTTAACCCTGCAATGTAAATATTGAAGTTTATGAAAACTGCAATATTTACAGTTGCAGGGTTAGGGGTAGTGGGAGTTGGCACCCAGACCACTCCAATGGGCAGAAGTGGTCTGGGTGCATGGAGTGTCCCTGTAACTAAGATTTATGTCAACACATAATGCAAGACTTAATATGCATTTCCTTAGAAGTTATGTTGCATTCATTTAACAATTTATAACTAAAGTCTTGTCTCATAGATGCAATCATAAGACTGAACACCAAATCCTTGAACATAAACGGACACTATAGGCACCCAGACCACTTCAGCTCATTGAAGTGGTCTGGCTGCTGTATCCCTTTTGCATTTAGTGCTGTAATGTAAAACATTGCAGTTCCAGAGAAACTGCAATGTTTACATTGCAGCTCTAAGTCTGCCTTTAGTGGCTCTCTACCAGACAGCCACTGGGGGAGCTTCCTCCTTTGTAACAGGCCTTTGGTCCGATATGTGATGCTGGACGTGCTCAAGCTCTTCATGAGGACATCCAGCGACAAATTTTTCCTCATAGAAAAAAGATTCAATGTTTTCTTATGGGAGGTCTAATGTGTGCGCATCATTTGGCACGGATTTGCATTAGCGCCCGCTCGCCATGGGATGTCGGAGGGGGCGGAACTTCGACCCCACACCGAAGGACGTTGGTGCTGGGATAAGGTAAGTAAATAAAGGATTTTAACCTTGTATTTACCGAAGGGGGGAGGGGGGCCAGGGAGGGTGGAGATAGAGGGAGATATAGTTCCAGGAATACAGCTTTGTATTCCTGGCACTATAGTATTCCTTTAATATCTACCAGCTGTGGTTAATAACAGCTTATTGCAGATATATAGCACCAAGGTTATAAAGTTACCATAGACATTTTCACAGAAAGAAAAACAAAAACAATCAGATGTTCAGATATATATATTTTGATAAATAATCTAATAAAAACAAAATATGCAAAGACCACCGGAAGTGTCAGATCTAATTTTCACTCATTATTAATACTGGTGAAATATTGCAGTCAGTAAAGAGTCACTACTCACCAACAGCTGTAAAAAATAGTGATAACATTGGAGGCAAGCCCTCAAAATGCATCATAGATGTGTTGGCAAATAAAAACATGAGAAAAATAAAATGGGTTTTTCTTATGTAAAGTTAAATCAATATGAAGCATGAATAAAGTGAAGCAATATTTTGTTTTAACATTTAATTTGTGTGAGTTCTTAATTGCTGCTGATGAAAGGTTTTAGCAAAAAACTGTTCACTTTACTCAATATTTTTTTTTTAAATGTTATAAATTGGCTGATTGGCAAATTTGTATAATGATGAAATCATTTCTCTACTTGTGTAGAGTAAAATTATGTCTTTGGCACTCTTTTGGAATTTGGTGATTTTGCCAACAAAAGGAATTAATTAAAGCTATGTGACTTAATCATTATGTAATCAGTGAAATTAATGAGTGACAGAATTAAAGCACCTGCTAGCTTTGGTGAATAGCTGAGGGATTAGACAAACAAGTTATTGTGTGGGCAGACATGAGAGATAATTTAGACTATTATTCATTACATGTAAAATGTATTGCAAGAACACTAGTAATATATGTAGATTACTCAATTTAGAATTTTCTCTATTTCAAAATAATAAATAAACCAACGTAGTGTTTAGCTTTGATTTTTTTTCCAAGTGGATTTAATAATTTTAATTTTCTTTTTTTTTAATTTTCTTGTAGTAGCTGGTTAGACTGAATTGTTCAATTGGGACTTCAGTCAGTTTACTTAAAAGTAAGTTTCTAAGTAAAAATGCATTGCTAAATTAATACTTACAACAGGAATTTAATTTTAGATAGGGTAACTAGGTTTTACCACCATGACATGATTCTAAAACCATGTAACCATAGGCTTGCACCAGGGGTGTGCCAGGTGTACATTTGCACACCTTAATGGAGGGCCAAATTCCCCTACACAGCAACATTTCAACCTTAAAAAAGGTCTTTGTCAAGTTAACACCACACATAATATATATATATATATATATATATAAATTTTTTCCAAAGGGTGCTGCACTCACTGTTTGCTCCAACTGAATGCCCGGTGCTTATTCGGCAGAAATATAGAAGGTAGAATTGACAGCACTCCAAGGACTTCTTCATAAAAAATAACTTTTATTGTTCCAAAATAAAATATCAACGTTTCAGTCTAGCGATTCTAGACTTTCATGAAAGTCTAGAATCGCTAGACTGAAACGTTGATATTTTATTTTGGAACAATAAAAGTTATTTTTTATGAAGAAGTCCTTGGAGTGCTGTCAATTCTACCTTCTATATATATATATATATATATACACACATACATGTATATATCTATATATATATATATATATATATATATATATATATATATATCTATATATATATATATATATATATATATATATATATATATATATATATATATATATATATATATATATATATATATATATAAATATCACAACAGTTTCTGGCACTCATCCCAAGAAAAAAGCATGAATTCAATAATAACCAGGTGCCTCTCCGTGCAAAATATACAAATAGAAAAAATTGAGAGCACTCGATGGATTTTGTAAATAAATAAAGACCGCTAGACGGTCGAAACGTTGATTTGTATGCGTTTAATTTAATATAGTATTTATTTACAAAATCCATTGAGTGCTCTCAATTTTTCTATATGTATATATATATATATATATTTCCTGGCCATATCCATGGCAGCACAACATTGGGTAGCTCCTCCCTATCCCCATTGGACAGGAATAATAATTAAGCCGTATAAGTACCACCTCCTGCCCCTCCTTCCCCAGTCTTTTTTTCCTGTCCTATCCCTAGGACATGTCGGTCTTTTCAGACTGCAAAATTTTTTCTTTTATGGCTTACCTGAGGATTGGTTCCTCTGGCCCTTGGGGAGTTCACCCTCTCTCCCCTGGGAAGTCTCCAGTATACGGCCCTGCGCAAAGGTGTCCCCCTGGAGAAAACCCCTTTAGTGACCGGGGGTTTTTTCTCTCCATTTTTTCCAGTGAGGACATGGAAAGGTAAATGGAATGCGACCGGTTTCCGGTTTCCTGGTTCCCACCAGTCTCGAGGTAATGTTATTTTATTTTACCTGTTGGTTTTCCTTTCTTTGGAAAGTTTTTCGTTGAGCGTTCTGGGGTTTCCCTGCATGGCTGTCGGGAACCTCCTGTGCGCCCGCGCGGTGTATAGGCGTCTCCTGTGCGCCCGCGCGGCGTGTAGGGGTCTCCTGGGCGCCTGCGCGGTTCCGGGGACTCTGGGACGCATGCGCGGAATTCGCGCGCAAATCTAGCCGTTTCGCGCGTCTTTTCGATCATCTGCGCATGCGCGATGACGTCAGACGCCTTCTTAAAGCGCCAGGCCTCCTTTTTTTTTTTGTTGAGTTTTCTGCTTCCTGGAGAGTTTCTGGCACCGTTGAGTTCTGTGGATTGTTGATTCTTCGTCTTTTTTCTTCTGAAGTAAGTTCTTTTCCTTTCTCCTTTTTCCTTTGTTTGGTTTCCTGTAGTTTTTCTTCTGGGTTCTAGTTTTCGCTGTTTCATCTATTATTTATAGATGGATTCGCGCTCAGGATCTAGAGAATCAGAATGTTCTCATCATAGTAGGTCACAATCTAAGCGATATAGGTAAGCCATCCAATTTTTGGAATTTATTAATATTTGATATCTAAAAGAGTGGTAATGTACTAATATTCACGTTTGGTGTATTTCAGTGATAAAAGTACAAAGACTTCAGGATCGTCCAAAGGGAAGTCGCCCAAAAGGACGCTGTGTGTATCCTGTGATAACAGAGCCATAGAAGGGAAACGTCTCTGTTCGAATTGTCTCTCAGCAGCCGCTGGACCTTCTCAGTTAACACCAGACTTTAAGCAGCTTATCAAGCATGCAGTTGCCCGGGGCATCAAAGAGGTTGGTAAGACCCACAAGCGACCTAGATATTCTGAGCCGTCAGATTGGTCTCCTGATAACTCGGAGGATGAGTTTATGGACACGGCTTCGCTGAGAGACTTGGCTTTTTCCTCGGAGGAGGATGCTTTGCCTGATCCTGACTTCCTGATACCTGCAGAGGTGGATCATTTGATTGCTCGGGTCAGAGAAACCCTTACTTTGAAAGAGCCCTCGGAGGAGGAACCCTCTACATCTAACCGCTATTTCTCAGATCTTAGAAAGAAGAGAGCGGCTTTCCCTGTGCATACCACTATTAGTGACCTTATTAAAGAAGAATGGTCCAGGTCCGATAGGAGATCCTCTGCAAAAGGGAAATTCTCCAGATTGTATCCGTTTGATCCCAAAGATGCTGAAACATGGGATTTTCCACCCAAGGTTGATGCTGCGGTGGTTAGGCTAGCCAAGCGCACTACCCTGCCAGTGGATGATGCAGGCTCCTTCAGGGATCCAATGGATCGTAAGATGGAATACTGCCTGTCTAAGTCATATGTAGCCTCAGGCACGAGTCTCCACCCTGCCGTTGCTCTCACGTCTGTTTCAAGAGCTATGAAGGTTTGGCTACAGGAGCTGGAAGGGGACATCAAGAGGGGCAGGAGCCGTTCCTCTATTGTTGATGCCCTGAAGGATATGCGTCTAGCGATTGATTTCTCTTCGGAGGCCGCAGTGGATCTGGTGAGAAACCTTGCTAGAAATATGTCCTTCTCGGTTTCCTCCAGGCGGGCGCTCTGGCTCAGATCTTGGGCGGCCGATGCTTCCTCCAAGAATAGTTTGTGTTCTCTGCCATTTCACGGAGACATGTTATTCGGCAAGAATTTGGATGAGTGCATCAAGAGGGCGGCTGAAGGGAATAAAGCCTTTTTACCCCAAGAGAGGAAGTATAAAGGATCCTTTCGCGCCCGGAAAGAGTACCATTCCTTTCGTGACAGTAGGTCCTACAAGCCTGGTAGGGAATACTCCCGATTCCAACCGAGGAGAGGTGCCCCTTCTGGGTACAGAGGAGGCAGGTCTCGCGGGTCGTCTTCCTCTAAGGACCCGAAGAATCTATGACTACGTACAGCCCAAAACCGAAGGTGTCGGGGCTTGTCTTCTCCAATATCTTTCGAGATGGACCATCTCTACAAGCGACGTTTGGGTGCTGGATATTATTCGGAGAGGTTACCTACTAGAATTCTTCAAGCATCCTCCCAAACGATCCTTTCACCTCACAAAATGGCCAGGGGACAGGGAAAAGTGCATGGCTCTACGAAATTTCGTCCATTCCTTGCAGAAGGAGAAGGTCATCGTCCGAGTACCGGCAGGCGAAAGAACTCAAGGATTCTACTCTCACATCTTCTTGACAAGAAAATCCTCAGGGGGTTGGAGACCCATTCTGGATCTGCACAGGCTGAACAAGCATCTGCACGTTCGCAGGTTCAAGATGGAATCTCTGCAGTCCATAATAAAGGTTGTGTCACCCAACCAATGGATGCTGTCTATAGATCTACTGGACGCATACTTTCACATACCCATTGCCCAAATACATCAGAAGTTCCTGAGGTTTGCTGTAGAGGAAGGTCATTTCCAGTTCAGGGCCCTCCCCTTTGGACTGAGCACTGCCCCGAGGACGTTTACAAAAGTCCTGGTTGTTCTCATCGCGGAGCTCAGAAAGCTAAACATCGCTATTTACCATTATCTGGACGACGTTTTAATCTTGGGAAACGACGTGGATTCTGTGACATCCCAGGCTATCACCAGCATTCAGTTTCTGCAAGCCCACGGCTGGAAGATCAACACCAAGAAAAGCCACCTCCACCCGACTCAATCTATGGTTTACTTGGGTGCCCATTTCGACACCCTAAAGGGTACTGTCCAGCTCTCATCAGTGAGAATTCTGAAACTCAGACAGTTATTGAGGAGAATGCTGAATTCCCCGGTTGCCCCTGCAAGGGCGGTAATGAGCCTCCTTGGTTCTATGTCCTCCACAATAGGTCTGACGAGATGGGCTCAGTGGAGGATGAGACCATTCCAGGCCAACTTCCTGAGTCGTTTCTTATCCGGGAACCTGTTCCAGCCCATCAAGCTTCCCCTGAAGGTACGCCATTCTCTGATCTGGTGGCTGAACAGAAAGCACCTAGCCAACGGCTTTCCATTAGGGGATATCGCATGGAGGACCGTGACAACGGACGCCAGCCAGTGGGGTTGGGGCGCTCATTATCTCCACCACTTTGCGCAGGAAGAATGGAATTTCAAGACGAGCAAGGTTCATTCCAATCTGCTGGAACTTCTGGCTGTCCTCAAAGCTTTGAAGCACTTCTCGATCCAGCTCAAGGGTCAATGGGTAAAGATAAGGACGGACAACTCCACCGTGGTATCCTATGTCAATCACCAAGGGGGTACCAGGAGCTGCAAGTTGATGGTACTGATGAATCACCTGATGTGGTGGGTTCAGAGAAACCTGGCGGGCATTGTAGCCGTTCATCTCCCAGGGAAACGGAATCAACTGGCAGATTTCCTCAGCAGATCCAGAATAGATCCGGGGGAATGGTGCCTGGCTCACAGGGTGTTCCGCATGATTGTGGACAAGTGGGGTCTGCCTCAAGTGGACCTTCTGGCCTCTCGGGCCAACAGAAAGGTAGCCCTTTTCTTCACAAAGGAAGAGGACCACCTGGCGTTGGGAAGAGATGCCTTATCAAGCCCCTGGAAGTTCTCAATGGGCTATGCGTTCCCCCCGTTTCCACTAATCCTACCACTCCTGAGGAAGCTGAGATCGGAGCGGGTGTCTCTCATCCTGATTGCGCCTTATTGGCCTCGGAGACCTTGGTTTCCTCTGCTTCTGAGTCTTTCGGTGGAACCTCCTCTCCCACTCCCCAAAGTTGCGGATCTTCTGTTCCAGGGTCCTGTCATTCATCCAGACCCTGTCTCTCTCAACCTTATGGCTTGGAAACTGAAAGGAACCGGCTGTTGAATAGAGGGTTCTCCCAGACCGTGATTGATACTATGCTGAGGGCACGTAAGCATTCCACTTCGGCCACTTATTATAGAGTATGGGAAGTTTTTTCCAACTGGGCCCTTCACAGTGATGTGGATGTCCAAAATCCCTCCTCCTCCCATATTTTGGACTTCTTGCAATCAGGCCTTGAGAAAGGACTGAGCTATAACACTCTCAAGGTACACATTTCAGCCTTGTCCGCCCTGACCAGTCATAGATGGGCGCTGGACTCGGATATCATCAGATTCATCAAGGGTGTCCTTCACTTGAAACCTCCTATTAAACCGTTTGTCCCTTCCTGGAGTCTCCCTCTGGTTCTGGATGCCATGAAGTTGAAACCTTTTGAACCTTTTGATTCAGTTTCCCTACAGGTTCTCTCTATTAAGACTGCCTTGCTGGTGGCCTTAGCCTCTGGCAGGAGAGTTTCTGAGCTCAGTGCTCTGTCCATCAAAGAGCCTTTTACTATCTTCCACAAGGACAGAGTGGTCCTCCGTACTGTTCCAGTGTTTCGACCCAAAGTTACTTCCTCCTTCCACATCAACGAGGATATTGTTCTTCCGTCTCTGAGGTCGGACGCCCATGGAATGGGGAATTCTGCTGACCTGTCCTCTCTGGATCTAGTGAGATGCCTCCGGATGTATATTGATAGGACTTCTGATTGGCGTTCTTCCGACAGTCTCTTCGTTCTTCATAGCGGCTGTAAAAAGGGCTCTCAAGCCCCCAAATCTGCCATTAGCCGATGGATAGTAGCGGCTATCATTCTGGCTTATCAGTCCGCCGGATATCCGGTCCCTGTGGGTCTTAAAGCCCATTCCACGAGGGCTCTCTCATCTTCCTGGGCAGCCGCTGCTAATGTCTCCCCTGAACTCATCTGTAAGGCGGCTACATGGTCTTCCTCTAACACTTTCATTAGGAGCTACCAGATTGATGTTAGAGCAGGGTTGTCTGATCAATTTGCTAAATCAGTCCTGTCTGTATCTAATTCCTGATCTCTGTCACTTGTTGTGGTGTTAATACACTTTGCATTTCTAAAAATTTTTGAGTCTGTGTCTCTTTCCCTCCCTGGTTTTATTGCTTGGGTATTACCCAATGTTGTGCTGCCATGGATATGGCCAGGAAAATGGAAAATTTATTCATACTTACCGTAATTTTCTTTTCCTGGTTATATGCCATGGCAGCACAAGGGTCCCGCCCGGGGATATTGCTGGAAAACGTGACTGGGGAAGGAGGGGCAGGAGGTGGTACTTATACGGCTTAATTATTATTCCTGTCCAATGGGGATAGGGAGGAGCTACCCAATGTTGTGCTGCCATGGCATATAACCAGGAAAAGAAAATTACGGTAAGTATGAATAAATTTTCCATTATATATATATATATATATATAGAAGGCTTGGCCTGTAATTGTGGGAGGTACAATTTTCCCTACTTAACCCTGTGAGCCCCTACTCAGCGACATTTCCGGAAGTGCCCCTTCCTCCGCACCCTCAATTATACATCATTTCACCTAGGTGGGCCCTCTTTTACAGGTCTAACCTCACGTCAGTTTCGGCACACCTCAGCTGACTTTGCTCTTTCCAATACTGTTTTCTTTCCTATTTGTTTCCTTACGTCCTCGAAACATGCCATACACAAATATATATACATACATATATAAGATAAACCACAAACTTTGCACTCCAACGTAGAAAACAAAGTTTTGTTACCCAGTGCTCAGCGACACTTGATACAAATGGAACAGGATAAAAGCACTCCAGGGTTTTTCAAATGCTCTTCTTTTATTTAATCCATCTTTACACCATGGTCAACCAGTGGCGTAGCGTGGGTTGTCAGCACCCGGGGCAAGGCAAGTAATTTGCGCCCCCTAACCCGTGGATTTTAGCACTCGAGTCTCTTCCACTAGATTAGTTAAAGAAACCCTTACCCCCGCAGCACATGTATTGTTTGTTAGGAAAATACTTATGTAATTAAAGTAAAATGCCCTCCCGCCCGCGCCACCCCCACCCAACACTTCCCCCGCCACCCCCACCCAACCCTTCCCCCGCCTTCTAAATACACACATTCACTGACAGATACGCATACACTAGCTGACACACACACTAACATACATACATACACACATATACACACACTAACAGACACATACACACACTAACAGACATACATACACACACACATTTTTAACACATTTTTTTTTTAAAATGTAACCCCCCCAGCATCCTTACCTTTGGAAATGCTGGGCGGGGGGGAGGGGGTTCTCTTCCTCCCTGGCGGTCCAGTGGCTGCTGGGCGGGCGGCATTGGCGGGCGAGGGAGCACTTCCTCTGAGCTGTCTGCTCAGCTCCCTCGCAGAGTGAGGCTGGGAGCCGGAATATGACGTCATATTCCGGCTCCCAGCCTCACTCTGTGACGCGCGAGGGAGCTGAGCAGACAGCTCAGAGGAAGTGCTCCCTCGCCTGCCGCCCGCCCAGTCTAGCAGCCCGCCGGCATGTCTGTTAGCCGCAAGGCTAACAAGACATTTGCCTTGGGCATTTGGGGGCGGCTTTTTTTGCCGCCCCCTGGAAAATGCCGCCCAAGGCAAATGCCTTGTTTGCCTCGCGGCTAATGCGCCCCCCCAGATGTTGCGCCCAGTGCGGCCGGCCCCCCCTGCACCCCCCACGCTACGCCTCTGTGGTCAACATTTCAGTTCCCAACTGGAACTTTCATCAGGACAACATTAATCTAATGTTGTCCTGATGAAAGTTCCTGTTGGGAACTGAAACATTGACCATGCTGTACAGACGGTATACATACCACCTTTACACCATGGTCAACGTTTCAGCTCCTATTCTTTGCTTTGGAAAAATAGGGTACTAATTATTTTATTGTACACTGTATATATATATATATATATATATATTTTATTGTACACTGTTTATTTTATTGTACACTGTATATATATATATATATATATATATATATATATATATATATATATATATATATATATATATATATTCAAATAGAAAGAGTGCACTCGAAGGTCTTCTTAAGGATATAAACAATTTATTTTGCCAAATTTCAAAAGACATACAAGTCGACGTTTCAGTCCTCGTGGGACTTTTTTCAAGACAATGAAAGGCGGAAAAACAGTGATTTAAATATACATTGCAGGTGATTTGATTGGAGAGTAGGTTATATGAAAGAGAGGCTGTGCAAACGTGAAAGTGGTTATTCAACTTTGAAAATAGGTATTAACCCCTTAAGTGCCTAAATAAAAAAAGGCCTAACGGTGATTGCGGTTACGGCCAGATATCTAATAATCTGCGCTCGCAGACATATATTAAAATTCAAATTCATATATTAAAATTCAAACTCAGTTTAACAAATTTGTTTAAATACTTAAATAGAATCTAATATTCTTAGTTAGTCCAAGGTGGCTTCGATATTTCTTATTTCTTATCCTTGAATTTTAATATATGTCTGCGAGCGCAGATTATTAGATATCTGGCCGTAACCGCAATCACCGTTAGGCCTTTTTTTATTTAGGCACTTAAGGGGTTAATACCTATTTTCAAAGTTGAATAACCACTTTCACGTTTGCACAGCCTCTCTTTCATATAACCTACTCTCCAATCAAATCACCTGCAATGTATATTTAAATCACTGTTTTTCCGCCTTTCATTGTCTTGAAAAAAGTCCCACGAGGACTGAAACGTCGACTTGTATGTCTTTTGAAATTTGGCAAAATAAATTGTTTATATCCTTAAGAAGACCTTCGAGTGCACTCTTTCTATTTGAATATATTAAAGGCTGAGGCAGCACCGAGGCAAGTACAAGACCGGTACATTGAGTGCGGGACATTTGCGGATTGTATATATATATATATATATACAGTGTACAATAAAATAATTAGTACCCTATTTTTCCAAAGCAAAGAATAGGAGCAGGCAATAATGATAAGTGACAAAGCTGTTGCTGGTATGCAATAAGGTAATTGCTGGCCCTGGTTCAGTTATGCACTCTGTGGTTCCTTGGACTAGTGTGGCCCTTTCTTTTTCTTCTGGAAATCTACAACTATCTCGTTATACACCTAATTATTGTTTATTAGAGAACAGGCAACATGCCTGTTTGTGTTTCAGCATCTGAGGGAGAAGCTAAAGGGTGATATACATACTTAAAGCTATCCCTGCTCAATAAAAACATTTTTAATCAAGACCAAGATAAAAAAAAGCATAGCAAAGGGAAAAAAAACAAAATTTTCATTGCAAATATGTAAATAAAATAAAATTGGTTTACTATTTGTTCAGTTATTAAATTCTCAGATCTCATTTTGTTATATCTCAATAATCAAATGTAAGTTGAAGAGACATATTGTGGAATCCCAGTAGCCGTTGTAATTGATGGAATAGATGAATGCAATACCAATAGTAGTGTGAATAATTTCCAAAATGTTTTGGAAATACACCTTTTCTTTTTTCACAAGCATTTTTATATTGGGTATGAAAGCCTATAATTGGACTTCATTATGGTAACAGCACATATAACAATGCATTCATTGAGCAATACAATTCTTATGTATTCTATCAATTAAGTTGATTTAATAGATTGTGTGTTTGCCAGGTTAATAAGTCAGAAAGATTAAAGGGACACACACATATATTGTTAACTATTTGGAGAAAGACAATCCAATTGTGGTTTTTTTTCTGTCTGTATTCAGTCCAGTGTACCTTGTAGAAGTACTTTGCAGTGTTTCTTAATGTCAAACACAATAATGTCACAGCAGTAAATCCACCAAGCACTAAACCATTATGCAACACATCTATTTATTTATTTTTTATTTGCATTTTATTTAGTTTTTTTAGATAAAGATGTGAAACACCAATGCATATAAACAGATTAACTTCAGGGCATTAGTGACCCATAAAACTCTAGCATCTAAAGGGCACATTTGGAGGAAATGGAGAAACAGCTATTACCCCTCTATATCTAAATTAATTGAAAAACTCCAGGGTAACCATAAGTATGAAAAACATGTGGCATTTTCAGTTTGACAAACAGCTTTCCCAACAGCTGTCCCACACATACAGTATGTAGCATGACTGACCATCTTTCAGTATGAGAAAAAAAACAGTACCCGATAAATTGCATCTGTGGAGGTAGCAGGCATCACAAGACTCAGCCTGGTAGATTGAAAACACTATAATGGAAGGCATTTTAAAAAGGGGAAGCAACTTCAGCAGGGATAATTAAGTTTAAAAAACATGGCATTTAAAAATAAAATAAAGGAAATAGTGAATGGTTATATTTGACTGATGACCAACTCACCTTTTCAATTTATGAAAAAATCCCCTATTTCCAATTAAATGATTCCTGCTGCTGCTAGGCTATAGTTTTTGTTTTTTTGTTTGTTTGTTTTTAAGTGACGGACAGTCACTGACTCTACAGATTGGATGTGTGGGGTGAAAGCTTTTTTCTACTCGGGGTGGGTGGGGTGGCCAGTTGCTTACGTTCCTTTCATGTTGAACTTTAAGTGACTCCTGCTCTCCCTGTTTTCATAAATGCAATATAGGATATGAAAAAGATTACAATAAATCATAATAAAACTACTCATAGTAAGTTCTCTTACTTGTAATTGTTATAATACAGATATATGAATGATTTTATGTAGCCATTGTGTACATAGGCGTGCGCACGGGGTGTGCCGGGTGTGCCTGGGCACACCCTAATCACACCTCCATGCGGCACTGCCTTAGGACACACTAACATGTCGGGTCCGAAAACCCGACACAGGAGGGGGCCCGGCGGCTTGACCAAAATGCCGCCGGGTGCGAGGCCCCTCCTGTCAGTCTGCCCTGACAGAGATCCAGCCTCAGTCTTCAGCTCCGCCGAGATTGAGCTGCAGACTGAGGTGTCTCGCGATCTCCAGCCTGTCAGAGCGTTGCCGCGGCAATGCTCTGCCTGGAGATCGCGAGACTCACCATGTGGTCTGCAGCTCACTCCCGGCGGAGCTGCAGACTGAAGAGAGAAGACGCCCACTGGACCACCAAGGAAGGTATTTAAACCCTCTTTCTACCCCCTGTCACTTACTGCCCCCACCCCCCTTCTACTCCCTGTCACTTACTGCCCCCCACCCCCTTCTACTCCCTGTGACTTACTGCCCCCCACCCCCTTCTACCCCCTGTCACTTACTGCCCCCACCCCCTTCTACCCACTGTCACTCACTGCCCCCCACCCCCTTCTACCCCCTGTCACTTACTGCCCCCCACCCCCCTTCTACCCCCTGTCACTTACTGCCCCCACCCCCTTCTACTCCCTGTCACTTACTGCCCCTCTACCCCCCAACCCCTGTCACTACCCTCTACCACCCTAACCCCTGTCACTACCCCCCTAACTCCTGTCACTACCCCTCTACCCCCAACCCCTGTCACTACCCCTCTACCCCCCCTAACCCCTGTCACTGCCCCTCCACTCCCCCACCCCCTGTCACTGCCCATCTACCCCCCTAACCCCTGTCACTACCCCTCTACCCCCCAACCCCTGTCAATACCGCTCTACTCCCTAACCCCTGTCACTGCCCCTCAACCCCTAACCCCTGTCACTAACCGTCTACCCCGCTACCTCCTGTCACTGCCCCTCCACCCCCCTAACCCCTGTCGCTGCCTCTCCACCCCCCTACCTCCTGTCATTGCCCCTCCACCCCCTAACCCCTGTCGCCCACACAATGCACCCCTCACAATCATACACACTGAACCCCACACACACTGCATTCCTCACAATTACACACACTGTACCCCTTACAATTACACACACTGCACACTTCACAATTACACCACACTGTACCTTTTACAATTACACACACACTGTACCCCTCGCAATCACACACACTGTACCCCTTACATGCAGCACCACTCACAATCACACACACTTCACCTATGTATATTTGTATTTGTATATATATATGTGTGTATGTATATGTATGTATGTGTGTGTATGTATATATAAAAATACATATACACGCGGCGTGTGTTTGTACTTTAGGGTGCACACCCTAATGCAACAGGCTGCGCATGCCTATGATTGTGTAGCTGTTTTTACATACCTACAATTGTATTGCTGCTTTGGATGTCCAAATGGTTTGTCTGCATTTTGTTTGTTACTGAAATTTGCCTGAAGTGAAGTGGCATGAACTAAATACTGCCGATCCAATTTTTTTTATTTATTTTTTTATTCTGTTAAAGTGTTTCAGAATAACCATAATGTTTCACTCTACACAAGTCTACTGTTAGCTCTGTTTGTAACTATGAAGTAAGCTGCAACACAACAGGGGCAAAATAATTGAAGATATTCCTAGTCTTGGTCAGTATGTTTAGCAGTCATGTCATAGTCTGGGTTTTAATGTCAGTTCACTTCAAGAATGCCCTATCATGTGTACTACATTTGTAAAGCTTACAGAGGTTAATATTGTTTATATAGTATGCATATTACAATATATGATGTATTGTCATTTGTGATTGCATTCATAATGCAGATATGACTAAAGCAGACATCCACATTCATTACAGGTATCAAGATTGTTTACTTATAAACTATTTCTTGGAATATAGTAAAAAAAAAAGTGGAGTGGCACTAACAGATGCGTAACTAGGAAGCACAGGGCCCTGGTGCAAAAATTGCCCTAGCTCGCCCCAATGCATCTAATTCCTCCCATAACCTCTATGCATCTCATTCACTCCCCCAATGCTCTCCATGCGTCTCATTTCGCCCCATCCCCTACCTTTGTCTCATTCCCTACCCCCATTCCCTCCAGATGTTTTATTTTCACCCTAGCCCCCATGAGTCTCAGTCCCTCCCCTCAGGCCCTTCATGTGTTTCATTCCCTCCCCCACCCATATATGTGTCTTATTCCCTCCCCCCCCAGCCCCTCCATGTGCCATATACCCCCTAAGGCCCTCCCATGTGTCCCATCCCACTCTATATGTCTCATTCTCTCCCCCAAGCCCCTCTATATGTTTAATTCCCTCTCCCCATCCATGTGTCTCACCCCCACCTCTCCCTGTGTCTCCTTCCCCCCTAGCCTTTCCATGTGTCTCATTACCCCAGCCCTCCCTTTATCTCATACGTCCCCACCCCTCCCCAGCTTCTCCATGTGTCTCATTCTCTCCCCCATCCCCTCCAGGTGTATTGTTTCCACCACTGCCCCTCCATGTGTCTCAATGTGTCTCATTATCTATCCCACCCATCTTACTCCCTCCCCCCAGTCTTTCCATGTGCCACATTCTCCCCAGGCCTTCCATGTGTCTCATCCACCTCCATATGTCTAATTCCCTCCCCCCCAACCCTCCATGTGTCCCACCCCCCTAGGGCCTCCATGTGTCTCTTACACCCGCCCCAGCCCCTCCATGTGTCTAATTCTCTCCCAGCCCCTCCATGTGTCTAATTCCTCCCCCTCCCCTAATGTTTCTTTTTTACACAGATCACGGTACAAGGACTGACAGGAATCTTGGTTAGGGAGGAAAACAGAGTCAAAAATAAATAGAAATCAGTAAATGCAATGCAAAGTAAATGTGAATAACACATATTATATTATTATTCCATTTGTGATGTCACACTAACTGATGGGTGACTGACCACTGACTATTACATTTGATTTAGAAAGGCAAAATGGTCTCAATATGTTGAATCCATCTTGTTATAGATGGTGATGCTGTCAACCAAAGAAGCAGCCATTTTAAAATTGAATGCATTTGCTTCACATTGGTCAGTCATCTTAAAGCAATGCCAAAGAAAAAACTTGCAATACACGTTCATGTTGAATGGGTTTATGCAGGATCTGACTATGCCTTCTTTGAAATTTCTGTTACAAGAACATAATGTACCTACTGCAGCACAAATCTTTCATTAGAATCTACAAACGTAGTGATCTACAAAAAGTATATAATGTTCTGTAAATCACAATTCAATTTGCATATCCCACACACAACTCCCACATATCCAAACATGAAGAAGTTCTTTTACATTCTACCCACACAGACCTCTATTAGACATGACACGGATTTTAATAGGTCTGTTTTAAGTGTTATTTATGACATAAATCCTGTAGTGTATAATAACATGCACAATGGCTTGTTCTCATGAAAAATAGCTTGCTCACGTGCTTTAATGATTGGGCGACCTAAAAAAAAAAAATACAATATAGTGTGAAAAATGGGAAATAATGAGAATTTCAATGCTCACAATGGTTAAAACACATCTGCTTGATAGACTGTATTATATCAAGTTTTAAGTTTATGTTTTATACAATTCAGAAATGTAAATGTGATAACAAAACAAATAAAACAGCCAAAGTACTTTCTAACTTTAGTAATAGTCATCTTGTGTTAGAGATGTTCGTGGATTTTATTGAATTATTTTTAATAAGAATTGAAAATTAGATTGTTAAAATAAGCAATGTAATGAAGATGGTCCAGAATTCTACTGACTTTACTCAACTTTTGTTACTCTCACCAAAGGCCCTGTGCAGATTTGTTCTGAGGTAAATCATACATTGATAAGATAGACTAGAGATTACTATCTACCTACCTACCTACCTTTTTCTGAGGTGTGCATTTTATATTGTAAGTTATGAAATAATATCCAGATTTGAGATCTGGAACAAGAAAGACAATAAATATAAATAAAGGTAAGTGGCAATGGGGGTAGGTAATCATTAAGATACAAAGGACATTGGCAAAAGTAAACTGAAAGAAAACAAAATCATGACTGTGCCACTTTAAGGGCCATAGTTAGTTAAATACTAACACCTGTTTAACAGCTACCAATGCAGTTGCTGTCATGTTCTAAAATCCTTCATTAGGAGAGAAGAGAAATGAAAATTGTTACTACTATTAGTGTCCCATAACCAATCTACTGTGGATTTTACAATGTAGTAATTGGTATCTTCATTAGTTCATTCTACTTTTATTTTTATTTTTTTTAATAGGTTTTATTTATGGAGTTTTGCATGATATATTGCAATTAGTGATGTCGCGAACATAAAATTTTCGGTTCGCGAGCGGCGAACGTGAACTTCCGCAAATGTTCGCGAACGGGCGAACCGGGCGAACCGCCATAGACTTCAATGGGTAGGCGGATTTTAAAACCCACAGGGACTCTTTCTGGCCACAATAGTGATGGAAACGTTGTTTCAAGGGGACTAACACTGTGGCATGCCTGAGGGGTTCCATGACAAAACTCCCATGGAAAATTACATAGTTGATGCAGAGTCTGGTTTTAATCCATAAAGGGCATAAATCACCTAACATTCCTAAATTGTTTGGAATAACGTGCTTTAAAACATCAGGTATGATGTTGTATCGATCAGGTAGTGTAAGGGTTACGCCCGCTTCACAGTGACAGACCAAACTCCACGTTTAACGCACCGCAAACAACCGCAAACAGTCCATAAACATATATATAGGCAAGAAAAGGAAAATAAATGGACAGAGTGTAAACCGGACCTTAGAATGGCCGGACTAATACGCTAGAGACAGAGAATGGTCAAAGGGAAAGCCGAGGTCAAGGAAGCCAGAAAATACACAATACCGTTTACACAAGCCAAGTCAGGGAAACCAGAATTCAGAATAACCAGGGAAAAGCCAAGATCAGGATACAAGGAAATCAGATTCACAATGATAAAGCACTCTCAGGAAACCAGGAACAGGAAACCACGACAGGGCAAGGTACTGCGGTGAGCTAGGGATTTAAATATCACGCGGCGGGCCGGCACCCATGACATCCTGTTACGTCCCCCTCATCAGGCCTTTTTTAGTCGAATGTATCACTCACTGTCAGTCCCTTCGGGATCCATCCCTCATTCATCTTAATAAAGGTGAGGTAATCTAGACTTTTTTGACCTAGGCGACTTCTCTTCTCAGTGACAATACCTCCTGCTGCACTGAAGGTCCTTTCTGACAGGACACTTGAAGCGGGGCAGGCCACAAGTTCTATCACAAATTAGGATAGCTCAGGCCACAGGTCAAGCCTGCACACCCAGTAGTCAAGGGGTTCATCGCTCCTCAGAGTGTCGATATCTGCAGTTAAGGCGAGGTAGTCTGCTACCTGTCAGTCGAGTCATTCTCTGAGGGTAGACCCCGAAGGGCTGTGGCGATGCGTAGGACTTAAAAAGCTCTGCATGTCCTCCATCAACAACACGTCTGTAAAGCGTCCTGTCCTTGCCAGCGTGGTTGTGGGAGGGGGAGGATTACTTTCACCTCTTCCCTGTTAGATTCCTATTGTGCTGTGACATCACCCTTATACGCTGTGTAAAGCATACTTTTTAATTGATTTTGGAAATGCTGCATCCTTTCAGACTTGCGGTAATTCGGTAACATTTCAGGCACGTTCTGCTTATACCGGGGGTCTAGTAGCGTGGACACCTAGTACAGGTCGTTCTCCTTCAGCCTTTTTATACGAGGGTCCCTCAACAGGCACGACAGCATGAAAGACCCCATTTGCACAAGGTTGGATGCCGAGCTACTCATGTCCCGTTCCTCGTCCTCAGTGATCTCACTGAAGGTATGTTCTTCCCCCCAGCCACGTACAACACCATGGGTACCAGATAGGTGACAACGAGCACCCTGGGATGCCTGTTGTGGTTGGTCTCGCTCCTCCTCTTCAAAGCCACATTCCTCCTCTGACTCCTCTTCCTCACAATCCTCTTCCAGCGTTGCCGCAGGTCCAGCAAGCAATGCTGATAAGGCTGTTTCTGGTGGTGATGGTGACCACAACTCTTCCTCTTCACGCTCATCTACGGCCTGATCCAGCACTCTTCGCAGGGCACACTCCAGGAAGAAAGCAAATGGTATGATGTCGCTGATGGTGCCTTCGGTGTGACTGACTAGGTTTGTCACCTCCTCAAAAGGACGCATGAGCCTATAGGCATTGCACATGAGCGTCCAGTAACGTGGCAAAAAAATTCCCAGCTCTGCAGAGGCTGTCCTACCACCCCGGTAATACAAATACTCATTAACGGCTTTTTCTTGTTGGATTAGGCGGTCGAACATTAGGAGTGTTGAATTCCAACGTGTCGGGCTGTCGCGAATCAAGCGCCTCACTGGCATGTTGTTTTGCCGCTAGATATCAGAAAAGTGCGCCATGGCCGTGTAGGAACGTCTGAAATGGCCACACACCTTCCTGGCCTGCTCCAGGATGTCCTGTAAGCCTGGGTACTTAAGCACAAAGCGTTGTACGATCAGATTACACACATGTGCCATGCACGGCACATGTGTCAACTTGCCCAAATTCAATGCCGCCAACAAATTTCTTCCATTGTCACAAACCACTTTGCCGATCTCCAGTTGGTGCGGAGTCAGCCACTGATCCACCTGTGCGTTCAGGGCGGACAGGAGTGCTGGTCCGGTGTGACTCTCTGCTTTCAGGCAAGTCAACCCCAAGACGGCGTGACACTGCCGTATCCGGGATGTGGAATAGTACTTGGGGAGCTGGAGGGGTGCCATTGATGTGGAGCAAGACGCAGCAGCAGAAGAGGACTCAGCTGAGGAGGTTATGGAAGAGGATGGAGTAGGAGGAGTAGAGGAGGTGGCAGCAGGCCTGCCTGCAAGTCGTGGCGGTGTCACAAACTCCTCAGCAGAGCCACGCATTCCATGCTTGGCAGCCGTCACCAGGTTTACCCAATGCGCAATGTAGGTGATATACCTGCCCTGACCATGCTTTGCAGACCAGGTATCAGTGGTCAGATGGACCCTTGCCCCAACACTGTGTGCCAGACATGCCATTACTTTCTTTTGCACAATCGAGTACAGGTTGGGGATTGCCTTTTGTGCAAAGAAATTTCGGCCTGGTACCTTCCACTGCGGTGTCCCAATAGCTACAATTTTTTGGAACGCCTCAGACTCCACCAGCTTGTATGGTAAAAGCTGGCGGACTAAGAGTTCAATCAAGCCAGTTGTCAGACGCCGGGCAAGACGGTGACTTTGTGACATTGGCTTCTTACGCTCAAACATGTCCTTGACAGACACCTGACTGTGGGCAGATGAGCAGGAACTGCTCAAGGTGAGAGACGGAGTGGCGGATGGTTGAGAGGGGGCAAGGAGGACAGCAGTGGTTGACGTGGCTGAAGATGCTGGACCAGGAGGAGGATGGCGGCTTTGAGTTTGTGTGCTGCTTGTACTCATGTGTTGATCCCATAGGCGTTTGTGATGTGCGATCATGTGCCTTCGCAAAGCAGTTGTACCTAGGTGGGTGTTGGACTTCCCACGACTCAGTTTCTTTTGGCACAGGTTGCAAATGGCATCGATGTTGTCAGAGGCAGACACACAAAAAAAATGCAACACTGCTGAGCTCTGCAATGACGACATTCTGGTGGTGGTAACAGCATGCGTTGATTGGCGTGCTGTCTGGCTGACCCCAGGTGCCGATACATGCTGTCTCACTGTGCCACTAGCTCCTTGTGACGACCTCCCCCTGCTTCCAACTCATCTTCTCCTCTCTGTCTCCCCATCTGAACTTTCCCCCTGTTCTTCTTCTGTTCTAGCGGGCACCCACGTGACATCCACGGACGCATCGTCATCATCAACCGCTTCACTTGTATCTGACAACTCAGCAAAGGAAGCAGCAGCGGTACAACATCATCATCATCACACTGTACGTCCATGTGTGTAATGCTGCCTGACTGAGACATATCCCTGTTATCTACATCCTCTGGCAATAATGCTTGCGCATCACTCATTTCTACCAACTGATGTGTAAATAACTCCTCTGACATACCAAGTGAAGCGGCTGTGGTGCTAGTGTTGTTGGTGGCGGCAGG
Organism: Pelobates fuscus; assembly: GCF_036172605.1. Lineage (NCBI taxonomy): Eukaryota > Metazoa > Chordata > Amphibia > Anura > Pelobatidae > Pelobates > Pelobates fuscus. The sequence goes on along the minus strand of NC_086320.1, from coordinate 273,016,328 downwards.
CGGGCGAGTGGTAACTTGAGAGGTGCCCGAAGCTAAGCTGGAGGAGGATGGTGCGTCAAGGTTTCGAGCGGAAACTGTAGATGATTGGGTGTCCTGTGTTAGCCAGTCAACTATGTCCTCAGAACTTTTCCAGTTCAGGGTATGTGGCCTCTGAACACTGGGGATTATTCTAGGGCCAAAGAGAATCACAGCACCACAACCACGATGGCCCCTGCGGGGTGGCCTGCCTCTGCCTGTCATTTTTTTTTTCAATTAGTGGTACTATGCGTGCAAGCTACTGTGACAACAGATATGAGTGGCACTGTGCACTGGCAGAAGTTGGCAGAGTAGACGCTGTAGGCCTGACACACACGCTTGCAGGGAATCAGTTTTTTGAATGTGTTAAATTACACCTTTATGTCACAATTGGTACAAGCACCAACTAGAAAGGATGCTTGTCTGGATCTCGTTATAACAAACAATGTTACTCTTTTAACCTACATTCAAGTGGGGAACATTTGGGAAATAGTGATCACAATATGGTCACTTTTGAAATAAACTCAAAAAAACAAAAGCACGTTGGGTATATTAAAACGTATAATTTTAAAAAAGCCAATTTTAATAAGATTAGGGCAGCTCTACAACATATTGACTGGCATAAACTCCTTAGTGATAAAAACACTGAGGATAAATGGAAACTATTCAAACAAATATTAGAAAGGTACATTTCACAGTATGTACCATTGGGTAATAAATATAAAAAAAAAAAAACAAAGTAAAACCAATGTGGCTTAGTAGAGAAGTAAAACAAGAGATTAAAAATAAGAAAAGGGATTTTAAAGCATTTAAATCGGACAAATCAGAAGCATCCTATATAAGATATAAGGAAGCCAATAATACTTGCAAAAAGGCAATTAAAGTGGCTGAACTAGAAAATGAGAAATTGATAGCCAAAGAATGCAAAGCCAACCCCCAAAAATTTTTCAAGTACATTAATTCTAAAAAAAACAAAAAATAAGGGTGTAGGTACTCTGAAAACAGAGATGGGTCTGTTAGTCAATGAAGACCAGGAAAAGGCAGACATTTTAAATAACTATTTTTCTTCAGTATTTATTAATGAGGATCCTATGGCAAGAGATATGCAAATGATTGCTGCAACAAACTTGCAGATAACTTGTGATTGGATAACTCGAGACAAGGTGCTACAGCTATTAAAGAAAATTAATGTAAATAAAGCTCCGGGGCCTGACGGTATCCACCCACGAGTACTTAAGGAGCTAAGTGGGGAAATAAGTGAACCTCTGTATTTAATTTTTCAAGATTCTTTTGTTTCAGGTATTGTACCGGAGGATTGGAGGAAGGCAGATGTTGTTCCTATATTTAAAAACGGTTCAAAATCCTTGCCTGGAAATTATAGACCTGTGAGCTTAACTTCTGTGACTGGGAAATTATTTGAACGGCTATTAAGGAATAATATTCAGGAATTCATTGGAAAGAACTGTGTTATTAGCAATAATCAGCATGGTTTTATGAAACATAGGTCATGTCAAACTAACCTAATTGCATTCTACGAAGAAGTAAGTAGAAATATAGATCAGGGTGTTGCAGTGGATGTGATCTACTTGGATTTTGCCAAGGCATTTGATACGGTTCCTCACAATAGGTTAGTCTTTAAACTAAAAGAAATTGGTCTAGATGAATATTCTTGTTCTTGGGTAGAACATTGGCTTAAAGATAGAGTACAACGAGTTGTCATAAATGTTAAATTTCAAGCTGGACAAAAGTGGTAAGTGGTGTCCCTCAAGGTTCAGTTTTGGGACCGCTTCTATTTAACATATTTATAAATGATCTTGAAATGGGCATTGAAAGCCATGTATCAGTGTTTGCAGATGACACAAAACTTTGTAAAGTAATAAAATGTGAGCAGGATATTGCCTTGCTGCAGAGGGATTTGGATAGATTGGGGGACTGGGCACTAAAATGGCAGATGAAATTTAACGTAGGAAAATGAAAACTTATACACTTTGGGGTTAAGAATGCACAAGCAATTTACACCCTAAATGGTAGTGAACTAGGGATAACCACACACGAGAAGGATTTGGGAATTATTATAGACAATAAATTAGGTAGCAATATGTAATGTCAATCTGCCGTTGCTAAGGCCAGTAAGGTTTTGTCATGTATAAATAGGGGCATAAATTCTCTAGATGAAAATATAATTTTGCCTCTTTATAAATCACTGGTAAGACCACACCTTGAATATGCTGTGCAATTTTGGGAACCTGTTCTAAAGAAAGATATCATGGCACTTGAAAAAGTGCAGAGACGAGCTACAAAATTGATAAAAGGAATGGAGCATTTTAGTTATGAAGAAAGGTTAAAAAATGTAAATCTCTTTAGTTTGTAAAAACGGCGCCTGAGAGGGGATATGATAACATTATACAAATATATTCGGGGCCAGTACAAACCATTATCTGGAAATCTATTCATAAACAGGGCTATACATAGGACACGAGGTCACACATTTAGGCTTGAAGAAAGGAGATTTCATCTAAGGCAAAGAAAAGTTTTTTTTACAGTAAGAGCAATAAGGATATGGAATTCTTTGCCTGAAGAGATGGTTTTGTCAGAGTCTATACAGATGTTTAAACTGCAATTGGACAAATACTTGCAAAAACATAACATACAGGGATATAATTTCTAATTAGTGGGGTAATAGCTGCTTGATCCAAGGAGACATCTGACTGCTATTTTGGGGTCAAGAAGGAATTTGTTCCTAGTTTGTTGCAAAATTGGAAGAGTTTCAGACTGGGTTTTTTGCCTTCTTTTGAATCAACAGCAAAAGCATATGTGAGGAAGGCTGCACTTGATGGACGCAAGTCTCTTTTCCGCTATGTAACTATGTAACTATGTAACAGTGAGTGAGTGGTGGCACTGGGCAGGCCCTGAAATGCACTTTTTTAAATGTACACTACTGTTACACCAGATATGAGTTGCACTGGTGTGACACTGTGCCCTGGCAGGCCCTGTAACGCACACGTGTGAAGGAAAGTGAATGCTATTATATTACAGTCAAAAAAGTTTTTTTTTTGCTAAATGCAAGCTATTGTGACACCAGTGAGTGAGTGGTGGCACTGGGCAGGCCCTGAAACGCACACTCGTGAAGGAAACTGACTGCTATTATATTACAGTCAAAAAAGTTTTTTTTGTTAAATACAAGCTATTGTGACACCAGATATGAGTGGTGGCACTGGGCAAGTGGGCACAGTATACGCTGTGAGCCTGACACACACGCTGGCAGACAACTAACTGCGATTCAATCTATTACAGTCAAAAAAAATTTTTTTTAAATGTACACTACTGTTACACCAGATATGAGTTGCACTGTTGTGACACTGTGCCCTGGCAGGCCCTGAAACGCACACGTGTGAAGGAAACTGACTGCTATTATATTACAGTCAAAAAAGTGTTTTTTTTTTTTTTTTTTAAATGCAAGCTATTGTGACACCAGTGAGTTAGTGGTGGCACTGGGCAGGCCCTGAAATGCACACTCGTGAAGGAAACTGACTGCTATTATATTACAGTCAAAAAAGTTTTGTTTTTTTTAAGTGCAAGCTATTGTGACACCAGATATGAGTAGTGGCACTGGGCAAGTGGGCACAGTATTCGCTGTGAGCCTGACACACAGGCTGGAGGCAGGCAACTGCAATTACATTACACAGAAAAAAAAAAGAAAAAGCAGACTGATGTTCTAGCCCTAAAAAGGGCTTTTTGAGGTGCTGTCCTTACAGCAGAGATCAGATGAGTCCTTCAGGACTGTAGTGGACACTGAATACTACCTAGCTATCAATTTCTCTATCAAATCAGCAGCAGCTACACTGTCCCTACTCTCACTAAGAATGCAGCTTCACAATGAATGTAAAATGGATGCTGTCCAGGAGGTGGGAGGGTCTGGGAGGGAGGGTCTGCTGTTGATTGGCTGGAATGTGTCTGCTGACTGTGAGGTACAGGGTCAAAGTTTCCTCAATGATGACGAATAGGGGGCGGACGCGAACAAGCAATGTTCGCCAGGAACTATTCGCCAGCGAACCGTTCGGGACATCACTAATTGCAATTAGTCATTTCAGTTATACAGTGGAATTAATATGATCAAATGTTTTCAGCATGTTTCTTTGGTAACAGAAGTAGCACAGTATAGGATGATGTAAAGTTAACTACAAATAAAGAACAAAACATTAATCCTCATTAAACAGTTTGAATGAGTGGGCTTGAATAGTGCAGCTTGATCGATCCCCTTCCCTTCTCTGTGTGTGAGAAGCTTGGTAGGATGGCACTTGTGGACCATAATCTGTAGTATTGTCGTATCTTAAGTCTTTCAATCATTCAAGGGGTTAACGTCATTTGGGGACCAGGGTGTTATCTCTCTGTGGGTTATGTAGTGCAGGACCACCACCAGAAATTTTGGGGGCCCTAACACAGCTCATGGTCTGGGCCCCCAGGGCCCGCCTCCAAGCCCACCCCCAGGGCCTGCCTCCAAATCTTGCCCACAGGAATACACCCACAGACACAAATGCACACACTGATACAAAAGGACACAGATACACATACATACAAGGATAAACATATACACACAGACATAGATAGTGACACACAGACACATACTAACATACATACACACTGACATACATAGAGACACATACATACATACATACATACATACTTACATACTGAAATATATACAGAGACACATACATACTGACATACATACACCATACACATACAGACAGGCATACAGATTCACATATATATAGGCACGCATACAAACAGACTGACATATAGACAGACTGTCAGGCAGACAGACTGACAGACTCATTGATCTCATTTTTTCAGGCACCTTCCTGTTTCTTACCTTTTCTTTGCAGGAGGGTGGCTGGGGCTGATAGGAGTCGGCTGGCTCTCCTTCTTCACTGCCTGTCTGTTTCTCCTCCCACGTGGAGTGACCTGGGAGGAAGTGGCCTGGTCACACTATTACACGGCCGCAGCGCTGACTGGGCCCCTGAAGAAATAGGGCCCGTCGGGTGGCCCTAAATGCATAGGCAACCATATCAGTGTGCGGGCCCTGGTGCAGCTGCATCTGCGGCAGCTCCGCCGCTACACATGGGGCCCGGGCAGTGGTTGCCCACCATGGTTGTCACCCCCTGATGGCGGCCGTGATGTAGTGTATGTGATGTGTTCATTTAGGAGCTTAGGAAGTCTGTTTGTGGGTGCCAGATTTCTCTGTGGGTTGATGTATTTAAAGGTTAATAGTTCTTCCATAATACAGGCATGTTTATCTCTCCGAATCCAGTTAGCTATTGTTGGTGGTTCTGTGCATTTCCAGATGATTTTGCTACATTCAAGAGATGACATGCCAGTGATTTATGATATAAGTGTATCGGACAAGCAGTGTGGTGACAGTGCTTCTGTCACTGTTGTTAGACTGGAAGTTGTGACTGATATGATTTAGGACTTTGGTCAGGAATGGTTTAATTGCATTGCAGTGCTACCATACTTGTTTAAGCTAATCAAATATTCCCTGTGATCTATAGGAACAAAGTGGAGGAGTCATATAGGTTCTTGAGGTTTTGTTCATATTTTATGACAATTTAAATCCCCTTTCCCCTTTTCTGTGAGTTTTTGAAATGTATTTGTTGTACTAAAATGACCATGGAACATTGTCTTTCTGTGTGATCCACCACTTGCATGGGGAAAAGTATAAAGTCGAGTGTGGCCAATAAAGTTGTTGTTGTACCCTCAGGACTGTGTGTCGTCCGGTTACTGGGTGGAAAATGGGTCTTTCTGTATTCTAACTGGTGCCCTTCTGGGGAAGGACTTGGCTGAGCAGGGGCAGCCAGACAGATTGCTAGGAGACCCACTTCAATCTGGTCTTCTCTTTGGGAGTGCCATCTGGTGTCTTTCGGGAGGGGGCTTAGGAGGTGTGAAGAGGGGGAAGAGTTTTGAACAGCGTATTAAGCTGGGGGTAGAGGAAAAACAGGAAGATGGAGGAATAGGGATGAGTAGAAGGGCAAGTCTTGGAGGAGAGCAATTTAGCAGGAGAAAGAAAATGTTTCAGTCTTCGGTGGTGGGTCATCAAGCCACAGCAAGGTTGTTGGGGATATGTTCTTCAGGAGTACAGAAGATGCAGAGTGGTGGTTCATCTCTTCAGTGGGCTAGCAGGTGTGATTGCGTATTTAAGCTCTGGTGGTCTCTTCTGCAATGCCAGTTGCCACCTAAGTCACTGCTGGAGAGGAGCGTTGGTGTTGGGTATATGTGGCCTGTACCTTTGAGTAATATCCATTTGTGGTAATAGCTGAATGGTAAGAAATGCAGGGATATCCTCAAGTGAGTAGAGAGTGTGTAAGTCATTATGATTGACTATTAGGCTTGGGGAATTTACCCATCAGTATCTGATATTTCTGTCATGGAGGAGTCTTGTGACGGGAGATAGAATCCCGAGGGCTTGAAAAGTCAACCATGATGGGTCTAACAACAGTTGCAACCCGCCCACATAGCATTTTGTGAATTACTTCCCCTTTTCATAAGTTCCTCTTAGAGCAAGAGGTGGTGTGGGCAGCATATGACATTGTTTGGTTTGTCCTCTGATAAGGTTTTAGTGCTCTAATCAAACTGTCAAAATGTATGGGAGAGTCTGCTGGGTGTTGTAGAATTTTGTTAGGAATGGAGTTTAGTTTGTTATGTAGGTCCTCCAGACCCTCTTGTGTCTCAGGGATCAATTGTCATGGTTATATTGGTCATCCACCAGGTCGCAAATCCTGAAGCTAAGCTGGATGTCACCCAGTTTTGCTTGGAAGGTTCTCTCTAGCTGACCCAGAATGTTGGCTTTGTCTGATTTAGAAGGGAGTTATTTCACTATACCATATTGGTCTGTTTTACCAGTGGGGATTTCTGATGTAGTAGGGCTTGCTGGGGTATCAGTAAGCCCATGTTGGATACTTCTGCCCGTCTGTGCAGCACAAAGTTTTGCCATTACAAATGATTTGTGGCTAGGTGTGGTTGTAGTGATCTCGTGGTCTGGTAGGTTTTAAGGTTTTTTCCCCATATGTTGGATTTAGTTCAGATTGATGTGGAGTTTTTCAGTCCACTGTTGGAGCTGTGGATTTGTGTGGCCATGAGCTTTTGTGGTCTGCCATACCCATCAAGTTTCTGTTTATTGTCTTTATCACCAAAGTCTTTTTACATTGCACATATTTTTCCAAAATCAAATATAGCTATTATTATATATGAGGAAATGGAATATAATAAGAGTTAAAGCAAAGAACAACACCTGAAACTTAGTGTCTCATATTGCCTCCAACAAAAGACTCCAAAAATGTACCTTTTTATTTTTATATGCATTTTTTTTTTATTTTAAAATTAGAAATATTTGAAAAAATAGTTCTCAGCAGCCCATCTTCTCTGTTCTGCTTCAGCTAATAAGGATGCATTAGTCTAAAAAGCAATGGGCAACTGTGATTGGCCAGCTGACCACTTTCAACCTATCACAGTTCCCACTGCAGGTATAGGTGCCAGGTACCTTTAATCAGTGTTAATCTGCTTGAAAATGGCATCACACCATTGGAGGGACACTGCCAGAGAGCACCCCCGCCACTATATCATTTTCAATAAGATGAGATAATTATAGTCACTACACAGAAATGTTACCACTTTTATCTTTCTCTCCTTTAAATTCCATATAACCCTTAATTGAAAAAGTGTTAACTTTCCATTTTTTTAATGGAATATGTGACGCATTCAGGTACCAATCCACTAATAACATTTATTAAAGTATAGGAGTCTTTATTGCTTATTGCTTATATTTCTGTGGGCTGGGAGCCATGAGAAATGATTTTGCAGTAGATGGTTTTTGAGCATATTATCTTTAGTATGTACTATTACATTGTAACTTACTCTAAACAATATAATGTATGTGAGTAATGTGTATCACGTGTTTTGCTGAGCAGAAACTTAATTATTTTCTTCATTGGATGATTGTTATGTTTTTGTGACTTGTTTAACATTTTTATGTCCTTTCTTTTCTTCCTTTTTCTTTTATTATTTTATCTTATACTTAGATTGCACATCTGAATGTGAAACACTTGTCATCATTCTATCACATACAATTAAATACATTCACACTGTCCTAGTGCTGTCTGAAAAACATAGCATGGCCAATAAGCAGAGAGTCACAGTATGAATTTTGGAAAACCACATGCTTCAATCAGTCATTGTGGATGGAAAAGGTGATTGAAAACATTATGTGTTTCACTTCAAAGAAAAATCTACTTAATATATATTAGAAGTAATAAGGTGAGGATTGTATTTTCAGTTGATTTAAATCATAAAAGTGTAATAGAGTTTGTTTTGCCAACAGAGACCTCTAACAATTCAAATACATTTCCTTGGGATACTTTAAAAATATTTTTTTTATTATAAACTCGGTATGGCTGCTGATCTATACGTCTGTTCTCATAATGATATGATTTCTCTAGTAATTGTAAAGACCATATTATATAAGTAAATCACAGCCAGTTTCGTTAAGTAGTAGATGGCTAATTATATACTGGACTTATTTCTGATCCTTGTATTATAATTGTATTATAATTATTCTATTGCATTCCATAGTAAAATAAAATTTACTGTAGTAAAATGTTATTTGCATTAAAGGCAGCATTTCAGAAAAAGTGTTATTTAAAATAAGTAATAATTAAAACAGACATATATGGGATATAGAAATTGAATATATTTTGTTCATAATTTATTCGCCTAAAATGATGCTGTTCATTTATCTATTTGATTTATATTTGAAAGATTATCAGTATTGCAGCCTCTAAGACATGTGCTTAGTTTGAAATTTCATTTACTTAACACTACTATGTATTCTAACCGATACTTTGAACTTTGATATGAGCAGCTTAAAGATGGGGACAGAACACAATATATTAGTGAAGTAAATGCATATTATTAAATGAAATTAAATAATTTGTTTTTGGGGGCTGGGCCCGATTTTCGGCGATAAACTGAGGAAATCTTGCCTGAATCGGTCCTGCCAACACAGCAACCGGCACCATGCAAACTGAGGCACAGAATGACACCTTACAAGCCTGCACATATGCTGAGAAACCGGGCCGGGAACTTTGGGCCTACCACGCATGGGGGATGGGAGAGACGGCCGCTCTCCTGACCCGCCGAAACAAGCAGCACCCGCAGCATCGGGCCTTCCAACCCCCCCCCCCCAGGACCAGCGGGGGTTATCCTGGTCCGCACAAGCGTGTACCTGAAACCTGAACTAAGCGTAATGGGTGAGAACAGCCGAGAGCGCGAAACGAGAGACCAAGCGACCGCACCTAAAATGGCGGCAACAGGCCCAATTATAGACCAAACCTCCACCCAGCCTCTGCATGAGCGGCTTGACGCTTTGCTCAACCGTTTCTGGAAGATGTTGGAGGAGCGGATGGCACTCCAAACCTCTAACTGCATGGGAGAGTCAAGGCAGCCCCAAACTGCGAGGCAGAGTGAGCAGACCCCAGGAACAACCGCCACGCACCGACGGGCGGTACACCCACCCGGGCAGGGGTACGCTAGGAGACTCCCTCCTATGCACCTACCACATCGCCGGAGAGCCGCCCGCCGCAGGCGGCGGATGACCAACAAGACCCTCCTCAGCGCCCATAATGGGAAAGACCCGGCCCCGAGAGGCAACCGAGTCTGTGGACATAAGGTGCCAACCCCACACTATGCCCGGAGGAAGGGAGAAGCCCCCTGCAGCAACCACTTCCATTCCTCGCTGACCCACCTGCAGTCGCTGCCGGCGATACTGCCCAGAGGGAGCTGGCGCTACCCACGTCTACCCGGTCACGCAAGCAGAGCTACCAGAACAGGCATCGGGTGAGGTAATCCAGGAACCTGCAGGTTGCGGCCCCCATCTAACAATCCAGCCCGCGACGCAGTAACTGCAATTTGACCAACCGAACTATGGACTTTAAGCATCTAATAACTCATATCAGCATGATACAGTACGGATTCTAGCTCTGTCTTAGCAAACATAGTGGCCATATACCCTGACATAGAGCAGAGAGCTTTGCTCGGGTTTTTTAAGTGTGATAAAATGTGCAGTGGTACTAACGAGAAGCCCTAACGGATTACCCGAACCAATTGCACAACAATAAGGTTATGCTACAGTTATTATGTATATATTTGCATGTCTATAACTGAACTGTACCATATCATTTCAGTTTTACACTGTATCCTGCTACCTAGTATGTACAGCTCTAACATAGTGGCAGCTCAGAGAGTAAATTCTCAGCTGATCGCATACTGTCATATCTCTGCTTAGCCGATGCTGCTGTAGACAAGCTGGATTAACCTATTAGCTTCTTTTATAACCATAACCTGCAAGGAACTTACACAGCATGATGTTTTACCTGTCTCTTTACATTAAACAAATTAGCCTTACTGTGCTCTTTACGATATAATAAGTGCATATAGTTTTGCCGTTCTCGTTACCACTATGCATGCCACCCTGCTGTCTCTTACTCTATAACACCCTTGGGATCGGATAATTATCCTCATGATGATTAAGATTTTCTTGTTCTTAAGCCTGGCGCAAATTCCCAACGTGTTTCTACCCATGTTTTACTAGACCAATTATTAGCCTGTTACTGCCAAGATTCTGCGCTATTAAGCCGTGTATATCATCTATATTGATCCTCACCCTGACATCTTTACTTTAATTTGTACCACTTAAGTTAAGCTTGTTCTGTTAATCCTAAATTGAGCGTATACTGTCTAACCGGGTTTCTCCAGAGGTCTGGTTATAATATTTCTGCGACTTACCAATCGGATCTTATGGTCCATAGCCTGTATTTTCAAGCTAAAGTTTAACAACAAAAATTTTAAAAATGAGGCATCGCAATCCTGGAAACATTATCTACTCTCTGATTGATGTAACAACCCTATGCTGTAAATCTCTTGAATGTTTCCCCCAATTTTTCTTCTGTACCCCATTCTACATGCCTTAATAAAAGAAAGATTGACAAAAAAAATAATTTGTTTTATTAGAGCTACTTCACTCTATGGACCTTTTAACAAGCTTGGGTGACACCTGAAACCTAAGCTAACAAGCTGACAAGCTCACCATCACACAATCCTAAATGTTAACAATATACGAGTTATAAACGAGCGAGGTTTGGAAAGCACAAAGCCCCAACGTGGGTTTTGCCGGCCAGGCAACTCTTCAACCCGTTATAGATAGCAACAAATACAGAGAATATGAGAACTCTGAGAATGGACAAAAGCTTAGAGGAACTCAGTAGCTTGCTCTTCGTTAAATATCCTATTCTTCCTTATTTAATATCATATTGTCAAACTACCAGTCCAGATCTGACAATTGTTCAAAGGCCCTAATGGGTCGAAACATTGCCTTTTGGTTCCTGGTTCTAATAAAATTGCCTTTGCTTTGGAATTCGTTGGAGTGCCTGGATTATTTTCTATATTCAAAATTCCATGTTTGGTCCTTCCTGGTACTGGGACTTATCCATTAGAGCACCCTGAATTCCATGACGAAGGGTTGAGTGCACTTCCACTATCTACAACTGACAATTGTTCAAACATAATGCAGAGTCTTCCAAACAGACTCTTCTTTCAGATGTTATATGCTTTAGTTCTAAACAGGAAGCGGATAGGGACCCATGGAGGCAGAACTGCTTGGAAAAGGGGCAGGTACTCCCATAGAATTGACAGGCCAGACTGGCCCGCCTGCATGTCAATCAGCTAGGCCTGTTTGAAATTTATGATCAAATACTTGCTGTTGGTCTATGGCAAGGGTGCCCCAAAGTTAGATTCCAGATGTTGTAGAACTACAACTCCCAGGATGTTTTGCATGCCTTTAGACTAACAAAGCATCATGCAAAATGTAGTTTTAAAACATCTTGGGATCTACCTTTTGGGCACTCCTGGTCTATGGATTGGGTCACCATGGATACAGAGTCTCCATACTCGGTAGTAATGACGCTTGGGGGCGGAGCCTAACCGTGCATGGGTATTGGTGGTGGTTGCACAGGTGATTGGACACACGGCACCCGAAAGTGATGTAAATTGGTGGCGGAGCCTAGTCACGCAGGGCAATGGCGATCGTTACACGCCGGCACACAGGTGATTGAGGTCTGGGTGAGTGAGTTATTTCTCTTATATATGGTCAATATTGTGAATGTTAATTTATGTCCTGAGGAAAGTTCTTATATGCACTGAAACATTGACTTGTTGCTGGAATAAACCTAAGGAGTTTTTACAAGACCCAGAGTGCTGGCTTTTTTCGTTCATCTGTATATATATATTTACATATATATATACATACATACATACATACATACATCTATATATATATATATATATATATATATATATAGACACTTTGTTGTTTTTGTTGTTTACATTACTGTAATATCACTGTAATTATCTTGAAATCATTTTTTTTCACACGTACAGATGTTTTTCGTGGTACTTATGTATATGACATCTTTGCAAGAACAATCAGCACTCTGTCGCTAATATTTTCCACTTATGTTATAGCTTATAATTATTATAATTGTTTTGGGCACTCCTGGTCTATGGATTGCCCCACTCTTTGGATGAGGCGCTACTCCTTTGCTTAGCAATTGATTGATGCTTTATCCTCTCTCTTCTTCATTGACTGTAGTAGTAAATTAAAAAATTACCGTAACTTTTTTGGTTTAAATTTATTACGCCAAATAAGATTTGTCTGGTGTTAATATATATGCATGGTGTACAAATATACTAATATAATATATATATATATATATATATATATATATATATATATATATATATATATATATATATATATATATATATATATATATAAATATATAAATAGTCAGATTCCTTGCACTCACGCTAAATGTTTATAGAAGCATAATAGATTTACTTGCCGGGTGCCAGTCCTATGGGGATGTTGATATTCACCTAAATAGTCTTTATTTCATCAAATCACAAAAATCGACGTTTCGGTCCACGCAGGGACCTTCCCCACGACAAAGTCACTTTGTCCTGAGGAAGGTCCCTGCATGGACCGAAACGTTGATTTTTGTGATTTGATGAAATAAATAATTTTTATATGAGAAGACCGTGAGTGCAGCCCATGCTTCCACTATTTAGGTATATTTATATATATATATATATATATATATATATATATATATATATATATATATATATATATAAACAAATTTGGACCTCTTGCACACCTACTCAAAAATAAGTAATATCAGGTGCCAAGTCCCAATAATCTAAAAAAAGTTTTACAGAATTACCGGCACTCTTTGGTTTGATTCATCCAATTTATTGTTGGTCAATTCAAGCAAAGTCAACGTTTCAGCTCCCGATCGGAGCTTTCATCAGGACACAAGGTCTTTGTGTCCTGATGAAAGCTCCGATCGGGAGCTGAAACGTTGACTTTGCTTGAATTGACCAACAATAAATTGGATGAATCAATCCCAAGAGTGCCGGTAATTCTTTGATACTTTATATATATATATATATATACATATATATATATATATATATATATATATATATATATATGTAAAAAACAGATAAAATGTGTATCTTGTAATACCTTTTTTATTGGACTAACAGAATTTTTTTATTGACAAGCTTTCGGGAGAACCTCCCTTTCTCAAGTCTGAAGCATTTCTGAGCAAGATGACACATAGAATTCTTCTTGCTTGTTGTCTTGCTCAGAAATGCTTAAGACTTGAGAAAGGGAGGTTCTCCCGAAAGCTTGTCATTAAAAAATTCTGTTGGTCCAATAAAAAAGGTATTACAAGATACAACTTTTATCTGTTTTTTACATATATATATTTATATATGTGTACACCTTGCATATATATTAGCAACATCACCTTATATATATATTAGCAACTTCTACATCACTGGACTAATACGGCTACAATCTCTACTTGAACACTATAGTGCAAAACTGTTTGGTATTATATATATATATATATATATATATATATATATACACACACACACACATACACACACACATATATATATATATATATATATATATATACACAATACCAAACAGTTTTGCACTCCAGCTTTCCTCTTGGTAATGCCCGGTGCTAGGCTGCACAATAAATAGATGAACGAAAAAAGCCAGCACTCTGGGTCCTTATTTGCACAGATTTTTCTCACAAAATATTTTTTTTTCACTTTGGCACTGACACTTTTCATGAGATGCACTGTCACTTTAATTAATAATATTTTACATACCAGGGAATTCAACCCTGTGATTTGCTAAATCCTCATGCACTTTATTATGCACTATTTGTAATTGATACATAGCCTTATGATGAAGGATAAAGATATTGTTAATAGATTACACATTATGCACATTTATTCATCTGTCTTTATTTACATGGTGACAGTTTATTTACAAGGGTCACCATGGATACAGAGTCTCCATACTCGGTAGTAATGACGCTTGGGGCGGAGCCTAACCGCGCATGGGTATTGGTGGTGGTTGCACAGGTGATTGGACACACGGCACCCGGAAGTGATGTAAATTGGTGGCGGAGCCTAGTCACGCAGGGCAATGGCGATCGGTACACGCCGGCACACAGGTGATTGAGGTCTGGGTGAGTGAGTTATTTCTCTTATATATGGCCAATATTGTGAATGTTAATTTATGTCCTGAGGAAAGTTCTTATATGAACTGAAACGTTGACTTGTTGCTGGAATAAACCTAAGAAATTTTTACAAGACCCAGAGTGCTGGCTTTTTTCGTTCATCTGTATATATATATTTACATATATATATATATATATATACATACATACATCTATATATATATATATAGACACTTTGTTGTTTTTGTTGTTTACATTACTGTAATATCACTGTAATTATCTTGAAATCATTTTTTTCACACGTACAGATGTTTTTCGTGGTACTTATGTATATGACATCTTTGCAAGAACAATCAGCACTCTGTCGCTAATATTTTCCACTTATGTTATAGCTTATAATTATTATAATTGTACTGTTGCTGTAACTTACCTCCTATTTATTTTTTACCTTCTTTTTTTGGACTATTCCAAGAGAGATTGAAGATTAAACCAGAAATTTACATTTCCAATTGATAAACTATTTCAAAGACTCTGTAAAATAATACCATCTGCAAGATTTGGGTTATCAGCAAAATTATCTTAAATACAGCATCTGGCTGCCTAAAGAAATAAACACATGGCCCAAGTCATATTCAAGATAATTTGCATCATAAAACATAGGACATATAATCTATGTCTTTTTAAATGGCACAGATGCCACTGTTTAAAATGCTCATTTAGAACAATCGTTGGACATCTTGCGTTGTTTTAAAATATGCAACCTAGTTAGGATTTTAGTCTGTAAACCGGATTTCATACCTTGAACATCTACAAAATGATTATAAGAAAAAATTCTGACAATGACTAAAAATGTCTAATAACAGATGAACAGGATTTTCAGATGTCGCATTGCAAAGAAACCCTGGTGACAATAATTGGATTTTTAAAAGTCGTAAATAACTATACGAATTGCTTGAATAATCACGGTACACATGTTCAGTCCAGAAATCTATAAAAAGAGGAATCTGGGTTTATGTCCTTGCTCCAAGCACTTGACAACTGTTTCAAAATTAAACATTCTCAAAAGGATTTACTTTTATTTTTTAGATATTTAATCTTTATAAATATTTGTAGTTTACCTAATTTCTGTTAATATACTAAAAATATAAGAATTCAAAAAACAGATAAAACTAATACAAAAAAAAATAATGCATAATGCTTGAAATATTTGAGTTGCATATATTCTGATCCTGAACTTGCTTCTGTTAGTGTATAAAAAAAAAAAAAAACTGTTCAAGTTATTAGAGTAATGTAATAGCCATTCAGCCAGATGTCAGAGGAAACCGGCAAAGACAGACAACAAGAAAGAGGAGACATACTGAAGGTGAACAAGGAGTAATACGTCCTTCCTACACTCCATATATCATCTATGTTGTACATTGAATATCTGGTCAAAATATTTCATGTTATTAGAGCATGCTGAACTGAATGTCATGAAGTACAGGTATTTTCCTATAGATACAATTTTCTTATTGAACAGTAACTGCAGCATTAAAGATAAGTGAACCGAGCAATCTGTTTCACATAGTCAACGTTAGTAATTATTTTATTTTAGATAGTGCTAACAAAAATGATATTAGTCCCTGACTAGTGCACTGTAAAGTTTTACCTGCTACATATAAGGGGCAATAAAGTATTATTTCTGAAAGTTTTTATATACAGATTGTTATTCATGAAAGGTTTTATCAAGCAAGTCTTAAAGATTGCAAATTTGTTTGAGCAGGGCCCTGTTTACCCGCTGTTCCCATATTTTATACATGTTTTGTTAGAATCAAATGTTTGTCGTATTTACCTATTGTACAGTGCTGTGGAATATAGTGGAGCTATATAAATAACTGTAATTGTAAATCTGAGGTCTTTGGTCTAGTTAAACCTCAGATTTCAGTTTTAAAAAGTCTAATTCAAATCTGTGCATTACTTAGCCCTTTATATTGTGAAACCACCCTTTATTTTTTGATTCTTTAAAGTAAATGATGATTGAAGTTTAATGTGATTTATTTAAAACATATATTCTTTTATATTTCTTTAACATACTTTAAAACAGTTCTACGTGTTGTATATATATTTATAACCAATTACCGTAATTACGTTGTGCATATTATATACTTGAGTTTTATATCTGAGAAAGGATCACTACTGCTCAGGCTACATCTCCTTATTGCATATACTGTGTGCCATTATTCCAACCTGAGGGCCATTACTGGTTAACATTTTTTTCTATGAGGTGTCTTAGCTAACATTGCTATATATCTATGTGTTTGACACTTCAAAATGACTTCATATTGATTTTCAGCAAAGTTTTGGTTAGCATAGTTATAAATCCATAGTTTGACTCTTTCTGCAAAAATCTTAGCATTCTTATCTAAACACTTTTTCTGTGACAGACAAAAATGATGTTTACCAGCTCCTACTCTTAAAGAGAGAGAGAATTGTATTAACTAGACTTGCACATAGTTGAAATATGTGTTTTGTTCAAACCACTTTATCTGAAGATAAAATAAAACATTTAATTCATGTTGCAGTTTTGCTCCCCAGAATTTTATTCATGGTAAACATTTAGAAAAGGCAAAAAAAGCAGAAACTATTGCAGCTATTATTGAGCCTGTTATCCTATGGGCAATTGTTTATTTATTAGTTTTATTTTTAGCCTCATTATAAATGGATTAGTTTATAAGATGTGTGTATTTAGGTTATCTAAACTAAAGAGGTGAATTAAAGGATGTGTGAATACGTCTTTTGATATTACAATGATTTGCCTGAATATAAGATGCCCTATATTATATATTGTATTTTCCCCAGACATGATGGCCAGGGAGACTTTTGCTATATTACTGTGTTCTAGTACATTTAGTTTCAAGATTATATAGTAAAATAAAAATTCTAAGTGAATGACAAATTTAAGGTCAAAGAAGCTGAAATTAATGCATTGCTGACTTGTAGCTAAGAATGGTTCCAGTTCTGATATTTTGACCCTAATTTCACTTTGAATTTACCTTAACCCTTTCTTGACATTAGGGCATGCTATGCCATCCTACAAAAGTAGGACCTTAAAGCCCTTAGAGTGTCATAGTACACCCTAAAGATCCAGTCCTTCCTGCGGGATGTGTACCTACTTTCTTCGCAGATGTGATCGGGGAAACTGTCTTATAATCGAAGCAGCCCCCTTGCAGTCAATCCCACTGATCCAAGTCATGTTACCCTATGGAACAAGCACAGCTTAGTGGAAAGAGGCCTTGACAGTGCCAGGAAGCGGGCATAGGGGGAAGGCCCCCAGGGATTGGTAGTTGGATTGTAAGGGCCTGTCTTAGTATAAATAGGCATCAATTCTAGAAAAGGCACTTTTAATCTGCTTACCTGGCCTAATTTGTCCCTCCCTCCCATGTTAGCATAGAATAGGCCAGTTAAGCTGCTGGTTAAGAGGTTGGTTAAAATGTCCGTTTTATGAACTTTGGTAGGTTTCAAGCTAAGTGAAGGCTCGGAACCAAGTGGGTGGTAGGGTTGGTAGGGGTATCTGGGTATACCCCTTCCGTGGTTAGTTAAGAAGGTTGTGTCACTTTAAATTATGTTTATGATGTTCATTATTCTTGTTATTTATGTTATTTATATTTACCGTTCAAATATGAGTTTTTGCCTTTTGATACAAGGACATTTGGTATTATATGGTGGGGTTGGGGGCAATGACTTTAATTATATTATGTTTATACTTATTAATAAAAGTTGTGGACATATTTGACCCATGCATTAGTTTCAGTGTTTTATTTGGGCTAGGTATTATGGGAGTAATTCCACCTGCCCATATGGCGACTATGCGCTTGTCATATGAATGTGATGACACCATGATCACATTATTTTGATTATCTTGATTGACAGATTGCCTGCATGGGGACTGCCTGCATTGTCAGGCAGTTCCCTCATCATATAACTAATAAAAATAATATAATTATGCCTAAAAAACAATAAAATACTTTTAGAATGAAAGTGTATTTTGATATCTATATATATATATATATATATATATATATATATATATATATATATATAATTACAGTTGTGTTCAAACGTTTGCATACCCTGGCCGAAATATATATATATATATATCTTTATATAAATACATATAGTAGAAATTAGAGTACTCATATGTTGGAAGGCCATTTGGTCTGAATTTGTGGGAGGAGATGATCCTATATAAACCCTACCCCCCCTACTTACCTTTGTCGTGCAAGCTGTTTGTCTGCTCCATAGCAACCAGCACTTCCGGTCCGTTGTTCCCGCCAAAGTCAGTCTCCAGCAAGCAGTCCGTCATCAGCAGCTCCTGCCTCCGTCTTCCGTGCCCGTCCACCAGCTTCTACCCGACTTCCCTACTCGCTACCCGGCTTCCGGTCACGAGACCGGCACATCCTCGTAAGCATAACGTGGGAAATAGCGTTCGGCTATTTCCCATGTTCGGGCCTAAAAACACGGGGATAGGCTCCCTTTCACTAATGTATTAATCTGCTACGCATCTAAGGTCACTATGCCCATAGGTTAAGCCCATACAGTCCTTTGTCATTACAGACCACTAACACGATTTAAAACCTCTGTTCCTTAAAAGACCGTACATACCGGTTCCTTACACTTAGACTGCATACGTTTTTAGGTTCTACTACTTTCCTCCAAACAGTCTTCAAGAAGTGGTATCCCAATACCCTGTATTACGGTATCAGGTTAGAAGGTTTACCAGTTCTCATTTTCCCTTGAGGCCTCATTCAGCCTCCACGGCCTCATTTAGCCTCACCACCTCCCAAAGTGGGCTCTAAATTTCAAACGGACAAGGTCTGAGATTCCTCACTACGATTGGAACATCAATTACTCAAACCTACACCACCTCGCTTTCTTGTATATTGTTTCTACATTTCTTCACTCAGTCCTGTGTCTTCACTGCAGTTTCACTAAGTTACATGGCATCAACCACCAACAAGCCCACCAGGTTCCCTGCATTTCAGTTTAAGGTATTGTAAATCGTACTCACTACGATTACGTTTCTTCTCAAGGCCTCACTTCACCTTCGTATCATGTAAACGTCACAATTATGGGAACCCCGGGGAGGCTTGTCTCTACTTACGGACCTACGTTCAGGTCCCTCATCGTACACGGGTTCTTACGTTACATTTCATTATTACACTTTACCCATACGTTTGACATTTTTACATTTGGCATACCAGAGGCATGCCTCAGGCCCTCTAGCATCTATAATTACTCAGGCCCCACAGTTGGGCAATCACATTTCTAATATATGAGGGTCAAAGAAATACAACCTTTCATACTACATTCCAATATTATGCATGGCCTCGTTAGGCCCACGCAAGTTTTTTCCCCTCTCTCGGCACACACCCAAGAACCTGGTACCTATCACTATGTATTTAACATAGAGGCATATGGTAGATTCTGATGCCGGGTTTCTCAAAAGGGTTTCACACGGGCCTTATCGCCAACCCCACATGTACACTCATATTCCCTAAACTATTATCTACATCTATTGATCCACTTACGGTGGACCACCTTCTGTCCACAGCAATCATAAGGCATTCCCGGCCTTCACGTTTCTCATCTTGGTGGACCAATTCCATCGGGGTAGCCATGCACTATACCCATAATGCGTTTGATCATAGACCTCTTCCGCACCAAACTATTCCTCCATTCCCAGCATCAACTCCCTCATTCACGCTGAGGAGTTCTCACTGCACTATGCAATCGACGATGCCATACAAGCTATCACTTCAGCAGGTAGTAAGGCTTGGTTGAGCAAGACAGACTTATCCAACGCCTTTAATCTACTACCTATTCACCCTTCACTGTGGCACTTGAATGGTGTTAAAATTGAGGTACAATTATTTTGCTACTTAGCCTACATTTGGCTCTAGGAGCAGCCCTAAGTGTTTAACATCTTCACAGAAATCCTCTGCTGGCCACTCTTTATATACTCGGGTGTCCATCAGTCATCCACTATCTGGATGAATTTTCTGTTTTAACAGGTTTACAAACACCTATCAGTGTTCACACCACCACAGTCTCCTTTTCATGACACTCAGGTCCCTCTGTCACCAGGCAGAACTCTGTCCCTCTGCCAGGCTCGCTCACTGGGGCATGGTTTTGGGAACGGTGTTGGCCTGTTCCTGCGGAGTGTTGCGCACACTGGGAGGGGACTCCAGTCCTGATTGGGGTCCCTCTGCTTTGTGGGCGTATCATTCCGCAAGGTGGGTCTCTTGTCCCTGGGCTACTTAAACTTTCTCCACAAGGTGCCAACTCCTGCCCAACCATTCGGGACGATTCAGCCATGGCAGTTTACACAATTGGAGTAGGTTTTTCGGCCGCATGGATTGGGATCTCTTCATTCATTCCCCCACTTTCAAAACACTCACTTTCAATTCACAGACGCAGCAGCACACACAGGGTTCACATCCATTTTTGGCAACCACTGTTTGGGAAGGTCTGGCCCACTGTCACGGATGCCTTTGCCGGCCTTTAGAGAAACCTCTACTTTATTAGAGATCTACCCCATCGTGGTGGCCACCCTCACATGGGGTCATCTTTGCACCGGCAAGGATGTTAAATACTGCTCTGACAACTCCGCAGCCTGCAATTTCATTAACACTCGTTAACCACTGCAGCGTTTCGCAGGCTGATTTGGCAGGCAGCAACCTCCCAGTTCTTTCTAGTCTACATTTACATTCCTGGTGTCCACTACACAGCCACTGACGTTCTTGTTCGCTCTGAATTTAAGGTCTTCTTTCATGCACTCCCTACGACCCTCTACATACCATCCAGCATACCACTATTATGTGATCTAATCTTGGACTAAGCACACAATTACACCACTTAAGGTACGCACGATTCACGCAGTTTCACGACTACGCTATCACTCACGCCAGGGCCTTGTATATTGTACATATCACGAGTAGAGTTTTCTTGAATCAAGACTTTTTGTAGTTAAATTATGGTATTTTTTGCCTCCAAACCTACAAATCAAGCACCTAACTTAAACCTCCTACGCTGTCACTCAGTTTCCGTCTCCAAGGTTAACCACACACTATCAGTCCTAATCCACTACTTCAAGTCTAAACTTTCCATTAGGGTGAAGCTACATCATGGCTTCCTTCGCTGGTCTCTCTGTTGCAAAGCGCTGCATCAGCAGCTTCAAGCTCTTACACCCAGTCTACATCACTAAGTGATGGGGCCACAGGTAATCCTCAGCTCATTTACAAATATACCTCAATCAGAGTAAAAGCTCCTTACAAGCTTTCAGTACCCACGCTGTATTAACTTACAATAAAGTGTGTTTTCTTTGAATCCTCTTTTGACCTCTTTTACAGGCCTACTCGTACGTTGGTTTCGGCACATCTCAACCAACTTTGCTTCTCCTTCTACATTCCATTACATATTAGATAAATTCCGAGCACAAGCTGGAAGGCCATTTGGCCCGAATTTGTGGGAGGAATTATGATCCTATATAAACCCTACCCCCTACTTACCTTTGTCGTGCAAGCTGTTTGTCCCCACCCACCTACACACATCTATATTTAACAATTCACCTTTGTGGGCCCTCTTTTACAGGCCTACTCGCCTTTGGTTTCGGCACACCTCAACCAACTTTGCTTCTCCTTCTACATTCCATTACGTATTAGCTAAATTCCGAGCACAAATATATTTATACTCACTGGATTTAGTGAAAAAAGCAAACAAATGTATTTAAATTTGCATAAATAAATCTGTTTGAAATACATTTCAGAGGCTTACTGTATCATTAGGGCCTTTATTTTATTGTCTATTACCTGTAATATATATTACAGGTAATAGACAATAAAATAAAGGCTCTTATGAGACGCGTTTTGCAGTTTCCGACAACTTCTTCAATTAGTATTTTACTGCTTTGGCTCCTTCGGTTTTAAACTCGTCTGACTTCTGGATTAGTGATGTCATTACATTGGGCTATTCCACGGGTGCGTCTAAAAGAAAGGACCTTCCTGCAATCCAAGTGCTCGAGAATTTGGCAAACGCCTACTTTGGATGTGTGTAAGTCTATTGCTGCTGTATTCGCTGGCTCTTTTCCATAGTACACATACTTCACATAAATATAAAAATGGGAAATATATTAAGATCACGATCGCAATCTAGCTGCAATATTCTAAATCCAAATGGAAACATTACAGTTTACATATAGACATTGGATATTATAATTGATAATATATGAAATACAACAAATTAAAAATGCATTTCAACTAATGTAAAGGATAAAGGTTTCCGGTAAAAAATCCACAAGGCAAATCTGAAGTATATAAAAGAAAATTACCGCTTACATTTGAAAGCAAAGCTCTAATGGATATTGTGGTTGATAATATACAGAATACAACAAATTAAAAACTAAAAGCATATTTTGAACTAATGTAAAGGTTAATAACTTCCTGTAGTCTATAATTAACCTAATGGAAATCTTTAAAATAAATATAAGGAATGGCATGTGAGAAGTATACATAATACTGTGGCTGTCAAAATTATTCAAAAAAACTTATTTAAAAAAAATTATAAACCTCCACTGACCAGCATACTGCGCCAACACTCCATCTCGTACCGCTGGGGGTTCCTCAGGAGCCTGGTTATTTCCCACAGAAGCAAAACGATCTGTATAAATGAGCCATCGGAAATAGACTCTGTGCTCCCGGCACTGGGACTGCCACTTGACTCGGAACCGGGGACCACCGCACCACCCCCGAAGACCTCACATACCTGGGACGTGTCTAAACTAAAACCGTTCTGACCAGCTAGAGCTGCCACAGACCCATCCACCTCCTCCGGACCTCAGAGCACCAGCAGGCTCCCTACGACCACCTGAAGAACCAGGACACTTGCATAAAACCTAAAACAGGATGTTCCAGAAGAACTGACACTAACCACCAGCAAGAATATTTTTTGTTTAAATTTGTTTATTATTTTCAGTTTGCATATAGGGATACAGAAGAGAAGAGGGTCAGGGAGCATACATTCATTGTTCAATCTAACCTCATGCAAGAGGCATAACATGTACATCTAAGCTCAACATCAACAGTGACCTTCGTATCTTTCAAACTTCCGTTGCGCTGACTTAACCCAATTCTGCAACCACTTATTGAAAAAGTTTTTTGCATCTCTCATTAATCTAAAAAGAAAGGGGGGAGGTAACTTGGAAGCAACCAGGGAGCACCCTTCTCGGTGGGAGGAGGGGGGGGGGGAGGAAGATGGTCAGTGACTCCAATATGTATATGCTTTCTGGCTAAGTTATGTACCTGTTACTTGGTACTTAGTTCTTTGCTATACCTTTGTTTTGTCTCCATAGATCCCATTTATCCCAAGCCCTAGACCATATTTCGTTTCTGGATCTCATTTTCCTCGTTTCAATTTCATATTTTTTAGTGATATCTATTTCCTTTAGACATTGTTTTATGTCTGGTGAGTGTGTGTTTAACCACATCTTCCCTATTGCTGCTATAGCAGCTATGATTATGTGATATGTTAAGTAGAGATCTGCTTTTGGTAATTCTTGCGGCAATATTAGCAGTAGGTATGATTCAGGCGAATGTGGCAGTGTTTTCCCTGTGATTCCCATAACTGCGGTTGATACTTCCTCCCAAAAATACTTAAGTTTCGGGCAGGACCACCACATGTGAAACATGGTCCCCAACTCAGATTGACATCTCCAACATAAACTAGATTTGCTTGCATCCTTCTTATGAACTTTAACGGGTACTAAATATGTCATGTATAGCACTTTCCTGCTGATTTCAATATGTGTGGCGTTTAAAGTGAGGTTTTTGTGCGCTAAAAATATTTTTGCCCATAGGTCGTCCGGTATGGTTCTGTTTAAATCCTTTTCCCATGCCTTTTTAAAATTAGGTTCTATCCATTTTTCATATTTCGTAATTATTCTATATAAGTGTGATAACATCTTAAGAGGGGGTTTGGGAGTTATACATAGGTTCCCCATCTCTGTCAGCATCTCATTCTGTTGTTGAGGCTTGTGTGTGCCAGAGTTTTTCCCCACCCATGATCTTAACTGTATGTATGAGAAATAGGCTTTCTCCGGAAGGCTAAATTGGTGAATGAGAGACGGGAAGTCTGCTAGGCGACCATCTGCCATTATTTGCGATAAAGAATTGATCCCATGTCTATTCCACAACCTGTCGTCAAAACCAGGGATAAGAACTCTGTATGCTTGAAGAGGCAAGGCTGGGGAGATATATGAACCTGCATAGCTTCTCCCAAGGAGCCCATTCCAAACCCTGAGTGTTGCTGCCGTCATCGGGCTTATATTTTTACATTTGGGTCTTGATGCGCTTGGCAACCAAGCTAACGTCGGTATTGAGAGCCCCTCCACTTGGGCGGTTTCCATTTGATACCACGCCGGGGGGTTAGTATAGTGGAACGTGTTTATTAACGTGCTTATCATAGCTGCTTTGTAATATCTTGCTATGTTTGGCATACCCATCCCGCCTTCCTTAAAGTTTCTGTACATTACTTCAGCTGCTACTCTAGAGCGCTCCCCCCCCAGACAAACTGGTTTATGCAGCTTTGAGATTCTTTGAAAAATTGTTTTGGCAATTTTATCTGGAGTGTGCGGAATAGGTATTGCAATCTAGGTAATACCAGCATTTTGACCTCTGCTTTTCCGCCTACCCACGAGACATACTTCTTTTTCCAGCTTAGTAATTGCTGTCTAATGGAACTAAGCAGTTTTACATAGTTTGCTTTATATAATTGATGTGACTGGGGTGTAAGATCTATCCCTAGGAAAGTTAGATGGTTGTGTTTCCAGTCGTATGTATATCTGGATTGTAGGAGCTTAAGTTGCGTTTTGTTTATGTTTAAGCCCATGACTTGTGTCTTAGCAGCGTTTAGTTTGTAGTACGAACAGTTGCTAAATTCTGTTAGTATTTGTTGAAGCTTTGGAATAGATGTTTCTGGTTTGGATAAGGTGAGCATGACATCATCCGCGAAGAGAGTGATTTTATGCGTGCTACCTCCTATATTTATCCCATGTACCTGGTGCGAGTTCCTAATATGTTGGGCCAATGGTTCTAGTGCCAATATGTAAAGTAAAGGAGATAATGGACAACCCTGTCTAGATCCGTTGGTAATAGTCAGTGTTTTGGATGTGAAGCCACCATTCGCTATTTTAGCGGTTGGGTTGCCATATAGCGCTGATATTAAAGTAATAAACTCCTCTGGGAATGCATACTGTCTGAGTGTTGTTTTGAGGTAATCCCAGTGCAGCCTGTCGAACGCTTTTTCAGCATCCAATGACATAGCCACACTGGGTTCCCCCGTTTTCCGCACCGAGTGGAGGATGTTGAGTAATTTTCTAATTCCGTCTGAGCCTTGCCTGCCACGTAGGAATCCCACCTGGTCGTCTTTTATTATTTTTGGTATGAGGGCTCCAAGCCTATTAGCGTATATCTTAGCTAGGATTTTTAAATCAGTATTTAGCAATGATATAGGGCGTAAATTTTGACATTTATTCGGTGGTTTTCCCGGCTTTGGCAAAGTCGTAATGTGGGCGATTAACATTTCTTGCGGTATGGCGCCTGTGCGTATAATATGTTTGAACAGTGTTTCTAGGTGTGGGGTTAACAGGTTGGAAAAAGTTTTGTAGTATAAATTTGTATACCCGTCTGGGCCCGGGGATTTCCCCTTGGGAAGCGACTTAATAGTAGCTGCAATTTCTTGTTGAGTGACTGGTTCCATCAACAGAGATTGGTCTGCTTGTGGAAGCTGCGGCAACTGGGCATTTTTTATGAATTTGTCCATCTCTGTCTGTGTCGGTTGATGTGTGTGCTTGTCGTCTCGCAAATTATATAGGTCGTTATAGTACTCTGCTAGCATATCATTAATTGCTTGAGGGTCAAATTTTTTTTGGCCTTTTGCGTCTAATAGGTATGGGATTTGGGCGTTTTGTCTTTTTTGTCTTAGCATCCTAGCTAGGGTCTTCCCCGCTCTATTCCCTTGGGTATAGGTTGTCAACTTCAGCTTATGCGCTGTAACTCTCAGATGTAGATCGTTGAGTTGTCCTCTTATATCGTCTATTTTCTGTTGTGTTGCAAGGTTTGGATCTTGAATCTGTGAGTTTGTTTCATCTCTTAAGGATTTTAGTAAAGAGATATATATTTTTTTGATTGTTTATTTAGGTAGGAGGCTTGGCTAATCAAAGAACCTCTTATAACCGCCTTGTGCGCTTGCCACAATATCGGCTGATATGTCAGAGGTATCATTTGAAGCAAAAAAATATGTTATTTCTTCCGTGAGTTTAGCCTTTATCTCTGGATTGAATATGAGGCTGTCATTAAGACGCCATGGAGTTTGTCCCCGTGTCGTGAATATGTCGGATAATGTTAATAATACCGGGGCATGGTCAGACCATACTATGTTCCCGATTTCACTGTGTTGGGTCCTCTGTAATAAATCTCCAGTTACAAATATGTAATCTATTCTGGTGTGTGTCTTATGTACTGGAAAGTAAAACGTGAATTCCCGGTCGTTCGGGTGGTGTAGTCGCCAGGTGTCATATAGGTTATATTCAGAAAGGAGTTTCAGGAGGGGTTTAGCTTGTTTTCCCAGGAGTTTAAACCTAGGAGAAGAGTCTTTTAAAGTGGTGTCTAGAGTTGTTTGTAATGTGTGATTCAAATCTCCGCATATTATTGTAGGAGTCTGATATGCGACTGGGAGTTTGGACAGTACTTTTTGTAAGAACATTTTTTGGTTATCATTAGGGCTATATATGCCCACCAGATTGTACAGCTCGTTATTGAGCTTGCATTGTAATACGAGATATCTGCCCTGTGCGTCTTTCTTCATGTGCAAGAGCTCGAAGGAGATGGATGAGTGGATGAGGATTGAGACTCCCCTGGATTTAGAAGTATAGGTCGAGTGGTATTGTATGGGGTAGTCTCTAACGGCAAAGCTAGGTACTCTATTGTGAACACAATGTGTCTCCTGTATACATATAATATCAGATTTCATTTTCCGTGCCTCTTCCACTAGAAGTCTCCGTTTATGCGGGGTATTCATCCCCCGTGCGTTAATGGAATACAGTTTCATACTCTATTAGGGATATATAAGTGATTGCTCTGAGCCCAATTAAATATCATTTTTAACATTGGTGTTAAGATATGGCCTTGCCTATGAGTCATTCTTGATATTTGGCGTTTTAATCCATATGGTACCTTGCAGGTCTGTAATACTAGAGACCAGGAGAATGATCGGTGTTTCTTCTAAATGAGTGTGACCAATTTAAGAGGTAAGATAGGGAGACTGGAAAGGGGTAAGTAACTATTTACAAATCGTCTCATTGAGACTTTATGTGGAATGTCCACATCTGGGGGATTACAGGAAGTGTTGCCTTCCATATGCGTGGTTTGGGGCACCGTCTCATCTATAATGTTGACTGTGCACCGCTATTGCCGATGGCATAGCGCTAAGTACAATAGGTTAGGTGCCTTGGTCCATGTCTTTTTTTTTTCCCGACTTGTTGCTATTTTACAGGTTAGAGATCTGCCATTTCTACCGGTTCATTCTTATCTCTATTACTGTTGTCGTTATCGGTAACCTGTAAGTTTTAGTCCCTGCCTAGTGCAGTATGTCATTATATACTTTAACTGGTCTATTTGCCAACATACAATAATAAGCAATTACATTAATATTACAAACTGAGAAACCTTAAACCAAAGCTTTTAGTAGCCCTCCCCGGCTGCGCCCTCCCCTTCAGCCCCCCCTCCCCCACTCAGACATCTCATATGATACCTGCTCTCCTTATCCTCCAACCACCTGAGTCTCCAGTATATGAGACCAGCTCGCATTAAAAGTCACACACTCCCTCCGACATTTGAATATTAGACCTGTTCAGTCTGTTCACGGGTAAGATTACCCCTTTAGTTCTCTTTGCTTGACTTCGCCAATTGATCTGAGAGGTTTAAGTAAGCTCAGAGTGGTAGGTGTGAGAGCGCTCACTGGCCCCGCGAACTCATCCTTTGAGCTAGGCCCGGGCCTCCCGCGGCTCTCCCCCGCTCTGCTCGCGCCTCATCATAGGGGGCAGCGGAAGACCCGGCCCCAGGCACCGGTCCCGGGCCAATATTCTCCTCCGGGCGCCCATTCAATTCTTATACGAGTCTTTCTGTCCAAGATGTGGGAGAGGGCAGGCCAAGCGCCCCTCCGGGAGCCCCCCGCTGTCGCTCAGTCTTAGTCTCTTAAAATATGTCCATTGCTTACCAGGATCGCACTGGTCTTAGTGTTTTGCACGTACTGTACTGCAATCTTGATTCAGCTTGTTCACGGTCGGTGTGAGTGTCGGCACTGTCTCGACTTGGAGATTCCACTTTTGTAGATATTGCAGGCCTTCGTCAGGGGTGCTTATTATGATGGAGTTCCCGTCCTTAGTAGCTATCAATTTAGTGGGGTATCCCCACTTTTATCTGATGCCATGCTTTCTCAGGGTAGCTGTGACCTGCTGAAATTCCTTCCTCTGTTTGAGAGTTGAAGCGGAGAGGTCCGCGAAAATCTTGATCGTTGAATATTCTGTTGGGGGTTGGGCTCGCAGCCTACTGCCTCTGAGGATATGTTCCTTAACGTGATAATAATGTGCTCGGAGCACCACATCCCTTGGTGTTGTCTGCGGAAGGTGACGCGGTTTAGGGATACGGTGAACCCGGTCCACCAGCAACATGTCCGCCGGTATCTCCGGGGCATAGGCGTTCAAGAGGCTTCGGATGTAAGCAGGTAAGACGGCGTTTGTAACCGTTTCTGGAATTCCCCGCAACCGTAAATATTGCGGCGAGACCTGTCTTCCATATCTATTTTTTCCCTTCCAACGCTTCAATTTTCGCCGCCATGTTTTCTACATTGGTGGCTAGGTCGTTATGTGCTGTAGTGAATTCATCATATTTATCTTCCATGTGTGATGTACGCCGACCCAGATCTTGAATATCTTTTCTCATGGAGTCTAACATATGTTGCCACGTAGAGATTAATTTGTTAAAAAGAGCCTCCAGGGCTAGTTGGAGGTCCGTTTTCGTGATTTGGGAATTTCCCTCCATCTGTGCCAGGCTGTCTTTCTCCGCACTACCTTCCGGCCCCATGCTCCCGTCCGGGGTTGGGGCCTGCATCGCTAGCAGAGCTCTGTTTCTGGCCAAAGAAGGCGATTTTTTCTTGTTTTGCCGAGGCCTTCTTGCTTCTCTGTTGAGCCATAACTGCACTACTGGGTCGGATGGGCTATTAGTCGTTGGGATTGCTTGTGATTCGGTGCCTCTTCGCCGGAGCAAGATTTTACGCGTCCATCTTGCTCCTTGGCTAGCCACGCCCCCCCCCCCAGCAAGAATATTTTGATGAATTTTTTTTTTTAATTTTTTTTATATTTTATTTTTTTTCTTACGTTAATCTAACCTGTTTTACTCTTTCTTATGGCTTTTATGTCATTCAATCTTAGCGCTATAATGATCTTCTAAATCTCATACAAGTCTATACCTATGCAATTTACCAAACTGCACAGTAGCCAGCACACAGGTAACACCTCAACTAGCTGCAGGAAGAGGCAGACCGCACAACAATCGGGTGATGCCATATCCCCGAACAGGGTGCCACATCATAGACCACACACATCACGCTCCGCACCCTCAGCTAGATTCCTACTTAGGTAACACCCCCTCACTACCAAGGAATAAACCCTCATATGGCAACCCCTTGCACTCACACCAAGCCATGCATATAGACAATGACTTGGACACCACAAAACGAGCAGATTAAAATGACACTTCGTCCCACTCTCCCCCTTCCCCCAAGCTCGGGGTCACAGAGCTTTTCTCACAGCACCTAGAAGGCAACCACACAAAACATGCAAGAAAGCACACAATCACTGTTCTGTACAATCTTCAGCACATCATAGCTCCCCCTCCTACTAGACCACCTATATAGTGGCCACCCGGAGACTGGCAGGACTGAAAGGAAGTGTGCACACTTGTGCACACTTCCTTTCAGTCCCGCAGGACACCGGAACATGAAATTGAAGTTCCTGTACCGCGGTGCACGCTGTGAAGCCAGCCCACGCTTCAAGACAGGTAGTAATTATGGGACAAGGGAAAGTGCACTAGGGGACACTATGGGAGGGGGGGGGGACACTATGCGAGGGGGTGGAGAATACTATGGAGGGTAGAATACTATGGGAGGGGGGAGAATACTATGGGAGGGGGGAGAATACTATGGGAGGGGAGAATACTATGGGGGGGGGAGAATACTATGGAAAGGGGGGAGAATACTATGGAAAGGGGGAGGGACACTATGGGATGAGGGAAGGGAACACTATGGGATGAGGGGGGGAACACTATGGGAGGGGGTGGAGAATACTATGGGGGGAGAATACTATGGAAAGGGGGGCACTATGGGATGAGGGGGGGGTACTATGGGAGGGGGGGAAATTTCCTGGAATTTCCTTCTTAAAATGGCGTGCGTGTTATACGCCGGTGCGTGTTATACGCCGATAAATACGGTAATTATCAGTACTGAATTTTTAATATCAAACTATCTTAAAAACCTTATTAATTGTCCCAAAAGTTTTTTGTCAACTTGTTTTATTTATCCTTAACACAGTTTTACTTCTTGGCACACAGGTGTCAAGAGCAGATTAATAGCCCTGTCCTCTTAGGTGATAGATAAAGATGTATTAATCAGCCACAGAATCATATATATTGTCATATAATAGCCCGGTTATGGTACCCTGGCGTTATGGGCTCCCTGTTTGGCTCCAACCTACTTCAATAAAAAAAGGGGGGAGGGGAGGGGATGGGTAGTATGATGGATTTATCCAAAAGTAAGATATCCAAATTAAGGTTCAGCAAGGGCAATGGTGAAACTGTATTTTTTAATAGAAAACAATATATATATACTGGAATTATTACATCTATAAGAGTCAATTGTAATCTGTGAAATTGATGTATTATATTGGTAGGCTGAAAGCATTTTCCTGGAAGATCTTATTAGAAGATGTTTCAGCAAAGCGACCCAAAAGAGGGTATAAATAAATAGGTAATAAACTTATTTAACAAAGGGAGTGTATTGTTTAGGTAACCTCATTCTAGTTATTTTTATCACTAAGAATTAATGCCAGAAGTTAGGTTTCTGTAGTAAGGGGTTACTTATTAACTGTTTAACCCAGTACTGAGGTTTCAAAGTAATTAAGGAATGGTCTGGTAATTTTAAGTGAATTTTTATACACTTTAAAATAGTGTAGAAAATGTCTTAAGATTTTTACATTTCGATGTTTTCATGTTCTTGTCGTATTGATGCATGTTTTTATGATTGTAGAGACCATTTTGGATTGTTTGTGCTACCTGATCACTGGGAACTGCTCACCAATCTCTCTCTGGCTGACCCGCTATTGACTATTTGCAATGATGTCTGTTCCACTAAAACACGTGCCGGCTGAAGAAACTGAGATGCTTAGTTATGAGGACATAAACTTTGCACAAGTACCTAGAATGTGAACTGCAGTCTAAAGCCACAAGTTTTGAATTAGCCCTCTCTACAATTGAGTTGGTGCAAGAGCATTGTGATGAAAATCCAGCAACAAATGGAAATACTAATAACTATGTGAAACCTGACATTGTCTTATTGTCAGCCGTCTTGTTACTATCAGACATTTTATCAAAAATAACTTATGCTGTTCAAACTCATTTTATTTTTTTATACTTTTTTGAAAATACTCTGTTTTCTTTTTTCTGAACTATGTAACCATTTTTTTCTTTGTTGTAGAATTAGCCGGAGAGAGAGGATGTGTTAGCGGATCCAAGGATGGATGTAGAATGTGTGTTTTGATGTATGCTGAGTATAGAAAGAAACTATTTAATA
Organism: Pelobates fuscus; assembly: GCF_036172605.1. Classification (NCBI taxonomy): domain Eukaryota; kingdom Metazoa; phylum Chordata; class Amphibia; order Anura; family Pelobatidae; genus Pelobates; species Pelobates fuscus. The sequence goes on along the minus strand of NC_086320.1, from coordinate 272,983,722 downwards.
AGCATCCTAGATCACCTCCCACCGGGTCTTTTTTCTGGATTTCATTGGACTTTGGGAATAGGTGACTGGTTGGGAGGACTGGTGAGGAGAATAATAATAGGTGTGAAAATTTCAAGGGAAGGTGCCGTTTTCATTGTACTTCTCATTCAAAACCCATTCATAAATACCTAGATAACAGAAGGAGGGTGGTGACAAAACAAGATGAGTGATTCCTTGATGGGTTTGACTGGATTTTTTCGGGGAGGTTGGTTAGGTTTCCTCAGAAGGAAGACATTAATAGGTGTTATTATAGTTGTGTTTTGCTTGCTTGTGCAGTATTTATTTATCGCTGTAAGTGTTTGTGTATTGCTAAAAAAAAAGCTAAATCCTCAGCCTTAAATTCTGATGGACAATACCTATCCCTACGCATAAGATGACAGCAGGGCTTGCATGGTCATGGCTCTCACTCAGGTTTTCAAATTGTTTGTTTTTTTCTGGTTTCCAAATGTCCAGTTTTCCAAATTGTTTGTTTTTTTCCTGACCCTAGATTACTGGGCAAGCCAGGTAATTTTAAAGGTATAGCAACATACTCAGGTATTTTTCTGTCCTTATGTTCCCAAAGGAGGGAATTGACAGAATGTTATTCTATTTATGCTTTTTTATATTTAATATGTTAGTGAATAAACCCCTAGACTAAGTTTCAATGTTTTGGGGGGCGTGACCTAACACGTTATGTGAACGGATGTAGAGCTATAAAAAGGAGGTTAAATCCTCCTGCACGCCCCTACTCATGGCATGCTGCGAGTAGGCTTTTACACACCCTTCACTCACTATGGGGAACAAAAAAAAAAGTCGGCCACAACCCAGGATCACAATGACCAGACTCCGACGGCGAAATCCTGTGATCTAGACTTCAAGGAGAAATCCAAAGCGTTCTCTCTGGACACAGACGAAGACTCCCAGGCGCCATTTTTGCCTCATGGCTCTCCGGCCAGAAGCCTTACCACTAGCTCAAAAGACCCTGATATCAGGGAAATACTACTAAGCCTGTCCTCTAAGGCAGACCTAGCTGCCATGCTGACTAGGCTAGAGGCCTCCTTTCAGGAGCAGCTTATAGCAATAACGGGTGATGTACGAGATATTGGGCAACGAGAGGGAGACTTAGAGGAAGAGAGAGACACCATTTATCATCGTCTCCACTACCTAGAAGGCAGACAAGGGGATATGGAGACTAAATATGAATATATCATGAGACAGATGGACGACATCAATAATAGAGGCAGAAGGAACAATCTGGGCATAAGGGGGTTACTGGAAATAAATGAGGGCCCTGAAGACATACAGCAGTTATTAAAAAAGCTGTTTAACAACATTTTACAAAGGCTGGAAGCCACCCAGATACTATTTGATAGGGCACATAGAGCCCTAAGGCCTAAAGGCATCCCATCAGAAGCACCCAGAAATGTGATCTGCAGAATTCACTATTACTCATTAAAAGAAGAAATACTCAAAACATCCCTACCTAGTAGTGCACATGCCTCAGTACAGATCTTCCAGGACTTATCTTGGACTACCCTACAAGGCAGAAGAGCCCTGCGACCGTTGACATCACTCCTCCAAGACCGACAAATCAAGTATCGTTGGAGATATCCTTTTGCCTTACTTGTCACATATGGAAGTAAACAGTATGCCATAACATCTCTAACTGAAGCGCAAGACCTCGCCAAATCCATGGACATATCGCCAATGGAAATACAGGAATGGAACAGCTATAGTCCCAGAGATAATCCATCCACATCGCTGCCGCCAAGGTCAAGATGGATAACAACGAGCCCTAGGAAAAGGCAGAAATCTTCAAGAATTTTTTTTTTCCTGTATCACGGCACCCACGGAACTCACAGACCACCTGAGTCTAAGGGACAGGTCGTATGTATTTCACATACTGTCTAAACACTTTCTATTACACCGCATATTTAAATTGCGGATTGACGGACGTTGTGTTATGATATTCCCCTAGTTTTGTTGGTATTGCTCGTAGAGCTCTTTTTTCAGTGCATGTTATTTTCAATTTTCTTGGCCACACTGTACACCCTAATCACAAGGTAATGCTCGAACGTAACCAAAAAGTTTGTGGGTAGTTCAATAGCAATGGGGACAGGCACCGGGGAAGTACACTCATAGCTAAGGAGATATATCCCTTGAAACCATCTGTAAGCAGAGGCACGGCGACAAAAAATGTTGTACACTTGGTATTCGGTACTGGGATTTTCTCTTTCCCTTTCCTTTTTGTTGTATTAGACCTCCCCAAAAGAGTATAACTTACAGACCCCTTCAAGAAGGGGACACAAGGTCTAAGGGAGACTAATGCTCTACTTAGAATCACTCTGTTACACGTGTTAGTTGTGACAACGGGATGAGATATAAAGATGGTTTAACATTGTAACGGCTACACCCCATGTGCCAGGCTTGACGAGACACAACACATACTTCCTCCGACCCAACAAACAAGATTTCTCACATGGTAATGGCCAACAGACCCCCCCGCTTTGGTGATGCAGCGGAGATCAGAATGAAGATATGGCTAAACCTACCCATATATTACAAACTGAATATCCTATTCCATTATATATATATATATATATATATATATATATATATATATATATATATATATATATATATATAAATATATAACAATAATAATAATAATAATAGAAAATTTTTTTTTTAAAAATACACACATGAGATTCCTACCCCTTTTGGTCTTGCTTAGTACCTCTTTTAAAGGGTGCAGGTCTGGAGTTCCTACAACTTCAACCTTTAGAGGCTACTATAAAATACTAGCACACAGTTGCTGGGTTTGGGAGCAGACCTCGGGCCCACTGAAATTTTTCTTTCTATTAGTACAAGGTGAGTTACATGCAACAACCCCCACATTGCAGCCAATTAAAGAAAGATACTTAGCCTTGCTTCCCCTGAGCAGTGCACAACCACAAGGCTCAAAATGCCTATATCCTGATCAATCCAGGATAGTTGGGTTTCACCAGGGATCAGTGCTGCCTCACATCTTTTGTAATTAGACAAAATCAGACCACTTACATTTGGTCACTCGCAGACCTAATCACTTCTCCAAGTTACTCCCCTCCCTCTGAGTTTCTTTGTTAATATTATTTTGCTTTTAAACTTTGGCTTTGACCCTAGGTACACAGTGTCAAATATTTGTGGCTATTACATCGATAATAGACAGAAACCTGTGCTGTTAACAGAATACACTGATATTGTATAATGGACACCCTACAAATAGTCTCATATAATGTACAGGGTTTGAACACCCGCGAGAAAAGATGCGTTGTTCTAAAGGAATTTAGGTGACTACGGGCGGATATAGTTTTAATACAGTAAACATACTTTAGGGCCACGGATAGTCCAAAACTTTCCTCCCGAAGATACCCACATGCATACTATAACAATTTTGCCCATTGCAAATCAAGAGAGGTAGCGATACTGGTAGGCTCCCAAGTACCATTCACATACACACCACACATCATGGACAACTCAGGTCACTTTATTATCTTATTGGGACAGATTGGATCGACCCCTATAACAATAGTGAATGTATACTTACCGAATCGTAGATAGTGTGCTTCCTTTAGGCGAATACTGCACAAGATCCAAGCAAAGGCAGTGTTGTGGACAGAATATTAACTTTAGTAAAATGTCTATTTACTCTGTGTATCTGTGGTTATTATTTACTGTGTTAACCTGGTTATTAGAGTGACTGTTACCCCTCTAACCCCTCCCCCCATCCTCTGTTCAGTAACAACTCTCTCAAGAACTTGCCTCGTGCAACAAGATGATGCTGGAATCTGGAGGAGAATTTCATGATAACAGTAACATCACACCCAGTAGGATGTACATTGACTAAAATATGTAATACCTAACCATTTTTTGAAGTGTATTCTCTGTTATCTATAATTATACATATGATGTATTTCTGCTTTATAAGTGGCTCCCCGCCCCCTGATTAAGGATTCCTGAGTTTTTCATCAACCTGGAAACTTGTGTCTGGTGTGAATTACTTTAGGAAGCGTGCACGCATATACTTATTAATTTGGACAGGGGCAGATACACAAAATTATCAAACACTTGATTTGATCCATTAGAGCAGTAGGAAAGTAGACCATTGTAGTAACTGTCCACTTTTTTCTTTTAGGGGACTCATATGTATGGGTATTGAACATGTTCTCCCTTTCTGGCGTGGGGGTGATAGGGTCAAAATGTTATCTCAGAGGGAGACCTTTTGGATACATAAACTTAAGACCCTTGTTCCTAGGGGTCTTAATGTAGGGATTGATTTGGTGTGCTTTTTGGATTGACCTTTTGGACCTCTGTTTTTTCTATTCCACTCCTGATTTTATCTACCTGTTATAGACTTGATGAGATAGGTATTGTGGAGCTAGCAGGGTATATCATTATTTCATTTTTGATGCGAATTACTTTGTTGCCTGGTATGGAGTCTTTATTGAGTCTTTATTGAGGTGGATTTATTGAGGATAATATCTACCTTCTTTTTCTTTAATAGATGTGTGTACTAATTAAAATATATAATTGGATGTGTTCATTGTTAAGGAGGGAACATTTTCAATGTGTTGAAAAGAAAGATAAATGTTGTTTAATACATTGATGTCATAGGAGTCACTTTATACAGATTGTGTAAATAATATAAGTTTGTGGGTCACATAGACACAGTATTTGAATTAACAATTTACTTTCTTTATATATATATATATATATTAATATATTGTCAATGTGTTAAAAAGGAAAGATAAGGGTGGTTTAATACACTGATGTTATATGTGTCACTTCATATAGATTGTGTAAACAATATAAGACTGTGGGTCACATGAACACAACATTAGAAATGATAAGATAAATATTTTGTATATACTAACACATTTTCTTCTTTATATAGATAAGCACTTTGTGGTTTTTTTCAATAAATTACCTTTATGTGCACTAGCACCTTGTTTCTTGCTGCTATGAATGTGTTATACAGATGAAATGCATTTGGAACGCGGAAGTAGGAGATCGTACTCACTTCCGGTTTTCGTTTTGATTTGAGCACGCTCAATTTTATTGATCTAGATGCCGAAAATATTATTAGCTGAGAGGATTTGTCCCAGGACCAATGAAGAATGAGAAGACTGGGAACACCCACAGCACTGATTAATTGAACATTGGGACTAGCCCTATTTAAAGGGATTGTATTAAGGGGGGAGTAGGATGTATGATATTACGGCTTGTAAGATTGTATGTGGTTATTTTTTATTGCGGTCCCTGATGAAGTTCATGTCTTGAACGAAACGCGTAGGACTAATACCGCATTTCTAAAATTGATCTTAATGGTGTTTATTTCACCTTTTTTTTCCAATTGTATTTTATTGAAGTTTTACAGTTACATATTCCGTACATAGTTACAACTTAGAAAACTCAGTTCTGTGGTGTAGATGAAGCCCCCCGGTAACATCCGAGGGTACACACTATGCATGCGTCATATCAGTATAAAACATAACAAAGGTATATACAAAAAAAAGACAACAGGTATTCAGACATGCCTAGTGACATTAGTTGACAATACTCTTTACTCTCATTCTCTATAGGATCGACATATTTTCTTTCACCTAACTCTGGGCTATAACGAATCTCCCTATGATGTTAGTGATCCATAACACCTCCTTTTCCCTGCCAATTTTCCCAATTTTTCCAGGTGTCCCTAAATTTTGCAGTATTTGTGGAAGTGTCTATGGACATTTTCTCGTAAATGTAAAACTGCTGAATTTTGTCTTTCAGTTGTTGTGTGGATGGACAGCTGTGCTTTTTCCAGTTGAGCGCAATTAGGTTACGTGCAGCCATAAAAATCAGCAGGAGTAGTTGTTTATGACTCTCGTGAGTCTCTTTGGGGAACAGGAGGAGGAGGCAGGTCTGGATGTTCAGGGGGAAGCCTCTGATACCCAAAGCCTCTAGTATGTGTTTAATGTCTCCCCATAGCGGCTGTATGCCATTGCAGTGCCACCAGATGTGTGATAGCGTGCCAACTTCGGTTGCACACCTCCAGCATGCGGCCGGCACCGCCAGGTAAATCTTATGGAGCCTGTCGGGGGTCATGTACCACCTATAGAGCAGCTTACAGTGTGTGCCTCTATGTGGGAATGGCATTTTGTCCACTTTCTGAGGCCGTTTAAGGCTGATAGCCAGACCTCGTCAGTGAGTTCTATCTCCACTTCTGTCTCCCAGTGATGTCTGCTTGGTGTTGCTTTGTGGGGGGCTAATTCTAACCAGGCTCTGTAACAGATGGAGAGGGCTTTGGATTTCTGCGGGGCTGTCCAGCATCTGCTGGGTATTAGTCTCGCAGCTATGGTTTGTGTTATCGGTGGGGTGTGAGAGGTTTTTACGTGTGAGTTGATTGTGTTTTTTAGTTGTAAATATGGGAAGATGTCTCTCTCTGGTACCCCCCATCTGCGCTTCATGTCCAGAAAGTCTATTATCGTTTGGTCTTTGCATATCTGTTTGATCTGGGATATTCCCAGTCTTGTCCACCTGGCGAGGGGAATTGTGGGGCTTACTGCGTATAGTGCTTTAAGAGGGGCTTCAGGGTGGAAGTGTTTCTTCCAGCCTAGGGATGCCATAAATTCGTCCCATACTTTGATTGTCGCAGTCGTAGTGGGATAAAGTTGGGTGTTAGGTCCTCTCAGGGCCTTTGGTGTCCATAAATGGTTTATCAGGGTTGGGCAAGCAAGTTGCTTATGTTCCATATCTACCCACTGTGTTGTGCCCCTTGGGGCGTGTAATAGTATGCCTGTGGCTAGTAAGGAGGCCTTGTAGTATAGGCCAATGTTGGGTAATCCAATGCCACCCGCCTGGTACGTCTTTTGTAAGAGGTGTAGAGGTAACCTAGGTTTTTTGCCCCCCCATATATATGTGCTGCATATTGTTTGCAGCGATCTATGAATTGCCGTCGGTACTGCTATAGTAAGCATTCTGAACTTGTACAGCAGTCTCGGTAGCAGCATCATTTACGCGTTGACACGTCCTAGCCAGGAAAGATGTGCAGAGTTCCATTTAAGCGTCTCATTTTTGCACATGTGAATAAGGGGTTTATAGTTAAGCTGTACTATGTTGTCAATAGAAGTGGTGATCTTCACACCTAAATATGTTAAAAATGTTGTCCGCCAATCAAGCTCAAATGTATCCTTTAGGGTTGCCACAGTTAGCCTGGTTAAATTTATGGGTAGGACTTGTGTTTTTTCTTTATTCAAGCGATAGTATGAGACTTTGCCAAAGTCTGATAGTAGTGTTAGCAAGGTGGGCAATGAACTCTCTGGGTTCGACAATGCCACAAAGATATCATCTGCGAATAAGGCTAAACAGTACTCTGTCTCTCTCAACGGGATGCCTGTTATGTCTGAGTGTTCTCGTATTTTCCAGGCTAGGGGTTCCAGGGAAAGGATATAAAGCAGGGGGGACAGCGGGCATCCCTGACGTGTACCGTTTGTAATGTGGAAGGGTCTAGAAAGGAACCCGCCATGGGACACCCTAGCACTGGGTTGTGCGTAGAGTGCCAGCATGCCCCTGATAGTTTCCTCGGGGAAGTTAAACTTGTGAAGCACCCTTGTCATATACTGCCAATTCAACCTGTCGAAGGCCTTTTCGGCGTCCAGCGCCAGGAAAAGGCCTCCGAGCTTGCCCCTCTCCATCCCCGCTATTATGTTTAGTACCTTCCTAGAGTTATCGGAGCCCTGCCGGCCCCTCACGAACCCAGATTGATCATTGTGCACCAATTTTTGCAGGAGCGGGGCCAATCGTTCACTGAAAAGCTTTGCGTAAATTTTTGCATCACTATTTAGCAGTGAAATGGGCCTGAAATTCTTGCATTGATCTTTAGATTTGCCTGGTTTAGGAAGGGTGGAGACATGAGCTAGTAGCATCTCTGCTGGTAAGGAGCCCTCTTTCATGCAGTGGTTAAACATGTCTGTAAGGGGCTGTGACAAAAGGTTAGAGTACGTGCGGTAGTATTTATTGGGTAGTCCGTCTGGACCTGGGGATTTATGCTGTGGGAGTGATGAGATCACTGAAATGACCTCCTCTGTCGTGATGGGGCTGCGTAGGTAATCTATATCAAGTAGCGATAGTGTCGGAAGGTTGACCTCAGAGAGGAAAGCGTCTATATCAGACTCTGTAGGGCATATTGTTTGTGAATCTTCTTTAAGATTATATAGCTTTTCGTAGTATTCTGCGAACTCATCCACAATCCCTTGTGGGTCAAGTATCTTGTTACCCCTATCTCCCCTGAGGGAGGCAATTCTGGAGGTTGTTGTTCTCTGTTTTAATTGTGTAGCTAGACAGGCTCCCGATCTGTTACCGGCAGCGAAGTATTTATGATTAAGCCTGCGCGTGAGGAATGTGGTTTTGGCTAGTTCCATATCCCTTAACTGAGATTGTAAGAGTAACAATTTGGCATGAGTTGATGCTGTTGGTGTGTGTTTGTTGGCATGGGTTAATGAGGCTAGCTCAGAAAGTATGGAGGTGTATTTCTCTAGGCGTTGCTTTTTTGCGTAACTAGCGTGTTTGATAAAGCAACCTCGTATGAAGGCTTTGTGTGCTAGCCATATTTGAATTAGGGGTGAGTCCGGGGTCTTGTTCTCTCTAAAGTAGTAGTGCAATTCCTGTTCTATCTGTTTGGTCACTTCTGGGTCAGATAGGAGTTGTTCATTAAGTTTCCAGCTACCTCTCCCTTTGTTGGGGAATTGTTCTCGAATTGAAATTGAGATAGGGGCGTGGGGCTTCCCAACCAAACTTGTGAGTATGAGTACCGGCCTTAGGTTTTGTATGGCCTGCCTGTCAAAGGATAAAGAAATAATAAAATAACTAAAACAGTAACTAACTATGTACAACATTCCGTTCACCGCAATTTCACGGTGCAGTAATGAGCATAACGGTTTCATTCGTGGCTTTGATGAAGTAGCCACTCTGGGGGTAGGCATAGATGCCATTAGCAAGTTAAACAAGTTAACTACCAAATGTAATGGAGAGGGTCACAGTGTCGCCTTAGCACAGTGCAAATAGGCTATGAGTCCGGTAGTTCATCGTGTAGGATGGAAACTGGGAGCATAGAATAGTTGTGAAAAATAAGGCACATGTAATGTATACGACCTGTCCCTGTATGGAATTGTGTTGTAGACTTTGGGTTGTCAGGTCCTTGAATTTTTCAAGTGCGCCCTTGCGCGGTGGCGGTGCGAATTTGCTTTTCCCATTCTTTCTGCAGGGGTCTGCTGCCAGTGTCCCGCAATACTTCCTCCGGTAACGGGATGTTCCATTCTGTCAGGAGTCTCTTGCCAGTTTCGGGGTCAGAGATCTGGTTGTCCACACCGTTGCGTTTGACCACAAGTTTGGTTGGGAAGCCCCACTTGTATGGGACCTCTGCTGCTCTTAGTGCTGTTGTTATGCGAGCAAACGTGCGCCGTTTGAGCATTGTGGTGGAGGATAAGTCTATAAATAATTTGACTTGTGAGAATTGGCCTGTGAGTTGGCCCTGGCTCCTCGAGGCTTGCATGACTCGGTCTTTTATTGTGAAATAGTGCACCCGAGTAATCACGTCTCTTGGTATGGACGCCGGTAGGTGTTTGGGTTTCGGGAGACGGTGTGTGCGGTCTAGAAGCAATTCGGCCTCCGTCAGGGTTGGGATATAGGCTTTAAGGATATCCTGGACGCATCTGGCCAGATCTTGTGGACCAACCGACTCCGGGATCCCCCGGAGCCTAATATTGTTGCGTCTGTCACGGTCTTCGTGGTCTGCTACTTTTGCCTCTAAGGATTGCAGCCTTGTGAGTAGGGCTGAGTGAGCCTCCAGTATGTTATTATGGGAGTCTGTAAGTTCGTCTGCTTTTTCTTCTAAATGGGATGTTCTTTCTCCCAAAGATTTAATATCTGATCTGATATCGTTGGCAATCTGTTTAAGTTCAGATTTGAATGTGCTTTTAAGGTCTATAAGCAGATTGTGCAGAGTGTCGTTAGTGACAGGCGTTTGCATTTTGCCTGTGGTGAGGGTAAGCTCACCTGCGTCAGCACATGAGGCTGGGGACTCCGGCCTGTCGGCGCCATCTTGGATTTCTGCTCCGTTGTTCGGCGTCGATGTTAGCTGCATCTGAAGCGTTTTCTGCTTGTATTTCTTAAGTTGCTTGGTGGACATCGCTGTTCTGCTTTCGAGTATCGTTTCAGCCGGGCTTGAGGGTAGGAAAATCACTAATAATCACACTGTGTGCACTTGCTGGCGGGAGAGCTCCGGGTTCAGGCGACCTCTCTCATCCGTCGCTCGGCCACGCCCCTATTTCACCTTTTATATAATAAAAAGATTTGGAGTTTGATCCTATTCGGAGTCCCGTGTACCTTTCAGGTATTCCGTATTGGAAGGGAGATTACTAGCCCCCCATACCATCAGGGGAGGCACCCTATGAGCGCTTTTATCTACATCATCTCGTGAGTGCATTTATTACTAGCGCAAGATACATTGAATTTACTGTATCACACTATTGTGTTTTTTTGTATGTTCTCTTTATAGAATTTTCAGTGAGTGTGTATGTATGTACATATGTCTTAATGTGTGAATGTTTGTGTGTGTTTGTCAGTGAGAGTGTATGTGTGTGTCTGTCACTGAGTGTGTGTGTACAAATACAAAAAGAGAAGTCCTGCGCTTAAGCAGCAAGGACTACAACACACATCAGCCCCAATATATAGTAAAAACCAAAGAAAATAAAATGTTACTTGCGCTTTCTCCTTAATCCCTATGTATATTTAGACAAATGGAGGTCATTTAGTTGCTCCAATGGCCATTGGAGGGATGCCCGCCTGCCAACGTCAAGGCAGACCCCCCTAAGCGGGTCCTAACACTGACCCTTCAGCCTGCTTCCTTGAGCTTCTGGCAAAGATATCTCTAATGAGACAGAAAGGGGTATTTTTTATATACACCCCTTTACTTATTAACCCTTAATAGGGAACACATGGGATGGGTAGCAGCATTGTAACCAGGCTGTGTGATACAAAGTAAATGCAAATACAAAAAGAGAAGTCCTGCGCTTAAGCAGCAAGGACTACAACACACATCAGCCCCAATATATAGTAAAAACCAAAGAAAAGAAAATGTTACTTGCGCTTTCTCCTTAATCCCTATGTATATTTAGACAAATGGAGGTCATTTAGTTGCTCCAATGGCCATTGGAGGGATGCCCGCCTGCCAACGTCAAGGCAGACCCCCCTAAGCGGGTCCTAACACTGACCCTTCAGCCTGCTTCCTTGAGCTTCTGGCAAAGATATCTCTAATGAGACAGAAAGGGGTATTTTTTATATACACCCCTTTACTTATTAACCCTTAATAGGGAACACATGGGATGGGTAGCAGCATTGTAACCAGGCTGTGTGATACAAAGTAAATACAAATACAAAAAGAGAAGTCCTGCGCTTAAGCAGCAAGGACTACAACACACATCAGCCCCAATATATAGTAAAAACCAAAGAAAAGAAAATGTTACTTGCGCTTTCTCCTTAATCCCTATGTATATTTAGACAAATGGAGGTCATTTAGTTGCTCCAATGGCCATTGGAGGGATGCCCGCCTGCCAACGTCAAGGCAGACCCCCCTAAGCGGGTCCTAACACTGACCCTTCAGCCTGCTTCCTTGAGCTTCTGGCAAAGATATCTCTAATGAGACAGAAAGGGGTATTTTTTATATACACCCCTTTACTTATTAACCCTTAATAGGGAACACATGGGATGGGTAGCAGCATTGTAACCAGGCTGTGTGATACAAAGTAAATACAAATACAAAAAGAGAAGTCCTGCGCTTAAGCAGCAAGGACTACAACACACATCAGCCCCAATATATAGTAAAAACCAAAGAAAAGAAAATGTTACTTGCGCTTTCTCCTTAATCCCTATGTATATTTAGACAAATGGAGGTCATTTAGTTGCTCCAATAGGTGTGTTGTAGTCCTTGCTGCTTAAGCGCAGGACTTCTCTTTTTGAGGCGGGCATCCCTCCAATGGCCATTGGAGCAACTAAATTACCTCCATTTGTCTAAATATACATAGGGATTAAGGAGAAAGCGCAAGTAACATTTTCTTTTCTTTGGTTTTTACTGAGTGTGTGTGTGTTTGTCAGTGAAAGTGCATGTGTGTGCCTGTCACTGAGTGTGTGTGTTTATCAGTGAACGTATGTGTGACAAAACGCCTTTTGTCACTGGATGGTTAATTGACAAGCTACCCTTTTCCCCTGGCAGTTGGAGGAGTCTAATTGCCAGCCTCCTTCCGCATGACTATGGCCCCTGGGAGATTGGGCCCTTTAAAAACATTATTCAGCCATACCGGAGTGTATTTCGGATGCAGCCGAAGTGCCAAAGTCGTCGAAGTGGCCGCCATTCGACAAAGGAACACGCCATTTTAATTTAGTCGAACACGGTCAGCGGTGTGTGCTAGTAAATCCATGGAATGTGAATATGATGCATATGATGCATATTTTTAAAGTTACAGTTTATGTATAAAAACCCATTTTATGTATAAAAACCCATTGTGTTCAGTAATTATATCACAGGCAGAGGGGAGGGACTGTATGTTTGTGCTGGGTGTGTTTTACGGTTTGCTTGTAAATGATTGGTTGTACTGTGTCCCACCCTGTGGGATGTCCCCTTGCATGGGGACTTGCATAAAAGCCAGTGTATGGTCATTAAAAGTTGAGATCATCTTGGACCTTCATGAAGTTTCAGCTCATGTTTGGGGGATTGGAGAACTACACTCTGGGGATTGCTATAATCACTATACTCCCCAGGGTATAGTCACTAAGCTCTGCTAAGAGCTTGTTCTTGTTCCTGCTCTCTGGAATTCGGAGAGGTTGACCTACTGGAAGCTGGACCCTGGTCTTGGGTCCAGAGTGGGTGGAGACGGCGAGACTCCAACCAAGCTGCGGTGGTTCGTGGGGTCTGCAGTGGTTATAGTGTCTGAGGGAGTGTTTGGAGTCTTTGGGAAGCACTAGGGGAATCCATCAACGGAAGGTACCCGGTCTGGGTGCCAGCGGTTCCGTTACAGGATGTGACAAGACCAATCTCGTCACTGTGCATTGGAGGAGCCTGGTTGCCTGCCTGCTGCCTTTAGACTATGGTCCATGTTAAAACGCTTGATTTTCCCCTGCAGAGACATGAAAGCCGGGTCATTCGGTACCTGCCCTATTTGAACAGTGATACCCCAGATAGCTATGCCATGGAGCCCATTCGTATAACGAAAGACTATGTGAAAGACTTTGGATCCATGGCAACTGAACTGTATGTATGTGATCTGAGCACCATTCAGTAATAATGTGCGCTCAAATCTAAGCTATCTGGGGATATGTTGAATGTATCCGTTTTATGCAATGGCTGCACAGTTTTATATTTTTATGTATTTTATTGTCTTTTGCTGCCATGTGTTCAATGTAGTTTTGCCTCTGTCGTTGGAGATAATTGGATTACTTCCCAATTATCTCCAGGATAGAAGACTCTGTGGAACTGGTTTTGGGCAGAAAATCCATGCTTCATTTGGTCACAAAGGACTACGATCTATCTATTGAACCACTGGACCAATTTGTATGATTTTGACGTATGTTTGTATTTGGAGTATGCTGATTCTGAAAATGTGAATGTAATGCATACTTTTAAAGTTATGAATAATGTGGAAAAACTGTATTTCTCTGCCTGTGATAATTAAATTACCCATTGTGTAAGGTAATTGTATCACAGGCAGAGGGGAGGATTTTGTGTGGGAGTGTCTGAGGGTATTGTACGTGTATATTGGTTGCTTTCCAAAACCCTGTGGGTGGTACTAATGTGTATATAAGAACAATAAACCCACAACTCTGGCTGTTAATGCTTGACCCTCAAAACGGAGCCTTGTTTCATTCTTGGGGGGGATTTATTGTATGCTGTTCCAGTTTGACTGCTAGGAGTGTAAACCTATTTGTATGGTTTTTCCTATTCGGCTGTTTACAGCATTCGCATGGTTCCGGTTTGCCTGTTTACGGCATTTCTATGCTTCTCCGGTTCGGTGGATTGGTGTCTACAGTAGCTGCCTGTATATCTGGAAGGGAATATCTCCTAAACAGCTTTTAAACCCTTTTATGCCTGGGGTGCCATTACAGTATGTGTGTCTGTCACTGAGTGTTTTTGTGTGTCAGTAAATATGTATTGTGTCAGTGTGTATGTGTTAGTCAGTGAATGGGTATGTGTGTGTCTATCAGTTAGTGTTTGTGTGTCTGTCAGTGAATGTGTATATGTGTCTGTCAGTGTTTGTGCATCTGTCAGTGAATGTGTATCTGTGTCTGTCAGTGAGTGTGCATTTGTGTCTGTTAGTGAGTGTGTGTCAGTGAGAGTGTATGTGTGTGTCTGTCACTGAGTGTTTATGCGTGTCAGTGAGTGTATATGCAGTGCTGTCAGTGAATATGTATGTGTGTCTGTCAGTGTGAGTGCGTCGGGGTAGGCAGAGTTTCAACATGCCTAGGGCAGCAAAAAAACACAAAATACACCACTGGGTAAGTTAGATTTAAAATCGCCAGAATATTCACACATGCATGCAATCAGTGAAATAGTATGTTCAGAGGAATGTATCTTTAAAATGCTTAAACTACTCCATTTCTAAAAATGCAAATTCACACAATTTTATATACCCTTCAAATAACCTGCATATTTGAATATGCATATGAGACATCATTTTCATCAAAAGAATGTTACAATTCCATTATGTCCTTTGCAAGCTATAAAATATAGTGTATGCCTATCTTAGATATAATGTAAAATCCTCATCCAACTGTAAGTTATTATCTAAAAAAATGTTTTAAAATGTAGAAAATGTAATCACCTGTCACATCTTGTTCAGAGGCATTTGGATTATAAAGCCATATCATTTTTTAACATGCTCAAAGTTGTTATTAGTAATGCTAATCCATAACTAGATTTGGAGATTCATTTTGGGCCAAAATGCAAATACTTCCAAGCAGCATTTTTCTAGAAACTTTGCCTGCAGCTACTGAGTTAGACAGACCAACAGTAATCTTGTCATGGTTATTCACTTATTATTCCTTAAAGCCAAATAAGGCAATGCCATCCAGTTGCCAGTGGGGCCATTTATACTGAAAAATCCAGACATTGTTCATGCTATTCAATGTCACAAACAGTTTGTTTTGGATTTCAGTCAGATCAAACACTGCTGCACAGTGGAGATCCAGATCTAAAGAAAACAATTAAACTATTTGCTTACTGACAGAACTGGCAGCCAAGGGACAAATTGCTAATATATATATATATATATATATATATATATATATATATATATATATATATATATATATGATAAATGAATCCCATTTTTTTTAACCCCCCACCCAACTCCACTACATCTAACTGACCCCCTAGTCACCCCTAAATGCCCCTAAACCCCCCATATTACCTATTTTTTATCTTTATTTTGTGCCCGGACCTATGTTCTGTTTTGGTAGATGAAGACATGTCATCTGCCCACAATAGATAGCAATGTGAGATTCCCGCACATGCCCAGTTTAACACTTGGGCATGTGAACGGGAATTTCATCCATTCGTTCGTCAGAAAGACGAATGGATGAATAATAATGTCAGATGAACAAACAAACACTGAATATCAGAGTTTGTTCGTTCATTCAGTTTATTACCGGCGCGCAGCTCTCTCCTTGTATGTAAAGATAGAAGCGGCAGGGAGCCTAAGCCCCCCCATGTCCTCCCTCACTCTCTGGGGGTCAATATGACCCCCATAATAACATAAGGGAGATTAAAATCCCTACTCGCTATACTGCTCCAACCCTTGAGCAGCGGGTGGGGGCCCTAAAGGATAATGGGGGGACCTATTGTCCTCCCCCCCAGCCCAACCCCAGAGCGGTGGGTGGGGGCCATAACTAAAAATAAGGTGGGGGGACCTACTGTCCTCCCACCGTTCCCCACCCCTGAGCAGACCTATTGTCCTCCCTAAAGCCCCCACTCCTGTGTGGCAGGTGGCGGCCCTAAATAACAATAAGGGGGGTACCTATTTCCCCCCGGCCCCCACCCCTGAAACGGCGGGTAGGGGCCCTAAAGGATAATGGGGGGACCTATTGTTCTCCCCCTGGCCCCCAACCCTGAGTGGCAGGTGGGGGCCCTGAAGGATAATGGGGGGACCTGTTGTCCTCCCCCCGGCCTCCACCCCTGAGCGGCAGGTGGGGGCCCTAAAGGATAATGGGGGACCTATTGTTCTCCCCTCCGGCCCCCACCCCTGAGCGGTGGGTGGGGGCCCTAGATAACAATAAGGGGGGACCTACTGTCCTCCACCCCAGTCCTCCCTCTGAGTGGTGGGTGGGGGCCATGAATAACAATAAGGGGGGACCTATTGTCCTCACCCGGCCCCCACTCCTGAGCGGTGGGTGGGAGCCCTTAAGGATAATGGGGAGGGACCTATTGTCCTCCCCAAGGTCCCTACCCCTGAGTGGTGGTTGGGGGCCCTAAATAACAATAAGGGGGGGACCTATATTTCAAGCCATCCAATCAGTGTTCTGAGCCTAGTTGCAGGGCGGGGCAAGGTTTTATAAGCCTTTCCCTGCCCTGCGTAGCTCATTCTGCACTGTGCCCTCGCCGGGTGAAGATGGATTATTTTTTTAGCGTCAGGTTTTTTCTTTTTCGTCAGATTTTTTTTTTGCGCTCTGGTTTTTTTTTTTATTTTTTACAAGTTCGACGGGTATAATTTTTTTTTTTTTTAAATCTTTATTTTATTGTGCACAGAATGAACAAATAGCCCTGGTGCGCCACAACAGCGTCTTCAGAGTAGACTGGTATACATTTGCAATATTCGTCATGGCATTCGCTAGCTATGCACATTTTTATATTATGAAGGTTAATGACAGATTAAATTCTCGCTTAAATAAGTATCATGAAGGTCAGAAAGTAAGAGTCAGAGGAGTGATAAAAGGGAGAACGTATGACATGCATCTGAGTCTTAACATGAAATAGTTAAGTTATATAGGTATGTATGTGTGATGTTGCTAGGTAGTACATTATATATAGTTTAGTCACGCAACAGAGAGGTTATCGTCGCAAGTTCTGTCTTATTAACATGTGTAACATCGCTGAGTAGTCTAGCTAAGTTGTCTTAGAAAATTAAGCATGCTTAATGATAACATTGACCGCATAAAAGTATAGTTGCTGCACGTTCTAGATCAAGCTAAATAAGATATCTGCTTGTAAACTTATGAAGAACAGGCTTGTGAGACAGGCTTACAAAATACTAATAAAGGAAATCAAACACTAAACAATATGTGTGACATTAGCACTTAGTTATGAAACATGCTAGGCTATAAAGGCGGTGTGGGAAAACGCCAAGTAGGCAACTGCGCCAAAAATACTGCAAAGGGGTGAGATGATGGCAGTTCAAAGGTCTATACATTGTATTTAGCACGTATGTAAGGAGCAGTTCTTGTGTAAAGTGGCCTGGTGGTGGAGTCCTGCTTTAACAAGGTGTGCCTGACAGACCCTGAGCCATTGCCTGGGCTCATCCAATCCCTTCTGGGTGCCACTCGCTGACCTTGTGAGTCCTTGGCTCCTGGGGCGTCCGAAGCTTGTGTGTGGCTGAGTGCCAGGCATCCGGCGTGTGGTGGCGTTTCCCGCGGTTCAACAGGTCAGAGAGATGTTCCAGGCCTCTGGGCTTCGGACTTGGCATGTGGGACCAGTCAGGCCCACGGGTTGTGGTTGGTGAGGGTGTCCGAAGTCTGCGGCGATGGGCATAGGTAGATCTTGTGTGCCGGAAGCTTTGCTTCTGCTTTAGCTTGTGTTGGGGTGATGTGCAGGGCCCAGTCCGCTGCCTCTGTGTGAGTTTCTTCCGCTTGTATTTTCTGTGAGCGGAATACCTGCAGTGGGTCTCCATAGTAGCGTCTGCGGGTCGTCGGCCAAATCCACCCGGCCACCGCCTGCGCCGCGTGGAAGGAAGGTATACCCCTGCTGCACTGTAGTTTATAGAAGGCTGAGCACAGCCAGTCAAGGGCCTCCAAGGAGGAAGGCAGCGTATGAGTGCTCGTGGTTCTCCTCCGTGAGCCGTTACTGGCGGCCATCTTGGACGCGCCCCGCCTGACTCGTGTGTCTGCCAGTTCAGCGTATTCGATCGCCGTCGCTTGTCCGCTTGACTTGCGGGGACCGGGATGACCCCCACTGGTCCAAAGGGAGGGGGGGGGGGTTCAGCGGCTAGTTGTGATTGCTGGGGTGTCCGGCTCCGGAGAGCGCGGCCGCCTCTCCCCGGCTCCCTCTCCCGCAGGCCTCAGGTAGCTTATTGGGCTGTATGCCCCGGTCAGCTTCAGGCGGGTATCCCCCGCTTCCTTGATGTGTCCCCGATGTGGGTGGCACACCTTGGGGGGTCTGTGGGCTATACAGCTGTCGGTATTGCCCGTTGTTCCGCTTGCCCGTCGGGAGCTCCTTCCCTGCACGTCTGTTCGTCTCGGCGGTCAGACTCCAACCCGGTATAATGGTTTTTATTTGGCCTTTTTTGGGGCTGAAAAATGAAGATTTTAGAAAAAAGAAGACATCAAATGGTAAGTTTTATTTTTTTTTACAGGTAGTTAGTAGGTAGAGGATTATTAATTTTTATTTGGGTGGGGGGTGACTTGGGGCTTATTATTTAGGGCCCCCACCCAGCGCTCAGGGGTGGGGACCGGGGGGGAGGAAATAGGTCCTCCCACCATTATCCTTTAGGGCCCCCACCCACCGCTCAAGGGTGGGGGCCGGGGTGAAGGACAATAGGTCCCCCCCTTATTGTCATTTAGGGCTCCCACCCACCGCTCAGGGGTTGAGGCTGGGGGGAGGACAATAGGTCCCCCCCATTATCCTTTAGGGCCCCCACCTGCCGCTCAGGGGTGGGGGCCAGGGGGAGGACAATAGGTCCCCCCAAATTTACATTTAGGGGCCCCCACCCGCCACTTATGAGTGGGTGCCCGGGGGGGGCTCTAGGTCCCCCTTTAGTTTAATAGCCCCCACTCGCGCGGCACGGGTGGGGGCTCGGGAAGGGGGTACTGTTCTCATTCTGTTATGACGCAATTCTGCACTTTTGCGGCGTTCTGTCTAAATGACAGGAAGTTTGGGAATACTGACAGGAAGCATCGCGGGAAAGCTAAGAATTGTGGGAAAATTTCTCTGACCAGCAGAAATGAAGCACACTTTGCTCCTCTGCTGGTCAGAGATCGTCAGGTGCAGGAAACCTCCATAAGACAAACAGTCCCTACTTTGTCTTATGTTTTAAAGAAAACTAGAGCAGACAGGAAGAAAGGAAGAACATATCCTGACATAGGGAGAGAAGAGGAATCAATTAAAGAAAGGTAAGTTCGGCATGACAGTGCCGCTTTAAATAAGAAAAATATCCAGATATTCGTATTGAGGAATCACTCAACAGTATATGTAATTTAGACAGAAATGTCCCATTAGAATATAAAAAAGTTCCTAAGCAACCTTCTAAGTTAATACCTATTGTGTTGGATTAATCAGATAACAGTGGGACCATTAAAAAGCTATTAAAGGGAAACTCCAGTGCCAGGAAAACAATCCGTTTTCCTGGCACTGGAGGGTCCCTCTCTCTCCAACCCCCCAATCCCTGGTTACTGAAGGGGTGAAAACCCCTTCAGTCACTTACCTCAGGCAGCGACATGTCCCACGTCGCTGCCTGCTCCTCCCCTGCCGCTCCACCTTCTTCCTCCGTCGGCCGGTGGGCGAGACTGATCCTGCCCACCGGCCGAGGAGTCCCAATGCGCATGCGCGGCAATGCAGCGCATCCGCATTGGCGCACCCCATAGGAAAGCATTGAAAACAACTTTCAATGCTTCCCTATGGGGAATAGAGCGACGCTGGAGGTCCTCACACAGCGTGAGGATGTCCAGCGACGCTCTTGCACAGATAATCTGTGCTAGGGACCAGGAAGTTCCCTCTAGTGGCTGTCTAGTAGACAGCCACTAGGGGAGGACTTAACCCTGCAAGGTAATTATTGCAGTTTATAAAAAACTGCAATAATTACACTTGCAGGGTTAAGGGTAGTGGGAGTTGGCACCCAGACCACTCCAATGAGCAGAAGTGGTCTGGGTGCCTGGAGTGTCCCTTTAAGGAAGATTGACCTAACACAAGATGACTCAATAAAGAGCATTATCTTTCTCCATCCTAGATTTGTGTGTAGAGGTGCAAAAAGAACTTGTAAAAAAGCATAATAAAAATCCACATACATATTTTATTTTATTTCTTTTAATCAAGATGTGGGCGTCTTCCAATGTGGAAATTGCAAAGCTTGGAGAGAGTTTGGTTTTAAGAAGATAAAAAAGCAATTTTACTGTGCTCATGATGCCTATTTAATTATATTCATATAGGTAGAAGAATTAGACCACTTCATGTTCACATAAAGGAACATATTACGAACATTAAAAATCAATATAAAATAATAGTAATAATATCATAATCAATGTCATACTAGTGATCCAATAGAGTTTTATTGTGATTGAAAAAGTAAATAAGCATTAGAGGAGAAGAAGCCCCGAAAAAGCATTGGAAACAAGAATTAAGGTGGATCTATAAATTGGAAACTTTAGTCCCTAATGGGCTAAATGTGGATTTTGAATTACATATTTTTTGGTAATTATATCTCTGATATCATCCACCATTTTAGCCAATTTCTACTTGAATATCCCTCTTAATGATATATAGATATAAACTATCATGTAGAACTTTTTGTATATTTGTCTCTTTTTAGAAATAACAAACCTATGGAATAAAGATACACTGTGACCTGAAACAATTAATTGTATTATTTGATACATTTTGTTATAGTTATTGAGTGTTTAATAATGTTAGGTGTATTGAATTCTTAACTTGTGTCTTTGTTGCGATGTGTATTTTTGAGGATGTGATAAAATATGCATGTGTATATTGTAAATTTGTTCATATTGAAAGCAGGATTCTATTAACTGTGACAAGATAATCTTTTATACATTTGTGTTTATATATAGTTTACAGTAAGTTATTGGAAAATACCTTTTGTGGGCAATAGAAATATGTTATCAGGTTTCATATTTTTTATATATACATTTAATTTATAACTATATTTTTAAATATTGCTATTATGACACCTTTTTATTGGCAACACTCATAGTCTATTAATAATGCTGTAGCGGAGCTCCCTGTACCCTTGGCTGGGTACCTTCAACAAGGACTGCTTCCTAGCTGGAACAGGGGACAAACCTCAGCACTTTTGCCCTCAGTCGCCGTGGCTTGACTGGGGTCCTGGTACCGCTCCCTCCTGGAGCCAAATGGGGAATTATCTCTAGACACCCCCAGGCACTGGACGACACTCAGTCCTGGGAGCTCTAGTCCTTATAAGGACTTTCCCCGTTGAATCCCCTTCAAGCTGGGATAGCAGACACAATGGTTAAATCTTCCTTCCCTCCAATAACAGGATGATACACAGTTTTGGAGTGTAAGCTGGAATCTTTAATGGCAGCCACAACCATGCATGTCCCCATGCAAGGGGCACTCCCCCTGGACCTTGTGGGGGACTTCAGCACAGAGTCACACATCAATGACGAAGGTGTTTAAATACATGACACTCCCATATTCAAGCATACAATCCCTCATCTCTGCCTGGGAGATAATTGGATCAGTTACTGTACTAATTCTAATCCAATTATCTCCAAGCACAGAAAAAAACATACTTTTTCAAAACACACCAAAGGCACCTCTAAAACAGATGGAAACCCCACAAAAGTCATATCCTCTGATAGCCCCAATCTAGGGGACAAACATATCCAAAAATCACCCAGATCGGTTCAGGGGTTCGGGATTTCCATGCAAGTCATAATTTTGACACATGGTCCTTTGCCCAAAACAGTTCCATGAAATCAGTGCTAACGGTCGGTGAACTTTGGTAGTCTTTTACAGGTTTGCCTGCAGGGCCCATAGTCTGTGGGCAGGAGGCTGGCAAGCAAGCTCCTCCAGGAGCTCATGGCAAACTCACGTGGGAAGGGGAGTTTGTCACAAACGCTGTACTGTTTTAGTTTTTTTTTTTTTTTTTACTTTAAGTATTTATATGCTCTCTTGGGGTAATAAGCTCTCTAGTAAGAGGGATACATTATAGAAAACAGAGGATTATGGATTAATATTGATCAGGCGAAGTAAAATGCATCACTGGTGTGAGCTTACAGTACTTTACTGAATAGCCATGAGTACTCACAGCATGGCGTTCAAAGTATAGTCACACTGTCTCATCATACTGCCCGGAACAGATTCTTCTGTATCAGCATGTAAACTTTAATTTTTAAATAAATGGTTATTGCTTTAATCAGCAATGGTCCTCCTCTTTTTTTTATCTCCTGACATGTAAAATCGAGTGCATCGAGGGCAATGTTACAAAGTGGATGAAAGGGATGATAAGTTGGTGATATGATCACATCTTGCACCTTTATTATGCACATTATTATGTGCTAACATCTTGCACTTTATATAGTGTCATGTGCTCACATTCTATATTTTTAGACACATGGTTTTTGTGTTTGCATTATGTTTATTTTTTGCACATGATGTATGTGCCAACATTTTGTATTTATGCACATGGTTTATGTGCTCACATCTTACACTTTACACATATGTGTTCATATTTGGTTTATGTGCTCACATTTTACACCTTATTCATATGACTGTTGTGCTTACTTTATGGTATTGGTCAATGTCCTGCATTTTGTGTTTTTGTGTATGATGGATGCAATTAGTTGCATTGTGCAATGTGCTAATTGTTGAAACCAGGTACTCTATTTGCACTAGATTATGTTAATTGTATCAAAGTTCGGAACACTTTATTGAACAAGGCATGGCGTTTTTTATGGGACAGATATTTTTAATTGGATTGGGGGCTATAGGCTATATAGTTGAATTTGTATAATATTGATGGTGATATGGTGCAATGTCTATATGTATTGTTAGGCTGTCAAAACTTCTCTTACACTAAAGCTTACACTGAGAGTACATTTTTAAATAGTATTTGTTATCATTCATCACTACAGTATTTATCACCAGAGGCCAACTGTGTTTCATTTTCCTTCTAGGTACATTGTACAGTGAAAATAAAGTTGAATCAGAATCTGAATTACTTGCATATTTTTTTTTTTTGCATATGAATATGAATATATTATTCATGTATGAAGAATACCAGTGATACTTTTATATACTTTTTTCCTTGTTCACTGATTAGAGTTGGATGTGAAGAAATATTTCTGGAGTGTTTGTTTTTTGTTGCTTACAAATTAACATTGATCTGTATAGGAGCATCATCTAGTGATACATTTTTAGTTGTTTTTTGTTAAAACCCTAATTATCCCTAACTGTAGCTAACCATAGCTAAACCTAACCCTACCTAAGCCTAGTCCTTGATAGCTTTAACACCAGGAATAGCTAACCACAGCCCTCACAAACCATACCTAGCACTAACCCTATCCATAACTATCTCTAACACTAGTTAACCTAATATGACTTCTTCTTCGCCATCTGGGCACTGCTTTGAAAAATGTACTAATGCCAATACATAATTCTTGCATCTGTTCTAATGTGGATCGCTCCACTCTTGCAACCCTTTATAGCATACAGGTTTGCATTGTATTTTAGCTGCAGAAGGTGAGATCATTTCCTGCCACATTGATAATTAATGTACCCCATGTACTCTACTTATGAAATGTATGCTGATATAATAAAACTAAATCTCACATTATTATTCTCTTAGTTTGGTGTGTTTTAAGCTTACTATTGTAGGGAATAGATAGATAGATAGATAGATGATTGATTTTGCAACCGTCTCTGTCACCGGTGCCTCATTATAGGATACTATCTGACCTTGTATTACAGAGTGCCCCAGGAGGATGATTTCACAAGTAAGTGGGTTAACCTTTAGAAGGGCAAGCATTTAGTTGATAGAGTGGGTCTTTCCAAAAACAGGGTACATTGACAATGTGGCAGTATTATGCAATGTAGGATATACTGCAACTAAATCTTCATTATTTTTATCTATATCATTTCACTTTCAGCATAATAAATCAAAAGTTGTTTCTTTAGAACCTGCCTTATTTAAAGTCTTTGCCCTCAGAACATCACTTTGATTTTCTGAGCTTTGCTTACTTTTTCTTTGGTTGATTTTTCATGTTCCCCTGTACTGAGTTGTGTCTTTTCTTATCATTCAAGTACCTTATCTGCATTGACACTGACCCTGTTATTTGAATTTAGCCTGAGAACACACCTTTGTGAGAGTAACTAGCCCCTTGCTGTCATCCATTTTTATAGAAGTTGTGTTAATTCTCTAGGACTCAGTATGTAGTATATAGTAAACCGTTATAGTGAAATTTCTAAGCGGGAGGCCTAGAAAAGAAATCGGGAAAAAAAAACTATTATTTAAATTGTATTTTTTGTCTAAATTTTGCAAATCAGTTTTCAAGTTTTAATTTTATAAATAAATCCCTCTGTTGTTTTTTTCAAACTTTCATATCCCGCAAAAAAAAATCTCCTTAGGTAACAACATGAGAGCACTTTAAACTCAATGAATCATTGTTATTTCGCCACTAACAAGTACTTTAGTTTAAATCTAACAGGCAATAGCATTTTCAATGTTATTAGTCAATGGACGATTATACTAATTTTCTACATAATGGGTCATATCTATTAAAGGCCAAACTGAAAACACTAATTTCCATATCCGCACTCATAAAATCCTTTTATAATTGTATCTTGAAATTTCTGCATTAACACAATACACATATGTTATATAATAAAATGCCAGCATGTGTTAATTGCTAATTAAGAATATTATTTTTTAAAGGCATCTGATATTTGCATGATGTTTAGTTAATAAAGAAATGTCAAATTGCAGTTTTTTTTTTTTTTTACAAAATCAAAAACCTATAAGGA
This sequence comes from Pelobates fuscus, assembly GCF_036172605.1. Classification (NCBI taxonomy): domain Eukaryota; kingdom Metazoa; phylum Chordata; class Amphibia; order Anura; family Pelobatidae; genus Pelobates; species Pelobates fuscus. Next base: position 272,958,713 of record NC_086320.1, on the reverse strand, counting down.
AAGTTACATACTGCATACTGACTAATTCATTTTTAACAAAAACTTTAGTATTATATACAATTTTAATAAGCGCCCAATAAGGCTGCACTAACATTATTTGATGCTACAAATTATATTTACCAATTGAGTCCACATGCTTTCTCAGGTACATCCAATCTTTCAATGCTCAATAAAAGTACTTATACTTTTATGTGTCTACCATGCAAAATGACTCCACTTAGACACTTGGAAAAACAAGTGTGAAATTAAAAACAAACAAAACAAATGAAACCAACTACACAGACCGATTACACATTCTACATATACAGTCTTAATGGATTGTGTCACAAAAAGTGGTTAAATTCCTTTCCTCATTTAATCCTTTTGGATAAAGGGCTTGTAGGTCATATATACAGTAGAGCTTCATCTGTCTCAGGAAACACTCTCTGGCATCACCTCTCTTAGGGAATATGATCAATTCAATAACTATATGTCACAGTTGAGAAACCAAGTGACTACTCCAAAAAATGTCTAGTAACTGGGTACTGCAAACATTGAGTACGGATGTTACTCTTATACTCATGAATTCGGACAGAAAGCAACCGTATATAGTAAATTTTCTCCTATGAGAAAAAATATTCCCCACAATCACCCCACTGAAATAAAAATAGTGACTATAGGATACATACCTCTCATGGGGGATACCCAAGTCTGGTTATCACCAACCCATTCCTCCACTTTCATATTCTTTACAAGAAAGTCCTTCAAGTTCTTGCTCTGCTTGAAAGAAAAGAGTTGTTATTCTTAAAAACAGAACGTGATCCTATTATATATCAGATTATAGTGTTTGTTGAAATGTTGTTAATCTTGAAAATGGAAAGAAAAGCAATTACACATGGTATACAATAACCGCTCTGTCTCACATGCTCTCACATGCTTCTTCAGTAGTTGCTTCCTCTCATCATCTCATCTCATCCAAGACAATACAGCAGGTTCATACAAATTATCCATGCAGTAACTGATCAAATAATCCAGAAGGGTGAAAAGAGCTTGCATGGACGTAAAATACCCTATCTGTTGGTTTGTAAAACAAGTTCATTGTCAGCCACCTGTTCCTTACCTCCAAAAGTACATATGAAAAGTGTATCCTCTTTGGATCAAAGTCTAGGATGAATAAGATCATCCCCTGGAGCTTATCCAATCTGTCATTGAAGTTCCACATATAAAAAATGCAATCTAAAAATCAAAGATATACAATAATGGTGTAGTATTTAAAACAAAGTGTAGCGCTGATTATTAGATTGCGCTCACAAGAAAGAAATTGATTGCAGTTGTAAAAAGTTATCGGTGAGATTGGAATCTCCTTTTCATCACTTTTATTCCTTAAATAGGAGATAAAAAGAGAGACACACACACATAGTGCCCAATATAATAAATGTAACACATTTTATTTAAAATGCACTCACAAAATGGATGTGAAATTCTTTCATATCATATTGATGACCCTCTGGAGTCAAGGCGCAAAAAAAGGTTCCCTCGGATTTAGGAACAAAGATATGAACAAGATATAATTCCCTTAAAATTAAAAACAAAATGAAATCGAACTCACTATGAAAGTCTCTCCGCCCTACACATTACGTCCTTGGTGGGATTTCTTCAGGGGCATCTGCCAGTGTCAGGACTGGTCCCTCTTCATTCACCTTTTTAAAAGCCAGGTTTGTGCCTTCCTGAACCGCCTTCAGTCAATCGGGAACTGGCGACTTGATAAAATACACCTGCGTTTGTCTGTTTTCGGCTTTATAATGATAAAGAAAGTCCCTTATAACCCTTTTCTAAGAAGGTATTAAAGTACATTGAAAAATTAAATCCTAGGATAACTAATTTTAATCTTACTAAGAAGGAGAATGACATTTTAAAAAGTAAAAAAATAGAGAAACCATTGTTATTAAGAGTGCAGATAAGGAGGGTGGTACAGTTGTTATGTCCACCGATTACTATTTAAAAGAAGCTTATAGATCCTTGGAGACAAGGAGTCTATAAGCTTCTTTTAAATAGTAAATATATAAGACTAATTTTAAAAAATAAATATATAAGACTCAAAGAGAATCCTAGTTCATCCTTTAATTAGAAATTAAGGGATTTCCTTTTAGAATATAAGGATAATAACGTTTTAGACGAGAACATTTTTTCGTTCGTGTTTTTAAACTTTCCTAGGATCCCTAGTTTTTATTTTTTACCCAAGGTGCATTACACAACCTCCAGGCCAACCGATCATTAGCGATGTGAACTCTCTGACATCCAGGTTGTCCGAGTATGTAGACTTTTCCCTCCAAAAATATATGCACAAGGTGCAAAATTATATCTTAAAGATACCAAAACATTTACAAGAATTGGATTGCATAGAATGGAGGGAAGGTTACATTTGGGCAACCTTGGATGTTACTTCTCTGTATACTATCAGAGATCACGAGAAGGGCCTGAGAGCGGTGGAACGTGTTTTAGATCTTGATTGGATCTCTTCAGTGAATTTTTATTAGCAAGTATTAAGTTTACTTTATCACATAATTTTGTAATATTTAATAGTGATTTTTATTTACAAATCAAGGGCACTGCCATGGGTACGAAGTTTGCGCCAAGTTACTCTAATATATTCATGGATAATTGGGAGACCTCTAACATCTGGTCTAATAACCCTTTTGGTGCGAACTTGGTACTCTGGCCAAGATATATTGATGATATTTTAATCATTTGTAATGGCTCAGTTAAACTTTTACATACATTTTTTTACTTTCGTTAATCGGAACGACCAGTCTCTGGTTTTTACTCCACAAATTAGCCAGAATAGCATTAATTTTATGGATTTAACATTTTTTATAGAAGATTTCACCATAAAAACTAAAACATATTTTAAACCTATGGACTCTAATTCCTTTATTGAAGTAAAAAGCGTCCACCATCCTAATTGGTGATTTAGTGTCCCTAGAAGCCAATTTATCACACTAAAAAGGAATTGCAGAGAAATAAAAGCTTTTTGGAACAAACAGAGGTTTTAAAAAAAAAAAAATTATGGCTTAAGGGTACTCCCGGTCTTTTCTTGATAGTGAAATAGCCCGTTGTAGGAATATAATTAGGAATTAAGTTTTACATTTGGGCTCATCTTTTATTACACGATATAGTGCTCATGCTTTTAAAATTAAGAAGATATTAGAAACATTGACCCCTTTTATTGGAAGACAAGTTTTTTTAAAAAACAAATACCCACTGTATCCAGCATGATTTTTAAGAAGAGTAAAACATTTTAAATATGTTAGCACCTAGATTCTTTATAGCTAAAGAAGTTAAAGAAGCCCCATTGAAAGGTTTTTTTTTTTTTATAAATGGGGAAGGTGTAAAGGATGCTGCTTTTTACCCAATAAAACTAAAAATTTTCAGAGTAAGTTAAAGAGAATGTTTTAAAATCAACGATTATATTACCGTATATACTCGAGTATAAGCCGAGTTTTTCAGCACATTTTTTGTGCTGAAAAACCCCAACTCGGCTTATACTCGAGTCAATAGTCTGTATTATGGCAATTTGCATTGCCATAATACAGACAGGGGCTGGGGGGGCTGTCAGAGAGTTTACTTACCTCTCCTGCAGCTCCTGTCAGCTTCCTCCTCCTCCGCGCCATCCGTTCAGCACCTCGGTCAGCTCCCACTGTAAGTCTCGCGAGAGCCGCGGCTCTCGCGAGACTTACAGTGTGAGCTGATAGAGGTGCTGAACGGACCGGCGCAGAGGAGGAGGAAGCTGACAGGAGCTGCAGGAGAGGTAAGTAAACTCTCTGACAGCCCCCACAGCCCCTGTCTGTATTATGGCAATGCAAATTGCCATAATACAGACTATTGACTCGAGTATAAGCCGAGTTGGGGTTTTTCAGCACAAAAACTGTGCTGAAAAACTCTGCTTATACATGTGGCTCTCCTATACAGTACGTGGGTTGGACTAGTAGACCATTGAAAATCAGGCTCATGGAACACTGTAATAACATTAAAGGACCACTCTAGGCACCCAGACCACTTCAGCTTAATGAAGTGGTCTGGGTGCCAGGTACCTCTAGGATTAACCCTTTTTTTTATAAACATAGCAGTTTCAGAGAAACTGCTATGTTTATAATGAGGGTTAATCCAGCCTCCAAATCCTCTAGTGGCTGTCTCACTGACAGCCGCTAGAGGCGCTTGCGTGCTTCTCACTGTGAAAATCACAGTGAGAGCACGCAAGCGTCCATAGGAAAGCATTGTAAATGCTTTCCTATGCGACCGGCTGAATGCGAGCGCGGCTCCTGCCGCGCATGCGCATTCAGCCGATGACGTCGCGATCAAGATGGAGAGGAGGAGGAAAGCTCCCCGCCCGGCGCTGGAAAAAGAGGTAAGTTTAACCCCTTCCTCTCTCCAGAGCCCGGCGGGAGGGGGTCCCTGAGGGTGGGGGCACCCTCAGGGTACTCTAGTGCCAGGAAAACGAGTATGTTTTCCTGGCACTAGAGTGGTCCTTTAAGAAGAAAATCACAACACATTTGGTACCAGTCCATTGTAATAAATGCCCACATTTTAATTTTGAAAATTGTTTATGCATTGGTTTAGAGAAAATGTCCCTTGATAAAAGAGGAATAGATCTTATTAAGAGACTTAGACAGAGAGAAGGATTTTGGATATATACATTAAAAACTTTTAGTCCAGCAGGTCTCAATGTGGACTTCATCATGATTTGTTTTTTTATAATGTAAGAATAATCTTAGTTTGAATTATTATTTTTTGCATTATTTTAATTTTTACAGTTTATAAGTTCAAGGTATTATTTTTATTGTATTTTATTTCCTTTCCGCAGACAATCAGGTACTGACTGAAGCTTTGAAGATTCTCCACCTCATTTACTCTACCATTTTCACCATAATATTATTTTTGTTATAACACTGTTACCATGTTTACCTGTAGTTGATCACTGTATTTCTTTATACTTACTGCTTTTCATTCTTATCATCAGTGAATGTATTTCACTAATATTTTCATGTACATATAGTTATTAATATTGTGGGTGATTGAATGTGGTTGGTAAACGTTTCAACTGTGTGCAACAAATATCTGCTTTACCATCCCCTCTCCTTTTCCAACCTTGCCACTCCAGACAGTAAATACCTTCATCTAAATGTGTTTTAATCTTCATTCCTGTCCAGAGGCTTACTCCCATTCACCAAACCATCAACACAAAAAAAGGAAATCTAAGTTTCCTCCTGGTCCCTTTTCACTCTATAGCATGCTTCACCAGCTGCTTGAGATCTCACTCAATTACCTTGCCATTCCCTTTACATGTTACCATTGGCTGACATTATCATTTAATTATCTCTGGCCATTGCCTCAATATTCCTCCTGCTACCTTCCATCTCAGCTCCCCATTTTAGCCTTTAGATTGTAAGCTCATGGGTTTTCTAGCTAAGTACTTTGTAAGCATGTTATTTAACACTACAAACTCCTTTGCTTCTTCCTTCTTAGCAATGACTGGGAATGGACATGCCAGATGTATGCTTAGCAACAATGTCCTTGAATGACTTAAATAGCTTTTGACAATTCCTAGTCTGATGTGCACAGTAGGAGTTGAAGAATACCTTGTCTACAAATGTCTTCATTTGGAGAAAAAGCTGCTGCTTTGTTGTTAAGGCCCATTGAAGAATGATCAGGACTGAATTTCCACTGTCAATGGGCGAGTAGAAAGTTTGACCACGCACATTGGTTTATTCATTTTTAATGACATTTCATAGCCATTGTACCACTTTGATTAATATTTTGAGAAATAACATGAACATTCTAGAGTTTATTCACTTAACAATAATTTCAGTCAAGTTTACTATGAACAAGCAATACTTAAGTGGAAATAGATACATTGGAAATAAATCTTAAATATGACCAATTTGCAGATACATTGCTATTTAAATGTCTAAATGTTGTATTTGTGCTGTGAACTCTCTGCTTTATCAATACAACATAATTTTTTTCTGAAATGTATCTTTATTCAAATATTTCTCTGACAGCCAATGAACATGTTTCTTTTGTAGAGCCTCATAGTGCATGTTATATTTAGAAACCACATAATTTCCCAGAAGGCACATGCCTATGTTATCTGTCAATACAGCCATCTCAGCCCTGATTTAGGACAGTTGATCTTACAATTGTGAAGTGGCAGGTAGCAGATTGAACAATGAAACATGAAGCTGGTGTTTTTTCCAAGGACAAAAACCTGTTTGTGTAGATTCCCCATGCTAAATCTTAGACATACCAGATGTTTTATGCAAATGAGATTATTTTGATTCCAGGAGGGAAACATCTTGTAGACAGAGTCGAAAGAAATAGTAATGCAATTTGGTATCATCTATCTATTTTGCAACTGGAGGACGCACAAGATATTCTGTTCTGCAAAATTTTAACAGCACGTTTCAATTCTATTGTGTAGACAAAACTACTTATATGTATATTTTTTCATTATCTGAACATAGGACATATAAAAGAAATGTAATTTCTCTGCCAGGTTGGCATATATTTTTGTTGATTTAATTTCCAACCAATGTCAAATACATAAGAAAAACAGATATGTGTGCCTGTACTAAAAAGCTGGCCCAATGGTTGCATCAGAGTAAAACAGTAAACGTTAATTTAAAGAGATTAAATGGCATCTTTAATTCAGAAAACTGCGTAGTTGCATCTATGCTTCTAATTTTATTGCATCTCATCTTCTGATAATAGAAAAAAGCATTTATAAAAAAAAAGGTTGACATCAAAACTAAAAAAGTGACAAAATGCATAAAAATAACAAGCCTTAAAGCTAAAAAAAAAATCACTGAGCTATAGCAAGCCGTCCTCTTTCTGATTGGCTCTATTTTAATAGCTAACTTTATGAATAAACTATCAAATACTTTAATAGCCAGTTAGCATTAAGTTTGCCAAAGATTGGGCCACCAGAATTTTTCATAGTATGGGAAGTTTTTTTATTCTTCACCATATTATTGCAAATTATGGTAAAAAAAAAAATAAACAAAAGGCACCATACTTGATAAATGTGAGTGCAAGTAAAAAAAAAATCCATAAAAGTCCATACAATCTGAAACCATTGTTTTGAGGAAATAGACTAATATATGTTTTTGTGGATAGTTGTTTTGATATATGTATACTAGAAAACTATATATTTTTCTATCAGAACTTATTTGACTGATTTTAAACCTACTCAGTATTAATGACTGTAGTGGACACCCCAAAGAGTAGAGGGGTTTCCACCGCCAGAGACGTCCTTCTCCCGAGTGTGAGGGGTGTTGCGGCATTCCAGATTGTCATCCAAGTAGAAAAGCTCTTACAAAAGATAGTAGTGATAGCTGTATAGCAGTTCCCTACAATAAGAGACAAGACTCTGTATTAAGGGTGAAGTAGGTCTTTTTTAATGGTAGCCAGACAGGCCTTCTATGCAAGTCCCCTGCCAAGGGATACACCCAGGTGGACCTTGTTGGGGACAGTGATACAAAATTATCAACCAATAATAACAGTGTTATACAGTGTGACACTCCCATACAGGCAGTTCCTCCCTCCTGCCTGTGAGATAATTGAGTCAACTGCTGTCTTTAACTCAATTATCTCCAGACGAAAAAAGAACATAATTTCAATACAATCAGAAAATACCCCAAAACATATAATATCCCCACAAAAAGCATATCCCCTGATAGCCCCGATCTGGGGTAACAACATATTAAAAAATCACCCAGATTGGGGGCGTGGCCTGACCGTTGAGGAAGATGGCAGCATAAACCTGTATCTCCCTCTTCCCAACAAATCCAATCCTCCAACATCCGCACTCACGAGCACCTAAATGACCCGAGAGAACACAGAACGGTACCTGCTGACCGCACAGCACACACACGGCAATGGGCGGCGGCAAACAGAAACAGGAACAGACCCCGTCGGTTGCCATGATGTTCCACCCGCAGCAAGACCCTGGTCGGCCATCGTCCCGCCAAAGCACGGAAGAGACAGGGGCAGACATGGCAGAGCCTGTGCACACCACAGCCCCGGATGCCCCATTAGCCCTGCGAGACATGCGGCAAATGCTGAATGAAGCCACTGCAGAAATAAAAACTCACGTGGCATCGGAGCTTAACAAACGGCTCACAAGCCTCCGAGAGGACATTGAAACCCTGACACACAAGGCAGACCATGCTGACACGTGCATCACGGACCTAAAATCAAAATCCCAAGCTCATCTACAAGACATCACCTATCTCCACGCAAAAATCGAAGCGATGGAGGAAGGGCTGGAAGATCTGAACAACAGGTCTCGGCGTAACAATTTAAGGATTAGAGGCCTACCCGAAACCGTCACGCCTGATTGCCTATACGCCACACTCACAGACCTATTCCAGACTATCCTACCTGAAGCCTCAGTACAAGACCTCCACATGGACTGGGCCCACAGAGCGCTCCGGCCGCCGGCCCTGAGCCCAGAGTCGCCCAGAGACGTCATAGTCCGCATGCATTATTTCAAAATCAAGGAAAGGATCCTCAACCTCACTAGAGAGAACCCCCCAACTCACCAAGGAACCCGCCTAGCCTTCTCCAAGGACCTGGCTCCAACTAGCCTGAATAAGAGAAGGGACCTGAACGGGCGAAACTCGTCAAGTGGGACATTTATTGAGATTTTAAATCTTGTTTGTTAATATTTCCCTTTTTAATAAATAGTTAATTTTCAGTACTATTTACTCATTCCTTTTTTCGGCTTGATTCCTGATACCGCCTATATCCCGAGGTGGGGATTATACCACCTATGCTGTTTTAACTAGAGCAGGTCCTGCTCTGGGAAATGTAAGTACATTCCTTTCTACTCATTTACTACATATATCAGTATTTACTGCACCATTGGAGTCCCCTCTCTGTTTTTTTCTACCGAGATTTGGAGGACTATCAACATTCCAAACATCATTCTGACCACCACACATCCTTAGACGGGGATTGTACCGTCCACGCATTATACAGCAGAGCTCTATTGAGCTCTAGCATTTGTGAGTGGTTTTCCTATACTATTTATTGTATTACTACTGTATCAAATTGTATTGCACTATTATTTGTTTTTTTCCCTTTTGTTTCCCTGAGGTCTATTACTTTACATCGAAGGTTTATGTATGTATACATTTTAAGGCGCAGTATACGCTATTTTTTATCTTGTCTATTCCACCACACAAGGTTTTGGGAGTCCTTGTATTGTATACCGCAGCCTGTTTCACCATATAGTGAGCGCCTATACTTTCTGTTTTCTATACACTCCAAAGGGACACCCACCCGAACGACCCACACCACACAAAAGAACGCAAACAGGTGTAGGGACGGGTCCCCGCGGGTGTGACACAGCTGCACTGGGTTTAGAAAGGCTCCATGTTCTTGCTACATTAAGATTAAGGGACCCCCCAAAAGGACAAGCCATCAGCAGGCCCTATCCTTATTAAGTGCAACCCTCAAGGTCAATGACACGAGCAATGACCACGCATAAGGGCTGGAAAACAACTCGGGGGACGCCAAACAGAAGAGTACATCAATAACCCGACACAACCCCCACTCCCCCAGACTCCTGGCCACACCTGGCTAACTCAGGGCCCATGATGCGCCCCAACAGACCCCCGGAGAGGCAACCACCAGTCAGTGACTCCAACCCACACCACCTCAAGGGGGGACAATCACAACACGCACTGAACGTGTTACAAGGCCACCACCACCTTGGGTCACCCACGAGCACCCCAACCAGGGAAACTCGCACCACCCCAACCCTCTCCACAACACACTAGATCATAGGTGGGTCAGATATACCTCACACCTCAGGATGGAAATGTCAATGTATATACGTTTTATATATGGTTTTATATGTGGTTTACAAACGTTCTATGTATGTTATCAAACTGTTTTATGACTGTTCTCTAACTCCTGCTCCAAAATGAACACACCGCAACTGACGGGGCGACGGACCTACGACATCACGGACAGCACCAAACAAAGGGACACCGAGAGACCCCCAACAGACCACACTACTTGTTCTCAACTAACAAATGACCACCTCGTGCAACAACTGACAGGTCAGGAAACAGGGAAGAGGGAGACCCTGTCACTCACGGATGACCCCTACCCCACCGACCCCTTCCAACACAGACACGACCACCTACAAGCCACGCCCAGAACAACCTGGCAACAATGATATAAAACCAGGCCACACACACGACTGACCCCCCCAACTACTCACTCCCCCAGACATCGCCACACGTACAACCTACACACACCCACTCCATACCCCAGTCCACCGCCCCTACCCCCCTTTTTTTTCTCTTTTTTTTTTCTCTTTTCCCTTCTCCTCACTCTTTCTCATCTTCTCCGCTCCCGCCCTCCTCCTTCTCCTCTTTACCACCCTCCGCCCACCCAACACCTGCCTCATGTCACAGCACCCTATGCAGGAGCCCCCCCCTGGGACCCAAAGACATATCAGTACACAAATCCGCACGCCTCACATGCCTTTCAATAAACTGCAAAGGCCTCAACAACCCAAACAAAAGACACCACCTGCTTAGGTGGGTCAACCGCACCGCAGCCGACGTTATCCTACTTCAGGAAACCCACTACGAACAATCCAGAGCATTCCCCCTCTTAAACAGACAATATTGAGAATGCCACCTAGCAAACTCCCCAACAGGGAAGAAAAACGGCGTAGCCGTGATGGTCCGCAAAACCTGCCCCATAACATTCACGCACACCACAACCGACCCACAGGGCAGGTATATCACACTAGCAGGTCACATCGGACCCCACAGATATGCCTTTACCTCAATATATGCCCCCACCGCCTCAGACAGTAACTTCTGGGAAGCCCTACAGGCCCATCTCCGCCTCTTCCCATCACACCACATGATCGTGGGGGGGATTACAACGCAACATTGTCTCCCGAGACAGACAGAAGGAGACCAAACACACCAAATGCAAAAACCCAAGGGTCCACCCGGATGGACAAGATGCTGCAAACATTTGCAACACACACGCAACTAGTCGACACTTGGAGAATACTCCACCCTTCCACCTCAGACTTTACTTTCTATTCACACCCCCACTCCTCCTATTCACGCATCGACATGTTCCTCACGTTCCCCTCCCTACTCCCACACATCACAAAGGCAACCATAGGCTCGATCACATGGTCGGACCATGCCGACATTACCCTCCAATTTACTATACCGCACGCCACTAAAACATGGTCCTGGAGACTCAACCCCATACTCCTCCACAACACAACCATCAAAGAAGCCCTCGGAAAAGACATAACTGATTACTTTGAACTTAACAAACACTCAGTCTCCTCCGTAGGCACCCTCTGGGCAGCCCACAAGGCAGTCATAAGGGGCAAACTAATAGCGGCGGCCACGGCTCATAAAAACCATAAACTAAAACAACTTGAAACACACCTAACCGCACTCAGAACTGCAGAACTCCAACACAAAATGGATCCCAGCCCCGCCCTCATGACCCAACTACAAAAACACAGACAAGAAATCCAGAAATGTATGGCACAAGACGCTAAAAAGGCGCTCCAATGGACTAGGCAAACGTTCTACGAAAAATCGAACAAAGCAGACACACTGTTGGCCCGCAGGCTACGCCAAAGACAACGATCCAGTCACATCGCCCAAATACAAACACCAGACGGTCAGCTACGCACACTCCCACACCAAATAGTGACTGTCTTCCAAGACTACTATGCCTCACTCTATGACCACGACCCAGACTCACGACAAGACCCCAACAATACAAGGGTACAGATAGCGACATTCCTGCAACGCATTCCCATGCCATCGCTAACAGATGAAGGTCGAAGGACCCTTACTACTCCCATAACCACCGAAGAAATCGCGCTAGCACTGAAATCCCTCAAGCCCAATAAATGCCCAGGCCCCGATGGCTTCCCCGGGCTTTATTACAAAACATACCCAACGACACTCCTGCCGCACCTCCTTTCACTATTCACCTCACTAATAGACGGAACTCCTCCACACCCAGACATGCTGAGAGCCAACATCTGCCTACTCCCAAAACCGGACAAAAACCACCTTGACCCAGGCCACTACAGACCAATTTCACTTCTAAGCACAGACATCAAACTCTTTACAAAATTACTGGCAAACCGGCTACAACCATTTCTCCCCAAACTGATTCACCCAGACCAAGTAGGCTTCATCCCACACCGGCAGTCTAGCGACAAAACAAGGAGAACATTCAACCTCAGAGACGACACCCCGCGCTTCTCCTCTCCCTAGATGCTGAAAAAGCATTTGACCGTATACTCTGGCTCTACCTATACGCAGCCCTTGACAAACTGGGCTTCCCGAGGCCTTCGTGGACACGATCAGAGGACTGTACTCCCAACCCAAATAACTAGAAAATAGCCCTATAGACCCAAAATGTCTGCATAAATGTACAAAAGCTGTTATTCTGGGAGGGATACCCAATAAACAGGATTTCCTTCCCTGGAGTCTGTAGCAAGCACTAAACCTGATACATAGGTAATTATAATAAAGAAAGTGCTGGTTACACTAGTAAGGTAAATTGGGATCAAAGTATATTGCAAGAGGAGAAAAGAAATGAAGTCATACTGACAGGAATCCCTCTTGTATAAAGATACCAAAATCACTCAATTCGTCTGATTATCCAGGTAAGTCTCTAGATTTACCTGTCACAGCACTCTGATTGGTTGGCTTGAAATCCACAAATCATAGTGCTCTTTGTCATGACATTAGGTCCCTCCAATTTTTATTTATGGCCCCTACCCACCGTTAAGGGATGGGGGCTGGGGAGAGGACAATAGGTCCCCCCTTATTGTTATTTAGGGCCCCCACCCGCCGCACAGGGGTGGGGGCCGGGAGGGGGACAATAGGTCCCCCCCTTTATAGGTATTTTGGGCCCCCATCCGCAGCTCAGGGGTTTAATAGACACGCCCCCTACTCATGGTATAGCGAGTGGGGGCATAATTTACTAATACTAAGTGACCAGCTTCTATAGAGGCTGGGTCACTTGCTGCACTGACCAGTCACAGCCATGTCATTAGTAGGCATGGCTGTGATGGCTTCTAAGGGCACACGAGTCAAACGCTTGTTGATTGGATGCCCTGCGACCTTTCAAAATTCGTCATTAAATCGCCGAACTCCGAACTCCAACCTGAACAAACAGTGATATGTCGTGTTCGGGTCCGGGGTCCAAAAAACTTAATGTTCGGTAAGAAACCAAACTTTTCAGTTTGGGTTTGCTCAACTCTAGTTATAACCCTTAACCCAGAAGTTAAATGCAGATTTTGACCTTTTTAATTTTTTATAACTTTTTCTTAGTATAAATGTATTTAATTTTCATGCAATCAATACGTCTTTTTATAAGGGACCTCTATGAGACTAATTGTAGCTATTTGTATTTTTATATTTATATTTATTTTTATTTTATTACCCTTATTTATGCTTTATGTATAATGTATGTATTTGTACTTTAATCCCTAACAACAAATTAACTGTTTACATAGGATATATTTAAATTCCCCTCACTAGATAACTTTCTCCCTTGATTTTTAATTTTCATTTATAATATTTTCTGGGTTTTATTCTGCCCATACAGACAGATACCCTGTGCCCTCTTCACATATATTTCCCCCTTCACAGACTTATTCCATGCCCCACTATGACATTCCTCCCTTTAGTTTTCACAGCACGATCTTCTGTATCCTATTCTCCGGCCTGCGGTCGCTAACCACGTTCCACGGACGAGAACCAAGCCCCCTCACTCTGTCACACGTAGCTAAGGTCATCTACACTTCTCCTTCAGTTCGGCCCATCTGGCCGCAAATCCCACTCCCTCACTCAACTACATTTCCCTATATACGTTATGTCACGAGGTATGGCTTAATTTCAAAGATGGCTGGCGATCACATGATATGACATCATTTGGGCGCCAAATTTTTACCTATTTAAAAACCAGTCCCCTATATAAACCCCATCCTAATTTTGAAAAAAAAAATGTTTTGGAAATAGCAATAGAAACAAAAAAACAAACCTGTACAAAAAAAAAAAACGCACACACAAAAGTAAAAATCACTTATAATTAAATAAATTAAATAAATACAGCATTATCATTTAAAATTATAATGGATATTTGTGTTCAAATCTGCAAAAAAGAAGACTGTACATGGAGTGCAATAAAGTGCAAACATGGAGGATGGGTGGGGAGTGGTAGAGAACTTATAGAATTGATTATGATTCAGTCTTGTCTCCCTTCAGAGAGGGTAATCAAAAGAATGAAAAGATGGAACTGTAATCTATAGTTATTTTATTTATTACATGTGATTTTACACTTGTGGGTGTTTTTTGTACATATACCTCCTTTTTGTTTTTTCAACTTCCAGATATTGACTGTCATCACGTCTGACTCGGATCTGTGACACAGGTGTAATTAGTGAGCTAAATGAAAAAAACACTACGGAATCTCCAAAGAGGCAAACACAAGCAAGAAATATATACAAATATAAAATGTGATGTATAGTAACCCTCAGAATGGTATGAAAGGTAAAACTAATGATGCAAATAACTGGAAAAAAAATGAAAACAGAGCAAAAAAGAATGGAATATGAGAAAAAAATACAGGATGAAAAATACATGAAATCAAGATGATGAATGAAAACAAAAACTGAAAAACACTAAAATATAACGTAAAAATATTCAAAAAAGTTTAATAATTGAAAATAATGAAAATAGAATAAATTTAATTGTCATTAAATAAAAATGAAAATACAAACAAATAACAAAAAATTGATCATCAAAACTAAAAAGAATACACACACACACACACACAAATATATATATATATATATATATATATATATATATATATATATATATATATAATAATGACACATGTACAATTATAGAATAAATAACACATAATTAGAGATATTTTCCATGAGGATTCTAAGTGAACCAAAATTTGAAACTAGAAATATGAATTGAAATATATTACAATCATTAGTTATACAAAGAAAGAAGAAAATGTACAATGGGAAGAAAGAAGGAATCAAGTTCTGTAAGGTCAATATCTTTGTTTAGACCATATGGAAGAGTTCTAAGGTTATACATCCATTGCACTTCTTTTTTAATCCATTCTAATAATTTAATGGCTCCACTTCAACTATTTTCTACTCCGTCATTTCCAATAGATAAAAAGGTTTACCAAGTTAACTGTGTACAAATATTACAAAGTTTGGATAATTTATGGTTGGACATTTTAATTCTGATATTATTATGGTGTTGTAATAATCTTGTGTGTATTTTATAAATTGTTTGACCAATATATTGGGCCCTACTTCAATATTGCAATAAATATACTGC
Source organism: Pelobates fuscus (assembly GCF_036172605.1). NCBI lineage: Eukaryota > Metazoa > Chordata > Amphibia > Anura > Pelobatidae > Pelobates > Pelobates fuscus. The sequence goes on along the minus strand of NC_086320.1, from coordinate 272,943,282 downwards.
AAACATGGCGGAACATAGTACAAACTTTTTTTGTATAGTATATTGTCTTTTTGTGTATGTTACTTTAAAACTATATGTTCTTTCTTTTTGATATATATGGTCAGGAACATGTATTTTATTGTCATTGTCTCTTTAAATAATTCTGTTCTTTCCTTTTAAGTTCACAGGTCCACTGACAAAGAATACCCTTTTTTAAACTGCCCTGTCAGTTAATTTGTGCACTCTTAATGAACGGACACCAACCTGGAGTGCAAAAATTCACTGACAGCTTTTGTGTCTTGCATGTTTCTATTTACAAAATTTTCAGGTCTCAGAATCTTCAGTTCAATTCAGTACTGATTTTCCACTTACCTCACCAAGAACTCCTGCAGACTCTACATATTGGATCCTTATATTCACTTTGTTTCCTGCATTTCTCTATTGGACTTCAAATATTTCCAGCTGATGAAAGCTAAATCAACTCTCGTTTTGGCATTCAGCTACAGCCAGCAAGTTTACCTGCCTGTATATATATTATTTCCATATGGGAATTTATTACCCACCTTAGTACTTTGAGCAATCTGCCATGAACTTTCTTTGTTTTCTTACTACTTGTTGGCTAATTAATTTACAAGGCAAAGCAACTAATTTTATATAGCAAGGATTGCTTTCATTTGTGCTTTTTATTGTACAAAATCAGCTTCTGATTCAGACTGTCCAATTTAAAACAAAATTTCAGGTTTGTTTTATCTCATTTTTGCCAATAAAAGTCTCTGCAATTTGATATACTATTTTCCTGTATGATATGTAAGGGACAGGAGTGAATATGACATTTGCCACAACTGAAAAAAACCTTGTAGATTAAAAACGGTTTGTGTGTTGATACTCTTAGGTAGTAGGCTAGGAGCAAAATTAATTGTATGCTTAATATAGATGACCAAAGGTTGAGCTGGAATAATTTTAGGCAATAGTTTTTCTCTTTTAAGAATGTGCTTTTTTTTTTTTATAATTTAAAAAAAAAAAAATTGGGCCTGAGAATTATACATGGTTATGAATGCATATTCAAATATTTTTTCTTGCTTTTAGTATGGATATCATTCTTATATTTATAGTCAATCAGTAAAATGTAACTATCTAGTTGCTTTATGGCATTTTCATCCCTCTCCATTTTATTTAAGTCATAATGTTTCTGGTAATATCTCTTTTTTATGATTGTTACTTGGTCCTCAAAAACATTTACATGCAAACAGTTTATTTTTAAGCATACCATTTTCCTTTGGGAGTAATAACAAGCCAGAATAGGTGATGTAAACTGGTTTGTTTAATTGCCTACCCCAACCTCACATGCAAAGACTCTCTGTGTGACATATAGGGGTTGACAAAGCTCATGGCAAATCTACTTCCCATGGTGACACCATATAGTTGTTAAAATATTTTGTAAAAAAAAAGTTGATGAAATCAATTAAAACTTATATTTGACTAAAATACAGTTGTTGTTTTTTTTGAAGCAATATATCTGTAATCACTTTAAGTCCTTTTTGGTGGGGGATACTAGCATAGAAAGAGGAAACATATACAGTGACCAAAATATATGTCTGTTTCCACAGCATATGTTGCAAATCATTAAGGGCATGTTTGGTATCCTTAATGAATGAGAGGAAGTAGTAGACTAGGAGCAAAAAATATTGTATTCTTAATATAGATGACCAGAGGCACTGGCATACACACAACCCATGGGGCCCCGGTGCGAAACTGATCCATGGTCTCTCCCCCCCATCCTTCCCTCCCTCTCCCCCTGAAAGACACACACACACACATACATACAGAGACACATACAGACATAGAGACATAGACACATGACACATACATACACACATACACACACACACAAGACACACATACATACAAAGACACATGCATACATACAGACACACAGATACACATAGACACAGGCAGACACACACATACATACATACACACAGACACATACAGACAGACATACACACACAGACATACACACATACACACAGACACATACATACATACAGACACACACACACACACAGAGACTTACAAACACATACACACATACATACAAACAAACACACACACATATACAAAATGTTTACGTCACCATCCTGTTTCTTACCTTTTAGGTGCAGAATGGGGACTTTCCTAGGGCAGCACAAAACCAGGATACACCAGTGGGTAGACCTAACAGCATGGGCCACCTGATGGGCCCCTTGAATGTGCCACGTGGGCCGGAGCCGCAAAACAAGGCGGCTGATACCTGGTCGCAGGGGTCCGCAGGACAGCTGGGCCCCCTGGAGCGACGGGCCTGGTTGCAGCTGCGACCTCTGCGACCCCTATATGTACACTACTGACCAGAGGTTGAGCTGGAATAATTTTAGGCAATATTTTTTTCTCTCATATCTAGATCTTCCTGAACCCATTCATTAAATATTTCTAAATATTTACTGTTTTCTGCTCAAATGTTAATACAACCAGTGAGACTATTGAAGAAGTTCAAGAGTTTATAAAATCTATAGTATACATTCCAATTTAAAGAGCAGGCCAAATTTTTACCCTTGAACAGAAAAGAGTAAATATTAAGAAATGTGTAATGAATTGTTTCAGGAGGATCTAGATATAAAGGTTGTATTTCATATTATTTTTCTGTTCATTTTTGTGGTGTCACGTCCATGTGTCTGAAATCCTACACAGCAATATACATAATTTGGCATTGGTTCAAGGGATGAAAATAAAGGTTTGCTTCTTTAAAAATCAATGAACTCTTGTGAAAGTGCCTTCAGCAAGTGATGGTGTGACAAATCCACAGCAAAAGTGGCCAAATGGGACAGTCTATCTATGGTGGCTAAATGATTCACCGTCTATGACAGCTCACCCACGAAGTTTTCTGACTGCACCTGGAGGGACAAGGTCACCTGAACATTGTCTCAAAGACAATTAAAATGTGTCTCATGGTGTTGGCTGCAGTTTATGATGATATAGGAAGTTGTGGTCTCCATACTAGGAGACAACAGTAGAGGTTGGGGTGGGCCAGAAGTCAGCTGCTATGAACATGACTGGCCAGTAAACATATATAAGGTTTAAATTAAAAATAAATGCACGGCTACCTCAACTCATGGATACATATTGAACAATAGAGTAGCAATTTATCACTAAAAATCGGTTAAATGTTACACATATGCCAAAAATGTGAAATATATTTTTTTACTAGTAATCTGTAGGTAGTAGGATCAGGGAGCAGCGCCTGTGAAGGAATTCCCACGCTCAGAGCGATATGGAGGAGGGAAGGAAAAAGACACAGATATAGTGTAGTATATTCAGATCTTAAGTGATGGTAAATGAAGGGAAAAGAATTGCACTTACAATTTTCTGGAGCCTATACTCAGCTCCAGATATGTGCGCCTGGACGGTACAATCCCCGCCTATGGATGTGTAGATGGTCCTTGGATGTCCTCAAAAAGGGGGTCTCCAGTGGTGGTAGGTTATATCTCCTTTCCAATGGCAGTAGGCCGGTATTCAAATAATTGGTGATATATAAAATGGATAAAAACACAAAATAGTGCTCTCTGGATAATACAAAATAAAATTATTAAAAAAATGGAGGTATACTCACAAGTGAAGAGCAAATAGGATATTGCTCAATATATGTAGGCGTAGGTGGTATGATCCCCACCAAGGATATCACTCCTCGAGTCCTCCAGTGGGGGTGTTGGAGAGAGTAAAAATCTGTGTATTTTTCTTCCTTCCTCCATATCGCTCTGAGCATGGGAATTCCTTCACAGACGCTGCTCCCTGATCCTACTACCTGCATCCATCGTACCACCAGAAAAGAAGAGACTCTGGTTTTTGGGAAGTTTCAGCAGCCACATACTACAATTGCAAGTACTGATGTTCCACCTACCCCTCCAGTAATCTATATGGGCCTAGTATTTGCTAATTAGTACATACATCATAATACGGTCAGATATTGTCAAGATATGATAATTTTGAAAATCTTTGAGTGACGTTCTTGAGCTAGATAGGACTACCTTTTTCAAAATGGAAAACATGTCAGTGGAGTAAAACAGTGTTTTAGATTGTTTCTCGCTAAATTTAATAAGTAAAGAGTTTGAGTAAAAGAAATATTGGAATATAGTTCAAACTCATTCTGTTTAGGTTTAGTCGTCCCTAAAAACTCAAATGTAATTTTCAGGAGAGCCACAAATTTGAAGAGCATATTAGCATGCACTGTTCTGCCCAAATAAAAAAAAAAATGATTAAGTAAAAGCATAGCTTAAAATTGGAAATTGTAAGGCACGTGAATATCAGAAATTGCAAAGGGAAACGTCTGCATTATCAGTAACTGGAGAGGAACTTAAAGTAAAACTGTGGACACTAAACTAATTTTAATTTGATAAAACTACCGTATTTTTCGCTCCATAAGACGCACTTTTTTCCCCCTCAAAAGTGAGGGGAAATGTCTGTGCGTCTTATGGAGCGAATATGAAGCTTTACTTACCTGTCTTGCAGCGTTGGCCGGCAGCACAGGGCAGACCGCAGTAGTGGAGATGAAGTCTATGGGGAGGGGGGGGAGATGAAGTCTATGGGGAGGGGGGAGATGAAGTCTATGGGGAGGGGGGGGAGATGAAGTCTATGGGGAGGGGGGAGATGAAGTCTATGGGGAGGGGGGGAGATGAAGTCTATGGGGAGGGGGATGAAGTCTATGGGGAGGGGGATGAAGTCTATGGGGAGGGGGGGATGAAGTCTATGGGGGGGAGATGAAGTCTATGGGGAGGGGGGGAGATGAAGTATATGGGGAGGGGGGGAGATGAAGTCTATGGGGAGGGGGGAGATGAAGTCTATGGGGAGGGGGGGAGATGAAGTCTATGGGGGGGGAGATGAAGTCTATGGGGGGAGATGAAGTCTATGGGGAGGGGGGAGATGAAGTCTATGGGGAGGGGGGAGATGAAGTCTATGGGGAGGGGGGGAGATGAAGTCTATGGGGAGGGGGGGAGATGAAGTCTATGGGGAGGGGGGGAGATGAAGTCTATGGGGAGGGGTGGAGATGAAGTCTATGGGGAGGGGGGAGATGAAGTCTATGGGGAGGGGGAGATGAAGTCTATGGGGAGGGGGGAGATGAAGTCTATGGGGAGGGGGGATATGAAGTCTATGGGGAGGGGGGGAGATGAAGTCTATGGGGAGGGGGGAGATGAAGTCTATGGGGAGGGGGGGAGATGAAGTCTATGGGGAGGGGGGGAGATGAAGTCTATGGGGAGGGGGTGGATGAAGTCTATGGGGAGGGGTGAGTGAAGACAATGGGAGAGAGGAGAAGACTATGGGAGGGGGGGACACTATGGGACAGGGGAGAAAAAAAATATTCTGTACAAACTGTCCCATAGTAAGAAACACTATGGGACAGTTTGTTCAGAATATTTTTTTTCTGGGTTTCTTCCTCTAAAAACTAGGTGCGTCTTATGGTGAGGTGCGTCTTATGGAGCAAAAAATACGGTATTTTGGTGTAATCTCACTGCTCAATTCTCTGCAATTTAGGAGTTAAATCACACACCCTGCATGTGATTTACACATCCTTTCTAAATACTTCCTGTAAAGATAGATCTACTGTTTAAATTTTTTTGTTGCACAGTCTGTTTAATTTTGAATTTTGGATTTCCTGCTCTGGTTATAGTCTATTAGGGCCTGCATGAGCCTCCTGTGTGTGATTAAATAGTATATAGTTGAGAATTAAACCATTTTTTCATGCAGGGTGTCGGTCACAGGTAGAGGATGTATGGCATCAGCTGCAAAAGCAGAAACAAAAATTATTTAACTTCTAAATCCAGAGAATTGATCAGTAAGACTGTAGGGACATGATCTATACATCCAAACTGCTTAATTAAGCTAAAGTTTTGCTTTGATGATTATAGTTTCCCTTTATTGTCAAATACTGTATTACACATTCTACCATTTACTTACATATTGCTTTGTGATTGCAGGTCTCAATATGTGAGTTTACCCAGTAAGTCATGGAAACTAAGGATTTTGTAACATATACACCTAATTAAATTGAAAGATTTAATGAGTTAATTATTATGTGTATTATGTGTATTTTTCAACGATTCTTGAGAGAGGTGTAATTTTACTTTTTGGACCTTAAAGTAAGTTAGTAGGATTGAAAGACTGCTGAAAAATTAAACACTTTAGAATGTATAAATGTAACCCCTTAAGGACACATGACATGTGTGATATGTCATGATTCCTTTTTATTCCAGAAGCTTGGTCCTTAACGGGTTAAAACTTTGCTCCCTTTAGGTTGTAATATGGACTTTGAACTTCTCCAAGTGTTCTCCTATACACTGTGTCCACTTGGGGGGTGGGGAATTAAATGTGACATATTTACAGTAAATAAAGGGCTATGAGCAACTAACTGTGGCCCCAGCTGACTGAGAGGACCCCCAGGTATCTTGGGATCCTCAGTGCTAGATGGGATTTTACCAGTGCTGGTACTTTTACTGCATGATGGTACTCATAAGTACTCCTGGAATAAAATAGACTGCATTGCTGTCAAGAAAACCGAAATTGTTTTATGGAACACAAGTACTAGCATTTGAAAACTATTTATACAACTTATAGTGACACAGTCAAAACAATACATAAAAAATTACAGTGCAGGAAAATAGGTTTTCAGCAATAATACATGATTCTATAAAATAGTTTAGAAAGGCAAAGTAATGCAAGCACTAAATTCAAAAGTATAGAAAGGAATCCTGCTTGCAATAGCCATGATATGCAAATATTTGCAAATAATTCCCTAGGTTAAAAATTCAGGCATTTAACAACTATATTCTGACAAGAACGCTAATAGTTATTGACTTCAATCACAGTACTACTGTCAAAATGAGTTTGTTACATTTCTTGTTATTTAAATACAGGATATAATAGAAATGTCATGCTTTATACAGTGATTTACAAATGAACTTCATTATGAACTGTGCTTGATTTGTCAGAAGTTAGATTTTCATTACAGTTGTCTTTTTTAATTGATTTATTGAGTAAGTTTCCTTGTACAAAAAAAAAAAAACTCTACTTGTGAGTGAGGTGACATGGGTTATTTTTACTCCCAGAGGGCCTTCTGGCACTATGGACTTTTGTGTTCAGTTAATAAGATCACAGTATAATGAAGGTGGAAAAAATACCTGAATCAATTAAATCAGCATTTGATATTTAGACATTGGCAGGGCTATTCAGTAGAGTGAGAATTCAAAGTGAATTTCAAATTTAAAGCAAGAGTAGTTAAATGGAAATCTTAGCTAACATTTTGAGAATATTTCCAATTCAACTATTTTGACCTTCTGAAATTAAAAAAAATATATACTTTGAATTCACCCTGAATTTTCACTTTAGTTAATAACTCTGACAATAGTCTTATAATATAATATTGATTATAGGAGGACTGACATTTTGGGATCAAAAATAAACATGCAGCATATTCTCTAAATGGGGTTTAGTTAGGGATATAATTCAACTAGAATTAGTTGAATAGTTGTAGACAAAAGACTTTCAAAATTTAAAAAAAAAAGGCTTGACCCATCTTCCCCTTTTAACTATCGTCCTATATCCTTGCTCCCTTTTTCCTCAAAGCTTCTTAAAAGACTAGTCTTTACTCATCTGGCCTGCTCCCTCAACTCCAACTCTCTCCTTGACCCTCTTCAGTCCTGCTTCCGCCCCCTCCACTCTATTGAGACTGCCCTTATTAAAGTCACTAACAACATTATCACAGCTAAATCCAAAGGTCACTACTCCATACTAATTCTTCTTGACCTCTCTGCTACCTTTTGACAATGTTGATCATGTTCTCCTTCTCCAAACTCTTCAATCACTTGGTCTCTGTGACTCTGTCCTCTCGTGGTTTTCCTCCTATCTCATCCAACGCTCATTCAGTGTCTCCTTTTCTAATGATACCTGCACTCTTTTTCCTGTCTCAGTTGGAGTCTCCCAAGGCTCTTTCCTTGGTCCCCTTCTATATTCTCTTTATACTGCCTCTCTTGGCAAACGTATTAACTCATTTGGATTCTAATACCACCTGTATGCTGATGACACCCAGATATATCTCTCCTCCCCGGACCTCTCCCCTGATGCCCTGCAACATGTCACCTCCTGCCTTTCTTCTATCTCTGACTGGATGTCCTCACGCTTTCTGAAATTCAATCTTTCCAAAATAGAACTCATTGTCTTTCCTCCTCCTAATATTAATCCTCCTCTCTCATTCTCACTTCAGATTGGTGGTACCCATATCAGCCCATCCTTACAAGTGTGTTGTCTTGGTGTTACTTTTGATTCTGGCCTCACCTTTGAGCCTCACATCCAGTCTGTTGTCAAATCATGCAAATTCCACCTTAAAAACATTGCCCGCATCTGCTTTTTTCTTACACACGATGCTACTAAAGAGCTTGCCCATGCTCTAGTAATCTCTTGCATAGACTATTGTAACTCTCTCCTAATTGGTCTTCCCAATAGCCATATTGACCCGCTACAGTCTGTAATGAATGCTGCCGCCATACTGATTTTCCTCTCTTGTTGGTCCTCTCACACCTCACCCCTCTGTCAGTCCTTACATTGGCTTCCTGTATCTTATAGATGTCAATTCAAAGTGCTAACCAATACCTATGAAGCACTGAAACAATTCTAGTCCCTCTTATATCTCCTTACAGATCCATATGTATGCACCTTCTCGGTCTCTCCCCCCTGCCCGTGATCTTCTCCTGTCTGCTGCTCGCACCTATATAGCCAACTCGGGCTTGCAGGACTTCTCTCAGGTGGCTCCCTTCCTATGGAATAGCCTGCCTACCGCCATCAGACTTTCCCCTAGTCTTCAATCATTTAAGAAGTATCTTAAAACCCATTTATTTAGGAAAGCTTATGGCCTCCCAGACTAACCTCTAACTCACATACCCATCTCTTGCTCTCTCCTAAAGGGCAGCACTCTACTCTCTCCTCCAGCTCTGCTTCACTCTCACCTTTTTGATTGCTATTTCCTGTCCTAATGTGTTTTAAACCCCACCTCCAAAAGACTGTAAGCCTGTTAGAGTAGGACCCTCTTCAACCTATCGTTCCTGTAAGTTTTCTTGTAATTGTCCTATTTATAGTTAAATCCCCCCTCTAATAATATTATAAAGCGCTACGGAATCTGTTGGCACTATATAAATGGCGATAATAATAATAATAACATAGTATTTAGGTTGTGATGAAAATATAATTTTGGTTCATTATAAGACTTTGAAAAAGGTGAGCCCTAGTGTTTGCAATAATATGCTTAGAGCGTCTCTTTAAGTTTAGAGTGCACACATATGTCATATAAAATGAAATGCAAGCTTTATTCTTTCTAAATGCTGCCTATAATATAATAAATGCTAGAAACTAAAAAGGACATACAATAATATAGTAAATGCCAGTTTAGATATAAAATGAGAAATCAAAGTTAACTATTTTTATTCAATTTTTTTTCTCACATCAAAGTTCATATTCATATCTTCTTTTGTGACTATTTTCAGCATATTTTTATTTTACAATCATCTGTGCTATGACATTTTCTCAGCTATGACTTTTAGAATTTGAGAGTGCAGTTTCAACACTAAAAATAACTTTTCTGTCTAAAGGGAAAATTTTATAAATAAAAATATCTATTTTTTCCATGGTTATGAGAGCGTAGCTCTCTATTCACTGCGTGTCTTGTCTGCCTGCTGTTATTTCCAAAAATATAGTAAAATACTTGACATTTTTGTACTGCTAGTGACAGATTTGCTTCCATATTCTATATTTTTTCTGTCTCCTTAATGGATACAGCAAACACAAACAGAAAAAAAAAAAAAAAAAGAAAAGAAAGAAATGTATAAATATGTATATATATAGACATGATTATTCAGCTTAAATTGCTCCAATATTATCTGCCTTGCTGCAGTCCACAGGAAAAGAAAAAGAAAAAGGGGTCTTGCCCAACTTGACTAATTGGTGTTTTCTTTTAAATTAGTTTAACCTTAAAAAAAATCATATCAGTGCAATTTACGTTTTCACCTGTTTTTATGTTTTGATAATTTTTGATATATTTTAAGAACAATAACTAGTTCTCAAAGCCACCCTGTGGGAATTAGGGAGTTATCTACTAAACAACTGCAAGATGCAGCCACGGCACGAATAGGATCGGAATTTCATTCATTCGAATGAAATTCCAATACAAAGTCCTGAATTGCATCCTAACATGAATGAACAAACTGTTCTAATCTGTTCTCATTCTGTTAGGACGCAATTCGTTAGTTTTGCCAGTGTTCTGTATAAGTGACAGGACGTTCAGGAAGAGTGACAGGAAGCATCGCGGGAACATGGAGGAAAGCTAAGAATTGTGGGAAAATTTCTCGGACCACCAGAAATGAAGCACACTTTGCTCCTCCACTGGTCAGAGATGGTCATGCATAGGAAACAAGAGAGGGAGAGAAGAGGAATCGATTAAAGAAAGATAAGTTCGGCATGACAGTGCTGCTTTAAGTTAGCTTGGTGTAATCTGTCTTCATAAAACCATGATAGTTCTTACTAATGATATTGTTCAAAATGAATTCCTGAATGTTATCCCTTCACAGACCTTAAAATAATTCCACAATCATAAATGATAAACTCACAGGTTTGTAGTTTCTGTGTGCTGAGGTAAACAATTTTTAAATATAGGCAGCACTACTTTTCTCCAATCCCGTAGTATGTTTCCCAAAAGAAAAGAATCATAATAGATTAAAAACAGGGGGTTGGCTATTTCTGCACTAAGTATGTGCATTGGGTTACCCCCACCAGCTGATGTTGGCTGGGGAGGAGAGAAGGTGGGCCAGAGGTAAGTGACAAAGGAGATGTTAACCCGTTTAGCACCACAGGGGGAGGGGGGCTTGCCACAGGTGGAAGCTTTAGTCCCAGGAAAACAAGTTTGTTTTCTAGGGATGTGTATGGAGAAACTTTTCGGTTCGACATTCTAAAATTCAAGACTTCGGCAATTGGGAACATCAGGACTTCGGCACTTTGGTTCAGTTTCTGCACTTCGGAACTTCTGCACTTAGACACTTTGGAACTTCGGCACTTCGACACTTCGGAACTTTGGAACTTCTGCAACTTCGGCACTTAGGCAATTCGGCACTTCGGTAATTCAGCAATTCAGCTATTCAGACATTCGGAAGTATCCGAATGTCCAAATTGCTAGAAATTCGTCCAAATTGACATTCGGAATGAAATGAATTGCACATGTCTATTGTTTTCCTTGCACTATAGTTTCCCTTTAAGGACTTGTTTATTTAATTGTTATTGCACTTTAACTTTTGTTAACCAATCACCTGTTTACTGTGAAGCTTGCACCAGGGATTTGAAACTCTACAGCCATAGATTCTACTTTGCTATAAACTACAGAAAAAATATATTTACAATAGCTGCCTAGTTATAATACTCCATTATTAACTCACATATATCACATTCCAATGGACCAGCATTTACTCTTAAACTCTTGGGCAGTAATGCACTTAAAAACATTTTGGAGTTGACCTTTATTGCGAGGGAGGATGGATTTTGGCTTTTTAATTTATACACTTTGCATCTTGAAAAACAACCAGAAAAAAACACAACTGCACATATGTGCACATCCAAACACTCCACACATGAAAAAAAAATTATGAAAAAATGTATTTAAATAAATACACGTCAGGGGATTCGCTTGGGGATTCCCCAGGTTCCCTGGGGGAATCCAGGGGAACCTGGATTCAGTAATTACTTTACTGAATGCTCCAAGTCCGTAGTTATTTACGGTGGATGAGTAGCTATGGTTGCCCATTCTGTTGGAGTAGCTATGGTTCTGTCCATTTTAAGTTTTGGATATCTAAGACCGCTTTGTTTTTTTTCTGCTTATATTTTTGAATATTTGGGAAGCATCCAGCACCGAGGAGTTAATTCCTAATCCTATTAGCCCTGATTCAGACTCTCAGTCAAATTTATTATTTTTGGAGTTGTGGCAAACTTTTTTTAAGTGAGGCATCTCACCTCACCAAATTTCTGTTTCTGTTTACCATCTTGAACTACAAATCTGAAATAATATTAGGTATTCCAGTCGATTATGTGGTAAGAAATGATAGGAGTAGTTGTGACATGTATTGAAATACTTTACTAATAGCAATATTTCTAAACAATATTATCACAATATTATTATACTTATTATATATATTTTATAAGATGCTATTGACCTGTCTGATTTAAATGTTCTGAATGCCTATTCTTATTGTTGATTACTTGACTGACCACTTTACTAACTCACATTAATTTTAATTTGTGTCTTTTATATTTGTTTCTCAAAGGTGTATGTTGAGAAATGTACCTTTGTAGAATGAAAAGCCATCTTCAGTGTCTTTGCCAATTAATACTTGCTGTCTATATTATGGTTACTATTTAAATATGGTTACTATTTAAGTGCTCCTTAACCCCTTAAGGACAGAGCTTCAGAAGCTTGACTTACGCTTAATGACACAAGCAATTTTTGCATTTTCTTGCTGTTTGCGTTCAACTGCAATTTGCATCTCTCTCATTTATTGCACCGACACATATTATATACTGTTTTTTAAAGGACAGAAAGGGCTTTAATTTGATATAACATATATATATATATATATATATATATATATATATATAAATGCTTACTTATTATAAAAAAAATACAGAAAAATGCAAAACAAAGAAAAATATTGGTTTTTTTTTACAGTTTTTGCAATCATAATGTGTGCATAATTAGTGCAGGTTAAGGAAAGTAATTAAAAATAAATTCATTTATTTGTTCTGATTTACAGAATATATAATGTGTCTGGGATTTTAAGTTTTTTTGGTAGTTACAGGTCACAAAGCACAAGGAGTAAAATAAAATTTTAATGTGGAGCGATTTTAGAATTTGGTATGTTTGTCTTGTAAGCCTAATAGCCATAAAATAAAACAAAATTGCCACACAAAAGTATATATTTATTTAAAGTAGACATCACAGGCTATTTACCTAAGGTTGTTTTGACACTTTCTACGTAGCCATTTTACCGCCAACCTCTGCTAAATATTGGAGTAAAATTGTGTTTTTTGGGGGTTTTCGCACACAAACGTATAACAAAGAACTTCTCATGTGTATTTTGTAAAGTTGGTGTGTGCTATTCCTGTACAAAGTTTTATTATGTGTTCAGTTACTTCTGCAGAGTACAACGGTACCCCCATTGTATGTCTTTGGCACTATTTCGTGAAGCTACAGTGCCATATAGGAGACCTGTCCTTTTCAGTATTCACAGTAGAATTTTGAGAGACGGATTTAATGAGCCTATGCTTCCATTTGGGGTATTATAACAGTTTGACTGTTCAAAAACCCCCACAAAGGCCTACCATTTGTAAAAGTAGACACTCCAGGGTATCTCATAAGGTGCATATTGTGCCTTAACATGCCCCCATTTTTTTACCATTACATGCCAAAGTATGTGGTAAAAAATAATTTTGTGCATTTTTTACATACGGATTGCATTTTTGCTTGGCATTTTGTATATTTCATATGTGCAACTAAGTTCAAACCCTCCAAATTATGCTCAGCTAAGTCTTCTGAGTAAAAGGACACCCCCATTGTATGTCTATGGCACTATTTCGTGAAGCTACAGTGCCATACAGGAGACCTGTCCTTTTCAATATTCACAGTAGAATTTTGAGAGACGGATTTAATGAGCCTATGCTTCCATTTGGGGTATTATAACAGTTTGACTGTTCAAAAACCCCCACAAAGGCCTACCATTTGTAAAAGTAGACACTCCAGGGTATCTCATAAGGTGCATATTGTGCCTTAACATGCCCCCATTTTTTTACCATTACATGCCAAAGTATGTGGTAAAAAATAATTTTGTGCATTTTTTTACATACGGATTGCATTTTTGCTGGGCATTTTGTATATTTCATATGTGCCACTAAGTTCAAACCCCCCAAATTATGCTCAGCTAAGTCTTCTGAGTAAAAGGACACCCCCATTGTATGTCTATGGCACTATTTCGTGAAGCTACAGTGCCATACAGGAGACCTGTCCTTTTCAGTATTCACAGTAGAATTTTGAGAGACGGATTTAATGAGCCTATGCTTCCATTTGGGGTATTATAACAGTTTGAATGTTCAAAAAAAACCACAAAGGCCTACCATTAGTAAAAGTAGACACTCCAGGGTATATCATAAGGTGCATATTGTGCCTTAGCATGCCCCCATTTTTTCACCAATATATGCCAAAGTATGTGGTAAAAAATAATTTTGTGCATTTTTTGACATACGGATTGCAATTTTGCTGGGCATTTTGTATATTTCATATGTGCCACTAAGTTCAAAACCTCCAAATTATGCTCAGCTAAGTCTTCTGAGTAAAAAGACATCCCCAATGAATGTCTTTGGCACTATTTTGTGAAGCTACAGTGGCATATTGGAGACCAAGCCATATCAGTTTTTACAGAACTTTGAATTTTGACGCTGGGCCTATGTGCAATTTCCAAGCATCTTCGTAAGTTTTAAATTCAAACTACCCCACAAAGGCCTACCATTTCTTAAAGTAGACACCCCAGGGTATTTCAAAAGGCATATTTTGAACCTTAGCGTGGGATAATTTTTCCGCTAGCTTGTACCAGGTGTAGTGGTAATAAGCATTTTTTCTGCCTTTTTGACACACAAAGTGAGTTTGCACAGTATATTTTGCAAACCTTATGTGTACCACCACTCTATAATACTTTATATGTTGCTCAGCTATGTCGGCTGAGTACAAAAATACCCCCGTATGTACCTTTGCCAGGTATATGTGGACATCGGAGGGGCATATTTGGGACACAGCCATTCCATTTTTTTTCAAACTTTAAATTTTTACGCTGTGCCCATGTCCCATTTTAGAGTATTTTACCAGGCTATATAATCCAAATACCCCATAAAGCCATACCATTTCTTAAAGAAGACATCCCAGGGTATTTCAAAAGGCATATTTTGAACCTTAGCGTGGGATCATTTTTCCGCTAGCTTGTACCAGGTGTAGTGGTAATGAGCGTTATTAAATTAATTTTTTAACTTTTTAAAACTTTTTTACTTTTTAAAACTATTTTTTAAACTTTTGTTTTGCTTATTCATTTTTTTAAAGTTTCCTAAACTTTCGTAAAACTTTTTTTTACAGATTTAACATTTTTCTAAGCTTTTTCTTTTACCGTTAACCCCTAACTAGCAGTAAGCAGCACTAACAGTAAATTCCCCATTTTCCCATAACTCCCACCCACCCCAGCTAGCAAAATATTTAATTATACAATATTTAAATTAGTTAATTAAATTAATTTAACCCCTGAGGGTTAAAAAATAAATAAAAGTTAATCGTCAGGGGTTAAAAAAAAAATTAGATCACAGTATAATACTGTGATCTGTATTTTGATCACTGTAGGCAGTGATAGACTGGCAGGGAAGGGGTTAATTTTTATTTGGACTGGGTAAAGGGTTTATTTTTTTAATTTTTTACTTAAACGTTATTAAAACTTTTTTTAACTTAATTTTTTAACTTTTTAAAGCTTATTTTAAAACTTTTTTTAACGTTAACCCCTAGTTAGCCTAACACTAAATCCCCCAATTCCCCACTAACTTCCACCCTCCCCAGCTAGCTAAATTTATAATTTTAAAATATTTAAATTAATTAATAAAATAAATGTAACCCCTGAGGGTTAAAAAAAAAAGAATTAACCCTCAGGGGTTAAAAAAAAATCAGATCATATTAAAATGTAATCCCTGCCAATTGATCACTGTAGTCAGTGATCAATTGGCAGGAAGGGGTTAATTTTTTATTAAAATGGTAAAGGGGGGGGTAAAGGGGGGGTGGGATTTTAAATAAACTTTATTTTTTTTTTCCACCAGGGGGCAGGATCAGCACTGATCCGTCTCCCTGCACTTCACACTGAACCCGGAAGTGCAGGGAGGCGGAAGGTAAGTATACAGAGCACATGTGCCTGCTCTGGCATGCTGTCAGAGCGGGCACATGTACTGGGACAGCCCGATCCGGTGCTCCCGGTCTGCCTCTAATACAGAGGCAGACCGGAGCACCATTAACCCCACGATCGCCGCGATTGCGGCGATCTGGGTTTAATTTTACCGCGTGACGGACGAGGTCCGTCATCCGTCGTTAAGGGTATCCCCTGGATGACGGACCTCGTCCGTCACCCGTCGTGAAGGGGTTAAACTGAATGCTTGACAATAGGTCAATATATGGGAGGGCCAAAAGGCAGCTTAGTATGATATCTTCATAGGCATCATGTAACTGAAATGGTGTTTATTTTAATTTCATGTATGTTTTTTCATTAAAAAAGTGACTGCCTTAAAAAGCTGTAAGGGTAACGATTATGGTACTGACTGTAATGTTTAGAATTATAATTACGTGTTATATGTCTCAGTTATTTAGCATTGTATTTGCCAGTGGTTAAGCTATTTTTTTTGTTTTAATGTTTGCTGTTTAACCCCTTAAGGACAGAGCTTCAGAAGCTTGTCTTTCACTTAATGACAACTGCATTTTTTGCATTTTTTGCTATTTGCGTTCAACTGCAATTTGCATTTTACTAATTCATTGCACCGCCACATATTATATACTGTTTTTTAAAGGACAGAAAGGGCTTTAATTTGATGTAACACATATATATATAAATGCTTATTTATTATTAAAAAAATACAGAAATATGCAAAAAAAAAAGAATTTTTGTGTGTTTTTTTACAGTTTTTGCAATAATAATGTGTACATAATTAGTGCAGGTTAAGGAAAGTAATTAAAAATAAATTCATTTAGTTGTTCTGAATTACAGAATATATAATGTGTCTGGGATTTTCAGTTTTTTTTGGTAGTTACAGGTCACAAAGCACAAGGAGTAAAATCAACTTTTTATGTGGAGCGATTTTAGAATTTGGTATGTTTGTCTTGTAAGCCTAATAGCCATAAAAGAAAACAAAATTGCCACACAAAAGTATATATTTATATAAAGTAGACACCACAGGCTATTTACCTAAGGTTGTTTTGACACTTTCTACGTAGCCATTTTACCGCCAACCTCTGCTAAAAATTGGAGTAAAATTTTTTCACCAATAGTTGCCAAAGTATGTGGTATAAAATAATTTTGTGCATTTTTTACATATGGATTGTATTTTTGCTGGGCATTTTGTATATTTCACATGTGCCACTAAGTTCAAACCCCCCAAATTATGTTCAGCTAAGTCTTCTGAGTAAAATGACACCCCCATTGTATGTCTTTGGCACTAGTTCTGGAAGCTACAGTGCCATATAGGAGACCTGTCCTTTTCAGTACTCACAGAATTTTGAGAGACGGATTTATTGAGCCTATGCTTCCATTTGGGGTATTATAACAGTTTGACTGTTAAAAAAAAACCCCACAAAGGCCTACCATTTGTAAAAGTAGACACTCCAGGGTATCTCATAAGGTGCATATTGTGCCTTAACATGCCCCCATTTTTTCACCAATAGTTGCCAAAGTATGTGGTAAAAAATAATTGTGTGCGTTTTTTACATATGGATTCCATTTGTGCTGGGCATTTTGTATATTTCACATGTGCCACTAAGTTCAAACCCCCCAAATTATGTTCAGCTAAGTCTTCTGAGTAAAATGACACCCCCATTGTATGTCTTTGGCACTAGTTCGTGAAGCTACAGTGCCATATAGGAGACCTGTCCTTTTCAGTACTCACAGTAGATTTTTGAGAGACGGATTTAATGAGCCTATGCTTCCATTTGGGGTATTATACCAAATTGACTGTTCAAAAAAAAAACCACAACGGCCTACCATTTGTAAAAGTAGACACTCCAGGGTATCTCATAAGGTGCATATTGTGCCTTAACATGCCCCCATTTTTTCACCAATAGATGCCAAAGTATGTGGTAAAAAATAATTTTGTGCGTTTTTTACATATGGATTGCATTTGTGCTGGGCATTTTGTATATTTCACATGTGCCACTAAGTTCAAACCCCCCAAATTATGTTCAGCTAAGTCTTCTGAGTAAAATGACACCCCAATTGTATGTATTTGGCACTAGTTCATGAAGCTACAGTGCCATATAGGAGACCTGTCCTTTTCAATACTCACAGTAGATTTTTGAGAGACGGATTTAATGAGCCTATGCTTCCATTTGGGGTATTATACCAAATTGACTGTTCAAAAAAAAACCACAAAGGCCTACCATTTGTAAAAGTAGACACTCCAGGGTATCTCATAAGTCGCATATTGTGCCTTAACATGCCCCCATTTTTTCACCAATAGATGCCAAAGTATGTGGTATAAAATAATTTTGTGCGTTTTTTACATATGGATTGCATTTTTACTGGGCATTTTGTATATTTCACATGTGCCACTAAGTTCATACCCCCCAAATTATGTTCAGCTAAGTCTTCTGAGTAAAATGACACCCCTATTGTATGTCTTTGGCACTATTTTGTGAAGCTACAGTGCCATATAGGAGACCAAGCCATATCAGTTTTTACCGAACTTTGAATTTTGACGCTGGGCCTATGTGCAATTTCCAAGCATCTTAGCAGGTTTTAAATTTAAACTACCCCACAAAGGCCTACCATTTCTTAAAGTAGACACCCCAGGGTATTTCAAAAGGTATATTCTAAACCTTAGTGTAGGATCATTTTTTTGTTAGTTTGTACCAAGTCTCGTTGCAATTAGCATTTTTGTCTGCCTTTTTGACACACACTTGGAGATGTTACTGTATATTTTGCTATCCTTATGTGTGCTATGGCAGTATAACACCCAATATGTTGCTCAGCTATGTCATCTTAGTGCAACGATACCCACATGTGTACCTTTTTCATGGTTATGTGGATGTTGAAGGGGCACATTGGAGACCATGTCATATGAGTTTTTACCAAACTTTGAATTTTGACGCTGGGCCTATGTGCAATTTCCAAGCATCTTAGCAGGTTTTAAATTGAAACAACCCCACAATGGCCTACCATTTCTTAAAGTAGACACCCCGGGGTATTTCAAAAGGCATATTCTAAACCTTAGTGTAGGATAATGTTTTTGTTAGTTTGTACCAAGTCTCGTTGCAATTAGCATTTTTGTCTGCCCTTTTGACACACACTTGGAGATGTTACTGTATATTTTGCTATCCTTATGTGTGCTATGGCAGTATAACACCCAATATGTTGCTCAGCTATGTCATCTTAGTGCAACGATACCCACATGTGTACCTTTTTCATGGTTATGTGGATGTTGAAGGGGCACATTGGAGACCATGTCATATGAGTTTTTACCAAACTTTGAATTTTGACGCTGGGCCTATGTGCAATTTCCAAGCATCTTAGCAGGTTTTAAATTGAAACAACCCCACAATGGCCTACCATTTCTTAAAGTAGACACCCCGGGGTATTTCAAAAGGCATATTCTAAACCTTAGTGTAGGATAATGTTTTTGTTAGTTTGTACCAAGTCTCGTTGCAATTAGCATTTTTGTCTGCCCTTTTGACACACACTTGGAGATGTTACTGTATATTTTGCTATCCTTATGTGTGCTATGGCAGTATAACACCCAATATGTTGCTCAGCTATGTCATCTTAGTGCAACGATACCCACATGTGTACCTTTTTCATGGTTATGTGGATGTTGAAGGGGCACATTGGAGACCATGTCATATGAGTTTTTACCAAACTTTGAATTTTGACGCTGGGCCTATGTGCAATTTCCAAGCATCTTAGCAGGTTTTAAATTCAAACTACCCCACAAAGGCCTACCATTTCTTAAAGTAGACACCCCGGGGTATTTCAAAAGGCATATTCTAAACCTTAGTGTAGGATCATTTTTTTGTTAGTTTGTACCAAGTCTAGTTGCAATTAGCATTTTTTCTGCCTTTTTGACACACACTTGGAGATGTTACTGTATATTTTGCTATCCTTATGTGTGCTACGGCAGTATAACACCTAATATGTTGCTCAGCTATGTCATCTTAGTGCAATGATACCCCCATATACAGAATAGTTGGGGTAAACTTATCCGGGGGTAGTACACAGTCATCTGCGTCCCGGGCAAAGCTGTCATGGATTCCGAAACCAAAACACAGACAGACCACAAAGAGACAGAACACAGAGAGAGAAACTTGTAAGCCGGGCTATACAAGCAGAGAATTGTCAAGGTACAAGCCGAGGTCAAAGGAGTAAAGAGAAACGGAACAACGATAGGACAAGCCGAGGTCAAGGATCAGAGAAGACAGGATAAACGGTAGACAAAGCCAAGATTCGGTAACCAATCAGACAGATGACTAAAAATCACACCCCAAAACTGGTCTACTTATTCGGCCTGGGTGTGAAAATTTTTAAAACAATGGCCAATACATAGGCCGGGCTGAGAGGGGCAATCAGGGCAGTAATAGCTGGTCTCAACTCTTACGCCCCTCTTGTAACACACCCTGCACCTTTTCTGGGGGTTTTGTTTTTTAGGGGTTGGTGGAATCTTAAAGCAGAAGTGACCTGCCTCCATTCTTCTGCTAGGCTCCACTGATGGTCTCCTTGTGTGGCATTCTAGCAGCTTAGAAATTAGCTCAAACTGGAAAGAAAGAAAAGTGCTTTTCAGCCCAGCATTTGCCTTTTTAAAAAATGACAAAGGCATTGTGGATTGCCATCTGCATCAGGTATATGCCCACTTTTTTTATACCATGCCCTGGTCTTTCTCATGATCAAATATGGCTGCATCAGTTGATCGGACAGGTCAACGCCCCCCATATGCTGATTATATTGCCGTATGCAGACTGGCACCCGTTTATATTCTATAAAGTATACAATAGTGAGTAGGCGCTTCCAAAAATGGAATAAAAATGGATATACAGCAGTAGTGGATGATACAGCAGTGTTTCCCAGACACTAAATCAAAGTAAGTATAGATAGAAAATGTGTATCAAAAACCACATAGGGAGTGAAAGTCCCAAAAACAAATGTAATGGTGATAAGTAATCATAACATACAACCTGAAACATAGGCAGCTGGCAAAATGTAATCTACAAAATATAAAAAACAGAACATAACATAGTGTGTACTGTATAATACAAGTATATGCTGAAATAAAGGTGGACTGCCACTCACATTTGGCAGAGCCGTACCAGGCTCTGTATAATAAGCTCAAGGGTGCCAATTCAGGCTGACAACACTCCAAGAAATGGCTGGACAGGTTCCGTAGTAGAAAAAACGTAGATTTATTTGAAGATAAAAATATAAAGTGAACTCCTGGTTATAAGGGAGTGGAACCCTGATATAAATAATATAAAAAAAGGGGGGTATCCACTTACCCAAACAGTATTAACCTTAGGAGTGGTATAAAACAAATATATAAAATACAAACAAATGTGGAAATAGCAGCAAACGCGTTTCGGCTCGGTAGCCTTCTTCCAGTGCTCAACAGCACTGGAAGAAGGCTACCGAGCCGAAACGCGTTAGATTTTCTATCTATACCCGTTTATATTCGTCTCTGCCACGAACTGCGATCCTCCGAGTGTTTTCACCATGGATGGTGGTTAAGATGAAAACATCCTTTTTATCCCTGTACTTGAGTGCCAGCAGTTCATTCTGGCAGAGAGCTGCTGTTTCCCCCCTTTTCATTTTTTTGTTCTCTAGAGCCTTTGGGAAACCTGTGCGACTCTTCCGAATAGTGCCACAGGCCACGGTCTTGAAGCAATACAACATTTGTAACAGTGGGATGCTATTATAAAAGTTATCGATGTATAGATGATAACCTTTATTAAGTAGTGGCATTATTAAGTCCCAGACAATTTTTCCACTTGTCCCTACTGTATCTGGGCAACCTGGGGGATCAAGGTGGCTATCCCTTCCTCCGTATACACGGAAGGTGTATACGTAGCCACTGCCACTTTCACATAGTTTATCAAATTTGATCCCATATCGGGATCTTTTGGATGGGATATATTGTCTAAACCCCAGTCTTCCCTTAAACTTCATTAGGGACTCGTCAATGGAAATGTTTTTATTTGGGGTATATATAGCGGCAAATTTACTGTTAAAGTGGGCAATTAAAGGGTGTAGTTTGTAAAGAAGATCATACTGCGGATCACCTTTTGGGGGGCACTTGTTGTTATCACTAAAGTGCATAAATCTTAGTATGTCTTCATATCTTTCCCTTGTCATTGTCTCGGCAAAAATAGGAGTATTGCAAATAGGATGTTTAGCCCAATACATCCTAATTGTGGGCTTTTTAATTAGCCTCATTAACATGGTCAGTGCCCAGAATTGTTTCAATTCTGGCACACTGGTTGGGTACCATCTCTCTTTCCTAGAGATAAGAGAGTCTGGATTGCGTGCTAGATATTGCTCCGCATAGAGATTAGTCTGGGTGACTATCTCCCCAAAAATCTCATCCCCCAAGAACAGCTGCATAACATCCAGCGCACTATAGGCAGACAGGTCCGCCTGTATGCCAGGATTGGCTGTAAACACTGGGATGTCTGGGAAAAAATTATTAGGGGGTACCCAGTCATCTGCGCCATGTTCAGCATTAGGGGAATCGTCGATTTCCCCTGATGGTCCTGCAGTATCTGGCACATAGTCCATGTCCCCTGCATCCCCTGCGTCACTCCCTGCTTCACTCTCTGAGGCAGTGTCAGTCGCCTCTGAGTCAGCCGCTAACAGGGCATAAGCCTCCTCCGCGCTATACTTTCTAAACATTGTTAATACAGCTAACACAGCTAACAAAACTCTAACAAAAATTTTTTTTTTTTATTCCCTAATTCCCACTAAATTCCACCCACCAAAATAACTAAATCACAAATTAATAAAATCAAATAATAAAATGTAGCCCCTTAGGGTTACAAAAAAACAAAATTAACCCTTGAAAGTAAAAAACAAATAGATCACAGTAGAGTACTGTGACCTGTATATTGATCACTGCTAGCAGTGATCAAGCAGCAGGGAAAGGGTTA
Organism: Pelobates fuscus; assembly: GCF_036172605.1. NCBI lineage: Eukaryota > Metazoa > Chordata > Amphibia > Anura > Pelobatidae > Pelobates > Pelobates fuscus. The sequence goes on along the minus strand of NC_086320.1, from coordinate 272,920,289 downwards.
AAAAAAAAATTTAAACTACAGGGAAAGGAATTTTATACTTTATAAGTACTTGGCAATAACGCAGGGACACAATGTAGCACCGATCCGTCTCTCTCCACTTCACAAACCCACACGAGGTGGAGGGAGGCGGATCAGATATCCCAGCAGCATTGTGACCGCTGTGACTGGCTGTCACAGCGATCACATGGGCTGGGATATCCGGATTTGCTGCTGCTGGTCTGCCCCTGACTCGGAGGGACCCAGCAACAGCATTAACCCCGCGATCGCCGGCACTGCGCGATCACAGCGTTAATTTTAACGCGTGACGGACGAGGTCCGTCACTCGTCATTAACGCATTCCCCTGAGTGACGGACCTCGTCCGTCACTCGTCGTTAAGGGGTTAAAGCCTTTTCAGCGCATTACCTGAATGTCAACAGCAAAAAAGGAAGCAAAATGTCATCTAAAATAAAGGACACAAAATTTCCAATATCTTGTGAAAGTCAGCACAATACACTTGGACATTTCATGTACTGCTGAAATGGCTGCATGTAAGCGCATTATTTGATGTTAATGTGCATAATGGGCTTCTTGTGTATAAGCCTGGCCTTTCCATGCAGTGTCCTTGCTTCATACTACCACATTTATTAACAAACATTTAGAATCTTGTCAACTCTTTTTTTCTGAGACCATCTTCTTTCTCGATCTGTCCTTAATGTATTTCCATTATATTTTCTTATGCTCTATTGTATTACCAGAACCATAATTATTAATATACATTATATTTTTTTTTTTAGTCTTTAGAATTTATACAATCCCTTAAACAAGGAGATATTGTGTCCTGTGCAACACCACAAACCAATGGATACATGCATTCGGAAAAAAAAAAACTACTTCAAATAGGTTTGTGTGTGTGTATATATATATATATATATATATATATATATATATATATATAGACATGCTTACTCGGGATGGCTGACATCACCCACTGGCTTTACATTGGTTCTTCAGGTCACTGATGCCATAAAAAATAAGGGGGAGTTGGACTTATTTGAAGTACCGGTAGTTTTTTTTTTTTTTTTTTTTTCAGATGCATGTATCTATTGGTTTGTGGTGTTGCACAGGACACAATGTCTCCTTGTTTCAGGGACTGTATAAATTCTAAAGACTAAAAAAAGTTTCAGGCAATTTGGGATTTGTCTATGTGGCATTTCCGTTCACATGATTTTCACCTGTAATCATTTTAGGAAAAGTGATTTGGACAAAGCAAAATGTCACAGATAACTGCTTATTAATGTACTAAAAAATATAAATATTATATACATAGCTTGCAGTACACTGATAGGAGCATTTTTATGCCAATAGGCTCATAGATTAAGTGAGAAAAAGTAACAAAGAAAAAAAGAGGAACAGTTAAAAACTAAATACATAAATCTATATGTATATATGAGAGGGTTATTACATATGAACTATACAAATACAGATTTGTTTTACTGTTCCTTCCTTTTTCACTATATTTACCAGTTCTCACTTGATTGGTGAATAACTATTCCCTAACCATCAATATTTTTTTCCCATTAATTATCTTGTTTTTTGGTGCAACAGACAGAGCTCCGAATCATGAAACAAACAAAATGTCTTCATCCATTGTCCGTTTAGTTTGTTTTGTGATTCTGAACTGAAATAATCTGGAATGAAATAATGACATGTTTAAACGCTTGCTACTTTACGATTAGTTAATGTGCAGAGAGCAGTTCATGTGATCAAAGGCATGGTGTCGAGGATCGGCTATAGTGGGACATGCTTGGCAGGCTGCTGTTTACTGCTTGTGCTTATCCGATCCCTTCTGGGTGCCAGGTGCAGACCCTGGGAGTCCCTGATACCTGGAACAACAAAGGCAAGTCTCTGGCTGAGTGCCGGGTTCGCGGCTTGAGGTGGTGGAAGCTTGTTTTGTCGGGTGGTCGGATCTGTCCCGGTGGTGCTTCACGTCCGGTGCGGGATTGTGGTGGCTTAAGGTGGAGGCGAGTGCTTGACGTGGGGCAGGCTCTGCATTTCTGTTTGTGCCTCCGGTCCCGTCTTCGACGCCTTTTGCGTTGGTGGATTTTAATGGGGACTGCTTTGCTTAGCTGTGGTGCAGCTTTTTGGGGCTGTGGTGGAGCTTGTTGGGGCTTCCTGCTTGTTATTTGCTTCCAAAATTGATTAAAGAGTCTGTCCAGCTTAGACTCAATATCCTGCCATGCTTTGCTGGTACCAGGAGGACACGCGGCTGCCGCCATATTGGGAGAGTCGCAGATGAGTATGTCAGCCTGGGCGGCTGTGCTCTGTGCGTCCATTAGCTCCAGACAGCCTCTCAGGGGTGGACCGGGATAACCCCCACCGGTCCGAGGGTGGGGGGGGTAACGGAGCTCCTGCCGGGAAGTAGCTGCTCCTGGGCATCCCAGGATCGGGAGATCGGTTGCCTCTCCCGCCCGGTGAGCACCAGGCCACACTTGCCACGCGGAGGTAAGTAAGACTCTGTCGAGTTGCTGACCGCTATTAAGCATGTCGGGTCAGTCGGGTAGGAGCAACATTGCTGGGTCATCCCCTTTCTGGGGTGAAATTCGCTTGTTGATAGCTGCTTAAAGTGAGATATTGAGGGAGCTCACACGAAGTGCGTCTTTCCTCCATGACAGCTAGGCCCCGCCCCCCCGGAAGCTGAATTCTTAGTGAGAGGAGGGACAGTGTAGCTGCTGCTGATTTAATAGGGAAATCGATAGATAGGCTAGTGTATTCAGTGTCCACTACAGTCCTGAAGGACTCATCTGATCTCTGCTGTAAGGACAGCACCCCAAAAAGCCCTTTTTAGGGCTAGAACATCAGTCTGCTTTTTTTTTTCTGTGTAATCTAATTGCAGTTGCCTGCCTGCCAGCGTGTGTGTCAGGCTCACAGCGTATACTGTGCCCACTTGCCCAGTGCCACCACTCGTATCTGGTGTCACAATAGCTTGCATTTAAAAAAAAAAAACTTTTTGACTGTAATATAATAGCAGTCAGTTTCCTTCACACGTGTGCGTTTCAGGGCCTGCAAGGGCACAGTGTCACACCAGTGCAACTCATATCTGGTGTAACAGTAGTGTACATTTAAAAAAAAAAAATACAGGGGGCTTGTTGTCACCTTTCGTTGACCCTTGGTGTTGTACATGGCTGGGTGGAGGAAGAGACCTTCAATGACATCAGTGAGGACAAGGAACGGGACATGGCTAGCTTGGTATCCAACCTTGTGCAAATGGGGAGTTTGCGGTTGTGCAAATGGAATTTTTGCGGTTGTTTGTGTTGCATTAAACGGGGAGTTTGGTCTGTCACTGTGAAGCGGGCGTAACCCTTACACTACCTGATCGATACAACATCATACCTGATGTTTTAAAGCACGTTATTCCAAACAATTTAGGAATGTTAGGTGATTTATGCCCTTTATGGATTAAAACCAGACTCTGCATCAACTATGTAATTTTCCATGGGAGTTTTGCCATGGGTCCCCCTCCGGCATGCCACAGTCCAGGTGTTAGTCCCCTTGAAACAACTTTTCCATCATTTCCAAATTCGCCTGCCTATTGAAGTCTATGGCGGTTCGCCCGGTTCGCCCGTTCGCGAACATTTGCGGAAGTTCGCGTTCGCCGTTTGCGAACGGAAAATGTTATGTTCGCGACATCTCTTTACTTTAGTAGCCACAAACACTGGCCAAAGTTAGGGTTCATATTTGTTTTTGTGTGAAAAAAGCAAAAAACTAATATCAGGATCCCCTATGCACACACTAGATTTCTTGTAAGCAAACACATACTACATTCCCTAAACACACACTCTCTACAACCCCTACAAACACTATATCACCGATGCACACACAAACAGAAGGCTGTACACACACACTCTCTACAGCACCTAGACACACATACATTACATTACACCACAAACACAACATGACTGAAACCAACCTATTAACACAATACCACACCACGATCAGCTCACTCTACACACACACAATCCAATAAGCAGGCTCCAAACACATGCACAGTACTCTTTCCTGGTATTTTTGTCTCCTGGTATCCCATTTATGGAGACACCAGAGACAAGTTTCAAGCAAACACAAAGCAGGCAGGTTATTAAATTTGCTTGCACTGTGCAGAAAAAAAACAGGGCCTTTGTCTCATGCTAGAGCTCTTCAGCAGAGCTCTGCACATGGTCTGCCCTGGAAGAGCATTGAACCTACATGCTTATTTTGAGATGGGGTATGCTTGTCATTGGAGATGACAAAACACGACCTATATGGGCCTGCCCCCTTTTCAGTGGCCCGCTATGATGAAAAAATGCCAGGCCGAATCTTTTTCCCAGTCCAGCCCTGCTCTTCCGGGACCAGGATATCATTACCTCCAGGGGGTCACTGCTATTGAGTCCAACATAAGTAGTATTAGGACTCCTGAGTTTCTGTATGCAGCACTACCTGATATGCTGGTAACTAAAATTACTAAAGTACTAAAATTTAAATCACAAAAATGTGAGATTCCATTTATAATTTCTTTTAAGTATATTTTAATTTAAAAAAATTGAACTTTTAACAATACTACACTACTAGCAGTTTCCTGTATCCAACCTATTATGTCCTTTTTCAGTACACCTCTATGGGATATTGGAGGTAACACAACATTTAACCTTGATTTATAGGACTTACTGTCTATTGATTTTGAAGAGAAAATGTTTATAAAAGGATTATTTTATTGTGTTCTTGTTGCATTTTTATATGCTCTTTCAAAAATAGCACAGTCCCACCAGTTAGATTAGGAGAAAAACCTATATATTTTTTTTCTCCCAGCTGTCAGTCAATGCCTCAGCATCTCCACAGGAGAACCCTCTGCTCTCCTCCCATATCAACCGCAGCACATGTTGCTAAGGAAACTCCATAGCTGTAGCTTCTAGCACCAACTAGGGAGTATAGGAATGCAGTGATGTGCCAATGTTACTGGCAAAATTTGCCCTGCTTGGGGATGCATCAAAGCAAAGTTATTTAAGGAGTAACAACAACAAAGTGGCACTGGAACGGCGGAAAAGTAAGTAAACCTTTATATATTTTACATTGAATACACCATGTATCTTTGTGATAAATGATGTATTCAATTAATATGGAAGCAATTTCAGGTAAGTCACATTTTATAACATGACAGGAGGCTTCGTATTTGCTTAAGTCTCTCTTTACTAGAACTCCACAGCAGCACAGAAAAAACAACCAATCAGAAAAAAGTTAGGTACTATAAAACTCCCCTCCCCATGCATCATTTCCTCTTTCTTTGCTGCTCTGCAGCCAGTACAGGTCAGAGTACCACTGCCTCCTGCTTATAGTGGGTGGCTTTGGGTTTTTATTGCTTATATTCAGTCTTTTAGCCTTATAAATGCAGTATTGTTGTAATCCTTAGGGGATTTTATTCTTATATGCAGTATGTTCTATCCATGTGGGATTGTATTCATGTAAATGCAATATTTTTATCCTTATGGCATTCTATGTTTATAATGCAGTATGTTTTATCCTTATGGCATTTTATTTTATAATGCAGTATGTTTTATCCTTCTGGCATTTTATTTTTATATACAGTAGGTTTTATCCTTATGGCATTTTATTTTTATATACAGTAGGTTTTATCCTTATGGCATTTTATTTTTATAATGCAGTATGTTTTATCCTTATGGCATTTTATTTTTATATACAGTGTTTTATCCTTGTGGCATTTTATTTTTTATAATGCAGTGTGTTTTGTGCTTATGGGATTTTTTCCTGTAAATGCAGTAGGTTATAGGCCTTGTGGCATTTTATTTTTTATAATGCAGTGTGTTTTGTGCTTATGGGATTTTTTCCTGTAAATGCAGTAGGTTATAGGCTTTGTGGCATTTTACTTTTTATAATGCAGTGTGTTTTGTGCTTATGGGATTTTTTCCTGTAAATGCAGTAGGTTATAGGCCTTGTGGCATTTTATTTTTTATAATGCAGTGTGTTTTGTGCTTATGGGATTTTTTCCTGTACATGCAGTAGGTTATAGGCCTTGTGGCATTTTATTTTTATAATGCAGTGTGTTTTGTGCTTATAGGATTTTTTCCTGTAAATGCAGTAGGTTATAGGCCTTGTGGCATTTTATTTTTTATAATGCAGTGTGTTTTGTGCTTATGGGATTTTTTCCTGTAAATGCAGTAGGTTATAGGCCTTGTGCCATTTTATTTTTATAATGCAGTGTGTTTTGTGCTTATAGGATTTTTTCCTGTAAATGCAGTAGGTTATAGGCCTTGTGGCATTTTATTTTTTATAATGCAGTGTGTTTTGTGCTTATGGGATTTATTTCCTGTAAATGCAGTAGGTTATAGGCCTTGTGGGATTTTTCTTCGGTGTCTGTACTTCGGATCATCGCTGCTTCTACCTCCAAAGCATTTGCCTCCTCTGTCCCCCGAGATCTGGGACCGCGGAGTTAATCTCCGCCAGCCCAGTGTGTTTTTTCCAGCTGCCGGTATGCTCGCGAGTGAGCACGACCACCCGGCGGCCGGATCTTCTTTCCCACGTGGCTGCTTCGCTGCAGCCGTCCCCCCCCCGTGGGTCCCGTGTGTTTTACCCGGTCGCAGGGGTACTCGCGAGTGAGCGCGAGTACCCGGTGGTCGGATCGTTTCCTCCACGTAGAGGCTTCACTGCGGCCGCCTCCGCCCGCGGACCGCGTGTGTGCGGAGGGGCAGGGGGTGTGCCCACGCGCAGCTCCTTCCCCGCCAGTACCGTTCTTGGCGGAGGTCTGTGGAGGGGCTTTCTCCTCCCCCATCTATAGGCAGGGTGTATTCAGACCCCAACCTAATTCGCTGGCAGTCTGGGAGGACCACCTCCCACCCTGCTCAGGGTGCATATCCATATAGAGACATATAGCAATTATGTGATCAAACATATATATTATATATTTTTACTTCTATATTTCTTCAAGGGCTGGAGATCAGCCTGTAGGCAATACACCCTGTACTTCTGAGTTTTCCTGCAACAGGATATCCTTATTTTTGGCCACAAGCATTAAGGTCTAACAGTTTCCTGTATATCTGTAGACACATTACCTCTGCCTAGGGGGGTTTGCATATTGGAGTTATTTCACCCTAGGTTCCCTGGTTTTCATTACACATATAGGGGGCTCTACACAGATTGACCCCCTGCTATTGTCGGAATACAACACCGGGGTATGCCCTGCTATGTCTGTGCCCCATTGATTGGCCTGCTATGTCTGTGCCCATAAGAACGGCCTGCTATGTCTGTGCCCATAAGATTGGCATGCTGTGTCTGTGCCCATAAGATTGGCCTGCTGTGTCTGTGCCCATAAGATTGGCCTGCTGTGTCTGTGCCCATAAGATTGGCCTGCTATGTCTGTGCCCATAAGATTGGCCTGCTGTGTCTGTGCCCATAAGATTGGCCTGCTGTGTCTGTGCCCATAAGATTGGCCTGCTATGTCTGTGCCCATAAGATTGGCCTGCTATGTCTGTGCCCGTAAGATTGGCCTGCTATGTCTGTGCCCATAAGATTGGCCTGCTATGTCTGTGCCCATAAGATTGGCCTGCTATGTCTGTGCCCATAAGATTGGCCTGCTAGGTCTGGCCCATAAGATTGGCCTGCAATACCTGTGCCCAATAAAATGGCCTGCTATGTCTGTGCCCCATTGGATAGCCTGCTATGTCGGTGCCTACTTGGATGGCCAGCTATGCCTGTGACTATTTGCTTGGCTAACCTTTCTGTGTCCATTCGTTTGACCTGCTGAGACTATGCCCTAAGGACGGGCCTACGCTATTGGTACCGAACCCCTTTTGGCCGCAGGCCTGGGGTAATATCACTGAGGAAAACCCAGTGCACACCAGTGACATGGAGATAGGCAGGTGTCCGGGCAAACACCATTGCCATAGTGTTCGAGAGGACACCAGTATACGGCCATCTGAATATGGCGGGAAGGGTGAAGGCCCTAAACCTCATGCCTGAAGGGCAAAGTTTCTTATGAAGACCCCGGACACATCCACGGTTTACTCCAAACCGGCAACTGCACGTCTCCAAGGAGAACTTCGCACCGGCAGGGACCGGTATTCAGACTCCTTCAGGAGAAAGCTGTGTTTTTCCCTTGTCTTTACCATCTACTCTGTATATGCCTCCCGGAGTCCCTATAGGTTCGGTAGTTTTTTCCTGCGTTAGGTTAGCTCCTGGCCCTGTCCAGTGGGATTTACTTTTCTTACCTTCCGGCCTGCTGTTTACATTCTATCCGAGATAGAATGGGTGTATTTTCTCTTATCTTCGTTTATTGTTGCTTTTTTGTTTTGTTTTGTTTTTTTCATGACTTCCTTTTCCTATTCGCTCGGGTCGTCGTGAGGCCTGACTTGGTCTCCTCCGACCTCCCGGGCACTCGTGGATTGCGGAGAACGTCTCCAGCTTTCCTCGGACTACCAACAGCCTACCAGGACCCCGCGCGCGTGCGCACGGGATCCGGATAGTCGGTTGATAGTTTTCCATTCCTTGTTTCCCAGATTGCCCTCAGCCTTATGCTGACATTTGTGATTGGTGCGCCCTACGGTTTTGGTCACCCTGAATCTCTAGGGACTCTAGTTTGCACCACAGGAGGGTGCGGCCCTCCATCACCTTGATCCGAGTATATTTATTTTCAGGAGCAGTGGGCGAATCCTCTCATACGGAACCGGATACTGATTTGTTATTAGAGGGCGCAGTCCCTCACTCGTCATCAACCAGATACTGGGCTGGATACAAAGTACAAGTTGGGTGGACCCATTCTCATAGAGAGAACCGGTCTCGGATGTAGACTCTGCTGTTGGTTACTAATGGGTGCGGCCCGCTCAGGCTAGCACCCGGACGCTCTCACGGTATGCGATCACAGTAGTAGAGAGCGCGGCTCTTTCATGCACTCGACGCTCTACAGTACCGGCCATTTGTTCATCACACAGGCTTGTGCCTGTGCAAGACATTGATGACTACATAGAGGGGCGTCCCTCCGGAATTCAATTAGAGCTGCCATCCATGCTACTGGCTTCGTCCTAGAGGACTGCCTGGTCATGCAAGCATTACATGTTTTGACTAGATCCCTCTATTCTATCTCCCGTGATGGATCTACTGGATCCGGGCTGCTGTAAAACACGCGAGAAATACTCAGAGGTATAACGGGGGGAGTCTCCCATTTATTTACACACACTCCTGGAGATGGTACACTAACGGATGGTCCTCCGGTATTTTGAGAGTGCAGGTTTTTGGCATATTCGGCACCATATAATACAGAGTTTGCTTTCTGTTTTAGATATCCAGACCATTACTAGCAAACTGAGCAGAAAGTTTCCCCCATGTCAAGATGTCGGGAGATACGGAGACCTTCATGGAGCAAACAGGCACCGCCTTGCTCGGGTAACAACATTAAGGAAGGACTATTGCCCGGTCTGAAGGTAAAACCGTACGTATGGGTCATATGGTAAATCAGGAATCCTCGTTTGTCTTGACTTCTCCGGTCTTTACGATCTTGGGATAAAATCGGAGCGCATACCTGGTGAACATGGTTCGGAGATGGAGGACCCTTCGTCTATACTCTATTCATCCCTCACGGGAGCCGTCTGTTTTTGGATTCGCGCTACCCCCTTTTTTTTTTTTTTTTTTTTCAACTACCGTTGAGGGGATCTATGAGACTTTACGGAGGTACCTGGTGTACCCCGACTCCTACAGACATCTTTCACTCTTTGACGAGGGCATTGCTGGATGGAAATCTGCGTTCCGGTTGGCTTTTCCCTTCCTTTGAAGGTTTCCAGGTTTCGCTATTCCCAGTATAGTCGACCACCGTCCTTCCACACAAGTTCAGTTCGGAACCCTGAATGGACGTCCTTTGGAGTCTTTCTCTACTGCGTCCAAGGTTTACTCAGTCCATTTGGAATCTTAGAATCACTTAGAATACGGCTAGTTTGGCCACGCTCTTGCCTGCATTATGAAATTATTCTCGGATGAGACATATCACCGGGTAGGACAGGAAGGAACGAAAGTTCCTCCTCGGTTTCTAATACGATTTTGGTAGTGGACTTGGGCGCATTCCTTGAAATTGGAGATCTACCTGCAAGACCGCATCGCCGAATATCCCTGGCACGATCGGAGGAACTGCCTTACGGATCATGAGTTGAGACGGTGACAGTTTCTTCTCGCGTCCCCAAGTCCGAACTTGACCTTTGATATTAAAACTACAGGAAGGTGGCTGATAGGTCAGCTTGCCAGCTCATGGACCGGCTGCTAGGAAACAAGTCGCAACCACATACAATGGATTTACCAGCGGATGGTACTTTTTTCCGTAATTGAGATGCTTCGTCGGCTGGCATTTTCTTTTATCCGTCTACTGTCAATTATCGAACTTGGAATGTCCAATTAGGATTACTCTGATATTTCCTGCAATAGATACCAGCGACACAAACAGCGTTGGATTGGTGAATTGAGCGTTGAAACAGCAAATACGAAGCCTCCTGTCATGTTATAAAATTGTAGATTATGCTAGCTTTAGTGTACCTATAATCTTAATTTTATTAATGACAGGAGGCGAGTATTTCCCACCCATTCTTGTCCCTCCCTTGTTTAATGTTATAGTTTAGATTATCAGGTACGTATGCAACTCTGTTTGTTGTCTCTGATACCTGTCGCTTGTTCATTATGTCTGTGTTTCTTTTCATAAGTAGGGTTGGGATATCTACATATTAAGGTTAATTTTGGTTGCTATATTGGGTACCTACATGTTTATTCTGAGTACATTTAATTGGATAATCAACCTGTTCGATTCTGTTTTTCTCTCGTTTCAGTTTACAGTCCATCAACACTATCTAGTTTGACGGTTACTCTCGGATGGTGGACATCGTTATATTCATCGTATCTAGGACTTAGTTTCTTCCCCATGATGTTCTCTGCCTTTTATTCTGTTTTGTCGCAGCTTGAAAGAGGAAATGATGCATGGGGAGGGGAGTTTTATAGTACCTAACTTTTTTCTGATTGGTTGTTTTTTCTGTGCTGCTGTGGAGTTCTAGTAAAGAGAGACTTAAGCAAATACTCGCCTCCTGTCATTAATAAAATTAAGATTATAGTTACACTAAAGCTAGCATAATCTACAATTATTCATAACAGGTTCAAGATTAAAATTACAGCCGAGCAACATTGGTAGGGAAACAGCATTGTATCATAATTGAAGATATTTACAAAAAAAAAAAAAAAAAACATATGAAAATGCTAGACTCTGGAATTATTATATATTTTACACATTGTACACTTCATAGATTATCAACATTCTTTCTGACATGCAATATGTTGACCACATGAAATACCAAACTGGTCAATACAAAAGCAAGTGATCTTAGGCCCATTCAATTTTTGCTTGCCTATACATAAAACATGTAGAAATAAAGACTGACAAAAGAATAAAAAAGATATATATAATATTCACAGGCTTGATGAACACCTTAAAGTAATTTAAGCTTTCACAATCGAGTGAAACAGCTGTTGACATTATGCAGTAATATTGATAAGATTGCTTGATATTTTCTATTATATGCGTACTTTTATATGTTTTAATGTAACAAAATTAAACATATGTTTTCACTGAGCTGCAGTGCATTAGTCTAACTTTATTTTGTTTGATGACTCTAAATAAATTGCATTTATTGGAGTCTGGAAAGAATACTCATTATCTCTTCTTACAGACTTCTGGAAATGTGTGTGTGTGTGCCCCTGCTGTGCATTAATTGACAATAATTTAATGATACATGACCATATGATTTTATAAGCATATATTTTATGTATTTGATTATATGTATGCATGATTTATTCTGTAAACCCGGTCTTTTTAATATGAAGCTATGTAGACTGAAAATCTTTTATATAACTAATGACAAACTAGTTTCTGTTTACATTTTAATGGTTTAACCTTTGTGTTTTCATTGATATCGCACAGTGTATATATTTCATTTTCAATGTTTATGCCTGTTTGCCTAGCTGTCTGTATGTTTGAACAACAAGGGTGTAGAAGAGTTGTCCAAGATATAGAGCTTTGAAAGGAATCACTGGGACAAGTTCTTGCCTAGAGGGTTAGTTCTGTTTGGACAGCCACATGTTAGGTCCCTTTCTTATTTGAGTTTGTCTCAAACCACCCTAAATCCTTGTCTTTATGGTATAAGGAGACCATTTGTGTTTTGTTTCATTTATATTTTTTTATGGCAAGTAATGACCCAAAATCATGACAAGTAGACAAACCTCTTGTCAGGGGATCAGCAAAGCAAAGACAAATCACCAGATCTGAGAAAAGCTAGGTTTAACATAATATCTCCAAGAAAACGAAAAAGCGGAATAATAAAAATGGAAAAAGTTAGTACCAGCCACAGTCAGGAATCATGAAGTATACCATTTTGAATAACTAGATAGATTCATGGAAAACAGAACAAGCAATATAAAGAATCAGAACAGTAACTCAAATGTTCTTAAGAACTGCAAGAAATGTGATGAGGCAATGTGATCAGGATTTCAATACACAACAGGAAAGTTACCAAATAGTTCAATTGTTCTACAAGATGCAAGAATGCACATTTGATTACAGTTCTATATTTTCAAATTGAAGTAACCTTCATTACTTTATTTCAGATTGCACTGTAACAAACCACTGGGGTCGTGTTCAGTCCTGGAACTCAGTTGCAGTAACAGCTCTCCCTTACAAACACGATCCACAGAGATCCTGAGGTTGAGAACAGGATTTTGTTGGGTCAGTGATGGTTTCTGTTAGTTTAATAAAATAACAGAAAAATCCAAGGCAAGGTATCCCAAGAAGGGTCAGGCAGAAATATGAGTTAGACAGTCCAGACGTCAGGGCAGGTGGCAATCAGCAAAATCCATACAGAAGGCAATGTCAGGAAGCAAACGTTAGGAGTTTTGAGGCAGGCAGCAAAACAACCAGGCACTGACTGAAAGGTGTGCTCTGCTTATCAAGGAGTGGCTCAATCACATAACCTGGTCTCACCTGTAGGAGGGGATACCTAAAGGTCAATGTGACTGACTGTGAGACGCAGCCTCATCTTAGATGCATCATTGTCCTGCCTCTGCCCCTCAACCACACCTCCTTCAACCTCTGACCTGCAGACCAGTCTCCTCATGCAGTGGCTGCCATCTTGGAATGCTGGAGCAATCACTCTGAGGTTCCTGGCTGTGAAACGAGGTTCAGAGTATGCAGACTGGGGTGCAGAAGCCACAGGTACTATAGCCACTGCAGACTGACCTCCAGTGCAACTTAGTGGACGAATTAGGACAGGTAAATACCGTTGGCAAATGTGACATGTACAGAGAGTAAGGATTATCTAATATGCTGAGGTAGTGTCAGGGCTCCGCGGGCAGCGGTGAGGGGAGGCTGCAATCCTCTCGCAGCACTCACCCTCGGTCCGTCGCCGCCCGCGGTCCCCTCTCCCCTTACCGTTAAGCGAGCGGCGTCCTCTCCACCTGACACGCCGCTCGCGTCCTCCTCTCCTCCTCCCAGCGGCAGCATGTCTAACGCTGCACGCTGGGAGCCGGCACTATTATCTAAGCGCCGGGGTCACTCACGTGACCCGGCGTTAAAGCTACAGTGCAACAAACACAGTGGGGGGTATAGATATCCCCCACGTGTGTTTGTTAATACTGATTGGTGGTTAGCCAATCAGGATTCAGGCTAGGATTTAAATACTTACCTTTCCTGTCTATCTGTGCCCTGTTGTGGTCTTTGCTTTATAGTATCGATTGTGAACGTGTGCTTTCTGGTTACGTACCCTCTGGCTTGTTATACTGACTTTGTGACTTTCTCCTACCCTTTGACCTCGGCTTGTTTCTCGTTATTCTGTTTTCTGGTTCCCCTTACTCGGCTTGTCTCCTGACTATTCTTTGTGTGCTTAGCCCGGCCACTCTAAGGACCGGTACAGCACACTTTCTGTGTGTGTGTCTGTGTGTGTGTTAGCGTGTTGGGTTCCCCGGGATCGTGACATTACAACAGGGCCATAATGGAACCTGCTGACATACCACAGCTCCTAGTTAATCAGGAGGCTAGAATGGATGGCTTGGACCACCGTATGGATCAGTTTGCTCAAGCTTTGCAGACCATACTGGCTCGTACTGCACACCTGCAGCCTGCCGTCCAGGAGGCGGTTGCTGCTGTGCCCGAACCCATTGCCACTCCAGTACCCGTTCCTGCCCATGTAGTCCATATGACACCGCCACAGCGCTATAGTGGTGACCCAGCATTGTGTCGTGGTTTCCTCAATCAAATTGACATCCATCTGGTGATGAATCCACGTTCCTATCCCACCGACAGATCCAAAATTGCCTTTTTGATAAACCACCTGTCTGGGAGAGCTTTAGCATGGGCAAACCCCATGTGGGAAAATATGTCTCCTATGTCCTTTGCGGATTTTTTGTCCGCATTCAAACGCACGTTTGATCAACCCGGTAGGGTTGCCTCTGCTGGCAAAGCTCTGCTTAGGGTTCGACAGGGTAACAGATCTGTAGCGGATTATACTATCGAATTCCGCACTCTAGCAGCTGAAGTGGTTTGGAATAACGACGCCCTCGTAACAGCCTTTCAGGAGGGTTTGGCCGCTTACATACTGGATGAAATAGCATCCAGGGAACTGCCTGTCCTTCTAGATGATATTATAGACTATGTAATCCTTATTGATAACCGCATTAGAGAGAGACGTAGTCAAAGACGGCTGGATACACGGGTGTTACCTGCTCTACCCAGTACTGCATTACTAGCGTTACCCGCTCCTAGGCAACCATCCCCCGAACCCATGCAATTGGGTGCTACGGGGTTAACTGAGGCTGAAAGAACGTATCGTAGAAGGGAGGGGTTATGTCTCTATTGTGGAAAGAGGGGTCACCACTGTAATACATGCCCTAAATTACAGGGAAACTCCAGCACCTAAGGCCTAGAGAGGGGTCGGCCTCGGGTGTTATGACTTTGTCCCCTCATGTGTCCATCTCCAGACCATTTATTACGGTCTCTCTTTTGGTCAATAAAACCACCATAACAACTAAAGCCTTGATCGATTCAGGTGCGGCTGACAACCTTATGGATGAGACCTTTGCCAGAACCGCAGCCTTGACTTTGATCCTAAAGGCCACACCCTTGGCCGTTGAGGCCATAGATGGTAGACCCCTTGAGAGACCTCTGGTGACCCATGAGACCCAAGATATAGAGATGTGTGTGGGTGCTTTACACAAGGAAAGGTTAACCTTCCAAATAATTGACTCCCCTACTGCTTCCATAGTTCTGGGTTTTCCCTGGTTAGTGAAACACAACCCAGTACTTGATTGGGGTTGTTTAGACATACTCTCCTGGGGGGAATCTTGTCAACGAGACTGTATGGCCCAAGTACGTCCCATTTGTTTACTTAACGTGCCCACGGCTAAACCGCTTTCTGTTTCTGTCCCTTCTGTGTATGCAGACCTTGCTTTGGTTTTCGAAAAAAGGGAGGCAGATAAGCTACCCCCACACCGTGAGTATGACTGTGCCATAAACCTATTACCGGGTACTATGCCTCCTAGGGGTAAGGTCTACCCTCTTTCTGAGAAAGAAAACCAGGTCATGGAGGAGTACATACGAGAGGCCTTAAGTAAAGGTTTTATTAGAAGGTCCTCCTCTCCTGCTGGTGCTGGTTTCTTTTTTGTGGCAAAAAAGGAGGGCGATTTGAGACCGTGTATAGACTACAGAGCCCTAAACAATATAACGATTAAAAATGCCTATCCGATTCCCCTCATTACCGAATTGTTTGATCGTGTCAAAGGTTCTAGATATTTTACTAAACTAGACCTCAGGGGGGCTTATAACCTTGTTCGTATTAAGGAGAATGATGAATGGAAAACGGCGTTCAATACGCGTAGTGGGCATTACGAGTATCTGGTCATGCCTTTTGGATTGTGTAATGCTCCTGCCGTTTTTCAGGACCTCATAAACGATGTCCTTAGAGATCTACTGCATGTCTGTGCTGTAGTCTACCTAGATGACATACTTGTATATTCTCCAGATTTGAAGACACATCATACTCATGTTAGGATGGTGCTTAAAAGGTTGTTGCAGAATGGTCTTTATTGTAAATTAGAGAAATGCTTATTCGACCAAACCTCTGTACAATTCCTGGGTTATGTTATTTCTGAACAAGGATTCAGCATGGATCCTTCAAAATTGGAAGCTATACTGTCCTGGCCCCTTCCCCAAGGACTTAAGGCAATACAGCGATTTATAGGGTTTGCCAATTATTATAGAAAGTTTGTTAAAAACTTCTCATCCATTATTTCCCCTATCACTAAACTGACAAAAAAGGGTTTACACCCCAGGGTTTGGAATCCTAATGCTATTGTGGCCTTCGAGACTCTAAAAAAGGCATTTGCCACTGCCCCTGTGTTACACCATCCTGATCCTTCCCTTCCCTTTGTACTGGAGGTAGACGCCTCTGAATCAGGTATAGGAGCAGTGTTGTCACAAAGACAATCGTATGACGAACCCCTCCTTCCCTGTGGTTACTTTTCAAAACGCTTGTCAGAGTCTGAAAAGAATTACGACGTTGGGAACAGGGAATTATTAGCTATAGTGATGGCATTTAAAGAATGGAGGTACTTGTTAGAGGGAGCTAGACACAAGATTTTGGTTATAACCGATCATAAAAATCTATCCTATATCGCAGATGCTAAGAGGTTATCCTCTCGTCAGGCTAGATGGTCTTTATTTCTCTCACGTTTTCAGTACATAATCACATACAGGCCTGGTTATCGAAATGTCAAGGCTGATGCCATCTCCCGCCAGTACGAACCTGTAGATTCTATTACCTCCACTCCTGAGCCCATTGTACCCACAACTAATATAATAGCTACTACCCGTTTGGTTATCTCGTCTCTTTTTCTTGATGGTATCAAGTCATACCAACCCCAAGCACCCTCTGAGACACCTACTGGTAAGCTGTACGTGAAAGTAAAAGACAGAAAGAAGTTGTTGACTTTATTTCACACAGCCAAAACGGCTGGTCATCCAGGGGTTACCAAGACTTACAAGGGTCTTCTCCAACAGTTTTGGTGGCCCTCACTCAAAAAAGACGTGGTAGAGTACGTGCAGGCTTGCCGTGTCTGTACACAGTGTAAGTCCCCTAATGTTAAACCCCTGGGACTCCTTATGCCCCTATCTGTACCCAAGAAACCGTGGACACACTTATCCATGGACTTTATTGTGGATCTTCCTTCATCTGATGGGCAGACAGTAATTTTGACTGTAACGGATAGGTTCTCCAAAATGGCGCACTTCATTCCGCTTAAGAAGCTACCTTCTGCGGTTCAGTTGGCTCAGGTGTTTGCCAAAGAAGTGTTCCGCTTGCATGGTATACCACAAGATATCGTATCTGACAGGGGCCCTCAGTTTGTCTCTCGGTTTTGGAGAGGCTTTTGTGCTGAGATGGGGGTCTCCTTATCGTTTACTTCCTCCTATCATCCGCAATCTAATGGAGCTGCCGAACGAGCAAATCAGTCTGTGGAGTTGTATTTACGCTGTTTCACGAATGCACACCAGGACAACTGGTCCCGTCTCCTTCCCTGGGCTGAGTTTGCCAGGAACACTGTGTCTCATTCTTCTACTGGCGCAAGTCCTTTTATGGTGGCTTATGGGTTCCAACCCGCTGTCCTTCCCGGTGTATTCTCCGACAAGGGAATGCCCGCTTTGGACGAGCACCTCGCCTCCTTACGGAAGATGTGGGATCAGGTCCATGCTGCTCTTTGTCGTGCTGCTGCTACTCAAAAGAGGTTTGCTGATCGTCGTAGGTGTGCGGCTCCTTCTTATGCTCCGGGTGATAGGGTTTGGTTGTCCTCTAGGAATCTCCGCCTTAGGGTTCCCTCGATGAAGTTCGCGCCCAAGTTCCTTGGTCCCTATAAGGTGTTGCGTAGGGTGAATCCTGTATCCTACTCCCTGGCCTTGCCCCCTTCCATGCGCATACCTAACACCTTTCACAGCTCCCTTTTGAAGCCCTTGCTCTGTAATCGGTTCTCTGGCTCTCTCAGGCGTTCCGATGCCCTCCGCGCGGTCTCTAGTGACGTATATGAGGTGGCTGCTCTCCTTGATTCTCGTTTCTCTCGAGGTCGGTTGCAGTATCTAGTTGATTGGAAGGGTTATGGCCCGGAGGAGCGGTCGTGGGTTTCTGTCTCTGACTTGGACGCCCCCTCCTTGATCCGCTCCTTTCATGCGCGGTTTCCTTTGAAGCCTTCGGCTTCCCGCCCCCTGGGCGGTCTTCGAGGGGGGGGTTATGTCAGGGCTCCGCGGGCAGCGGTGAGGGGAGGCTGCAATCCTCTCGCAGCACTCACCCTCGGTCCGTCGCCGCCCGCGGTCCCCTCTCCCCTTACCGTTAAGCGAGCGGCGTCCTCTCCACCTGACACGCCGCTCGCGTCCTCCTCTCCTCCTCCCAGCGGCAGCATGTCTAACGCTGCACGCTGGGAGCCGGCACTATTATCTAAGCGCCGGGGTCACTCACGTGACCCGGCGTTAAAGCTACAGTGCAACAAACACAGTGGGGGGTATAGATATCCCCCACGTGTGTTTGTTAATACTGATTGGTGGTTAGCCAATCAGGATTCAGGCTAGGATTTAAATACTTACCTTTCCTGTCTATCTGTGCCCTGTTGTGGTCTTTGCTTTATAGTATCGATTGTGAACGTGTGCTTTCTGGTTACGTACCCTCTGGCTTGTTATACTGACTTTGTGACTTTCTCCTACCCTTTGACCTCGGCTTGTTTCTCGTTATTCTGTTTTCTGGTTCCCCTTACTCGGCTTGTCTCCTGACTATTCTTTGTGTGCTTAGCCCGGCCACTCTAAGGACCGGTACAGCACACTTTCTGTGTGTGTGTCTGTGTGTGTGTTAGCGTGTTGGGTTCCCCGGGATCGTGACAGGTAGGCAGCGGCTCTGTGAGAGTGAATATTCCTTACTTGAGGTTGTTCCCTATGTGAACATATCTTTTGCCAACACTGCCCATTAGGGAAAACGTGCAAATTAGAATTTAAAAAACAAATATTCCCTATCTCTACAGAGTCCTAGCTGATCTTTTAAGTAGTGTTTTCCATTGTTAGTTCTTTTGATATTTAGAAGTATGTTCTCATGGCCATATGCTTGGTGTTATTTTCCTGTGTCCTTCCTGTGTTTTGAGGTTATTTAATTCTTGGTACACTCTCTTTGGACTTTGCTATTGTTTGCCACTTCATATTCTGATTAACCCCTTCAGGACCGAGGACGGTTCAGGACCGTCATAGGCATTTTTGCGTTGCCGACCGGTGACGGTCCTGAACCGTCCTAACGGTCCAATGTACTTACCCGATCGCCGGCGATCGGTGTTGCTCCCAGTGTGGGGAGACTGCCTGCAGCCCAGACAGTCTCCCCGCGGAGGATTAGGACCCCTGGGGCCATGTGATCGCTCAGAGCAATCACATGGTCACAATAGGTGTCCATGTGTATGCCTGCAGGGGGACTGCCTGTGCTGACAGGCAGTCTCCCTGCTAGTGTAAAATCCTAAAAAAAAATTAAAGTTACAGTTAATAAAATATATATATATATATATATGTATATATATATATATATATATATATGTATATATATATATATATGATATTTAGACATATATTATACATATATATAATATATGTCTATATATCGTATATATAATGTCATACTAAGTGTATTTTTATATTAATATGTACATATATTAATATAAAAATACACTTATAATTAAATTACACACGTGTATATATATATATATATATATATATATATATATATATATATATAATATCTATAATAACTATATATATATTGTATATAAATATTATTTGAAAATACAAATAATAAGTAATTTAAATTAAATAAAAACATGTAAAAATAATAATAATAATTAAAAAATGTTATATATCTATATGAAATTTTAGTGTAACTGTATTTTGATAGTTATATATATATATATATATATATGTATCATATATATATATATATATATATATATATATATATATATATATTTATATCAATATAAACTTAGAATGAACTTGTATATATATCTATGTATATATATATAAATAAATAAAAATAATATGAAATATACATATGTCCATATACAAAATTACATAAATAATTATATAAATATACACATAGACTTCAAATATATAAATATGCATATATATTTAAATTCTATGTGCGTATTTATGTAATATTTTTACATAATTAAGTAATTTTATTGATTGCAATTTGAGGGACCTGCCGGCCAACCCAGGCCGAATTCCAGAGAATTTAATTTGCTAGCACTATATTTTACCCTGTAGCTTTCTATGATACCCTAAAACCTGTACATGGGGGGTACTGTTTTACTCGGGAGACTTCGCTGAACAAATATTAGTGATTCAATACAGTAAAACATATCACAGCGATGATATTGTCAGTGAAATTGACTTTTTCTGCACTTTTTTGACATTTTTCACACACAAACAGCACTTTTACTGATGATATAATTGTTGTGATACGTTTTTAATCTATTTAGCAGTTTTTTTTCATTCGCTTTTGTAGATGAATAAAAGATTTTTCAAGTAAAAGTAAAAAAATATGTATTTTTTTCAATTTTTCATCATATTTTTTTATTTTTTTTAAATTAAATTACATGAGATTATATAAATAATTGTATGTAAAGAAAGCCCCTTTTGTCCTGAAAAAAACAATATATCATTTGTATGGGAACAGTAAATGAGAGAGCGGAAAATTACAGCTAAACACAAACACCACAAAAGTGTAGAAAGAGGCCTGGCCGCAAATGTACAGCATCGCAAAAACAGTCCAGTCCTTAAGGGGTTAAATGTGCCACGTTTGTTTACCTCTGCATGATTATGGAGCTCTGATTTTGATTAATTTTTGCAGTATGTCAGTTTGTTCCACTTGTTAATTTATAAACTGACTTCATGATTCCACATTTTAATACCAGGTGTAGGCAATCTTTGACACTCCAGATTATGTGGACTATATCTCCCCTGACACTTTGCCAGCATTATGGCTGTAAGAGCATTATGGGAGATGTTCTCCACAACATCTAGATTGTCAAAGGTTGCCTATCCCAGGGATAGATGTGCTTTTGCAGTAAACACTGTATTTTCAGAGACAAAGCAGTGTTTACATTATAGACCTAGGGACACCTCCAGTGGACACTCCTCAAATGGCTACTAGAGATGCTTCCTGGGGCAGTGCTGCACACTGTGGAGCACTGCCATCCAGTGTCTCCACTCTCTGCATGAGACACTGAACTTTCCTCATAGAGATTCATTGATTCACTGCATCACCATTTAGTATTTAAACAGTAAATTCTCTAAAGGGCAAGACAATTAAATTATAAGAACCATACACTGATGACTTGAAACATTTTGAAATAATTCACAATAGAAAAGACCGTAGCGTAATCTTGTTTGTTGCTCTTCAAGTACATTTATGCGATTTTATTCATCATTGTAAGGAATGGTCTTAACGCTACTGCAATCAGGCATGATTTAATCTAAAATTAAAAAACAAAATTAATGATTCTTTAAGTCACAATGATGTTCCTTACTCACATCTGTTTAAATTAAAATTATTTTTACACCAACCTTGCTTCGGTCTTATAGCAAACTATTAGGAAAGATCTGGAAACTGATATCCAGGGTGACTACTCAGTATAGAGAAAATGAAATATTTTAATAGGAAGTTCAACCATGTATAAACAAAAATACTTTTAGACAAAAAAATAAATTGAACACACTTTATTTAAGGAGCAGTATAGGCACCATACCCACCACGTGTAAGGGGTATGGTACTTATGACTTTGGATGCAACCACCTGGTTCTTGGAAAAACTATTTTCTAGTGGTTTCACTAAATCAGGGTGTCTATGTGGTAACAGAAGCCTGATTTCATCTCTGAGCAATTGATAATGCAAAAGTTCAATTTCCACATAACCAATATCAATTCAAAGTAAAATGACAGATAGGTAGGAGTTGGACTGCGATACCTCTTGAACCTGAGCTTTTGATCAACCCACTGAAAAACCATTTGACCAAGATTCATGGGATGGTATCCAAAGCTTAATGGCACTATGACTCCTACATTTGTATTTAGTGATGGCAGTGCTTAGACTGCTCCTTTAACCCCCTATGGACCAAACTTCTTGAATATAAGGGATTCATGACATGTCACACATGTCATGTGTCCTTAAGGGGTTAATGTCATTAACATTTAATATATATTTTTGATTGACGTTTTGCATTGATAGTGGTGGGGGAGGTATTTATATGTGTGTGCAATTCAATGATGTTATGACTTGAAAAAAGCTGTCCATATTAGCTGAAATGTTGTCATGTTGTCCTTATTCCAATAACAAGTTAGTAGTATGATGGAATTTGTGTGCCTGGTGCTAGACCATTACTTGCCAACACACACTTTAATGTCTCTGTAATGTTACTATATTTTCTCACATGAATAGAAAAGGTATTTGACACATTTCCTTAAATTACATTATTTGTGCAGGAATATAGATAGCACATAAATAAATTGTAGTAGCTTGTGTTTTGATAAAATAATCATGAAGATTTATAGAAGTTTGCAGTACTGTAAAATCATTATATTGCTGTAGGGTTTCTCTAAACTATATTTTAACATTATAAGAAGTTAGTTCAAATAGTCAATCAATATTTAGATGAAAACAGCATCAATAATGGCACTGTTACTTCCACACAACATCAAGTGCTTGAATTTGGTAAACATCATCTATTTGTAGAGAAAATGAAAAATTTTAACTTACCATAAATTTATTTAAGCTAAACTGTTGTACATAATAATATTAATTACAGTGCATGTGTTACTATATTTTTGTCATGGTTATGTTGCTATATAGTTTTCATGTTATTGTTGTAGAATTATTAGGCCCCTTTAAATTTCTAACCTTATTCTGCTTCAGGCCTCATAGTTTAAGTCTTACAAGAATGCTTTGTTCATAGAAATTGTGTGTCAGCGGAACTGTTAGGTTCCTATTGAGTGAAACATTGTAGCAGCTAGTCTTAATAAAATGTGAAGTTACTAAAAGCCTTGAGAAACTAACCTTGAGACTAACGTGCCAACTACTCAAAATGGCTGCTAAAGCCCCCCTCCCATCGAGTGAACTCCTCGTGCTAACAAGATGGTGCTGGAATCTGGAGGAGAACTTCATGACGACAGTAGTGACCTAAGATGGTACACCCAGTAGGGAGGGCATTTGAATGAACCACTTAACACTTAACCAATTACTGATTTATAATTCTATGTTATCTTGAATTCTCCAGTGATGTAATAATGCCTTTATAAGGGTCTGCGCACCCATTTTCTGTGCTCTTGCCATTAAATTTCCTGAAGTTCTTTCATTTAACCTGAACCTCGTGTCTCAGTGTGAATTTACTTCTGCGTGCACGCACCTTTATTATTTCCAATTTGGACAGGAACAGATAGTCATTCAAACTTATTGGTTTGTATAAAAATAATCCACTACTTTCAATATAGTCTGTCACTACTTTAATTATTTAATGTGTTCAATGTCAACCAGTCACATACAATGGCTTTGTTTATAGCATTTACTCACAAACATTTATTTATGTTCGTTCCTTGACTAAACAGGAAACATTAAATAAAATGACGTCTTCAGATTTCAATCATGTGAGTGAAAGTCAAAGCTCCTTTTTGAATACCGTATATACTCGAGTATAAGCCGACCCGAATATAAGCCGAGGCCCCTAATTTTACCCCCAAAAATTGGGAAAACGTATTTACTCGAGTATAAGACTAGGGTGGGAAATGAAGCAGCTACTGGTAAATTTCTAAATAAAATTAGATCCTAAAAAAAATATATTAACTGAATATTTATTTACAGCGTGTGTATATAATGAATGCAGTGTATGTGTATGCAGTGTGTATGAGTGCAGTGTGTATATAATGAATGGAGTGCAGTGTGTGTATAATGAATGCAGTGCAGTGTGTGTATGAGTGCAGTGTGTGTATGAGTGCAGTGTGTGTATGAGTGCAGTGTGTGTATATGAGTGCAGTGTGTGTATATGAGTGCAGTGTTTGTATATGAGTGCAGTGTGTGTGTATATGAGTGCAGTGTGTGTGTGTATGAATGCAGTGTGTGTATGAATGCAGTGTGTATATAATGAATGCAGTGCAGTGTGTGTATGAGTGCAGTGTGTATGCAGTGTGTGTATATGAGTGCAGTGTATAGGAGTGTGTATAATGAATGCAGTGCAGTGTGTGTATATGAGTGCAGTGTGTATATAATGAATGATGAATGCAGTGTGTATGTGTGAGTGCAGTGTGTGTGTATGAGTGCAGTGTGTGTATAATGAATGCAGTGCAGTGTGTGTATGAGTGCAGTGTGTATGAATGCAGTGTGTATACAATGAATGCAGTGCAGTGTGTGTATGAATGCAGTGTGTGTATGTGTGAGTGCAGTGTGTGTGTGTGTGTGTGTGTGTGCAGAGCATTGGTGGGGGTTGGGCATTTTATTAATTATTATTTAATTATTATCTTAATATTTTTTTTTTGTTATTTTTTTTTAGGTAATTATAGGTAATTATTATTTATTTAGGTAATTATTTATTTATTTTATTATTAATTTTTTTGTTATTATTATTGTAATTTTTTTTTTTATTATTATTTGTTTTATTAATATTTTTATTTTTTCGTCCCCCCTCCCTGCCTGTTAGCTGGCCAGGGAGGGGGGCTCTGACTCCCTGGTGGTCCAGTGGATGGGCTGTAGGAGGGGGGCTGGCAGGAAGCTGTAACTTACCTTCACCGCAGCTCCTGTCAGCTCCCTTCTCTCTCCTCCGTCTGTGCAGCTCCCAGGTCAGCTTCCTCTGCAACTCTCGCGGCCGCGCGGAGCGTTGCCACGGTAACCCGTGGCAACGCTCTGACCCCGCGGCTCTCGCGAGAGTTGCAGAGGAAGCCGACCTGGGAGCTGCACGGACGGAGGAGAGAGAAGGGAGCTGACAGGAGCTGCGGTGAAGGTAAGTTACAGCTTCCTGCCAGCCCCCCTCTCCCCTCAGTCTGTATTATGGCAATGAAAATTGCCATAATACAGACCTTGACTCGAGTATAAGCCGAGTTGGGGTTTTTCAGCCCAAAAAATGGGCTGAAAAACTCGGCTTATACTCGAGTATATACGGTATATATTTTTTTATATTTCTTACTTAGTATGGACAACCATCATACAACAACAGCATAAAACAGACACCATATTGACAGAACAAATGCCAAATGATCTGCATTCATATAAAAAAAATTTAATTCTTTATTTTTTGCTGTGCTTGAGAATGACAAATAATGCAAATAATACACTGGAGAAATTTAAATGAAATAACTGATCAGAGCAAGAAAGTGTTTATATATGGAAGCACTATTTTAGGAGAGGTTATGTAGAAATAACTTGTGCAGATTGAATCAGACGAGCAATATTAAGAGTAAACAAGAAGTCTGCATGGAGATGGGTCTATAAAGAGAAAACCATAATAAAATAAGAGAGACAAAGTTACTGAACATAGAGTGTTTCCCACTGGAGGCCCCCATGATAGTATAAAAGAGTTGAGTGAGATGAGGTATGCAAAGTAAAAGCATAGTGATAATGGAATGCAAAATATAAGGCTAGACAATATGACATAATTCTCCCAACAATCTCTATTAGGGGGAGAAAATAAAGGGACCTGGGATTGTGTATAATCCAGTCCTGTAGCCCTACACCCTCTATGGGTAGAACATAGTCCCATGTTCAGGAGGAGTGCTGTAGGCCTATGGGTCTAATAGTGGTCACGCTGGTACAATCATTAGGCCAGGCCTGAGTTATCCTTGCTTCTTCGTGCATGACCCTTGCTTCAGCATTATACCGCATCCATGCCTCTCTTTGTGCTGGTTTGGTGAGGAGTGAGGGATTCTGCAACCTCTGTTGCCAGTTTAGGGCCATCTGGAAAGGCGTTATTGAGGTTGCATGAGGAGAGCATTGTTGAAGCGTGATCTCCTGACTGCGTCAGGGTCGGTTGTTGCCATTCCTGCTCTAGCTTGTGCGCCAGCTTTTGTCAGAAGTCGTTGAATATCTTGACCAGCTGGGTCAAAATATCTGTTATATTGGAGAGGTCACTGCATGGTCTCTCTGCCTGCGTGTCTTCACCCTGCACACCAGCAATTATGGGAAGGCCTCCCATGAGTAAACCGGGATGACACCCGCCGGTCCAAGTGGGGGTTAATGGGGCACATTTGACTGCATCCAGGCACCTCCAGTATGGGAGATCGGATTCTTCTCCTGTCCAAACCACATGCTTCTGCCAGGGGTAAGTGAGCTCCTGCTAAGTTGCCGAGTATGCCCTTGATCGTGCTGGTCACATTAGTTGCCTGTACTGGCCCAGAATGAGCCTGGTATTGCTGTGAAATGCTTTTATGTTCAAGATTAGTAGGGAGCAAATGTTAAAAACATCCTTCTGTCATGATGGTCAGGCCCTGCCCCTGCATTCATATTTTGCATTATAGTGAAAAACTGAAAATGTGAATTTAAAAAAAGAAGGGGGGTGAGATCCAACCCACCAAAAGCAATACCTTTGGCTTTTTTTTTCAGCTGTTGCACTCTAAAAGGACATTCATTCAAAACTCATACAATATGGTGGAGTAATACAGCTTACCCAAATACGTTGTCAGTGTGGTAATATACAATGACAAAATAGCAAGCTACAAGGAAAATATAACTTCCGAAATATCCAAATATAAATAAAACAAATGTTTACAATAAGGGGATAAAAGATAAAATAGCCACTAAACCATTTATATAAAGCCCCAAACATGAGAAAAGGCAGAAACCCAAACTCATGTGAGTGGAGGGAAGGCATACCCAACTCTACAAGTCTGTTATAGAAATTACAGCTGCTGGACTAAAAAGCCAAATCAGGAACCACACTAATTCATATATAGAGACTTGGGTGCAACTGACTCAAGGGCCAGCACCAAGACCCTAGAAATAGTTTGTAATGAAAAAAGAAGAAAAGTATAGGCACTCCAAGACTTACATGGGCACATTTTTTGGAACCAAATTGTCCAGCAGCAACGTTTGGACCAAAAGTAATTTTTCAAGCTTTCAAGCTCTCTTGAAAAAGACCTTTTGGTCCAAACGTTGCTGCTGGACATTTTGGTTCCAATATATTTGCCTACATCTTAGAGTGCCTCCACCTTTTTTATTTTTTGAATACAAACCGCTGCGCACATATTACAAAGATCTCCCGAACAGTTGGCCGTCTAGAACCTACAACAGATTGATAAGGAAACAAGCGTTTAGTCGCTCAAAATAAGGCATTTGCGTGTTATGCACTTTATGCTATTTATCCTATTTAACCACCAGAGGGAGTGTTTTATTACTGATCTGCACCCATACTTGTTAACACTGATTAGTCTGGGCCCTTTTTATGTTCTACCTCATACTAATGCTAACATTAACTCATGAGACAGTAATGCATTTGTCAACATTACAGAGTTAAATCCACCTATAGTGGCTGTCTTCCTGCAGTCACTATAGTTGCTTACTCTTTCAGAAAGAGTACACCTAAGTCTGGAAATTTAATACTCCAATAGCATCATTTGATGGGAAGAGCACAGAAAACCACCAATCCATTGTTGCTGATAAACCATGGATTGGAGGATATCTTCGAAAGTGTAGAGAGCGGCTGTAACAGAATAGTCCCGGCCAGTGGCGTACTAAGGGGGGGTGGGAGGGGGTGACCCGCCCCGGGTGTCACTGACTAGGGGGGTGCCATGACTTCCAGTGTCATGTGTCACTCCCCAGCATTACGCTGCGCACTGCCGCAGCACCTTTGCGGCCCGGCGGGACTTCCTTCTTCAATGAGGAGGAGGGGGAGGAGCGTTGCGGGTCGCGGCATCGTGCAACGTGATGACGACGTGCGCAGTGCCGTCAGTCCGCCTTCACTGATCTTCAGCGGAAGGATCCATTTCCGGGCAGTGAGGCACCCAGTGGTCAGACTCGGAGGCAAGGAAGGCATCATCAAAATGTAAGTAGTTATTTTATGTCTGGGGCTGATTTAATTAAAGGGGGGGTGGATTTATTAAAGAAGGGGGGGTGGATTAATTAGAGGGGGTGGATTTATTAAAGAGGGGGGATGGATTGATTAGAGGGGGTGGATTAATTAGAGGGGGTGGATTAATTAGAGGGGGGTGGATTAATTAGAGGGGGATGGATTAATTAGAGGGGGTGGATTAATTAGAGGGGGTGGATTAATTAAATAATTAAAGGGGGAGGTTTAAGTAAAGGGGTGGGTTAATTAAAGGGGTGTGTGGATTAAATAAAGAGGGGGGTGGATTAATTAAATAATTCAAGGGGGGGATTAATTAAAGAATTAAAGGGTGTGGAGGTTTAATTAAGGGGTGGATTAATTAAAGGGCGGTGGATTAATTAAAGAGGGTGGTGAATTAATTAGAGGGGGAGGTTTAATTAAAGAGGGGGTGGATTAATTAGAGGGGGTGGATTAATTAGAGGGGTGGATTAATTAGAGGGGGGATTAATTAAAGGGGTGGATTAATTAGAGGGGTGGATTAATTAAAGGGGGGCTGGATTAAATAATTAAAGGGTGTGGATTAATTAAAGAGGGGCTGGATTAATTAAAGAATTAAAGGGGGTGGAGGTTTAATTAAAGGGGGTGGCTTAATTAAAGAGGGTGTGTGGATTATTAAAGAGGGGGTGTGGATTAATAAAGAGGGGGTGGATTAATTAAAAGGGGTGCAGCACGGGGGAGGTTTATTTAGAGGGGGTATGTTTAATTAAAGGGGGGGTGCAGGGTTTTTTTTTAATTAAGGGGGTTGCAGTATTTTATTTATTAAGGGAGGATGTGCACTGCAGATTTTTGTTTTTATTAAGGGGTGTGCAGGGTTTTTATTGGGGTGTGCATGTTTTTTGTTAGGGGGTTGTGCAAGTTTTTTTTTATTAAGGGGGTGTGCAGGGTTTTTATTAAGGGGGTGTGCAGGATTTTTTTTAATTAAGGGGGGTGTGCAGAGTTTTTATGTGTAGGGAGTGTATGGAATTTATGTGATCGGGGTGCAGGGTTTTTATGTGTAGGGAGTGTATGAAATTTATGTGATCAGTGTGCAGGGGTTTTATGTGTAGGGAGTGTATGAAATTTATGTGATCAGTGTGCAGGGTTTTTATATGAAGGGCGAAGGGCAGGGGTTTTCTAGAAGGGGCGAGACCAGGGGCTTTGTAGAAAGGGGCAGGGGAGGAGTTTTCTAGAAGTTTCTCACCAGCCCCTTTCTACAAAAGAAAGGGGCATTTATACAAAACCCCTGCCCTAGCCGCTACATCTTTTGAACCCAAATCCCTTTCCTATGCTATTTCTAAGGATCAGCTCAATGAAGTGGTCTGGATGCCAGGTCCCTCTAGGTTTAACCCTGCAGCTGAAAACATATGTTTCACTGAGGGTTAATCCAGCCTCTAGTGGCTGTCTCATTGACAGCCGCCAGAGGCGCTTCCGCAATTCTCAATGTAAAACTCACCGTGAGAAGATGCTGGACGTCCATAGGAAAGCATTGAGTAATGCTTTCCTATGGGCAGTTTGAATGTGCATGCGGCTCTTGCGTCGGCAGGGGAGAGGAGAGGTCACCAGCGCCGAGGGAGCCCGACGCTGGAGAAAGGTAAGTGGCTGAATGGGTTTTAAGGGGTTAAAACGCCTTCAGCCACTTAACTTAATCCAGTGCCCGAGCTTCCTCGGCGCTGGTGACCTCTTCTCCCCCGCCGACGTCAGCTCCTGAGTGGAGCCAAATGCACCTGCGCGGCAAGAGCTGCGCACACATTCAAACAGTCCATAGGAAAGCAAACATTTTTGGGTGTTTTCTTACATTTTTATTATTGGGGGGGTGCCACACTCAGGGTCCGCCCCGGGTGCCAAATGCTCTAGGTACGCCCCTGGTCCCGGCTGCATCAGTAATCTTTATTCAACTACATTTTTTAAACGTAAAGGGGATGGACAGAAGGGAACTTCAGGATTTGTAATATAAATGGATAAGGGTGAGTTCTGATTGGAGTTTTGGTAACAGGGGGTGTGGCTTAAGGTGCATATATATACATAGCAGAAATTTTAGGTGATAAGTCATCTTAACTTTGAATTCTCACCTACTTTTTGCTGTCTCACCCTCCCTCATTAATTTATTTGAGGCTGGTGGTAGTCATGTTTCTTTTTCTTGTTTGGTCATGGCAGCAGGGGATAGATAGGAAAATTGGGGGGTAGGTTGGCTTGGTAATTGGGATAGTTCAAGTTCAGGTTTAATAATTATGTTTGGATTGGTTTTGGTAGGTTTGAGTTTGTCTGTAGCTCAAAACCTGGTGCAGGGGTATCTTGGTATACCTATACAAGTGGAAAAAGATGCCCTTGGTGGTTGTGTTAACTGTTTGTGTTATATGGTTATATTAATACATTGCTGTTATTTATGGTGGGGTCATTGTCTGTGAAAAAAGTTTTACATTTTGAAATGTTGCTGGACTTCGATGTCATTAAGTGTGTTTGACTATGACCCCTTATTTAAGTTAATTTATCAAACATTTTAATAAAAGATGTGATAATATTTACCAAAAATATTTGTGTCTGTGTTTTATGGGTTTGGGTTTTTATTGGGTAAATTTAGGAATATGCCTATGGGGATGAATATGCGCATGACTATACGCACTGCTCTTTCCTAATCTAATACTCCTCTATGCTGATCAACTGTGAGGGTCTATAGAAGAGTGCTGAGTATCTGTATACGGTGTGCTGGGGGGAATTATCTGCACAACAATCAGCTATCATCAAACAGGTAATCTCTGCCTCTGATCCCAGTTAACCCCTGCAACGCTATCTGTCACATCCCTGCACCCCACATATTTAGGTAATCTCTGCCTCTGTTCCCAGTTAACCCCTGCCATGCTGTCTGTCTCACCCCTGCACCACACGTATGTAGGCAATCTCTGCCTCTGATCCCAGTTAACCCCTGCAACGCTGTTTGTCTAACCCATGCACCCCACATTTTTAGGTACCCTTACAATGCATTATCATTCTATGTATTTTTGCCTTTAATCTGACAAACATGATTCATTAGTGCAGTCTGCTATCTGTCCAATCCCTCCCATGTCATGTGTCAAACTTTATTGGGGGCAATTAAGTCAATTGACTATCTCAAGGCAGAGAGGAATCCCTATTTAGTTAAGTCACTGGGGAGCATACAACCAAAGGGAGCACAGGCCACATGCCATCTGTGTACTAGCTTCCAATAAGTGCCCTGAATCCTAGGAGTTTACCAAGGGAGTTCATCAAGGAGGAGAACAGCAGAAAATGCTTAATCATAATTTGTATTATCATCCACATGCTGTTGCACTTGCTGCATTTCTGTTTGTGTTCTGTACCCAGCCATATGTGTAGTGTAAGTACTATTTCCTTGCCATATATGCATTATTGTTATCTACTTACTCACTTCCTGCACATGGCTCCAAATTTGACGATGTTAATGTTCCTTGTAACCCTCTTCACACTCCTGTCATGTTCCTACAACTACCCTCTTAAGCACCACTCACCACAATTTGAGAACTAAATTATTTTACATCATGGCCTGCTTTGTTGCTGTAATTTATCTGCTGAGTGCTGGTGTAGAGTGTTTAAATCAAGCCCTTCCACCCCCACCCCACAAAAGTATAAAACCCTACAATTGCAATACTACCAGATTAAGATTATGTCCAAATTCCTATTATTCATGTTAATTATACTTGCAAGTGATGTAGAGTCTACCCCTGGCCCCCAACAGATTCATTTTTTAGCCTTCCAACTAAAAAAGGCCTCTCTTTTATGCACTGTAATATCCGCAGCTTACAACCAAAAATCAATGCACTGTAAACATGGTGTTCACATTACAAGCCCAAAATCATTGTGCTTTCTGAATCGTGGCTAACTGAAAAAATTACTGACTCTGCTATTGCAATACATGGGTATTCATGCCATAGAAATGACAGAGCAAAAAGAGCAGGTGGCATTGTCATTTATGTTGACAATTCCATAAAGTTTACCTCCTTACAGTTTGGCCCTCCTGCCACCTTTTGATTTCCTTTTTGGCACAATTGAGATCCTGTGCAGTAAATCAATCATTGTTGCAGGAATCTACCACACACCTAGCTCCCCAGTGCTTTCCCTATCTGACATAGCCCATCTCCTTTGTGAAACCATAGCTCAAAACCCCAAAAAAGAAGATTTTAATATTGATTGGCTGAATTCTAAAAATAATATCTCTTGCTCGCTGTCTAAGACTTTGCAGCTAAAGCAATTAATCTCCTCCCCAACTCACATAAACATTAATAGCCATAACCATACCCTGCTCGATTGGATTCTCTCCACTTCTCCTGATAGAATCCAGGAGGCAGGTGTTCTCCCCAACAGTTTTGGTGATTACTACTTAGTGTACTGGTCCTTCAAAAATGTTTTCTTGAATCCTTTCTAAATAACATCAAGAACCTTCCATGGCACAGATTAAACTTTATCCCAGGTCTAGACTGTGCAATTGAATTATTTCAGTATAAACTCCTATAAGTATGGAAAATGCATGCCTCGCTAGTGAGAGTAAAATGGGCACACATGAATTGGATCACAGCTGACCTCATCCAAATGTACCAGTTTCGGGATTCATTGTGGTCAAAGGTCAAGCGTACTGGCTCTATCAACGATCACTGTGCATATAGACAACAGTGAAATATATTTACAAAACAAACAAAATTGGTCAAGGCCCAATATTTCTGTGAAAATCTGAACAATAACATATGAAACCCTGAAACTTTGGGAAAGTCATAAAAAATGACAAACTCCCCCAATCCACTCCCAACCCTCCACTGTCAAAGTGAATAACCAAACCCTGCAACTTCCCCTAGATGTATCAAATGCCTTTAACAATTATTTTGTCGGTTGCTTCACTACCCTGATTGCCAAGCTAATAAATGACACACATCCTGAAACTACAAATGTGGATCAAGCCTCATTAAATTTGCAAATACCCAATCTAAATAAGTTCAATTTTAGACCTGTACCTATTAGTGTCATTAAGAAACACCTTAATAAACATATAGATCAACCCACGAGTCATTAAAAATATGGAGACAAACTGAACTGTCCTGGTGGGGTAGAATTAATTTGGTCAATTCATATTTACTTCCCAAATGGTCCTACTTATTCCGCATGATCCCCTTGAGAATGCCACAACCATGGCTATATATGATACAACGAGATATAAATAATTTTATCTGGAAAGGAAAAAGGCCGAGGATGAATAAACAACTTTTGATGCAGAAAATTAGGAAAGGAGGGATACATTTTCCGAATATTAATACAATCTATGTAGCTAATATGATGTTTCATATTTATAAAACGCAACTCTTAAGTTCTGAGGAACTGGGTTGGTACCAATTAGAAAAGGAGATGACAGAAACAGATAATTTGTACCAATTAATCTGGTTAACCAAACAAGATGAAAGAATTAAGAAGGTGTGTTCCTCAAATAGTTGTTTGCAATCAATTCTGATGGAATGGGAAAAGTTGAGGACGAAATGCGGAATAAGTAATAAAATATTGGGAAATTTTAACTTCAATATTATTCATCTAAGGATGAAGGATATAAATATAAGTGCATGGACAACGAAGGGTATTAACTTTATAAATCAAATAATATTGGGAGATAAAAGCAAACCATTCGAAACCCTGGTACATGAATATTCGCTACCCAGGCAGGAGTGGTATAATTACCTAAGAATCAGAGGTTTTATCCAACAATTTTTGTTATATCGACCCATAGAGGGAATAGAAAATTTGACAGCTCTATTAAAAAATGATAATGTACCGCAAATAGTGTCGAAGGCAAGAAGCGCTCTCCTACAAATTGAGGCACCTAGTAGGAATGTTAATATGCAGAAATGGAGTAGCGAAATGAATGTACAGATTTTCAAGGTTAAATGGGATCAAGTAATATTTCAAACAGGCAAAATAATCCACTGTCTGAATCTTCTTGAGGTATTATTTAAATTAATGAATCGATGGTATTTAGTTCCCACCAGAATGTCCAAAATGAATACCTATAACTCTTCATTGTGTTGGAGATGTAACGAAAAAGAGGGGTCTTTTGGTCATATATGGTGGGAATGTAGTAAAGTTAAAAATTTGTGGTACATGACCTTTGAATCTTTGGAGTATATTACAGAGACAAATATTCCTAGAGGTCAGCATAACGGCCTATTCCATTTAAACCTACAATTACTTCACTTTAAAGAAAGAGTTATATATGTCCACTTTGTTGCTGCAACAAAAATAATAATCGCAAGAAATTGGAAGAGTAGTGCGATTTTTACACAGGACCAATTATATTCACAAGTCCAATACCAATTAACTATGGAGGCCTTGGGGTACCAGTCTACAAAAATCAGAGAAGTCAGTAAATTCTGGAAGGAAAAAATAGAGAGATTGATTAGACAAATTCCTGGACAAAACAATTAGGATAACATCATTTTTCTTTTGCTTTTTTGAACATAGACTAAGATACAGCGGCCCATGTATGTTCCCCAAGAAGGGTTTTGCAATGCATATTAGTGTTATGTGTATGTTAAGTCCATCACAGTAATGAAGGCACATGAAATATTCAAATAAGATAGTTAAGAAGTGCCTCCTCTGGGAGAGAGAGGAATAAAGAGTGAAGTAAAGAGGGAGGAGAAGAGAGCATTGAAAGTGAGAGAAAGGAAAGAGAGACGAAAAAAAGAATACGAGAAATTCACATGCATAGAAATAACTCTAAGAATCGATTCACGATGTAATGACACTTCTGAGTACAAGATAGGCGGATTCATTTTGAATTAGGGATAAGGCAGTAATATCCTCTCAAAGGAGAGAGAAATTGTTAATTGTGCACTTTATATATATATATTCCTGTTGATGGTAATGCAATGTGTAGTGTGTACTGTCTTTTTGTATGTTTTTGTATGTCTGACAACTAAAATCAAATAAATTATAAAAAAAAAAGAAAAGAAACACCTTAATAATCTAAAAATGAAAAAACAGTCTGGACCTGATCAAATCCCAGCAATGCTGTTGAAGCTCAGTGCGCCGGCAATTGCTAAACCTGTCACAACCCTAATTAATGAATCCTTGGTGTCTGGATACATACCCAAACTTTGGAAAACTCCAAGAGTAGTGCCTATCCATAAAAGTGGTGACACTACTTTGGTTTCTAACTATCGCCCAATATCATTGCTCCCAGTATTGTCACAAATCTTAGAAAAATGCATCCATACGCAACTATGTGAGTATTACCAACAATCTAACTATATGACCCCTGATCAATCAGGTTTTTGCCCAAATCACTCAACTACAACTGCCCTCTTAAAAGTTTGCAATGTCATCCAAACTGGTATGGAACAAGGTGACCTAACTTGAGCTATTTTCCTTGATTTTGCAAAGGCCTTTGACACAGAAGACCACGACATTCTACTGCACAAACAAAAAATCTCAGGTATTGGTGATAGTCAGCTAACCTGGTTTCAATCATATGTATCAGATCGCTCATAATATGTGTCCATTTCTGACACCGACTCCCTGTCTCTCCCAGTCAGGTGTGGTGTTCCCCAAGTTCCATTCTCAGAACCCTAAAATTCACATTATTTATAAATGATCTGCCTAATGTCTGCAAATCCTGAAATGTACACATATACGTAGATGACACAGTAATCTATGCAAGCAAATCCAATCTACCGCAGCTTGAGGCTGTGCTCCAAGACCAGTTCACAGAGGTAGAAAACTGGATCACAAAAAACAAACTCTTCCTAAACACTGACAAAACTGTCACAATGATCTTTGGAAAAGTACCTAAATTACACAAATTACACACTTTCCATCTATTCAGCAAAACAAAATCAATTAGCACACTTTCAAATACTTGGGTATGTTGTTGGGCCCCAATCTATCTTTTTTCCTCCACATAGAAAAACTTTCATCTAAACTTTATCCAAAACTAGGTGCTCTGTACAGAAACAAATCCTGCCTAAGCCCTACAGTAAAGGAAAAGATCGTACAGCAAATGTTGATGCCAATCATTGATTATGGGGATGTAGTATATGCACCTGCACCGCGAACCCACCTTAATAAACTTAATACACTGTATAACTAGTTCTGCTGCTTTGTGCTACAATGTAATTACATGACCCACCATTGGGACATGCTAAAAGAACTAAACTGGCTGTCGCTGAAATCCTGATGCACCCTTCATCTTTCAAGCCTTGTTTTCTGGGAAACTCCCACCCTACCTGAGCAGAATGCTCTCCCTGGCTGTTCGCACCTCTTATAACCTCCGATCCAGTACCAGCATTTCATTTTGTCTACCTCAATACAAAAAGAAAGCGTCTCGATCCTCCTTTTCCTACAGAGCACCGCAATTATGGAACAACCTCCCGCACACTTTCAAATCTTCCCCAGGCCTAAGATTTCCCTCTCTGCATATCTCAAAACAGAATCCCTCTCTACATATCCCTCTCTACATATCTCAAAACAGAATGCACCTGTCATGGTTGATTATATATTTCCTACCTGTTCTATGTTAAATGTTGTATATGTTGTGTATTAATATTGTTTTTCTATTTTAGTGTACCCTATTGTATCAATGCAATGTTTTGTGGACCCAGGACATACTTGAAAACGAGACAAATCTCAATGTATCTTGCCTGGTAAAATATTTTATAAATAATGTCACGATTTGTTATAAGCTCCGTCCTTCGTAGCAACGTGTGCAACGAGATAGAAGGAGGATGAGAAACAGAATCCACTTATGTTTTATCTGCTGGGATCCAGGTCCTACACTGGTTGTATCTACAGTAATGTGCATTGTGATGCAAAGTGCTAAATAATTAGATAAATACAGCAGAGTATTATGTTAAAGCAAGTTCTGAGTGATTATAAATGTTTTAATCAATAGTGTAATGTTCAGAAATGTGACAGTCCCCTTTAACCCCTTAAGGACCAAACTTCTGGAATAAAAGGGAATCATGACATGTCACACATGTCATGTGTCCTTAAGGGGTTAATAATGACAGTTTTTCTGTGAAATAACATAGCCAGATTCATATGTGTGTACAGATGTTGTTATAAAGTCTTTTTGAACACTTTTACTTTAAGAACCCCTGCATTTTCAGCAAAAGCTACAGTCTAAGAGAAATGGTGAAAATAATGCTAATGACATCCATGTTAAATCATTGGCTAAAAGCAGCAAGCAGGCAATCAAAAATCAGCTGGAATTCCAATTGTGATCATGACCTTAACCCCTTAAGGACACATGACATGTGTGACATCTCATGATTCCCTGATATTCCATAAGTTTGGTCCTTAAGGGGTTAAACTTAGCAACTCATACTTAACTCAGAAGTGCAGACTTTCTGGAACAATGAAACTAAAAGTAGGAATATTTCATGATTCACCTACACTTTTGAACTCCTCTAAATATTCCCTTTTTTTATAAAGTGAACTTAAATGTAAGTGCTGCTATTCGTTTAAAGGTCACTTGCTAACTTGATGGACAGATGCATTTTACCAGATTGCTTTCAGTTCCTAGATTACAACCTTTAAGCACTGTTCAACAAATGCAGCCAAGTTTTATTTGCTTCTATGACAGATCCATTTGGAATTATTCACTATATCAGAAACTGTGAATGGAGTTGCACATTTGAGGCCAAAATATCAGGGTATGAACCAATGTATTCAAAATTAGGGATTATTCTAGCTCTAGTGAACGAATAATCTAAATTGTATTAACGACAGGAGGTGAATATTTGCTTATCTTTCTTTACTGAACCTCCCAGCAGCAAAGAAATAGTTAACAATGGTGTAAACAAGTTTAACCAATCAGAGTGTTTAACAATTTTCTATGATGTCATCAAGCTCCTCCCAATTCCTCTTTCTTGCTTTAGCCGTGTGTAGCAGAGATCAACCATGTAAACATAATAACTACATGAAAAATGGACGAAACAGGAGGTCCTGTGCTTGGTCAACATTGTAAACTGAGAGCTGAGTTGTTTACTCCACTTACAACAACCATAGAAAGGTCTTCACACTAAAAGTAAACAGAGAAATCCATGAGAGTATAGGTTCTCTCACCAGAGAAAACCAAGTTTATGAAAATACATATAGTGAAGCGCAATCTTTGGCATAGTTCATATTAAATATTAGTTAAAGAATGACAAATTCTTGAACATAATACTATAGTGTAAACCTATGGCAGATGGTGTGTAGATTTACGTTGAAACGGATAAAGACTTAACTTATCTATCATTACTACTAGAGCTTTGACCCGATAAAGGGTGAGTTGGATCATGGAAAAGGGCGTATATGCATAAGCTCCTGTCTCTAGCCAAGGGAGTAGAAATGCATCGACTGGCCAGGATTGGGAATCTGGGAGCCAGCTGAAAAAGGCCTCCGTCTGGTGGTTCAACCGAGTCGCGAAAAGGTCTAGCGTTAGTGGTCCGCAAAGACAATGAATTTGATGAAACATAAGGGGATCTAATTGCCAGTCGCTGACGTCCCTCCAATGGCAGGAGAACCAATCTGCGACTAGATTGTCCGTGCCCGGAAGATATTCCACTCAGATGGATAGATTTCTCTCTAGACAGAATTGGTCCTTCGTAAGGTCCTTTGTAAGGTCGGAGAGCAATTTGGATCGGGAACCTCAGAACCGATTCACATAATGTACTGCAGAGACATTGTCCATGCGTAGTATCAGGGAACAATTGAAGAAGTCTTTTGTAAAACTGCTGATCGCAAAGGATCCTGTGATTAATTCTAGGCAGTTGATGTGTAGAGTCTGTTCCGAGGGGGACCATAGTCCCCCGGTGGACCTTTCCGAACACATTGCGCCCCATCCCAGGAGGCTGGCATCGGATTCCAGAATGAAGTCTGGCTGCGATCCGAATATGACTTTGCCATTCCAGGCTTCCATGTTGTGAAGCCACCAGTGGAGTTCTATACAGACTTCGCCTGTTAGGTAAATCAACTGGTCATAGGAAATGGACTGGTGTAGGTAATATGGTTTGAGCCACTGCATGGCTCGGTAGTGTAAGAGTCCCGGATAAATAGCCTGGACAGAGGCCGACAAGCGGCCTATAGTATGTGCCCGATCGCCTAGGGGGATCTCTTGGGTTGACAGCAATTTCCGAATGTCTCTCTTTATAGATTTGATCTTTGTGGAAAGTAGTTGTAAAATCGCCTGTACTGAATCTATTAGAAATCTGAGGAATTGAACAGTCTGAGAAGGTTCCAGATCTGATTTCTGAAAATTTATGATAAAACCTAGGTTTTGTAACAAGGCGGTTGTCATGTCCGTATGTTGATGGAGAAGATATGGATTCTGAGCCATTATCAGAATGTTCTCCAAACATACAATGGAACGAATCCCCTGCGATCGGAGCAGCGCCATCACTAGTTTCATTAATTTTGTGAAACACCATGGTGCGGAGCAAAGACCGAAAGGGAGGCATGTGAACTGACAAATTTCCCCTTGCCAGAGGAATTGAAGGAAAGCCAGATGGTTGCGGGCAACAGGTACTGTGAGGTATGCGTCCTTGAGATCGAATCTGGAGAACCAGTCTCCCATGCAAAGGAGGTCCATGGGAAGATGGATGCCCTCCATCTTGAAATGGTGATATCTGACATGGTGATTCAGATCTTTCAGATTGATAATTGGGCGAAGATCCAGGAATATGTTGCTGAGAAAAGTATGTGGGAAAGGTGATTTTTCGATCGCTCCTTTTCCCCAGTTTGTACAACTCTGTTTGTAATGTTAGATTGTCTGCAATAGACAGCCGTAGCAGTGTAAGTGGTGTGTCCTGGAAGGGAATGGAAAGGAAATCTATTCTGAAACCATTGACTGTGTGTAGGATCCATAGATCATGTGAAAGCAATTCCCACTGTCGGAAAAAATGGGTTAGTCTGCCTGCTTTAGGTACATTGAAAAAAAAGGAAGGTTTATTACCTGGAGCAGTGCATCCACGTAGGGAAGCATATCCACGTCCCCAGATGGATCACCTGTTGGTGAACAACTATCGGTGGTATGGTCGGGTGGTTCCCGTATTCCAGTAATTGTCTGTGGGACGAGGCCTATAGCCTGTGAAGGCAGCTCTGCTGGCCGTTTGACCCCTGTAATGACCAGCTCTCCCAGAAGAACTATGTGACTGGGAACGAAATACCCTGCATAGGGAGGATTGGGCTTTATTTAAGGTCGTAAAGACCAACACATGTTTGGATAGATCTCTCATAAAAGAGTCTCCAAATAATAAGCCATTGGCTTCTGGTCCCAACTCACGGGAACTCAAATCTGCTAATTTAGCGTCAATTTTGAATAGTGTTGCCTTAAGTCTCTCCGTGGACAAAGCCACATTGGCATTGCCTAAAAAGCATAAAGCCCTCTGGGTCCATTCTAACACCGTGTGTGGATAAAATTCTCCACTAGTAATAGCTGTGTCAGCCAAAATAAAAATCTGGATAATGGGACCAGCAATATCTAGAAGCTTGTCCTGAGTTGCCTTGAGACCCTGCTCAATACCCTTGCGAGGGTTTTAGCCCGATTTAGTGAGGAACTATTCTGACGTGAGTGGCACTTTATTTGGGATAGTTGTGCGAGGGTATTCGGCTCTAAGTTTAGCTCTTATTTCCTTTTCTAGGGGCTTGCGCAGCCACATCTTACAAAAGTTAGAGATGTGGTCCAGCAGGGGCCCATTTGGCAGAGCGTGGGTGTCTGATGACCCTAGGGTCAAAATAGGGAACACCCGAAGCATCCAGAAGGGTGTCTGAATCGGGTTCCTTGGGCTTAGTGTTATTCGAATCTGGGTCTCTCTTGGCAACAAATGTCTCCTTGACATATTCCGATAAGGGGTCCCGTAGCGCATTTGGCGAGCACTCCATCAGAATAGCCGAGGTAGTAATCCTCTACCACATTGCCTGTATTAGATGGTGAGCCCTCAGCCTTGCCTGCAGAAACACTATCCCCTTTCCAGGGGTGTTTGTGCGTGACCTCCACCTGGTCCGAAGGCTAAGAGTCCTCAGAATCAGAGAGCAAGCGCGCAGTGGGGTTATCTTCGTTAGAAGGTTTGTCATGGAAGGCTGCTAGTGCCTTGGGAATAGATTCTGCAATAGTAGAAACGAGCCATGCTCGAAGTTCTTGTGAGATGGCAGGCTCAGTGTTATCAGACATAGTGGGACTTATTGTGGTACACTGTAGTAATTAAATAAAAAGAGACTGTGCAATGAATGGGGTCTCCCAAATGACATTAGAGATATTTGAAAG
Organism: Pelobates fuscus; assembly: GCF_036172605.1. Lineage (NCBI taxonomy): Eukaryota > Metazoa > Chordata > Amphibia > Anura > Pelobatidae > Pelobates > Pelobates fuscus. The sequence goes on along the minus strand of NC_086320.1, from coordinate 272,878,857 downwards.
GGCGGCAACACAAATAGCTAGTGGCATTAGCCACTAAATTATAGTAAGTGGGTTGAACCACTTGTAAGGGTCACAAACTGATCGGGAAATGGACGCCGTCAATCAAAGAGGCGGGAAAGGAAATGTGTCAGAATTGGAAACGTGAATGGGTGGGAAAGCAGAAAGGGCACGAAACAGCAAGCCGCGGACGCATGGGACATGGAGTCAGCACTATTAAGGGACGTGAATGACGAAGGTGGGCCGTGGTGTCTTACTGAGGGGAGAGTCAGCGGCCACTAATAACAGATCGCAGGAAAAGTCCCGCAAAAAAAACTGCTGCTTGTACTGAATTCAAAGAGACATGTGTATTAACAATAGAAATGCAGAAAAAAAACAAAGAATGTTTAAACAGGAAAAGGGTTCAAATGAAAACTTAATCTGACAGGAAATTTTAAATTAAACTGACACATCTATTAGGAAAGCAATATAGTATGTGTAGATAAATTTACTATAAATAAATATTAATAAAAATAAAACTGCTAATATATGGCATACAGAAAAAATAAAAAAATAAAATAGCAATATTATTGGAATAGACTTACCTGGGAGGCAAGCAGCAAAGAAAGAGGGATTGGGAGAAGCTTGATGACATCATATGATCATATGATATTGCTATGCACTCTGATTGGTTAAACTTTTTTACACCATTGTTAGCTATTTCTTTGCTGCTGGGAGGTTTAGTAAAGAAAGATAAGCAAAAATGAAGCCTCCTGTCTTGCCATAAAATTCCTGGTTTTGTGATTAACCCCATCTCAGTTCTTATCACTCAGTGAATGTATTTATGTAATAATTATGATATGGTTCCATTATCCAGTAGACTTGTGCATAGCTAGATTTTTTGGTTCTTCCAAACATAATTTTCAGAAGTGAAAATTTTATTCAGGGCCTCCCACATTCAGCAGTGTGCCGACTTGGTTCTGCCAAAAATCGGACATGGCAAACAACACTCATCTAAACAAAACACCTTAAAGGCATTAGGGTTAATCAGAAGTAGCTCACCCAGTGATATTATTATTAACACCACCACTTTACATTACCATTAGTCAAGTGCTGGTATAGAGGCTAGTGTTGCAACAGCCTCCGCTGCCACCAATGCATATCCTCCTGATTCTTCGTCAGCCACAAGGCAAAGGGTTGAGGCTAATTTATTGTGCCAAATGCCAACGTTTGCCTTCCACAAGGGAAAATATGAAAAGTGTGAATTGTGTGGCAAGGAAGTGAGTAAGAGGAGAGTCATTAATGCCAGTATGAAGGTACATTTGCAAAGACACTTATAGAACCAAAACAGGAAACACCTGAAGTGTACTAAAGCACTTTAGGAGGGGAAGGCAGTGAATATAAAACCAACCAACATGAGTCACAGATAACTTAAACCACAAAAATTCAATAAGTACAATAATACCAGAAGATAAAAAGCCTCAAAGGGATCTTAAAGTGCCAGGAAAACAAAGCCGTTTTGCTGGCACTATAGGTTTAAAAGGTGATGTCCTCGGGGTGACAGCCACTGAGGGAAGACTTAGAGCTGCAATATAAACATGCACTTCTCTGGAATTGCAATGTTTAACATTGCAGTACTAAGTGCAATAGGAACCCAAAACCAGAACCACTTCAATGAGCTGAAGTGGTCTGGGTGCCTACAGTGTCCATTTAACTGTTATTTACAGGGTAGCCACAGGCTGCCAAACAAGGAAGGGTAAACTAGTCTCAAGGAGAACAGTGGTACCTGGGGAATACATATGGTGTTTGCTAAATAAGCTATGTCTGCCAAAGTATGAACTAAAACCCCCAGATAAAACTCTTTTAAATACTATAAAGTCACCAGATAGCTTATAGTATCAAAGTAATGCGTGTTGGAGAAAAACACAACAATATAGATAAGCCCCAAAATAAGGCAAACAAAATCCTAATAGCAGCTAGTCCTAATAGCTCTGGTGCTTGACACAAAGGAAAGAGTAGTGGGAAAGAAACAAAGTAAGAAGGGACCCCCCCCCCTTTACTTTAGCTGTCCAATAACAAAAAGAGAAAGAAGGTGTGTGGCGAAAGTAACCTCGCCACTGGTTCTTGGATGGGCCTCCTTTCCAGCCTCTGCCTCAGGACTATGGCCCATGTGTTAGACTTTGGTTCAGGATTATGAAATGACTTTGTTAGTGCCTTTTCCCTTCTATGGTTCGGTATATGGGGCTTACCAAACAGATAAGACTAATGCTGTTCATATACCGAATGAACTGTCGAATGGACCGACCACCCAGAACACTTGTGTGCTGCTTATCACCCTTATTGACCTCGCTAACCGCAACATTCTAAATGGTTAGCTGAGTGGTCGTAATTCGTATGTGCGAACACGTGGCAGCGACCATCTTTAGCTGCGAACACATACAACAGTGTTGTCAAGCGCATGGAACAATAATCGGACACTCGGTGGTGTGAACACCACTGGGACTTCCATCTCTATAAATGTTTGGCTGAATTTGTATGGGAAGAGCGGCATTCAGTGGGAGCAAGCTCCCGAATGAGGGACATAGACTGAACCTACCCACAAAATGCTATGTTTGGTATTTTGACTGTATTAAGTATTTCCAAAAGAGACCGACCGCATAGCCTGAATTCATGGAACTCTTTTGGGCAGGAGCCTCGTGTGCGGTCGGTCAAAATATGACTGCCATGGAAATCCTGAACCCCTGAACTGATCTGGGTGATTTGTGGATATGTTCGTCACCCAGATCAGGGCTATCACAGGATGTAACTTTTGTGGGGTTTCTATGGGTTTTAAGGGTAATTTCTGGGTACTGTTGAAATATGTGTTGTTGTGCCTGGAGATAATTAAATTAGTACAGTTCCTGACCCAAATAACATAATAATGTAGATAATCGCCCAGATATGGCTAAAAAAATTCTAATAGCAGCTATGGTTCCTGGTGCTTGACAGAGAGGAAAGAATAGTGGGGAAGAAACAGTAAAAAAGCCCCCCCCCCCCCCCCCACTTACTTAAACATTTGCAAAAACACCACAAGTCTGTATCACTGATGGAAAAAGCACCCACCTACTACTTCCTTTATCCAGAGCAGAGGGGATATTAATCCTAGTACCACTAAGCAACAGGGACAGGCAGACTCCAAGTCCTTATCACCCGTGGATTTGTTCTCCAGCCCACTTTTTTGGTTTTCATACATAGAGGCATGTGAAAACAGCTAACAAAATCATCTGCTTGCGTGCCTTTTTGATGGCTGTAGGAGAAGCTTTATTTTCCATGATATAAGGGAAGCCTTATAATCAGGTGATACATGCCCTTGCTCCACTTTTGATCCTTCTTTTGAAACTCGCTTTCAGTAGGAACATGCTGCTTTTGAAGGAGCAGCTGGCTAAGACTGAAGGTCAGTGCTTGTATTTCACTACACATTTACAGTCCGAAATATGAAGCGAAAGATAGGCATGCATGATGGTTGAGAAAGATTTGTAGATTGAACTGAGATATTGTAATTGTCTACTACTCCTAACAATGGCAGTGGTAACATAACCCCAATAATGCTTAATTTATTAGTTATATAATATTCTAAAATCTGTAGGTGACAAAATAATTAAAATTGCTAAATGTATTTGAAAAGGTGATGAAAGGGAATTAGGTTTTTAAACTTGTTAAATGACACCTTCATGTCACAACTAGTACAAGCACCAACTAGAATGGACGCTTGTCTGGACCTGGTTTTAACAAACAACGTTGATCTTTTGACCAACATTCAAGTAGGTGAGCACTTGGGAAATAGTGATCACAATATAGTGTCCTTTGAAATAAACTCAAAAAAACAAAAGCACATGGGGTATACTAAAACATATAATTTTAAAAAGGCCAATTTCAATAAGATAAGGGAAGCTTTACAATATATTGACTGGCATAAACTCTTTAGTGAAAAGAACACTGAGGATAAATGGATCATCTTCCAACAAATATTAGAAAGGTACATTTCTCAGTATGTACCATTGGGAAATAAATATAAAAGAAACAAATTAAAACCAATGTGGCTTAGTAGAGAAGTAAAACAAGAGATTAAAAATAAGAAAAGGGCATTTAAAGCATTTAAATCAGACAAATCAGATGCATCTTATAAAAGATATAAGAAAGCAAATAATGCGTGCAAAAAGGCAATTAAACTTGCTAAACTTAAAAATGAAAAAATGATAGCTAAAGAAAGCAAAACCAACCCCAAAGCATTTTTTAAGTACATAAATTCTAAAAAACCCAAAAATGAAAGTATAGGTACACTTAAAACTGAAACAGGGGTGTTAGTTAATGAAGACCAAGAAAAGGCAGGAATTCTAAATAACTATTTCTCCTCCGTATATATTAAAGAAGAACCCATGGCAATAGATGTGCAAATGATTGCTACTAAAAACTTGCAGAATAATTGTAATTGGTTAACTCAAGACAATGTGCTGCAGCAACTAAATAAAGTTAATATAAACAAAGCTCCAGGGCCTGACGGTATCCATCCACGTGTACTTAAGGAACTAAGTGTAGAAATAAGTGAACCTCTGTTTTTAATCTTTCAAGATTCTTTTCTTTAAGGAAGTGTTCCGGAGGATTGGAGGAAGGCAGATGTGGTTCCTATATTCAAAAAGGGTTCAAAATCCTTGCCTGGAAATTATAGACCTGTGAGCTTAACTTCTGTGGCTGGTAAAATATTTGAAAGGTTATTAAGGGATAATATTCAAGAATTCCTTGAGAAGAATATGGTTATCAGCAAAAATCAGCACGGTTTTATGAAGCACAGGTCATGTCAAACTAACTTGATTGCGTTCTACGAAGAAGTAAGTAAAAGTATAGATCAGGGTGTTGCAGTGGATGTGATCTATTTGGATTTTGCCAAGGCATTTGATACAGTTCCACACAAAAGATTAGTGTTCAAACTCAAGGAAATCGGTCTCGATGAAAATGCTTGTTCTTGGGTAGAACATTGGCTTAAAAACAGAATACAAAGAGTTGTCGTTAATGGTAAATTTTCAAGCTGGACAGTGGTGGCAAGTGGTGTCCCTCAGGGGTCTGTTCTGGGACCCCTTCTATTTAACATTTTTATAAATGATCTTGAAGACAGCATTGAAAGTCATCTTTCAGTGTTTGCAGATGACACAAAACTTTGTAAAATAATACAATGTGAGCAAGATATTACTTTGCTGCAGAAGGATTTAGATAGACTGGAGGACTGGGCACTCAAATGGCAGATGAAATTTAATGTTGAAAAATGCAAAGTTATGCACTTCGGCGTAAAGAATACACAAGCAACGTATACCCTTAATGGAAGTGAATTAGGGATAACAACACACGAAAAGGACTTGGGAATTGTTATAGACAACAAACTATGCAACAATGTGCAATGTCAATCAGCAGTGGCCAAGGCCAGTAAGGTATTGTCATGCATGAAAAAGGGCATTCATTCTCGGGACGAGAATATCATTTTGCCTCTCTATAAATCACTGGTAAGACCACATATTGAATATGCTGTGCAATTTTGGGCACCTGTTCTAAAGAAGGATATCATGGCACTAGAAAAAGTGCAGAGGCGGGCTACAAAATTAATAAAAGGAATGGAACATATCAGCTATGAAGAAAGGTTAACAAATTTAAACCTATTTAGTTTAGAAAAACGTCGCCTGAGAGGGGATATGATAACATTATACAAATATATTCGGGGCCAATACAAACCATTGTGTGGAAATCTATTCACAAACCGGACTTTACATAGGACACGAGGCCATGCGTTTAGACTGGAAGAAAGAAGATTTCGTCTAAGGCAAAGGAAAGGTTTTTTTACTGTAAGAACAATCAGGATGTGGAATTCTCTGCCTGAAGAAGTGGTTTTATCAGAGTCCATACAGATGTTCAAACAGCTACTAGATGCATACTTGCAAAGACAGAATATTCAAGGATATAATCTTTCAATGTAGGGTAATAACTGCTTGATTCAAGGATAAATCTGACTGCCATTCTGGGGTCAAGAAGGAATTTTTTTGTCCTAGCTTGTTGCAAAATTGTGCTTCAAACTGGGGTTTTTTTTTTTTTTTTTTTGCCTTTTGGATCAACAGAAAAAACAAATGTGAGGAAGGCTGAACTTGATGGACGCAAGTCTCTTTTCAGCTATCTAACTATGAAAGGAAGGTCCCTTTTGATGCAGACTGATTGTGTAGGAAAGCTTTGTTCTTCTCAGAGTTGAAGGGGCCGGTGGTTGGTCAGTTGCCCACTGACATATTATTAAAAAAAAAAATTACAAATCCTTTTTTTTTCTAAACTCAAAATTAAATTATTTTTTATTAATTGAGGATAGCAAAAGGAAAGGGATTACATTAATCATAAAAGTACTCTCTGTAAGAAAAAAAAGTACTTGCACTTACCTTTTTGTGTACAAAATTAACATTCAGACAATTGTCTCGTTTATGCATTACTGCACCCTCATGGGAACTTTTTTTTTTGGCTTATCCTTTGAGCAAAAGTTTGGTGAACTGAACCTCGACATCGATGACATCTGTAAGATATTGTTTATGATAAGACAAACAAATGCTTTTGAATGCAGTGGCAGCCTGGGGTGACAAATGGCTACAATGTGATAGTAGAATATGTATCTGCTTAGATAAAAATGACAAGGCACTCTTCACTAACACAAAGTGCAAAGTCAGAAGTTGATATTTGTATAATAAAGCACAGTGTAGTATAACAGATCAGTTTTCATATTCTAAAGTAAAGATCAAATACAAATATAGGCATGTTTTTAAAGTGTAAAAAATATTAATGGATTTATATTTTATCACTGATCTAAAGTTTCTTTTTTGCATATCCAATCATTCCTGTGTTGCAAATTGCATTGTAGAAGTGCTTTCTCACTGTTGTATCAGGTTTTCTTTCTGTACAATTGTGTACAATTGGTTATTAATTCTTCTAGAGTACTCCTTTCTGCAATGTGAACATGGTACAAAATATTAGACTTGGAGATTTGTTGCAGAACAAACTGTAATTCAGCAGAACTCTGGCCGAATTGGGGGGATCAGAAGAATTTCCAGTTTCTGAATATAGCCATGTGCCAGATACATGAGAGTACTGATTAGTGCAAGACCAAAAATACTTGGTGCCATTTCAGGCCACAGAAAAAAAGAGGAATTGAAAGGAAAAAAACGTTTTAGTGGCAAATAAACATAGTTTCCCATGATAGAAAATAGCTCTGCCCAATGATATGGGTTGGATGTCCAGTCCAATCAAGAGGTAGAAAAAACTTTTGATGGCTAGGGAATGATCACAAAATGGTGATTGCATTCATAGATCAAGCGAAGTTACTAGTAGAAGGGAGAAAATAAGGCACAATAAAAAAATTCTACTTCCTAGCAGAATTTTTCAGGGTGCTTTGACTTCAGCTAATGTGGAAGACAGTCCAGCAGTGATCCTGTGTACCCTTGCTGTACCTGTGTTGGAGTGGGAGATAGCTTGGATCACTAATTATAGTGTGAGCCTAGCTTTACTATATTTTATATCTAGCACCTAGTACTGCCAGGACCACATTAGAAAACTTTTGGAGATTGGCACTTGGTAGAAATTGTGTCACTCATTCTAGCGTAAAACTATTTTTACCAATATTGGGGGAAAAAAAGTTGTTAAACTTTTTTTTCCATTAACTTTGCTTGGAGGAAAGAAAATTATTCATTTGAGGATTGTGGCTGTTGTCAAGCCTGTGCCATGAATCCTTATTTGTGTATTTTGTCTGGTTGTGTTCAGTCCAGTGTGTGCTGTGCAAGTGTAAGAGCACTGTGCAGTGCTTCATAAAGTCATACATAATGTTACAGCACTAAATCCACCAAGCACCAACCCATTTTGCAACATAAACACCTATTTTTGCTGAATAAAATTGTGTTAGTTTATGCAATACACAATCATTCCTATCCAAACTTTACTGTAATATGGCAAACATACCCACTTTCATTAATGGCACTTACCACATTCAAACCAATTTGAGAGAGGGTATAGGACATGGGTCCTGTTCCCCAATCCACAATCAGCGGTAGTACCATGGCTTCTGAGAAGTGGAATACCTTGACCATGAGGAATGTTGAAACCTTCACTGCCGCTGACGCTGCCTCCTCCACCACCACAATCACCATCATCACTGTTAGTAGTATTCAACTTTAGGATAGTGGGCCGGCAGCAAGGACTACAATACACATCAGCCCCAATATATAGTAAAAACCAAAGAAAAGAAAAAGTTACCTGCACTCTCTCCTTAATCCCTACGTATATTTAGACAAATGGAGGCCATTTAGTTGCTCCAATGGCCATTGGAGAGAATGCCCGCCTGCCAACGTCAAGGCAGACCCCCCCCCCCCCCCCCTAAGCGGGTCCTAACACTGACCCTTCAGCCTGCTTCCTTGAGCTTCTGGCAAAGATATCTCTAATGAGACAGAGAGGGGTGTTTTTTTTTTATATACACCCCTATATACTTATTAACCCTTAATAGGGAACACATGGGACATTATACAGGGAGTGCAGAATTATTAGGCAAATGAGTATTTTGACCACATCATCCTCTTTATGCATGTTGTCTTATTCCAAGCTGTATAGGCTCGGAAGCCTACTACCAATTAAGCATATTAGGTGATGTGCATCTCTGTAATGAGAAGGGGTGTGGTCTAATGACATCAACACCCTATATCAGGTGTGCATAATTATTAGGCAACTTCCTTTCCTTTGGCAAAATGGGTCAAAAGAAGGACTTGACAGGCTCAGAAAAGTTTTTTGGGTTCATTGAGAACATGGTTGTTGTTCAATAATAAAATTAATCCTCAAAAATACAACTTGCCTAATAATTCTGCACTCCCTGTAAACATTTCCATTATGAACCCAAAAAAAAAAAAAAATGAATGTGAAACCCCCCATATAAAAAATGGGGGAATCCCCCTGCATTAAAATGACCAATTAAAAGTATAAACTACACACAAAAACAAAAAGGTGCAAAAGAAAAAGTGCAATATAAATAACTTCTGTGCCACTGCTTGTTCTGTGAAAAGTGCAAGCTTTTTCTCTTATTCTCAGTGTGTCACCGCAGTTTCTTGGACAATTGAACTCAGCCTACCTTTAGCGTGGCAAGTCTTTTTCTTTTTTAGAAAAAAAGTATTCTACAGTATGGTGGTGCTGGTGGCCATGACTTACATTAAAAAATTGTGAATCGTAAATAAAAAATAAACTTTGCATATATTGGGATTTATTGAATGATTTTGCAGTGTTATTTGCTCACTTTTCATTATTGATATTAAATGTTAAAGTCCTTATGCAAAGTAATATTTGAAATACTTTTTTTACGTTTTTATAATACTACGCTATCAGAAGTATTCTGCCTCATTCCCTAGTATTTTTTGTTTTAGCAAATATCAATGGTATTATCTGGTACTATACCACTTTTATTTGATATTAACGAGAAGAAACCCTTTGTTAAGGACTTATTGTCTGGAGATTTAATACGATTATGTCTGTATAGACATTATTGCGTTTGTTTTCTATTTATAGCTCGTTCCTAGTATTATTTTAAACTTTCTTGTTTTATTGTTAATCTAAAAGATGCAAACTTTACCAAGCCAACCAACAGTTAAGATGCAAGGCTGTTTACATTGCGTCGCCTCTTTAAAATTATGTTACATTTTTTGCAAATGGATTGTTGTATTTTACTCAATAGACAGAGCCTCAAACCACAGAAAGTGTTTGTGGAACAATAAATCTATTGTGAAAAAGTCTGAAATAGGAGAGATGGAAAAATTACTTATTTTGAATCTACTGTCACTGAACAGTATTCCTCACTATTATGGAAAAATCAATCTAAAAGTTAGCTGTCTCAAAAACTTCCGTTCAACCATTCATTTGTTAAATTGTCAGAACTCATCAATAATCCCAGAAGCAGTTCAATGTTTATTAATGGTGATGGTAAGACGTATTATATATCTATGCTGCATATTTATTTTGTGGTAGGGATAAATATATATTAGAAAAATAAGAAAATTGGCTCACAAAACAAAATATCAGGAAAGAAATCTAAATGTGTTTTACAATTTGTGAAAGTTCCTAGCTATGAACATGGGAATCTAAATGATAGTAGATGATGTGGACTTTGCTTTTTTTTTATCACGATGAAAGAAAGAGGAGAGGCATTACATTTATTAGATGCTTTTTATGATAGGTGTGTTTATTTTGTGTATATATCTTTTATTATTTTGACAAGGAAAAATATAAAATGTACAAATACAACATAGTTTTGGTCATATAAAGTAAAATACCCCACAGAACTTGACGTCGCCCAGCATGCCTAAAAAGGCAGAGGTACACAACAAGGAAGGCGGCAGGCAGCCCAGTATCGGCGCGGGGCGCTCTCCATGCAAGTAAGGCGCATAAGCTGAAAGATACTGGATGAAGAGAGAAACCATGCTGTGCAGGAGCACATCTGACACCTCCACTCTTGGATCTGCAGACAAGCACCATCGGATGTGACTGCATAGCCATAACGGGAATAGGATGAATGCTCGGCTGAGATTTTGTCTTTGTTTTTTGCTGCATGAACAACCACAGCTTATTGATTATTACTCCGCTCCCTAATCATTATCCTATGCCTAATCCTGCTTCATTGTGCTTGATGTCCTAATGCACCACAAACTGGACATTTCCTTTATAAACCTGAAGCTCCCATGGGTGGTATATATTATATATTATTTTGCTATCTAGTCATGCATAGAAGACTTAACTCGTAAGCTTTACTGTGATTTACTCTTGCTTACTTAGCCTGTTCATTATTATTATTATTATTTGAAAATGAGGCTGCATTTCTCAGGAGTTAATTTCCATGTGTCTATTACTTTCATTTTACATATGCTAAACCTGGCTATATATGTACACTCAAGCTTTAACTCCTTTATACATGTATTGTAAATTAAATATGACTCAATAAAAAAAGTTTGCCAAAAAAAAAATATTATAACTAAATAGTGATGTCGCGAACATAAAATTTTCGGTTTGCGAACGGCGAACGCGAACTTCCACAAATGTTCGCGAACGGGCGAACCGGGCGAACTGCCATAGACTTCAATGGGCAGGCGAATTTTAAAACCCACAGGGACTCTTTCTGGCCACAATAGTGATGGAAAAGTTGTTTCAACGGGACTAACACCTGGACTGTGGCATGCCGGAGGGGGATCCATGGCAAAACTCCCATGGAAAATCTACTGAATCTTTTTGAATCTACTGTCACTGAACAGTATTCCTCACTATTATGGAAAAATCAATCTAAAAGTTAGCTGTCTCAAAAACTTCCGTTCAACCATTCATTTGTTAAATTGTCAGAACTCATCAATAATCCCAGAAGCAGTTCAATGTTTATTAATGGTGATGGTAAGACGTATTATATATCTATGCTGCATATTTATTTTGTGGTAGGGATAAATATATATTAGAAAAATAAGAAAATTGGCTCACAAAACAAAATATCAGGAAAGAAATCTAAATGTGTTTTACAATTTGTGAAAGTTCCTAGCTATGAACATGGGAATCTAAATGATAGTAGATGATGTGGACTTTGCTTTTTTTTTATCACGATGAAAGAAAGAGGAGAGGCATTACATTTATTAGATGCTTTTTATGATAGGTGTGTTTATTTTGTGTATATATCTTTTATTATTTTGACAAGGAAAAATATAAAATGTACAAATACAACATAGTTTTGGTCATATAAAGTAAACTATAAAGTGAAACAAACAGCAAATAAAATATATATGTTTCGGTGGGCAGGGCCTGATCACAATAGGGACCAAATGTGCTCTCTGGGAGCTCCTTCAGAGACACTAACTAATCTCCACTACTGGGCTGTTTTAGCTCCCTGTTTCTGGCTAGCAGCACTTACCTCAACCGACTGACCGAGCTGGAAGCACTACCTAGGGTCTGCACACACTGCCTGGACACAGACCTCTGCCGACACTTCTAGGGCCTAGCTAGCACTGAGGAAGGGAGAGGCGGATGATCTCCTGGACTGAAGTAAGCTGGCAGGGCTATGAAAACCTAATCTGGTGCCCCCCTACCCCTCCCCTTTTGACCGGTGGGGGTGATCCCGGTCCCCACCCCTGAAGCTACACTGTCCCATCTGGGCCTCATGGCGGAGCCGCAGCAAGCTATGGAGGTGGCATACACAAGATGGATGACGCTGTGTGCACCCTGGGCAATTGTGGAAGAGTGTCCACCATCGACTGGAAGCAATATTTGAGGCATTCTGGAAGAAGCTATATGACAGGAGAACACCCTCTGTTCCTGATGACCCTGTTCCTGCATGGCCCCCAAGAATACCCCACAGAACTTGACGTCGCCCAGCATGCCTAAAAAGGCAGAGGTACACAACAAGGAAGGCGGCAGGCAGCCCAGTATCGGCGCGGGGCGCTCTCCATGCAAGTAAGGCGCATAAGCTGAAAGATACTGGATGAAGAGAGAAACCATGCTGTGCAGGAGCACATCTGACACCTCCACTCTTGGATCTGCAGACAAGCACCATCGGATGTGACTGCATAGCCATAACGGGAATAGGATGAATGCTCGGCTGAGATTTTGTCTTTGTTTTTTGCTGCATGAACAACCACAGCTTATTGATTATTACTCCGCTCCCTAATCATTATCCTATGCCTAATCCTGCTTCATTGTGCTTGATGTCCTAATGCACCACAAACTGGACATTTCCTTTATAAACCTGAAGCTCCCATGGGTGGTATATATTATATATTATTTTGCTATCTAGTCATGCATAGAAGACTTAACTCGTAAGCTTTACTGTGATTTACTCTTGCTTACTTAGCCTGTTCATTATTATTATTATTATTTGAAAATGAGGCTGCATTTCTCAGGAGTTAATTTCCATGTGTCTATTACTTTCATTTTACATATGCTAAACCTGGCTATATATGTACACTCAAGCTTTAACTCCTTTATACATGTATTGTAAATTAAATATGACTCAATAAAAAAGTTTGCCAAAAAAAAAATATTGTAACTAAATAGTGATGTCGCGAACATAAAATTTTCGGTTTGCGAACGGCGAACGCGAACTTCCACAAATGTTCGCGAACGGGCGAACCGGGCGAACTGCCATAGACTTCAATGGGCAGGCGAATTTTAAAACCCACAGGGACTCTTTCTGGCCACAATAGTGATGGAAAAGTTGTTTCAACGGGACTAACACCTGGACTGTGGCATGCCGGAGGGGGATCCATGGCAAAACTCCCATGGAAAATTACATAGTTGATGCAGAGTCTGGTTTTAATCCATAAAGGGCATAAATCACCTAACATTCCTAAATTGTTTGGAATAATGTGCTTTAAAACATCAGGTATGATGTTGTATCGATCAGGTAGTGTAAGGGTTACGCCCGCTTCACAGTGACAGACCAAACTCCCCATTTAACGCACCGCAAACAACCGCAAACAGTCCATTTGCACAACCGCAAACTCCCCATTTGCACAAGATACCAAACTAGCCATGTCCCGTTCCTTGTCTTCACTGATGTCATTGAAGGTCTCTCTTCCTCCACACAGGAAGCGGGAGATGGAAAAAGTTGCTTGGTCGGTCCTCCTACTTCAAATTTGGGGCACTGCGCGTGAAATCTAATGTGCCACCAGATAGGAGTGGTGTGTTAAGTAGTACTATTCCTATCAGTTTAATCCCTGTTACGTCCCCTATCAGGGGACGTGTATATAAGGCATCTATTTTAGGAAGCGGGAGATGGAAAAAGATGCTTGGTCGGTCCTCCTACTTCAAATTTGGGGCACTGCGCGTGCAATCTAATGTGCCACCAGATAGGAGTAGTGTTTTAAGTAGTACTATTCTTATCAGTTTAATCCCTGTTATGTCCCCTATCAGGGGACGTGTATATAAGTCATTGATTTTAGGAAGCGGGAGATGGAAAAAGATGCTTGGTCGGTCCTCCTACTTCAAATTTGGGGCACTGCACGTGCAATCTAATGTGCCACCAGATAGGAGTGGTGTGTTAAGTAGTACTATTCCTATCAGTTTAATCCCTGTTACATCCCCTATCAGGGGACGTGTATATAAGGCATCGATTTTAGGAAGCGGGAGATGGAAAAAGATGCTTGGTCGGTCCTCCTACTTCAAATTTGGGGCACTGCGCATGCAATCTAATGTGCCACCAGATAGGAGTGGTGTGTTAAGTAGTACTATTCTTATCAGTTTAATCCCTGTTACGTCCCCTATCAGGGGACGTGTATATAAGGCATTGATTTTAGGAAGCGGGAGATGGAAAAAGATGCTTGGTCGGTCCTCCAACTTCAAATTTGGGGCACTGCGCGTTCAATCTAATGTGCCACCAGATAGGAGTAGTGTATTAAGTAGTACTATTCTTATCAGTTTAATCCCTGTTACGTCCCCTATCAGGGGACGTGTAAATAAGGCATCGATTTTAGGAAGCGGGAGATGGAAAAAGATGCTTGGTCAGTCCTCCAACTTCAAATTTGGGGCACTGCGCGTTCAATCTAATGTGCCACCAGATAGGAGTGGTGTGTTAAGTAGTCCCCCTCATCAGGCCTTTTTTAGTCTAATGTATCGCCCACTGTCAGTCTCTTCGGGATCCATCCCTCATTCATCTTAATAAAGGTGAGGTAATCTTGACTTTTTTGAACTAGGTGACTTCTCTTCTCAGTGACAATACCTCCTGATGCACTGAAGGTCCTTTCTGACAGGACACTTCAAGCGGGGCAGGCCAGAAGTTCTATCGGAAATTGGGATAGCTCAGGCCACAGGTCAAGCCTAATATGCAAAATATCTTAAACAGAGGGATATAAAAGAGAGAAATTATAGAAAATGGCAAAGTTCGAAATCATTATTAAGGCCATGAGGGATCAATGTATTTAAATTAAAAATCCACCTCATTTCCATCTGTCCTAAGCGTTTTATCAGATCTTCCCCTCTCCAATTTGGTGTTAATTTATATATGCCCATAAATTGTAAATTCTTGGGGTCTTTATTGTGTTTTTTCAAGAAGTGGGATCATAAGCTATGTTTTTTGAACCCGTTTTTTATATTTCTTATATGTTCTTGTATGCGTACATTAAGGGAACGAATAGTACGTCCCACATATAGTAGACCACAAGGGCATATAATTACGTATACAACTTTTTTCGAATAGCATGTAATTAATTATTTTATTTTAAATATTTGTTCGAGGTTTTTTGGATGCTTAAAAGTGGATACATGTATTTTAATAGTTTGTGTATTTCTACATGCTCCACAAGTACCACAACCAAAAAAACCTCTTGATTTATTCAAAAAGTGATTGTTTTCTTTGGCTCTTATATGATTATGTACTAGGGTCCAATTGAGGCTTGGGACCCCTCTATATACTATAATAGGTGGGCCAGTGTTTATTTAAAATCTTTTTGAATTGCTTACTTTTACAATTAAAGTCGCATACAAAAACTGGTTTGTTCCTGGTGTCTTTTTTATCCTTATAGCGTATAAGAGAGGATCTGTCTTCTGTTTTGACCTTTTCATATGCTGCATTGAGTAGTTCATCTTTATATCCCTTTTCTTTAAAATTATCTAGGATAGTTTGTGCCTGTTCAAACATGTGAAACATGTGAAACATAGATTCTTCCGTACAGTTACGCTTTATTCTAAGTAGTTGTGCTCTTGGGGCGTTTAGAAGCCATGGTGAGAAGTGGCAACTATTATCCTGTATATAACTGTTCACGTCTACTATTTTAAAAAAAGTTTTAGTCTTGAGTGTCTGGTTTTCTACATAGATGTTTAAATCTAAAAAGTCAACATGTGACTTGCTGTAGTGTGTAGTAAGTTTGATACCCCAATCATTAGATTGTCCATATATTTTTTCTCCCTCCTTTCCAATGACACTTGAGTGAGTTTGTCAGATGCTCCACTTTTTGTCACTGTTGTAAATATAAAGGACCTATATTCACCTTTTTATGTATAAAGATTGCCACTCCTTGCACTTTATTATGCATATATATGTGATGAATTTACCCATGTATGGGTACACATGAAGCAGTTAAAATAATAACATTATAGTGCTGTACATATGTAATTGTGTTACTATGTATTCATCCTAATCTGAAAATTTATACTTTCTCTCTTATTTTTATCAATGCCCTTACTTATTTGCTCCATATCTCTATGGGAGCTGTATTGCTTATTGGACTCTCTTTGCCATTAAGTAAAATGGCGAAAGTGGATTCATCTGAAAAAAAGATCGGCATACACGCGCGACGTCACTTCCGGTTGACAAAACCGGAAATAAAAGTCTCTGATCACAGCGGTCATCAATTAAGGGGGCGGGAAGCTGCCCACCAATGAGAGACACATACATCATTTAAAAGAAGACCGGGAACCTGAATACAGACACCGATTGAAAAAGCCATCAAGGCGAAACGCGTCTCGGAACCAGCCACAGGATTTGACTTTTATCATTTATTATCATTTATTGTTTTTATTGTATATTTTATTGAATAAATACTTTTTTTACTTGAACTTTACCTGTGGAATCCTACATTCGATACTACAAGTTCCTGTTACATATAAAGAAGGGTATGTGTCCTCTTAAAGACACATGTGCTGTGTAAACTTAGAGCCAAGTCCTAGGCTCTAGACAAGGTGAGCAGTTCCATTCATTCACCTATATACATTGGTATCTTAAAGTTACTACACTAGAAGCTGGCATTTGTCATTTTTCCAGAGAGTGAATCAAAGTCACCACCATCTAAAGGATTTGTGTTTCCTTATATACACGTCTACCAGAGTGATCTGAGCCTGTCCCTTTAAGCTCAGAACCACGTAAGTGAATCCTTATTAATCCATTTCACTCTGTCCTTTACATAACATTCTACACTATTGGTTTTCTATTCCACCCTTAGGTTACTGAAAGTTCCAAGGGGGGTTAGTTATATATTATCCTAAGCACTCCACCTTACACTGGGATTGTTTTTTGTATATCACTCAGTCTATTCAACTAACTTTGTAAGTGCCGGGTTGTGAGAGGACGGCAAAGTGGTGGTAGCAGCTCCACGGATTTGACTATTTCTGTATTTTTTTTGTAAGCGCCACTATACACATATTTTACCATTTCATCACAGGTCAAGCCTGCACACCCAGTAGACAAGGGGTTCATCGCTCCTCAGAGTGTCGATATCTGCAGTTAAGGCGAGGTAGTCTGCTACCTGTCGGTCGAGTCGTTCTCTGAGGGTGGACCCCGAAGGGCTGTGGCGATGTGTAGGACTTAAAAAGCTCTGCATGTCCTCCATCAACAACACGTCTGTAAAGCGTCCTGTCCTTGCCGGCGTGGTCGTGGGAGGAGGAGGATTACTTTCACCTCTTCCCCTGTTAGATTCCCGTTGTGCTGTGACATCACCCTTATGCGCTGTGTAAAGCATACTTTTTAATTGATTTTGGAACTGCTGCATCCTTTCCGACTTGCGGTAATTCGGTAACATTTCAGGCACTTTCTGCTTATACCAGGGGTCTAGTAGCTTGGACACCCAGTACAGGTTCTCCTTCAGCCTTTTTATACGAGGGTCCCTCAACAGGCACGACAGCATGAAAGACCCCATTTGCACAAGGTTGGATGCCGAGCTACTCATGTCCTGTTCCTCGTCCTCAGTGATCTCTCTGAAGGTATGTTCTTCCCCCCAGTCATGTACAACACCACGGGTAACAGATAGGTGACAACGAGCACCCTGGGATGCCTGTTGTGGTTGGTCTTCCTCCTCCTCCTCAAAGCCACATTCCTCCTCTGACACCTCTACCTCACAATCCTCTTCCAGCGTTGCCGCAGGTCCAGCAAGCGATGCTGATAAGGCTGTTTCTAGTGGTGATGGTGACCACAACTCTTCCTCTTCACGCTCATCTACGGCCTGATCCAGCACTCTTCGCAGGGCATGCTCCAGGAAGAAAACAAATGGTATGATGTCGCTGATGGTGCCTTCGGTGTGACTAACTAGGTTTGTCACCTCCTCAAAATGACGCATCAGCCTACGGGCATTGCGCATGAGCGTCCAGTAACGTGGCAAAAAAATTCCCAGCTCCACAGAGGCTGTCCTAGCACCCCAGTCATACAAATACTCATTAACGGCTTTTTCTTGTTGGAGCAGGCGGTCGAACATTAGGAGTGTTGAATTCCAACGTGTCGGGCTGTCGCAAATCAAGCGCCTCACTGGCATGTTGTTTCGCCGCTGGATATCTACAAAGTGCGCCATGGCTGTGTAGAAACGCCTGAAATGTCCACACACCTTCCTGGCCTACTTCAGGACATCCTGTAAGCCTGTGTACTTATGCACAAAGCGTTGTACGATCAGATTACACACATGTGCCATGCACGGCACATGTGTCAACTTGCCCAACTTCAATGCCGCCAACAAATTTTTTCCGTTGTCACAAACCACTTTGCCGATATCCAGTTCCTGCGGAGTCAGCCACTTTTCCACCTGTGCGTTCAGGGCAGACAGAAGTGCTTTTCCGGTGTGACTCTCTGCTTTCAAGCAAGTCAAACCCAAGACGACGTGACACTGCCGTATCCGGGATGTGGAATAGTACCTGGGGAGCTGGGGGGGTGCTGTTGATGTGGAGCAAGATGCAGCAGCAGAAGAGGACTCAGCCGAGGAGGTTATGGAAGTGGATGGAGTAGGAGGAGTAGAGAAGGTGGATGCAGGCCTGCCTGCAAGTCGTGGCGGTGTCACCAACTCCTCTGCAGAGCCACGCATTCCATTCTTGGCAGCCGTCAGCAGGTTTACCCAATGCGCAGTGTAGGTGATATACCTGCCCTGACCATGCTTTGCAGACCAGGTATCAGTGGTCAGATGGACCCTTGCTCCATCACTGTGTGCCAGACATGCCATTACTTCCTTTTACACAATCGAGTACAGGTTGGGGATTGCCTTTTGTGCAAAGAAATTTCGGCCGGGTACCTTCCACTGCGGTGTCCCAATAGCTACACATTTTTTTAATGCCTCAGACTCCACCAGCTTGTATGGTAAAAGCTGGCGGGCTAAGATTTCAGTCAAGCCAGCTGTCAGACGCCGGGCAAGGGGGTGACTTTGTGACATTTGCTTCTTACGCTCAAACATTTCCTTGACAGACACCTGACTGTGGGCAGATGAGCAGGAACTGGTCAAGGCGAGAGACGGAGGGGCGAATGGTTGGGAGCAGGCAAGGAGGACAGCAGTGGTTAACGTGGCTGAAGATGCTGGACCAGGAGGAGGATGGCGGCTTTGAGTTTGTGTGCTGCTTGTACTCATGTTTTGATCCCATAGGCGTTTGTGATGTGCGATCATGTGCCTTCGCAAAGCAGTTGTACCTAGGTGGGTGTTGGACTTCCCACGACTCAGTTTCTTTTGGCACAGGTTGCAAATATCATCGCTGTTGTCAGAGGCAGACACACAAAAAAATTCCACACTGCTGAGCTCTGCAATGACGGCATTCTGGTGGTGGACACAGCATGCGTTGAGTGGCGTGCTGTCTGGCTGACCCCGGGTGCCGATGCATGCTGTCTGACTGTGCCACTAGCTCCTTGCGACGACCTCCCCCTGCTTCCAACTCGTCTCCTCCTCCTCCTCTCTGTCTCCCCATCTCAACTTTCCCCCTGTTCTTCTTCTCTTCTAGCTGGCACCCACGTGACATCCACGGATGCATCGTCATCAACGGACGCATCGTCATCATCAACCGCTTCACTTGTATCTGACAACTCAGCAAAGGAAGCAGCAGTGGGTACAACATCATCATCATCACACCGTACGTGTATAATGCTGCCTGACTGAGACATATCCCTGTTATCTACATCCTCTGGCAATAATGTTTTCACATCACTCATTTCTTCCAATTGATGTGTAAATAACTCCTCTGACAGATCAAGTGAAGCGGCTGTGGTGCTAGTGTTGGTGGTGGCGGCAGGCGGGCGAGTGGTAACTTGAGAGGTGCCCGAAGCTAAGCTGGAGGAGGATGGTGCGTCAAGGTTCCGAGCGGAAGCTGTAGAAGATTGGGTGTCCTGTGTTAGCCAGTCAACTATGTCCTCAGAACGTTTCAAGTTCAGGGTACGTGGTCTCTGAACACTAGGCATTATTCTAGGGCCAAAGGGAATAACAGCACCACGACGGCCCCTGCGGGGTGGCCTGCCTCTGCCTGCCATTTTTTTTTCGATTAGTGGTACTATGCGTGCAAGCTACTGTGACAACAGATATGATTGGCACTGGTGTGACACTGTGCCCTGGCAGGCCCTGAAACACACACTCGTGAAGGAAACTATTATATTACAGTCCAAAAAGTTTTTTTTCTTTAAATGCAAGCTATTGGGATACCAGTGAGTGAGTGGTGGTACTGGGCAAGTGGGCACAGTATATGCTGTGAGCCTGACTCACACGCTGGCAGACAACTAACTGCTATTCAATCTACTACAGTAAAATTTGTATTTTTTTTTTTAAAAAATGTACACTACTCTTACACCAGATATGAGTTGCACTGGTGTGACACTGTGCCCTGGCAGGCCCTGAAACGCACACTCGTGAAGGAAACTGACTGTTATTATATTACAATCCAAAACGTTTTTTTTTTGTTAAATGCAAGCTATTGTGACACTAGTGAGTGATTGGTGTCACTGGGCAGGCCCTGAAACGCACACTAGTGAAGGAAACTGACTGCTATTATATTACAGTCAAAAAAGTGTTTTTTGTTTTTTTAAATGCAAGCTATTGTGACACCAGTGAGTGAGTGGTGGCACTGGGCAAGTGGGCACAGTATACGCTGTGAGCCTGACACACACGCTGGCAGACAACTAACTGCTATTCAATCTATTACAGTCAAAATTGTATTTTTTTTTTAAATGTACACTACTGTTACACCAGATATGAGTTGCACTGGTGTGACACTGTGCCCTGGCAGGCCCTGAAACGCACACTAGTGAAGGAAACTGACTGCTATTATATTACAGTCCAAAAAGTTTTTTTGTTAAATGCAAGCTATTGTGACACCAGTGAGTGATTGGTGGCACTGGGCAGGCCCTGAAACGCACACTAGTGAAGGAAACTGATTGCTATTATATTACAGTCAAAAAAGTGTTTTTTGTTTTTTTAAATGCAAGCTATTGTGACACCAGTGAGTGAGTGGTGGCACTGGGCAAGTGGGCAGAGTATATGCTGTGAGCCTGACACACAGGCTGGCAGGCAGGCAACTGCAATTACATTACACAGAAAAACTGATGTTCTAGCCCTAAAAAGGGCTTTTTGGGGTGCTGTCCTTATAGCAGAGATCATATGAGGCCTTCAGGACTGCAGTGGACACTTAATACACTAGCCTAGCTATCAATTTCCCTATCAAACCAGCAGCAAATCTACACTGTCCCTACTCTCACTAAGAATGCAGCTTCACAATTAATGTAAAATGGATGCTGTCCAGGAGGTGGGAGGGTCTGGGAGGGAGAGTCTGCTGTTGATTGGCTGGAATGTGTCTGCTGACTGTGAGGTACAGGCAGGGTCAAAGTTTACTCCATGATGATGAATTGGGCCAAACAGCGCATGTGTTCGCCATCCGTGGCGAACGCGAACAAGCGATGTTCGCCAGGAACTATTCTCCAGCGAACAGTTCAGGACATCACTATAACTAAATAAATATAATTTGTTTTTTTTTCTAAGTAATTTTTTACATCTAGTAAATGTATGTAATTATCTCAATTGATATAGATAATACCTTTATTTATTTATTTTTGTTCTTTTTTCTGTTTTCTCTCCTACTACTAGGCAGTGATTTTATTAATTGGTGTGTGTTTGTGTGTCACTTCTATCTATCATTAATTATGGGTCTTATACACTGAGCAAAATGATAAACGCAACACTTTAGTTTTTGTCCCCATTTTCCATGAGCTTAACTCAAAGATCTAAGAGATTTTTACTATGTACATAAAACCCCTATGTCTCTCAAATATTGTTCACAAATCTGTCTAAATCTGTGTTGGTGAACACTTCTCCTTTGCATGATCATTGCACAGATGTGCCTTAGGCTGGCCACAATAAAATGCCACTTTAAAATCTGTAGTTTTACTGTATTGGGGTGGATCTGGGGGTGGGGGAGGGTGGGATATTATTGGAGATATTCTGGAGAGAATCTGGAGGTAATCTGAGGTATACAGGAGGACCAAACAATTAAAAAAAATAGATTTTTTGATTTAAATTATTCACATCTTTAAAATGGCAGCCATAGTTCAGTGTAATAGTTGTTATGCATTTGTTTCACGTACCACTTTTTGGAGATTTTGATGCTGTCTAATCTGTAGACAGTTCTCTATATTGCGGCAGGAGATTGCATTTTTTAAGTCTGAGATGTGTAAATTATCTGGTAAACAAACTCAGGCTGGAACTGCTGCAAAGCCACTGCCAGTACTAGGAATGGCAGATGGATTACTGTAGGATCTGGTAGACTTAGAGTTGTGGATAAAAGGCATAATGCACAATCTCTACATAATTCATTTTCAACACTTTCAGAGTGTAATGGTGTTATGGAGACAGGCTCAGGCACCAAGTGTAGTGGTGTTATGGAGACAGGCTCAGGCACTGAGGGTAGTGGTGTTATGGAGTCAGGCTCAGGCACTGAGGGTAGTGGTGTTATGGAGACAGGCACAGAGTATAGTGGTGTTGTGGAGACATTTTCAGGCACCGTGTGTAGTGGTATTATGGAGACTTGGTAAGATATGTATTTTTGCTGATGATACTAAGATATGTAACACAATAACAGAGTTGATATTCCAGGAGGGAGAGGCCACATGGCAACTGATTTAGGTAAACTAGAAAAATGGCAGAGTTGTGGCAACTGACATTTAATGTGGATAAATGCAAGATAATGCATATTGGACATAAAAACCCAAGGGCAGAGTACAGAATATTTGATAGTCCTAACCTCAACATTTGAGGAAAAGGATTTAGGGGTGATTATTTTTGAGGACTTAAAGGTAGGCAGACAATGTAATAGAGCAGCAGAAAATGCTAGAAGAATGCTTGGTTGTATAGGGAGAGGTAATAGCAGTAGAAAGAGGGAAGTGCTCATGCCATTGTACAGAACACTGGTGAGACCTCAATGGAGTATTGTACGCAGTACTGGAGACCATATCTCCAGAAGGATATTGATACTTTAGAGAGAGTTCAGAGAAGGAATACTAAACTGGTTCATGGATTGCAGGATAAAGGAGCTTAACATGTATAGCTTGGAGGAGAGACGAAACAGGGGGATATGATAGAAACATTTAAATACATAAAGAGAATCAACACAGTAAAGGAGGAGACTATTGCCTCGTTTCCACTGAGCGGATCGGTTCGGGTTGGTACAGTTTGGAAGGTTTAGAATGGACCAGCCCATTCTGGTGAGCGTTTCCACTGCAAGTCAGACCTTCAGGGCCATGCAGGGTTTAGAAAAAATGCTCTTCCTGTCCACCAATCAATGGATTGTATAGTAGATCCGCCCTAACCGAACCGTTCCATTTTCTATGGCCCTACATCTGAAGCAGGGCCCTGAATGGATCGGTACGGTTCGCTTGTATGGACCACTTTCATAATGGAAACACCCAAAATAGCGAACCGTACCGAACTGAACCGAACCGATCCGCTCAGTGGAAACGAGGCATAAATGTAAAAGAAGAAAAACTACCACAACAAGAGGACATAGTCTTAAAATAGAGGGGCAAAGGTTTAAAAATAATATCAGGAAGTATTACTTTATTGAGAGGGTAGTGGATGCATGGAATAGCTTTCCAGTTGAAGTGGTAGAGGTCAATAGGTCCCCCCCCATCATTCTTATTTAGGACCCCACCCACTGCTCAGGGGTGGGGGCCGGGGGAGGATAGTAGGTCCCCCCCATTGTTATTTAGGGCTCCCACCCACAGTGCAGGGGTGGGGGCTGGGGGGAGGACAGTAGGTCCCCCTCATTGTTATTTAGGGTCCCCACCCGCCACTCAGGGGTGGGGGCTGGTGGGAGGACAATAGGTCCCTCCCCCCTTATTTTACTTTAGGGCCCCACCTGCCGTTCAGGGGTAGGGGCCAATAGGTTTTTAATTATTTTTATCTTTTTTACTAGACATGCCCCTACTCGCGGTATAGCGAGTAGGGGCTGAATTTACCAATACTAAGTAATCTTTACTTAGTATTAGTAAATGTGGCTGAAAGACCAATTTAGGTCTTTCAGCCTTTTGGTAGATAGCTCCCTAATACCGTGAGGATTAGGGAGTTATCTACTAAGCGGCAGCTTATTTTAAGTTATTTTAAGTGGTTTCCCTATCCACATTTGTTTGCAGGGCACGTGTCCTACTCTTATCTCCATTTTACTTCCTTTTGCAGCCCTCTAGCCCTTTCCAGGACTTTTTTAGAGGCATTTTAGTGGCCAAAAGTTCGGGTCCCCATTGACTACATCCAGGTGTCCGCTCAACTCTAGACATCAGGCTATCCTTACTTTAAGATAAGGCCAAGGACTAATGAAAGTATTTAGAAAATTGGACAGACTAGATGGGCCGAATGGTTCTTATCTACCGTCACATTCTATGTTTCTATAATAAGAACAATAATTTCATACAGAATGTAATGCAACAAACGTTATTGAATTGTATTTATTCTATCAAACATTATAGCTAAAAACCTGAAAAAGAAAACACAACTGCTTTATGTAACTTGAAATGGTTTTCCTTAACTCAAATCTGAGGTTTCTGATCATGTGCTGTTAAGGCACAAAATGCGTTAGTGCTTTGATCCAGTGTTACCCCCTGTATGTTAGAGCTCTGCTGTATAATTTATCAATAAAGGCAATGTCTAATTATTTTCAACTATTTAAATGGATTGAGGCAAGTTGCTTCATGTGAAGTCTGGCTCGTGTGTCATACATCAATTTTTATCATTAACTGCAGAATGAGTTCTAATCCGTGATTCCCTGATTTGTACTTGATGTACAGTATTTATTGATACAATACTCCGCTAAGCCCCATTGACTATATGCTTCCATCTTATCAACTAAATGTTTCAGATTTTGTATTAGGTCTACCTTTTTAAAGGCTTTATTGAAAGTCAGTTAAATGGAAATCAATTTGATAAAGGATTACTTTCAATAAGTGTTTTGGTTGATTTTGTAAAATCTAGGGTGTTTTTATGGAAAAAGGTGCAAACTTTCACCTGTTGATCTATCTGCCTCTCTTCCACTTTTTCACCCTAGACCTAATCAATAAATTAGGAAAAAATACATCTTTTAAAAATATGTACCAAGTGCATATTAAATTAAATGTTATTATCAGAATAATACACAATGAACTGTTCATGAAGATTTATTTACATGACAAAATACATAGAATGTTATTGGTTCTAAATCAGCAATATGTTGGAGTAGTTGTAGAAGTTGTGGGAGTTATGGAGTGCTGTCGTCACAGTTTTCCTGATTTGTCTCTTGTGATTTCTGTTCTCACTCTTTCTGTTGTAGTTTGCTGTTTCTTTATCCAGAACTGGCCTTGTAATAAGTGGAGGGACTGATTAACAGCCAAGCTGTATGCCAATGAAATGTTTACCCTTAGGCAATAATGGAGTCCTCTGTGAGCACATGGCCTTTCACCAGGCAAAACCAGTTTGGTTGTTGATAAACTCCTCTTCCATTCCCATCCAGTCAATCCCCTTTCCCCCAGGAGTCACTCTGGTTCTGTTATATCCTAAGGGATTGGCCGGGGGAGGTGTGTCCAAAATAAGGAAGGGCTATCCTGGGCTATCCTGATAAGAGCCCTGTGAATACCACAAGCTCTCTCTTATCTTCCTCTCAGCAGATGATCCGTGGAGTGGTGACTGTATCACGTGTCTATGCCTGTTTCACAATGTTAATTTAGTCTACTTTCCATTCAATCAATGAGTAGTTTTGGTAGCAACATTTACTACCCTATTCCAAATGTATATGTATTGTTTATTTGTTTGATTAGCCTCTTAATAAATATTATTAAATTGCTGAAAGCAAGGAGTGTGGACTCTGACTTTACACTCGGTTTTTAAGTTATTATTTTTAGTTAGAGCAAAAAACGGGGCGCAAGAGTATACTGAGAACGGGCAGCAGCTGAAATAGCCTGAAATTTGTTAGCTATTAATATTATTATTAATTCCAGCTTTACTCCAACTGGTGAGTAAAGTTTACTTCAGGCCCGTAAAAGGTTTGGGTTGGTCCATGGGCCCTATGTGTCACTTTCAAGGGTAAAACACTTCAGATATTAAGGGAGCAACAGATGCAGCTGTAAAACCAACAAGAAGTACAAGAAGTAATTTTTTTATACAGTGAGGGAAAAGGTATTTTGAACGTTTGCTCACTGACAAAGAAATGATCAGCTATAATTTTAATGGTAGGTGTATTTTAACAGTGAGAGACAAAATAACAAAACAAAAAATCCAGAAAAACTCATGTCAAAAAAGTTGTACATTGATTTGCATGTCAATGAGTGAAATAAGTATTTGATCCCCTATCTTTCAGCAAGATTCCTGGCTCCCAGGTTTCTTTTATACAGGTAACGAGCTGAGATTAGGAGCATACTCTTAAAGGGAGTGCTCCTAATCTCAGCTTGTTACCTTTATACAAGACACCTGTCCACAGAAGCAATCAACCAATCAGATTCCAAACTCTCCACCATGGTCAAGACCAAAGAGTTGTCCAAGGATGTCAGGGACAATATTGTAGACCCACACAAGGCTGGAATGGGCTACAAGACCATTGCCAAGCAGCTTGTTGAGAAGGTGACAACAGTTGGTGT
The DNA here is from genome assembly GCF_036172605.1 of Pelobates fuscus. Taxonomy (NCBI): domain Eukaryota; kingdom Metazoa; phylum Chordata; class Amphibia; order Anura; family Pelobatidae; genus Pelobates; species Pelobates fuscus. The sequence goes on along the minus strand of NC_086320.1, from coordinate 272,852,021 downwards.
AATTATTCGCAAATGGAAGAAACACAAAATAATGGTCAGTCTCCCTCTGTCTGGTGTTCCATGCAAGTTCTCGCCTTGTGGAGTTTGAATGATCATGAGAACAGTGATGAATCAGCCCAGAACTAAATGGGAGGATCTTGTTAATGATCTCAATGCAGCTCGGACCATAGTCACCATGAAAACAATTACGCCTTGAAGGACTGAAATCCTGCAGTGCCCGCGAGGTCCCCATGCTCAAGAAAGCACATGTACAGGCCTGTATGAAGTTTGCCAATGAACATCTGAATGATTCAGAGGAGAACTGGGTGACAGTGTTGTGATCAGATGAGACCAAAATCAAGTTCTTTGGCATTTACTCAACTCACCGTGTTTGGAGGAGGAGGAATGCTGCCTATGACCCCAAGAACACCATCTCCACTGTCCAACATGGAGGTGGAAACATTATGCTTTGGGGGTGTTTTTCTGCTAAGGGGTGCCATGCACCGTCAAAGCTTGGGTGAGAAACTCCTTTCCTCAGCCAGGGCATTGAAAATGGGTTGTGGATGGGTATTCCAGCATGACAATGACCCAAAACACACAACCAAGGCAACAAAGGAGTGGCTCAAGAAGAAGCACATTAAAGTCCTGGAGTGGCTTAGCCAGCCTCCAAACCTTAATCACATAGAAAAAAAGTCTGAGTTGCCAAACATCAGCCTCAAAACCTTAATGACTAAGTTGGAGAGGATCTTCAAAGAGGAGTGGGACAAAATCCCTCCTGAGATGTGTGCAAACCTGGTGGCCAACTACAAGAAACGTCTGACCTCTGTGATTTCCACCAGTGGTTTTACCAGCAAGTACTAAGTCAAAGGGGTCAAATACTTATTTCACTCATTGACATGCAAATCAATTTACTACTTTTTTTACATGCATTTTTCAGAATTTTGTTGTGTTATTCTGTCTCTCACTGTTATAATACACCTACCATTAAAATTTTAGACTGATCATTTGTTTGTCAGTGGACAAACGTTCAGCAGGATCAAATACTTTTTCCCCTCACTATACGTGGGAACATTTGTATGAATGAGTGAGTTTCTACATGTGTGCAAGTATGCATTTTGCTATGTATATATGTCTAGATGTGAGTAGTTAAGTGCCGGATTCAGATGTGCTGGTTCAGACTCTTGAGAAAGGCGCTGATGTGCTGAAACGCGCATCGAGATAACGGCATGCACGATTTAATGCACATTATTTGCTATTGATTTTAAATTCACTTTGGCCTGTGGTTCTTTGTTCCAGTTTATCCTTCTTGGGTTGTCTTTATATGTTCTGGGGTTAGCTAGCGAGCTGAGATGCCTCAAAGCAGCTGGAGGTGGAATCTAAATAGTATATAGGGACGTTCCCTTCATTATGCTAACTACTTATATCATCCATAGTTTCTTCACCACTAATAGAAACCGGACTTTTAGGATAACTGCTGACATTGGTAACTGCCTGTTAGGTGTTTTTTAGGAATCTACATCTCTAACTAACTAGGGTTTTGATACCTTCAGAGATGTATATGGAGGGATAACCTTTTCATGTATCATCCACTTAGATGAACCTTTGAGCACTTGTTCCCTTCCTTAATACATTAAGAGACTCGTTGTTAGACATGTGCAATTTGTTTTGTTCCAAATGTAAAATGTGGATGAATTTTGGCTATTCGGACATTCGATGCTTCAAAATGTCTGAATTGCTGAAGTGCCAAAACTGAACTGAAGTGCCAAATTGCCTAATTACTGAATTTCCGAGTGCCAAATTTCGGAAGTGCAGAAGTGCTTCGGATTTCTAAAAAGTGGTTGTGACAAGACCAATCTCGCCACTGTGCATTGGAGGAGCCTGGTTGCCTGCCTGCTGCCTTTTGACTATGGACCGGCATTTACTGAGAGCCATTCAGTAATAATGTGCGCTCAGACCTAAGCTGTCTGGGGATATGTTGCATGTCTGTATTTTATGTTATAAATGTAACCTTGTATATTTTATTGTATTTTACGGTCTTTTTACTGCCATGTGCTTAATGGAGTTTTGCCTCTGTCCTTGGAGATAATTGGATTACTTCCCAATTATCTCCAGGATAGAAGACTCTGTGGAACTGGTTTTGGGCAGAAAAGCCATGCTTCATTTGGTCACAAAGGACTATGATCTATCTTTTGAACCATAGGAACAATTTGTATGATGTTGACGTTTGTATGATGTTCTGAATATGTTTTATGTGAATGTGATGCATACTTTTAAAGTTATGAATAATGTGGAAAAACTGTATTTCTCTGTCTGTGATAATTACATTACCCATTGTGTAAGGTAATTGTATCACAGGCAGAGGGGAGGATTTTGTGTGGGAGTGTCAGAGTGTATTGTACGTGTTTATTGGTTGTTTTCCAAAACCCTGTGGGTGGTACTAATGTGTATATAAGAACAATAAACCCACAGCTCTGACTGTTCACTGCTTGACCCTCAACACGGAGCTTTGTCTCGTTCTTGGGGGGATTTACTGTATGCTGTTAGAGACTGATTGCCAGAAGTGTAAGCCACTTGGGTGCTTTTCCTGTTCAGCTGCTAGCAGCAATTCGTGAGGTTCCAGTTCGGGAGTTTGGAGTACTGCTTTGTATCCTGTTCGGGAGTTTGGGGTTCTGCAGTAGCTGTGCCTGTGTCTCTGGAAGGGAAGATCTACTAAACGGCGGTTTAACCCCTTTTATGCCTGGGGGTGCCGTTACAGTGGTAAAACAAGAGAAGGAGGGGAAATTACGTGAATGATGACAGGAATCTAGACCAGTAAGCTAATTCCTGGCACTGGGAGCCCTATAGATGTGTAAGTGGCTGTGGTGGCAGGGGTAGGGTTATTAGTGGCTCCACCTTTTATCTAGTTGGTGAGTGAGATTTCATGGGATAGGGATGTAAGGGACTGTGTAGGGGGGCTCTCAACGCCAGGGTAGGTGGACCTAACAAGCCTAGAGACCACTGCTTCCATATGTGCAGAAGGAACTTTGAACCAGACAGTATGGACTTGATGGAGCTATGGGGCAAAGAGGCTGTCCAGAGCAAGTGCTGGAGTTTGAGGTGCTGGGTGTACACCTCCTCCAAGGGAAGCCACAGTGGAGCCTTGCTCTGTGTCAACACCTTGCGCTGTGTCAACACGCGCCAAGAACGAGGCTTTGTAGCAGATCTAAATGTCTGGTATACCAAGACCTCTCCTGTGCAAAGGGAACTAGTATAATCTGCTTGCCACTCAGGGTGTTAACCCCCCCCCCAAAAAAAATGTGGGCATTGAATGTAGCTCATTGAATGTAGCTTTTAGCTTATGTAATATTTTATTGGACACCAACATTGGGAGGGTACGGAAAATGTACAGGACATGGGGTAGCAACATCATTTTGATGGTGTTTATTCGTCCCAGCCAGGATTTTTCCCTATCCTTCCAAGTGTTTATTTGCGTTTTTAATTTATACATGAGGGGAATGTTTTTCTTTTAGTAAGTGGTGTTAGGATTTTGTTCGATTAATGCCTAAGCATTTTAGAGAAGATTTCCTCCAGTCATATTGGTAGATATTTTTGAGGCTTAGGATTATTGTGTGGGGAACACCTATTGGTAGTGCCTAGGTCTCGGTTGCATTATTTTTGTAGAAGGAAATGCGGCCATGGTGTCAGGATCGGGACAGGGATCCAACACGCAAAGTACAAACAGGACAGGGTACGTATACCGGACCTTAGAATGGCCGGACTAACGTACGGAGAGTAAAGAGAATGGTCAGAAACAAGCCGAGGTCGAGGGAACGAGAGGACAGGTGAGCGAGGAACAAGCCGGGTCAAGGATACCAGAGGGAAACAGAGTAAGTCAAACTAGCCCGGTCGGAACCAAAGGAATAACTGAAATCGCCAGAACACTGTGTGACTAGACAGGCTAGAACCACGACAGGGCAATGAGTGAATGCGAGAAACAGGTTTAAATACCCTGGTTACAGTGAGTATACCCGCCTCCGACGAGTCCTGAGTGGCTTCCAGTCACTTGAGTGACAGATCGGTCCGGACTGACGTCATGATGTCGGGCAGCGTGCGTGACGTCATAAAATGAGACGGATCCCTCGCGGCCGGCGTGAGAGTGTCTAGGAGAGCCGTGAGGGATGGAGGAAGCCGACCTGCTGGAGGAGTAAACTACTAAGTCTCTACCTCTTTCGGAGGTAGAGGCTTCAGGTACCCTGACAGTACCCCCCCTCTCAGATACGCCCACCGGGTGGAAGGAACCGGGACGAGACGGAAAGCGTGAGTGAAACGCCCTGCGAAGACGAGGAGCATGAACATCCTCTTGTGGTACCCAACTTCTCTCCTCAGGACCATATCCCTTCCAGTCAACCAAATATTGTACTCTCCCCCGAGAGATACGAGAATCAATGATGGAGTTAACCTCATACTCCTCCTGACCCTCCACCTGAACAGAGCGAGGAGGGGCGATCGTGGAGGAGAATCTGTTACAAACTAGGGGTTTCAACAATGAAACGTGAAAGGAGTTAGGGATGCGTAAGGCAGCTAGGAGAGCTAGACGATACGCCACTGGGTTAATTCGAGTCAAAATCCTGTAAGGGCCAATATATCGAGGAGCGAATTTCATGGAAGGAACTTTAAGCCGAATATTCCTAGTGCTTAACCATACTCTATCGCCTGGAACGAAAATCAGAGCCGCCCTTCTACGTTTATCGGCGTGTTTCTTAACCAGCATAGAATTGTGTAGAAGAATTTGTCGAGTCTGATCCCACAACTTCCTCAAATTGGCAACATGTACAAGAATAGATGGATGAAAGCCATAGTTCATGAAGAAGGGGCTTTAATGAGTAGAGTCACAAACGAGATTGTTGTGCGCAAACTCCGCCCAAGGAATCAAACCGACCCAATCGTCCTGGTGTTCGGAAACAAGACAACGTAGATATTGCTCAATCTTTTGGTTAGTACGTTCAGCAGCTCCGTTAGACTGGGGATGATAGGCAGAAGAGAAATTTAATTTAATACCTAGTTGAGAACAAAAGGATCTCCAAAAACGGAAAACAAATTGGGACCCTCTGTCAGATACGATTTGGGAAGGTATCCCATGTAAGCGAAAAATCTCCCTCGCGAATATCTCTGCCAACTCTTGGGAGGATGGAAGTTTAGGCAAGGGAATGAAGTGGGCCATCTTGGTGAATCTGTCAACCACGGTGAGGATAACAGTCTGTTTTTTAGAGATAGGTAGATCGACAATAAAGTCCATGGCCCAACAAGACCATGGTTTCTCTGGTACCTCTAAGGGATGCAGGAATCCACTTGGGAGCGTATGAGGTTGTTTGGTCTTAGTACAAACCTCACACGCAGCGATGAAATCTTTAGTATCTTTACGTAAAGCAAGCCACCAGAAGTCTTTAGAAATCAAAGCATACGTCTTGCGGATACCAGGATGTCCCGCCATCTTGCTGTTATGGAAACATTGCAACAGCTCCAGTTGAGTAGGAGGAACGAAATGTCGACCCTCAGGAGTCTGTTTAGGTGCTAGATGTTGCAGCTTAATGATCTCGGCCAGTAACGGAGAATGAATCCTGAGATTCGTATTAGCAACAATCTTGCATTTAGGAACTATAGAAGAAAGAATCGGTTCAGATACAGTGAAAGGTTCATATTGTCGAGACAAAGCATCGGCCTTAGAGTTCTTAGAGCCAGGTCTGTAAGTAAGTACATAATTGAAATGAGTCAGGAATAAGGACCAACGAGCTTGCCTAGAGGACAAACGCTTAGCCTCCCCAATATAGGACAAGTTCTTGTGGTCCGTCAAAATAGTAACCGGATGTAAGGTGCCCTCCAATAGATGTCTCCACTCTTTCAAGGCTTTAATGACTGCTAACAATTCCCTGTCTCCGATGTCATACCTGCTCTCAGGCCCAGAAAGTTTCTTGGAAAAAAAACCACAAGGATGTAACGGTTTATCCACCCCCAACCTTTGTGAGAGAACGGCACCTACTCCTGTCTCAGAGGCATCAACCTCAAGTAGGAACGGCAAGGATGTATCAGGATGGACTAATATTGGAGCAGAAGCAAAAAGTTCTTTGAGATTTTTGAAAGCAACGAGAGCTTCAGTAGACCAAGTCTTAGTATCAGCCCCTTGTTTGGTCATATTGGTAATAGGTGCAATAATAGAAGAGTAACCCTTAATGAAGCGCCTATAATAATTGGAGAACCCAATAAACCTCTGGATAGCCTTGAGTCCCTTAGGCAATGGCCAATCTAGAATAGACTGGAGTTTGTCAGGATCCATCTTAAAGCCTTCCCCAGAAATCACGTATCCAAGAAAATCTATCTGGGTCTGGTCAAAGCTGCATTTCTCCAATTTGCAGTATAAGCCGTGTTGTAGAAGTTTGTGTAATACCTTTCTGACTTGTCTATGGTGGGTCTCAATCTCTCTAGAGTGTATGAGAATGTCATACAGGTATACAATAACACAATCCTGTTGAAATTCCCTAAGAACATCGTTAATTAGATCCTGGAATACTGCCGGTGCGTTACAAAGGCCAAAAGGCATGACCGTGTACTCATAATGCCCATAGCGGGTATTAAACGCCGTCTTCCACTCGTGACCTTGTTGAATTCTCACCAAGTTATATGCCCCTCTGAGGTCCAACTTGGTGAAAATCTTAGAACCTTTTAGCCGATCAAAGAGCTCGGTAATCAAGGGGATTGGATAGGCATTCCTAATGGTTATTTTATTCAAACCTCGGTAATCAATACATGGTCTGAGTGAGCCATCCTTCTTTTTAACAAAAAAAAATCCAGCCCTGGCGGGAGAAGAGGATCTCCTAATGAATCCCTTGTCTAAATTCTCCTGAATATATTCCTCTAAAACAGAATTCTCTTTAATGGATAGAGGATATACATTACCCCTGGGGGGCATGGTGCCGGGCAAAAGATTAATTTTACAATCAAAGGTCCTGTGTGGGGGTAGTGTATCAGCGTTCTTCTTATCGAACACTGCTTTTAAGTCTATGTACAGAGGAGGTATCTGTCTCCCTGTAGACTGGGTAGAACTATCTGGTGTGTTAATCATAGCCAATGGAGACACCCTGCGTAAACACCTCTCCTGACAACCCTGGCCCCATGAGATTATCTCCCCTAATTCCCAATCGATAATAGGGTTATGTCTCTTTAACCATGGGTAGCCCAGGACTATGGGAACAGAAGGAGATGAAATGAGCATAAGTTATAAGTTCTCCTCGTGTAAGATACCAATAGTTAAGTTAATGGGTATAGTCTCAATAGAGATAACAGGCTCAAGTAAAGGTCTACCATCTATGGCCTCAACGGCCAAGGGTGTATCCCTTAACTGGGATGGGATAGTGTGTTTAGTAGCAAAGACTTGGTCGATAAAATTCTCAGCAGCTCCGGAATCTATCAAGGCCATTGTCACGATACCTTACCTGTCATCCTCGGACCCACGCAGTACAGCATCCTCCTTCACTGAGCGGCACGGCACCTCTGACGCCGGCCGCTCACTCAGAGCGGAATTTCTAACTTCGGCGCATGCGCGCCACTGCAGTCGGCTGGAAGCCGACAGAATCATGATGCAACCACGCACCCGGACCTTTTGGGGGCGTGGTTTTAAAGCAAAACACACCACACTATAAAAGGGCTGTCTTGACAGCAGTAAGACGCCCTAGTGTGGTTCTTGCTAGTTCCCATAGTGCTCTTTATGTTTATTGGTATTCTCTCCTGGTATTTGACTTCTGGCTACTCTATTTGACTATTCTACTCTCTGGTTCCCTGTACTTTGGCTTGTTAATCGTTATTCCGTCTTCTGTTATCCCTTGACCTCTGGCTATCCCATTTGACTACTCTAACGTGAGCCCGGCCATTCTAAGGTCCGGTATACGTTCTATAGTTAGGTTGCACTCTGCGTGAAGGGGTCACTGTCGTGACAGCCATGGTCTTTAGCATTCCCTTCTCCCACGTTAAAGAAATTGGTAGCAGAAGCCTGTGATCTTTATAATTATGCGTAGAGGACAAAATAGAAACACCCAAGGCCTGTCCTCTAGAGAAACTTAGGTGCTGGCGTTTCCCGAGCGAGTAGGACAATTCAGACGCAAATGACCTCTGGCTCCACAATACATACATAAACCCTCCCTTCTCCTGTACTGCCTCTCCTCTTCAGAGAGGCGAGTATTGCCTATCTGCATAGGTTCAGGATACAGTGAGGTATTGGAATCAGGACTTTGAAATGTAGGGGCTAATTTAAAGGCAGGTCTGAAGTTCCTCTCTCTAGTATTCTGTCTCTCTCTTAAACGCTCATCAATACGAGAAATGAACGAAATTAAGTCCTCTAAATTCTCAGGAAGCTCCCTAGTAGCAACCTCATCAAGGATAATATCTGATAGCCCGTTCAAAAATACATCTATATAAGCCTGCTCATTCCACTTGACTTCTGACGCCAGAGACCTGAACTCTAGTGCATAATCCACAAGTGTTCGGTTCTCCTGTCTCAGGCGCAACAGTAATCTGGCTGCATTAACCTTCCTACCAGGAGGGTCAAAAGTTCTTCTAAATGCAGCTACAGAGGCATTATAATTATATACCAATGGGTTATCATTCTCCCATAGTGGGTTGGCCCATCTCAGAGCTTTCTCAATGAGTAGGGTGATAATAAATCCAACTTTCGCCCTATCTGTGGGATAGGAGCGAGGTTGTAGTTCGAAGTGGATACTAATCTGGTTGAAAAAAACACGACACTTCTCCGGTGAACCACCATAACGTACAGGTGGGGTAATACGGGAAGAGGCACCTACAGTGGCTACCTCTAGACCAGAACTTACAGGAGAGATGGAAGTAGTACGGATCTCCTCAGGTGGGTTATTGGCACGAGATAATAGCGCCTGTAGTGCTAGTGCCATCTGATCCATTCTGTGTTCCATGGCGTCAAACCTGGAATCAGAGGGACCAACCTGACTGTTTGTACCTGCAGGATCCCTTGGCCCAGTCGTAATGTCAGGATCGGGACAGGGATCCAACACGCAAAGTACAAACAGGACAGGGTACGTATACCGGACCTTAGAATGGCCGGACTAACGTACGGAGAGTAAAGAGAATGGTCAGAAACAAGCCGAGGTCGAGGGAACGAGAGGACAGGTGAGCGAGGAACAAGCCGGGTCAAGGATACCAGAGGGAAACAGAGTAAGTCAAACTAGCCGGGTCGGAACCAAAGGAATAACTGAAATCGCCAGAGCACTGTGTGACTAGACAGGCTAGAACCACGACAGGGCAATGAGTGAATGGGAGAAACAGGTTTAAATACCCTGGTTACAGTGAGTATACCCGCCTCCGACGAGTCCTGAGTGGCTTCCAGTCACTTGAGTGACAGATCGGTCCGGACTGATGTCATGACGTCGGGCAGCGTGCGTGACGTCATAAAATGAGACGGATCCCTCACGCGGCCGGCGTGAGAGTGTCTAGGAGAGCCGCGAGGGATGGAGGAAGCCGACCTGCTGGAGGAGTAAACTACTAAGTCTCTACCTCTTTCGGAGGTAGAGGCTTCCGGTACCCTGACACATGGCATTCTAGAAGTGATAAGAAGGGCGGTATGGATGGGTTAGGAATAGTGTGATACCTTGTTCTCCTATTGGGGTGATAAGACCTGTGATCGTGCGATGTGCTTTGATATGTCTGATAAGGGGCTCGAGACACAGGATAAAAATCAATTGGGAAAGGGGACAACCTTGGCATGTGCCATTGGTAATTGCGAAGGGTTTGGATAAAAACCCAGAGTTAAAAACCTTTGCATTGGGGGATAGATATAAAGCCATTATGCTGTTGAGAAACGTGGGAGAATCCTATTTTTAATAATGTGGTTTGCATATACCCCCCAGTGTAGGCGATCTAACGCCTTTTCAGCATCTGAGCATCTCCAGCAGCTCGGCAATCAGCTCTATTTCTTTCGATTGTTAGCAGTACGCCATGGCTCTCCAGCAGATCCTTTAGTGTAGCTCTCTTAAGCTGCTCGTACCATTTTTCCATCCACTCCTTTTGTTGTCAGATCTCTTTGCAGCTTTCCCTTCTGGGGAGAAAAAACCATCCCACCGCTTGCCACCAATTGTAGCGGCACACCGATAGAGTGAGGGGTTCTCGCCACCAAGTGATGTCCTTTCTCCCCTGTTGTGAGAGGGGGCTGTAGAGTAGAGCAGGAACAGCTCTTAAAAGTGATTATAACACTCCCAAGAGCAGGGATTGCAGCAGGTATAGCTTTTCTCCACAAGCATGAGACAAGGCTCTGTGTTGAGGGAAAATCAGGAACTGAAGGTTTAATGGGGCACACTGGCCTTTTATACAAATATCCCAACAAGGGTGCCAAACTGGTGAACCCTGTTGGGCACAGGGACACAAGATAAACAAGACAATAAAAACAGCATTTTACAATTAGACACTCCTATATAGGGTACACAATCCCTCCCCTCTGTTTGGGAGATAATTTAATTAATTACTGTATCAACTCAATTCAGGGCCGCACCAGAAATTTTGGGGCGCCTAACTCAGCTCAGGGTCTGGGCCCCCAGGGGCCCGCCTCCAAATACCGCCCACTGGGTCCACCTCCAAATATCGCCCACAGGAATACATACACAGACACAAACACACACACTGATACAAAAGGACACAGATACATACTAACAGACACACATACTGAAACAGACATACACGCATACAGGCATACATACTGACACACACATACTGAGACATACAGGCATACACAGTAAAAGACAGACACATACTAACATACATACAGACACACATGCATGAAGACATAAAGACACATACATACATACATACATTCATAATGGCATACAGACATACATTCATACATACAGACAGACTGACATACATGCATACATACAGACAGACATACATGCATACAGACATCCATACACACAGACATACGTTCATAATGATATGCAGACATACATTCATACTGACATACAGACATACATACACACACATATACATACACACACAGACATACATACAGACAGACATACATACATAAACATACATGCAGTCAGACAGACAGACATAGACATACATACATGCATGCATGCATCCAGACAGACATACATAGACATACAGACAGACAGTCAGGCATACACATACATACAGACAGACATACAAACACAGACATACATGCATGCATACAGACATGAGTAAGAGTAAGTCTTTCAAGTGAAAGTAGTGGAAAGTAGTGCTATTGTATTCTTGAGAGTGTCTTTTGTGAAGCGGTGCAGACGGGGCAGACCCGGTCTGTGTCTGCCAGTTGTGGGACCAGGGACTTACTCAGAGCCTTAATTAGATATACAGTCCGCAATTCCTGGAAAGTGAATATTTTTACTCCTTGAGTGGTTTTTAATGTCGGTGAGTTTGTGTCGTAAGGTGATTTCCTTGTTCTTCTTCCAATTGCTGTATTCTGTCCGCAGCTGAGTTGTGGGCTGAACATAGCTCCTCAGTTTTGTGCTCAAGATGGCTGGTTCTTCCCCCTATATCAGCTATTTCCCTGCGCAAGTCATTGAAAATCAGCTTGCAGTGTTGTTTTTAGATACTGTAGCATGAATGAAAAACTAGGACGTACTCTGGGAAGAACTATGCATGGTCTATCTCCTTGGGCCCATTAGAGGCTGGAGATTGCCTGCCATCGTCACCATCTTGGATAATTTTGAGGCGATCTTTTTTGGTCTAGCGCATAGGATCTGTGATTTTAAGCGGTTTCGACGGTGCCATCGGCTTGCCGGGTTTCAAGCCTCCCTCCGTCCGCAACTTTTAGTGAGCGTTTAGTGAGCGTGTGCTTTGGGCTTGGTGTTCACGGAGCTCTTACTCCATGTGTCTTGTCCTGCCGGCGGTTAGCCACGTCTCCATATACCTGTTTTTTTAATAATAAAGTATTATGTTTTATTCTTGATAAGAGGTTTAAAATCTATGGTAATCTATTGGGATTCAGTAAGGACAGTAAGGTACTGTCATGCACAAAAAGGGTAATTTATTCTCAGGTTGAAAATATAATATTGTCTCTTTATAAATCAATGGTCCACATATTAAGTATGCTGTGCAATTTTGGCCACCTGTTCTAAAGATGGATATTATGGCACTAGGAAAAGTGCAAAGACGGATTACAAAAATAATTAAAAAAAACGCAACATTTTAGTTATGAAAAAAGCTTAACAAATTAAAATCTGTTTAGTTTTGAAAAACATCACCTCAGGGGGAATATGATAGCATTATACAAATATATTCGGGGCCAATACAAACCATTGCTTGGAAATCTATTCATAAACAGTACAATACATAAATACAAGGTCATGCATTTAGACTGGAAGAAAGGAGATTAAGTCTAAGGCAAAGGAAAGGGTTTTTTACAATAAGGACGTGGGATTAATTTCCAGAAGAGGTGGTTTTATGAAAGTCTGTATAGATGTTTAAACAGCAACTGGATATATGTTTCCAAAAACATAATATTCAGAGATATAAATGTTAATTTGTGTGGTAATAGCTTCTTGGAAAGCACTGACTGCAAATTTGAGGTCAAAAGGATATTTTTCCTAGTTTTTGAAAAAAAAAAAAAAAAACCTGCAAACTTTTTTTTTTTTGCCTTCTTTTGGATCAACAGCAAAGACAGATGCGAGAAGGGCTGTATTTGATGGACACATGTCTCTTTTCAGCCTATGTAACTATGTAAGAATATTGACCTATTTCCCTTGGTGGAGAATAAACCACCTCTCCTGTTGGAATTGAGCATATTATTGCTCTACAGTTTGAAAGTTAAATGTGCTTATTTTCTTGTCCAAGCTGATTTACAGTTAGCACATATATCCACACTGAGAAAATCCACAGCACATAATTCTGGAGTAGTGAATTGTCCACTCTATGCTATTTTATTTGAACTATACTATCCTCTGGAAAATATGAGTGAATTTCTAAATTACGATGTAGTCCTATTCTTTTCAGTGAATGCACTTCACCATATATGCTTCCTTTGTTCTTATTTTATACTCTCCCAAGAATTCCCTCTACAATATATCTAAACATCCTCATACCATAAAGATTGGAAAGACCTTTGCATACCTCTTTTTTTTATTCTTTTTTTTTTCGTGCATATAGGCTTAACAGACATGCTTGTGGTACCCCAAAGGCATTCCACTCGCTTATATCAATGACATTTGTTACAGTGGGGTATACAGAGACACGTGCACCTTTTATATTAAAAGGGAGAATAAGTAGTGATAAGACATGAGTAGTAACAGCGGACACCCTTAGATGAAGCAAGTTCATTGTGTGTGTAATTCAGGCTTGGTAAAACAGCATTTGTGTCAAGATTAAATGCAGTAGGTTAAGTATCGTTTAACATCGCTAGGTTAAATGTGGTAATGTAGTTGTAAAATAGTAGTTTGTCTTGAGTTGGTTCCATGGTTGGCCTATGTGTGATACCTAGACATGTTAAGCTGTATCTGCACAAGCTGCAAGGCACTGAAGAACAGGAAACATTGCTAGGTCATGCTTAAAATGAAAGTAACATCGCTGTATGTTCTAGCAGTGCATACAGGCTGAACTGGTAATCTGCCAGGTCGTGCTTTTGTGGTAGTTAACTGTACAAATGTACGTCAGATTGTAATAGTCGATTAAGTTTAACATTTTTATATGCACAGACTTGGGTAGATCAGTGCTTGCAGTCCATGCTAGGCACATTACAAGCGCTCAATATAAACTGTGAGTAACAAAAAGGAAATCATAGTTAGCATTTGCAAGGCATAGAACAGGGTTTTGGTAGTATTCCAGTACGAGTGTGTACCCTAAATGCCCTCGGGAGTAGAGGGGAGCAATGAAACAAGAACTTGCCCGAGATCGCCGGGAAGACATCATGTGATGTGGTTACTGCAGGCGTTACACGCTCGCCGAGTGTCTCTGAGGGTGATTCACCTGATGCCCCTTGGTGGGAGGCTGAAGGCCTGTGCATGCCATAGTCTCATGTGGGTCCGGTCTCCTGTTGGCATGTCTTCATTGTCCGGTAGGTGTGAGGGCGGGTCAATGTGCGTCCGCACGGGTGTCCACATGTTTTGCAGGGCTGTCGGTTTGTTCATATTGCCGCACGGTTGGTCTCTGATCTCCCCCTGTCTGCGGTTGTCTCGTTGTCTCCAGCCCTCTGGGTAATTCAATGCCGGGGGAGCCTGTGCTTCCTTCAGCTTGACCTTGTGTAGGTTATCATGTGGCCCGGTATCCGGCTCGGCCTCTGGGTCCGTCGGGAACAGAAGGGCCTTCAGCTGGTAACTCACTATAGGTGCCGCCTCCGTCATTGTGGTCGCTTGTGGCTGGCCCCTGTGTCACAACGGCTTTCTTGCCGGGCTCTATCAGGGTCTCCCGAGGGTACACCGGGATAACCCCCACCGGTCCATAGGGGGGGGAACGAAGGTTTGGTCTTCGCTTATCAGCCGCAAGTGCCAGCTGGGGAGCGTCTGTCTCCCTCACGCGTGGTAGGCCTCATGGGAAGAGCAGGTGCAGCAGGGCGGAATCGTAGCTTGTGTGGAATCATTGTGTGCCCCTTAGCATGTCATCTTGTGGCCTTTTTGGACCGATCAGATCCCGTTTTGGCTATCAAAATCCGTTTATTTAGTGCCGCAGAGCAGGAGCTATATGAGTTTGCATCCTCTGCTCTCAGCGGTCAGGCCCCGCCCCCCATACCTCCTTTTTGAGTGCAATTACTTGCTTTTCTAACACTTATTCTATAAATATCACTGGGTATCATTTGTATCCCTTTTCAGTGTTTCATATCTGTTACATATTGATACCACTCCCATTTCTCTCCTGCATGATAGTTATTTACCTTATTGTTAATGTTACATTTGCCATAAACACAGTTATTCAGTAAACTCTGAACTGTGCCAAATAAAATCAAAATGCTATATTTAGGCTAAAATAGTTACAATGAGCTTGTGACTTTTTCAAACTAACTATAATTGATAACAATTTGCTATTTTGGTAATTTTCTGATTATGAATACTTCTTAGCTTATAAAGTTTAAAGGAGCACTCCAACCACCTAATTCAATTTAGATTGCTGAAGTGTAAGAGTATGTCCACATTTTCCATTTTACAAAAAGTGTTGGTTTTAATGAAAGTGACACTTTTATAATAGACCTATAATATGAGGAAGGCTGAACTTGATGGACGCAAGTCTCTTTTCAGCTATGTAACTATATGTAACTGGTCCTATTATTTACTGATAGCCCAGAAAACCTGCCTTGCAAAAACCTCTCAATGAGGTGCATTGAAAGTCTGTGATTGGACACCCACAGAAAGTCTTTCCTGGGGAAAAAGGGATGGACTTGCACCAGTGTTCAGAAGATGAAACATTGATAATTTTGTAACACATTTCTGCAAATCTTCATACAGTCCATTGATACCAGTATATAAGTCTCCTTAGCAAAGAATGTTAGAACAGACAATAGTCAAGGCTTATGGAAATCTCAAGAACAATTTTCTGCCATGTTTTGCCTAATGACATATAAAATAAATTCATTCCATTCATTCCCTTTCCATTCCAGAAGCAAATAGTTCCTTTTGTTATCTCTAAATCTCCACCACTTAAACTTTAGTGTATGACGTTTTTATAAAAAAAAAATTGTAAATCTATCCTGTATTCCCCTTGCCCTTCTTTCTTTCAAGCTTATAGTATGTGTTATCATGCAAACATGAAATGCATTTTCATTCATGTGAAATGATGGCTTGAGAAATATAAGTCTTGTTCTTTAAGCTTTAAATGATAATGGCTGACTGACACAAAAGTCAGGAATGCATTCTGGATGCATGTGCTTAGATGAGTATTTCTAAAAGGAGATATTATAGTAAATTACAGTGTAATCACACTGTTTTTTTAATGGTATGTAAAATCTTATGTATGCATTTCCAATGTGCAGGCTTCTGGCAGAATAAGAAAAAAAAACCTTTTAAACTAATGAAAACAAAATACATATCTATTATCCAGGTGCTCTAGGGATTTTCATCAAGCTAAACAGTACATTGGGGTGAGCTGATGTTCAAGCTGCAAACATAAGGAAAAAATAATAATTTTCGAGTTTTTTTACTGGAAGAACACAAACTGTTGGAGAGCTATACTCAATTTGGATGGTTTAGAAACAATCTACACACATGTACATTGTTGACCTCCAGTGTGCTAAGTATTAGATTTGAAGATTTGGTTCAATCAAAAATGCTAACTGAATTTCTGCTGATCAGGGTTTTGGTGAAATTTTCAAATTCCAAAACAAAATATGCTCAAATCACCAAATAGAGCGATAGTCAAGCCGGCTTAGTAGATTCAGGACTCCATGTTCTGTGGCTGCGGTAGGTAGCCAATGTCATTTAGCTCAAACTTTTAATCACTAACTCTGAGAGTAACGATTTGTTAAAGAGGCATAATAAAAAACAATTTTTCTCCCCAACAGTTATGGGGCTTCTAGGAATTTTGTAGTGGATATAAAAAATATTTTGGCCCATACTGAATTTAGGACCAAAATTCTTCCAATAAGAAAATGTTTTAATTTTTGATCCAATCGATTAAACCGAACCAAAATTTTGGGCCATGCACAAGCCTTTTTGGCAGTATCATAAAGGTGTGCAAACTCAGTTTAAACTCGCTTTAGCGTAGAGAATGAATATATTACACTTGAATTTAATCACTCACTTCCACAGCACTTGCACCCTTGATCACACTTGATGTTTAACTCTGACCTCTATTTCCTCCTGACATGTTGGACCCTGCCCAATTAATCCCAAGCACTGCACCCAGGTCTCTTAGTTGGTCACGCTTTCTTCAATAACTTGAACCTACAGAAATACAAATGTGGAAAAATCTAACTATTTAAATATTAAAATTGTCTAACTAGGTCATAGATTGACTACCATAGTGCTTGGAATCACGAAAAGGAAGTTTGACTGTTACTTAGCCCTTATAAAGTGATTAAGTGAAGATCCAATAGCAATTTTCAAACTCTGACACTATATCAAAAGATCACATACAGCAAAAGCAAAAACAAAACAGAAGAGTAGCCAGAATCACACAAGACAAATAACCAGAATTCCATGGACTGATCCAAGATGGTGGCAATGCATATTGAGAATCAGAAAGTGGCACCTACAGACAGACAGACTCACAAGTGACACAGGGATTTCTCATGAATCTCTAGGATGCAATGTCAGAAAACATTTTACAAAAGTTCCAGAAATTAGTCTGTGATATTCCAAGGTTATTCAAGATCTAAGCACAAGATCTAGGTGCAAGATGGATGAGTTTGCGGAGCCTCATATTAGCCTTGACGATTGGCTGCAGCAGCTGGATTCACAGTTGGAAGTATACGAGGCTTGGTTTACAGACTTTGAAAACAAGTCACAAAGACACAACCTGCATCTGTGGGGCATCCCAGAAACAGTTACACCGGCTGATGTACAAGCTTGGCCTGTTTTACACCTTTGCCCTAAACAGCCCAGTTTATATGTTTTTCTTAGACCAGGTGCACATAGTTTTTAAGCCTAAATTCTTACCTGCTTCTACTTCCCAAGATGCCTTGACAAGTCTGCACTATCATCATGTTAAAGAGGCCATAAAAAAGTCCCTACCGGCAGAAAATAGGGACATCCAGCTTTATGCCGACCTGTTCATCCACACCCTGAAATGCGGAGGTTACTCAAAATGATCAAAGATTCTCTGAGGCAACATCATATTCCCTACAAATTGAGATTCCCAGTAAAGCTGTTGATACACTGCAATGGGAAAACGCATTGTAGCTTCTCCAGATGGGTGCAAGTTGCTTGTAATCCCCTTCACCCCTGAGTGGATCCCCATCTGTACCAACTTTGACACCAATGTGGAAGAGGTTGCACTACTAAGTCCTGACAACAGATAGTCCTACTTCAGACCATAGCTGGAAGAGCCATACCTCTGTTTATGAACTGAGCAAATATATTGTGTCACGGCTTTGAAAAAAAACATTTTTTATGAAATCGTTCTTAAATATGTTGTAAGCGATAAGGTTCTCTATGTTGAGAATTGAATTATCTAAGGTGGTGCATACTGGTTTCTGTATACTGGAAGGGTTCCTCTTTGTCTTACCTCGATATGCCTTCAGGATGGGGGAGAGGTCAGGGGGGTTTAGTTTAAGCCCATTATTACACATGTGCCACAGGGCCTAGGTTTGATTATCAGTTTCTTTCTTACATATAAAACATTGTAAAAAAATGTTTACCTTCAACTTAAATCATATTTAGCAGATATGCATACTGCAACTGGCAACGGAGATGTAGGACATAGAAGTAGGATTTAGTGATTTAGTGCAAGCCGTTCTTTTCTCATCCCTAATAGGCATAACCAATGATCCGAAACCTGAAATATGTTGGTTATTCTTGCTGCCTAAAGACATGCCAAAACTTTCCCAGAAACTGTTTTAAATCCTTATAGCAGCAAACACCTTAATTGCTATACAGTGAAAATCCACACAAGTTCTATCCAAGCAGCATCTAATTGATAAAAAAAAACAAGCTACGTAACTTAATCCAGATCCCTTAAAATGCCAGGCAAAAAACAAGTAGGATGTATTTCACAATGTAATAGATAGGGTCTAAATCTGAACCAATACAAATGGTTCCAGGATTATTATTAATCTGTTATTATTTATATAGTTCCAACAAATTCCACAGCGCTTTACAGTGGATGGACGAACAAACATGTAGTTGTAACCAGACAAGTTAGACACACAGAAACAGAGGGGTTGAGGGCCCTGCTCAATGAGCTTACATGCTAAAGGGAGTGGGGTAAAGTGACACAAAAAGTTAAGGATAGTATTAGACTAATGACAATTGCAAGAGAGAAATCAGTCAGGATCTATTAACAGTTTAATTGATTCGCTTTTATGAAGAAGTGGGTTCTTATTGATTCTTTTGAAGGAGTGGAGACTGGGTGAGCATCTAACCATGCAGGAAAGTGAGTTCCATAGGAACAGTGCAGCCCTCGAGAAGTCTTGAAGGCAAGCATCAGAGGAGTACGGACACAAGATAGACTAAGTCTTCAGCAGAGCGTAAGGGTCTAGACGGGACTATCTTGTGTATTAGGGAAGATAGATAGGGGGGAGCAGCATTATGTAGAGATTTGAAAGCAAAAACCAGAATTTTAAATTGAGCCCTATATCTTACAGGAAGCCAATGTAGGGACTGACAGAGAGGTGAGGCGTGGAGGTGCAGGCGGAGAGGAAGATGAGCCTTGCCATCGCATTCATTGTGGACTGTAACAGAGCAAGTTAGGAGCACATAAGACAACTGAGAAGCGGATTACAGTATTCAAGGTGAGAAAGGACAATGGAATGGACCAGCACCTTAGTAGAATCTGGCGTTAAGTAGGGTCAGATGCACGCAATGTTTTTGAGATGGAAGATTGGAACAGGAACAAGCTTAGTTTGTGGCCAAGTGGATACTAAAAAAGACTGGACGTATCCCATTTGCAATACCTTGGGTTGTCTTCTTTTGCAAATGGTAATCCATCATGGGGGTAATTCTCATTCCTGGGCTACCATACGGTCTCAAAAGCAACGTAACCAATCTGGCGAATTTCAATGTGAAAAAACAAAACTAAAATATTTTTGACCCTGTAACTTCCCAAAACACCATAAAAGCTGTACATGGGGGGTACTGTTTTACAGATGAGACATCGCAGAATACAAATATGTGTATTATATTGGAGTAAAAGCAAACAGTATTATGATATTCACAGTTAGAATGTCACATAGAACTAAAAAAAATGAAATTCTTATTTTCTCCCATTTGTTTTATATTTTATTCATATTAAATTATGTTTCATACCTAAATATTTGGTGTAAAATGAAAGCCCTGTTTCTCCTGAATAAAATGATATACACTAAGTGTGGGTGCACATAATATGAAAGAGGTGAATTACGCCTGAACAGACATATAGCACAAATTCAAGTTTTTGTTTACATTTTGTTTTGATCACAACGTGTACATTTGGCTCAGTCCTTCAGGGGTTAATGTTGTGTCTGATCAGTGTATATAACAATTGAGGGAAACTTTGGTTAGAGAAATGTTAATCTGAAATTTAGAATGGATTTGTGCATCATTATAATAACACAGATAAAAGAAAAAAAAATACACTTGGTAAAAAAGAAAATTGAATTCAAGTCAGTAAACTGCATTCTTGCCATCACTCAACATTAAAATGTGATTCCAATGTTTCATTATTGCACACTCTGCTATATAGCATTTAAAAAAAAATGGCCTTATTAGAAGAATACATTGACAGTAAACTGTGTACTAGCAAAATAGGTAAAAATGTATCATCTTTGCCTCTCATAATAAAAATATATATATTCTAAAACTATAGGAAGCTTGAAATGCTCGTCATATATAATCATTAATACTGACCCTTTGATAATTACTAATTATGTGTCAAAGTCCAATCTGAGATTATCATTTTTTCCACAAGCAAAATCTTCAATTTAGCAAACTTGTGTTCTATCCAATGTATTACGAATGCACCACCTAGTGGTGATCTATTGTATTTTTGTTTCTCTGTGGAAACTAAAATATCTACTACACTGAACATTGTGAATGCATCCATGGAATATTTAATTGTTCTATTTTTATTATTATTATTATTATTATTATTATTATTATTATTATTATTTTGCTATTTATATAGCGCCAGCAAATTCCGTAGCGCTGCCAAGTAATGCTTATTCTTTGTACATGAAAATAAAAGCTAAAGCTGTGAAAGCTTCTGGGTTTATATGCTCTCATCTACTTGATGATTTCATTTTCATATTTTGTTCAATTTGTGATGATTGGTTGATCTGAAGTGCCACGTTCATGTAAAACTGAGCAACTGACTAGTAAGTGCTTGAATATGTTCAGGACTACGGGTTCTGACATGGCGCCAAAATAAGGGGGATTGAAATGAGAGGAAGACGTTTTGTGTGTGTTTATTTTGTATGTATTTATGAAATTTTTAAGGGAAGGCCAATAAACAGTTTTGTTCCATGATGGACAAGTGGTCTGCCCAATGATGCAGGCTGCATCTCCTGTCCAATAAAGAGGTGGGGGGGAAGGATTTTGATGTTTAGGGTATAGGCAGTAAATGTTGATTATATTCACAGATCAAGTGGCAAGTGACAAATTAAGGGAAAAAAGAGCAGTAAAAATAATCTAGATATTTTCCATCAGGACTGTTTCAGCCACTTTGACTGCAACTATTGATGGAGACAGATCAGCAGTGATATTTCCGGGGTTATTTAGTAAAGTGAGAATTCAAAGTGAATTCAAAGTGAATTCAAATTAAATGCCTGAATAGTTGAGCTAAAATCATAGCTGGCAGGTGACTATGATGTATGAAAGTATATCTGTATTTTATGGTGCTTGAGGCAAGAAATTGATTAAACCAGCATACTTATTGCCACTGATACCCCCTACATCATGTAGCCCCCTGAGAAGAAACTAAGGGAGGGCTCAGCGGAGACTTTGTCAGTACCAACAGAGATAACCTTTACTGAAGAGGTAGAACAAATTACTAAAGTGGTCTCACAAAGTATATTGGTGATGGTGGTGAGGAATCTGGTGATGATGTGCCTCTTTTCTGTATACGTGTTTGTCTATCCCAGGAGGAACTCAAATATGATCCAGACCAATAACTAGGGTAGAGTCCAGCATATTTCGTGCACATGATGCACATGATGTGCACTCGCCTCCTGCATCTTTGCCACCATGTCCATTTCTGTGCTGTTAAATTGCCTTCTTTTGATAGAAACTGTATCTTATCCTATCAGTGCCAAAAGTATCACACTCAGAGATATTATGATTATTTACCCCACCATCACCATTTCCATTAACATCAGTTAATCAAGTGCTAGTGTGGTTAGTGTTGCTACAGTTTCCACTGTCTCTAACATTGATTTTCAACAGCCACAATGGAAAGGATAGAGAGTAATGCAGCACACTGAAGTAAGGTTAGGGATGACATTGAGAGCCTCCGAAAAAGGGAAAATTGCAAAGTAAAAATTGGGCAGCAAGAAAATGAGTAGGGGTCATCTCATTAGTGTCAGTCAGAATGAACATAGGCAAAGACATTAGTTTGTATACTGAGGGAAGAAGCAGAAAGAAAAGGTGCGAGGGCAGACACCAAGTCCACTGGTGCTTTATCTGATTCTGTATTGGTACATCATTCACTACGAATACCTTTAGACAGAGCAGAAGAGATGTTGAACAAAGGTTACAGGAACAGGTATTATATATTTGAAAGAAAAAGACTGATCCCTATAAAAGGAGAACCAATAATGTCATGCATAAAGAGATGTAAATTTTACAGAAAAAGTAATACTCCCTATGGGGAGCAATAGATGAAGAAGTCCATATCTTCATTTAAAATAATATGCATAAACTTTACTGAAAGACATTTATTAACCAAACAACACACAAGTTTAATGATAGACTTGTGAGGTTGGATCTAAACTACACTGTACCCATATTGTAAATATTATTATGGAAATGAGTTGCTAATTGTAACGTATTCCCTATAGTCCAGCTGAGTATATCCGCTGTAGTTCTCCCAAATCTCCAGTGAAGCAGTGATTATAGCTTCCAATTCCCCAAACATCAGCCTAGACTTGATGAAGAGAAGGAACGAATGTCTGTAATCATGGACAAATGGCCCACTTATATATAAAACAAGGATGCAGTAAAACACGCCCAGAACACTCCTACAAAACATCCACAAATTTCTGTGCCAGAGTGACTCGGCATAAAAACATAAAATATCAAAATACATAAAAAATACATACAGAACAAATAGGAACCCCCACAATTTATATATCATTAAATAGCCCTGATCTGAGTGCCCAAGTTCTCCAAATAGCTCTGCAGTATAGGGGAAATGCCACTGTGTGGAAGTTCTTCATGACGAAATTAGTTCCATAGCGGTCGCGGGTAAGTACCACTGGGAATATTCGTGGGGTTGGTTTACCTTGACCATTCTACCTTCTATTGTCCTTGACATTTGGCTATACTCCTGTTTATTCTGCTTTCTGTTCTCCTGGCCTCAGCTAGTCTTGTACTATTCTGTGTTGCATTCAATCTCACCGCTTTAAGGCCCGGTAATGCGGTCTTTCTACTTTTCAATTTTTATTGTTTTACTTAAGTTATGCATTTTGACTCATAGATATCAGTGACATTACGACTTGGCCTGTGAAATTGCCACCAAGATTTCTGGGTCCTTTTTGGCATTCTGAGAAAAATGAATCCCATTTCATATGCCCTTGAACTTCCCAAATGTATGCGCATTCCCAATGCATTTCATGCTTAATTGCTCAAACCTTTAATATGTAATTGTTTTGCTAGAACTACTGTACCTCCCTCATCAATTATGGTTAAAGGTAAGGAGGAGTTTGAGGTTCATTCTATTATTGACTCCAGGTTTTCTTGTGGCTCCTTGCAGTACGTAGTACAGTGGAAGGTTTAGGGTACTGAGGAGAGGTCCTTGGTTTCTGCCTCTGAAGTGCATGCAGCTCATTTAGTCCACTCCTTCCATGCCAGGTTTCCTCTAAGCTGGGCTCTAGCAAGCCTAGTGGGCAGTCTTTGAAGAGGGGGTACTGGTATGGCGCCGGTAAGGTCATGTTAGGAGAAGCCCCCGTATTATACCTACCTCATTGCGGATTCCCCTCAGGTCCACTTTCCTCACATCTCCCAGACACCGGCCACAACTAAGTAGCTAATTTAAGTTAAACACCCTCAAACATGATGCTAGTGATGTAAACAAGTGTGCTTCATCATATCATTGACGCACACACACTTTTTGGCATCACAAGGTCAAGTTTGACCTTCTATTGTCCTTTGGTTATACTCTTGTTTATTCTGCTTTGTTATCCTGACCTCGGCTAGTCTTGTACTATTTTGTTTAGCGTTCAGTCCAGACACTCTAAGGTCCAGTAATATGCTTTTCTCCATTTAGATTTATATTGTTTTTCTTAAGTTTTGTGTCTTGGCTAATTGATAATCATGACAATAAGATAGGAAATGAAAATGAATAAACTTAAGACCTCTTATACAATGTAATAAGTGAGATCTGAAAATACCTCACATTGTAAGTCGGGATTACCAACTATTCCCTATTGTGAGTAATAATAAGAATAATAATACAGTTTTTAACATTAATAAGGAGAGGGGGAAAACAATATTTAGACAATGTCTGGTTTGATGAAATCAAGACTGAACTGTTTTCAAAATACAGAGATATCCATAATTAACCCTGGTTGAGAGAGCCCAGGACCTTAGACTGGGCTTAAAGTTTACATTCTAACAATGCAACGACACTAAACACAGACAAGATAATTCAAGAGTGGTTTATGGACAACACTGTGCATTGCCTTCAGTGGCCAAACCAGAATTCAGACTTGAACCCACACAAACATCTCTGGAGACACCAGAAAATGGCTGTCCACCAACAGTCTACAACCAACCTGACATGGCTTGAGAGAGTCTGCAAAGATGAATTGCATAAACTACCCAAATCCAGGTGTGCAAAGCTTGATGCACAATACGCAAAAAGGCCTGAGGCTGTAATTAGAGACTTAGGTGCTTTCACTAAGTACTGACTTAAGGTTCTAAATACTTATGCCAATGTGATACTTCAGTTTTTTACTATTTAATATAATGATTTGTCATTGTGTTGAGTAAAAATTGCTGTGAAAAAAAGGGAATTTAATCAAATTTTGTAACAAGTTGAGACCTCAGAATCAGCATTGTCAAAATGTCTGATATTGCTTAATGGCAAAATTTTTCTCTCTTTTTTTGTCATGCCTTAGTTTTTCCTGGGTTTTTAACGTGTACATGATATCGTTATTCAGACATATAAAAAAGTTTTCACTCATCTCTATAACTTTACAAGTCAGGGTAAAATTAGATATGTTTAGATAAAATATAAGAGGTAATAATGTTCTTGAAAAACAATAGCCCGCCAATATTACATATGTTAATAATGTTAATTATTGATAGTAATGCATGTACTTATGTACAGTTTATAAAAAAACAACTAGGAAACATTAATATTTTACTTATTTTTTACATCCTGTTTTGTTTTTGAATTTTATAGCAGATATTTATTAGCAAAATATTTTCATCTGCATTTTCTAATCATTGATTATAATTTAAATTCCAGTTGTATCATGATTGGTTGACATTTTTCTTCCCTATTTTGTCTTCTTATCCGGTATGTTTTGATACCTATGTGTAAGGTATACTTCTGAGTCTGAAACACATCAGGTTTTTGGTTCTCCTGTGATCCTGTTCTATGTGCCTCGTAAGTGTCAATAAAGTTTGAATTGTTATAGACTACACTGACCTTGGCATTCTTTTCTTTATTTGGTAAGATTTTTTTATTGCACTGTTTGGCTTAAGACAACCAGCATTCTCGTGGAGCATTTGGTAATATGTATTTTTGATCATTTTGACTAACATTTTTTGTGTCAAGACATGATGTGTTTGGTTGTATAACTAAATATATCAATAAAGAAAATCAACCAGTAAAAGATAGCACATGTAATATTTTTCTGTTTCTATACAGCTCTCAGTAGTAAGACTAAAATATGCATATGTTGGGTACCTGACAAAAATAAAATAAAACAAACATTAATAATACATAAATAATACATATACCTAGCAATGTCACAATGGTAGTTCCAAAAATGAAAGAATGGTTCTAAATGTAAAGTAGATTTTTTAGAGAAACAGTAAATGAATACAATGAAGATGAGACATGAGATGAGAACAAAGAGATAAGTGCTTCACACTAATATAACAAAAATCTGTTGTGTTTTCTTTATTGAATCCCAGCTATTTCTTGTGTCAAATATTTGCTTTTTCTCTGCTGTGAAGGTAGTAGTTTGACAAGCTAATTTTTACTCAATTATTTTATAAAGGTTCCATTACTCAAAGCATAAATTGTGAAATATAGACCAAACACATATGTGAAATCTAAATAGACATCAACACATCTTGCCCAGTATGCTTGTACAAATACCAATGTTCCTTACCAAAATATGAATATAATATTTACTTATCCTTTACATTTAGCAAATGCATCTAAGCGATTTGAAAAATATTAATTATATAAATACACATCTTTCTATCTTC
This sequence comes from Pelobates fuscus, assembly GCF_036172605.1. Taxonomy (NCBI): domain Eukaryota; kingdom Metazoa; phylum Chordata; class Amphibia; order Anura; family Pelobatidae; genus Pelobates; species Pelobates fuscus. The sequence goes on along the minus strand of NC_086320.1, from coordinate 272,825,796 downwards.
CATCATGTTTTCCTTTCGTTTCTTATAAGCTCTTCTCTTTGCATCTGTCAATCAGCAGAGAGAGTTAGAGAAAGGAATAGAAGTAGAAGCAAAGGGGAGATTTATCAGCGTGTTTTGTTTAATACGCCCATGTTTCTGCTTCTCAACTGACAATGCAATGAGTAAGTGTGGGCTACTATGTCAACTGGTAAATATGTAATATACATTTAAAATAAAATGGTTCATCACATAAAGATGTTAATGCAAGAGAATCATGTATACATTCATAGAAACCACTGTTAACATATCCAGATAAATATATTGCAACAGAAATCATGAAAAAAAATATGTTTACCTATAATAGTTATAGGCAGGATCAATAAAGTTGTATCTGTATGATCTTGTTGTATGTTTGTGATCATTTGAGAAAAAAGGGGCAAATTCATTAAACAATTATAAGCGACCAGTTTTAAATAAAATGCAACAAAACAATTCAGAATAAGTGATGTGCAAGTAACATAGTCCTGATGAATGTCAAAGTCCTCTAACCACTGAGTCCATCTGGAATGAATATAGCTGAGATACAGCAAAAAACAGTATAAAAAAGTGTTGATTGTGTGTCCAGTAAATTAATATTATTAAGCAGGAGGCCACTGTATCAAAAAGTTAAGTGGATTATGGAAAAAAAATGACCAGAGCATATTGCCAGTATCATAAAAGTAGGCATCAGGCCACACAGGTAGAGATCCATTAATGGGGCAGTTAACTTGTCTACAGTCCAGTAGGCAGTTTTTAGCTCAATAACAATATCCAAAATCAGAGAGGCAAACTAAGGTGAGTCCAAGTGAAATAATGTACAGAGTCCTGGAGGGGGAAGCAGCATTGGCAATTGGATAAAAGGTAGACTATTTGGAACTTAAGTAGGATTCAGCCATTGCTCCAGATAAGGAACTAGAAAAGGAAAAAAAAGCATTTGCCAACATGCGTGGAGGACTTTCCACAATTTCAGACTTATTCATTCAGAATATTGTGATGCAGAGGGCACTCCGAAATCAAACAGACCAAATAAACAAATACTCTTCAAGATGCCCAACAGTGATTTTCATTGAATTATGCAATGGTGTAATTTCCATCATTCTCTTTCAGTTAAAGGAACAGTATACACAACCAGACCATTTGTATTAAGTGGTCTGGGTGCAATGTCCCTGTCTGCTTAGAGAGACACTCCAGGCACCCAGACCACTTTTGCCCATTGGAGTGGTCTGGGTGCCAACTCCCACTACCCTTAACCCTGCAAGTGTAATTATTGCAGTTTTTATAAACTGCAATATTTACCTTGCAGGGTTAAGTCCTCCTCCAGTGACTGTCTTTTATACAGCCACTAGAGGACACTTCCGTGCTCATAGAACACGAAAAGTGTGTTATAACAACGCTGTTGTGTGAGGACCTCCAGCGTCGCCGAAATCCCCATAGGAAAGCATTATTGAATGCTTTCCTATGGGGAGGTCTAATGCACGTGCGCAGCATTGCCACGCATGCGCATTGGGTCTCCCCCGCCGACGTCAGGAGCATAGGCGGAGCCTTAACCCCTTCAGCAACTTGGGATAGGGGGTGGGAGGGAGAGGGGACTTGCAGTGCCAGGAAAATGGTTTGTTTTCCTTGCACTGGAAAATCCCTTTAACCCTGCAATGTAAAGCATTGCCATTCTACAGGAATGGCAATGTTTACAGTGTAGAGTTTAAATGCTTACAGTATAGTGCCTGTCACACTGCCAGCCACTAAAGCTGCTTCCTCCGAAGCAACTGAGTAAAAATTGTCTATTTCTATCAGCTAGTCTAATAGAGATAGAGATTAATAGAGATTTGGCTTACTAGCCTCCTAATGCTGTGAGAAAGCATTGAATTGGCTGCAATCATCGATCTTGATGATCTCAGCCAAGAAGGTAGGACAACAGCGTGGAGACAATGCTGCAAAGAGAAAAAGGTAAGTAAAAAGCCATATTACCTCCTTACAAGGTGGGTGGGGCAGGAACCCACACATTTAACTGAAGAATGCAGCCCACATGCTGTAGTCTGCTTTTAAGCTAAAGTGATTTAATGTATTTCTATTCTATAACTTGGCTGTGACGATACGGCCCTGGCATCTCTGTTACCAAAGGCTCAGCAGTTCAGACCTAATATCATCCGTTGGTACTTGCGTTAACATGCACAGCTGATCACTATACTAAGTGCAATGACCTGGGATTTGAATCGCTTTATCCACCGGCAATGCAGGTTATACTGCCCTAATCTCTCCAGTTACTACAAAATATTCTATCTAACTAAAAAACGCTTGTGATTCTCCTATGAGCGATCGCATCATAGCAGACAGTAGATAGTTACCAAAATAGAAAGCACAGCATAGAGGGACAGAAATCGAAAGTCTGAAAAGTATCCTCCCAAGACTAATCTGCCACATATCTGCAAGCGAAGCGCCCGCCATAAAAGCAGAATATGACTGCCCCGTAAACGGAGAAAGTTCAGGACTGTGGAAACAGTGGCCAGAATGGATCGAGACCCTGTTCCACACACCAATCCATCCATAAATTTCAAGCAGATAGGCAAAAATAGTCTCGTACTAGGAGACCCAAAGCAGATCCCTAGCAGCCTATTTTTTTATCTCCAACTATACTTAGCTTCCCTTAATACAAATGTCCATTCATTTTGTTGCCTCTTTCAAAGTATGTGTTTAGTAAATACATTTCTTTACATACATAAAAAAAACTAAAATAAATTTGTCAGTCACCATATTATGCTTGCCATTATTGATAAACTACAACAGTTGTGACTTCTTTGGAATGTTAAGCATAGTTTTAATGAGGTAAAAAAATAGAAAATGATCTGTTCACAATTCAGAATGGTTGTTCTTTTATGACTGTGTCAAGTACAATAACCTTTCAGTATCTCCCTTCATTTGCTCAATCTAAATTTAAAAGAAAACATAGTATATTATATCAACATTTGTTTTCCCTCTGTTAAGCTAATACTGTTGAAATATTTTATGTGCTACTGCGCCGCGAGTGTCCTGGGCTCATTTGAAGCTTTTGATGTTGTTAAAAATGCTTCACATTAAATATTTGTGCCCAATAGTAGATGTTGATGATGACATTTCTTTTGTACCCATTAACTTCAAACAAGCACATATTTAACAGCTACAATCTTACTCAACCTATCAAAAAGAAATGGAAAAATAATAAAGCTTTTTCTTTAGAACATCTCTCTCCCAATTTAAAATAGTCATACACAAACAGTTTTAAAGTATTTTTTTTTATGATTTTTATTCATTATTATTTACTATTTCTATTTTCAGGCTTTTCTTTTTTTTTCTGAATATTTTTTGTGTGTATTTTGTCAGTATTTTCAGATGTTTTCATTTGTGCTGCAGAAATCTGAAACCAGAGTGCTCATATCTTTGAGAGTGATTGAGCTGTAAGATAAAAAAAAAAAAACTAACAAGCAAGATCATTATAACGGCTTCATTTCTTTCCACATTGAAAACTATGTGTGTTTCTTCACAATCATCAAAATGTATTTAATTTAATTACCGTATATACTCGAGAATAAGCCGACCCGAATATAAGCCGAGGCCCCTAATTTTACCCAAAAAAACTGGGAAAACGTATTGACTCGAGTATAAGACTAGGGTGGGAAATGCAGCAGCTACTGGTAAATCTCTAAATAAAATTAGATCCTAAAAAAATTATATTAATTGAATATTTATTTGCAGTGTGTGTATGAATGCAGTGTGTGTGTGTATGAATGCAGTGTGTGTGTGTATGAATGCAGTGTGTGTGTGTATGAATGCAGTGTGTATGAGTGCAGTGTGTATGAGTGCAGTGTGTATGAATGCAGTGTTTAAGTGTGTGATGCAGAGCCTTGGTGGGGGTGGGCATTTTTATTATTTTTTTATTATTTTAATACTAATTGGTTTTTTTGTTATATTATTTTTTTTTAAATTATTATTATTTTTTTTATTATTTTTTAATATTTTGTTCATTATTATTATTATTATTATTATTATTATTAATACTTTTATTAAATTTTTATTATTATTATTAATATCTCTATTATTATTTTCGTCCCCCCCTCCCTGCTTGCTAGCTGGCCAGGGAGGGGGGCTCCTTCCCTGGTGGTCTAGTGGCATTGGCAGTTCAGTGGGGGGGAGAGGGGGCTGTCAGAGCTGTACTTACTTCCTGCAGCTCCTGTCAGCTCTCTCCTCCTCCGCGCCGTCCGTTCAGCACCTCGGTCAGCTCCCAGTGTAAATCTCGCGAGAGCCGCGGCTCTCGCGAGATTTACACTGGGAGCTGACCGAGGTGCTGAACGGACGGCGCGGAGGAGGAGAGAGCTGACAGGAGCTGCAGGAAAGGTAAGTACAGCTCTGACAGCCCCCTCTCCCCCAGTCTGTATTATGGCAATGCAAATTGCCATAATACAGACTATTGACTCGAGTATAAGCCGAGTTCCGGTTTTTCAGCACAAAAAATGTGCTGAAAAACTCGGCTTATACTCGAGTATATACGGTAAAACTGTTTTTATACCATTTATATAATTTTTTACATATGTTATGTTATGTTTACTATGTTATGTTTTTATATTAATGCATTGATACATTGATTCATCAGTCGAGTTCTAATAAAGAATAATCCTAGGCACCCACACATTTCACTCACCTATGACAGACTTTTGGGGTTAATAAGTATATCAATGCATAGCTGTTAAAACTAGACTGATATTTTCGCTAACTCTGAATTCTATTAACTTCAAATCTTAATTTATAAATGCAGAAAAAAATCTCCAACTCATGTAAAATTACAACTTTGCTATTTTAGCTTGAATTTAGGTTTCAGTTTACTAATTTAAAGTTTAGAGAATAAGCACCATTGTATATAAAATAAATATATAAAACAAATAAAAAACTCCATGAATATATATTCTAATTTCAGATAAAATGCCAGAACTACCAGATAATGTAATACAAACTCATTCATCAAACAGCCCCTAACATGCAGAGTTGCAAGGAATTCTTTGAAATATTGCCATTTCAGTTTCCTTAGCCCTAATTCTAGACCTGTACAACAAATCGCATGCATATAGGTTTTAATGCATTTTAAGTCCCCTTTTATGTGCATTTCAGTCATCTAAACTCTGCTTATAGAAGTGTTTTTTTGCCTATAAAACAGTTACAATTCAGGTAGCGTAGTTGATATGGTTGCCTCCAGCTAGCACTAGCTGGAAGTTGGACCGTAGAAAAGGATGCTCCTAGCGCTCACCAAAGGACCATCAGCACCGTAAACACCATAAGTACTGCGTAGCCACCATAAGTACTGCAGACGCCATGAACCACCGCTGCTGGGCTGGTATCTCGCCGTCTGTTATCAACCCTGGACCTATGACCAGGCTCCAGGGTCCAGTGGGGGATCTCTCTTCCTTCTGCAGAGCGAAGCAGGTTCAGGAACAAGAGCTCTTACAAGAGCTCAGTAGCAAAGGGAGCATGCAGAGCATAGCAATCCCTGTAGTGATTATAGCTGTTCCCTACAAACATGAGTCGAGGCTGCAAGTTAGAGGGACAAGTCATTCTGTTTTATTGGCACCAAACGAACCTTCTTTTATGCAGGATCCCCTTAGATAGGACCACCCACAGGGCGTTACAAAAGAACCAATCACATACGTACATTACAGAAAACACTCTCAGTAATTACACACAAAATCCTCCCCTCTGCCTGTGATATAATTATGTTACACAAGGGATTAACATAATTATCACAGACAGTAAAAATACAGTTTTTACACATACCCTGTAACTTTAAAACCATACATCCAATCGTCATAAAAATTACATATTCAGTATCAGCACACTTTAAGCTGAAAATTCAGTATGGGAGAAGGTAAGGGTCAGCGGTGTTCACGGAAATATGTAGCCAATTTTAGTTCCATGAATTTGGCTACACATATCGCTGACCGCCTTCGAATGAAAAAAGATGGCCGCCGACACGTGTTCATTTGCACGAACTGAGGCTTCCCAGCGCTCGGCAATTAACCTGCAGTAACCTCACAGCCTGGGGTAAACCTGAGGTAAATTGCCTGCACACTTCCAGTTCTGGGTGGTCCACCTGTGTGGTGCTTGGTTCAGTAAGCCCCAATTACTGAACCAAGTGGGAGAAAGCCAGGAACAAGTTATTTTACAGGTCTGGGTACATAGTCTTAAAGGGGCATTGTTAACCAAAGACACAACCAATAAAAGTCCATAAGTTTTCAGGGGCACAATCTCCCAGGGGCCATAGTCATGAGGAAGGAGGCTGGCAAACAAGCTTCTCCACAATCCAGGGAAGCAGGGCAATTTATCATTTAAAGGGGCAGTTACAAATAGCAGTTTGTAACAGTAGTTATAATCCCTTTCTCCCAAGAACTAGACGACACATAGCTTGGAGGTTAACTGATGTTTTTAATCACAGGTCCCAGTATTTATGCGGTTACAAATGTAAGGGGTTTCCCAAGTCACACTGCAGGGGTTGTCCAGTAGTGGACTACATGGGAGACTGAGCTTACAAGCTGATTTCCCATCATACACTGCTGTACTAGAGAGATAATCACTCCGGTTCGGTGGTTGTGGTGTCTGCTGCAGTGCTTGGAGTCCTCAGGAAGCGATAGGAGCATCCTTCAATGGAGGTACCCAGTCGGGGTGCCAGGTGATCCATTACAGGGATATTAAGGGGCAGGCGAGGGTCAAGAGATAATCATGTCCAGTGCCGCATGGGGCCATACACCACACATCACTGCTATGGTACAGGTCATGACATGAAAATAACATACAGCTAGGCTAATCCCTGGTAAAGGTTTCAGGGGGAGAGTCCAATTCTTTCCAAAAGCGGTACGCAAAGTCCCCCCTATGAAGATGATCAGAGACACCTTACAAAGATTGGAATCCACAGTCATGCTATATATTACCTGCAGGTAAAGGACATGTTGTTGTGCCGCTGCTATTACTGCTAATACTGCTATTGCTCTTTAACTGCTATTACTGTTATAGATAAAGCAAATGTAAACCACTGTATTGAGTGAAATCCTGTATGAAATATGTGATTTGTGTTCCATGATATGCAACATGAACGTCACAATGTACCTTTTATTTGTCATGCAAAACTCCAATAAAAATGATACATGAAAAAAAAAAGATATGAAATATTTGTTAGTGTCAAATACATTATCTATTACCATTACCACCGCACTCAGGTGTTTAACAACATATGTGAAACATTCTTCAGCCCCTGCTTGTGGAGGCATATATCCCTATATATGCTTCCTGAAAACATACATTACATTAAAATGCAATAAACTTTTTATTTGCTATTTTTATCTACAGTAAGTCGTGACAATACTACAGCATTGTCCTGTGTTTTAGTCTCTCTTTTTATAACCTATTTTTTTTTTTTCATATTTGACCATTTTTATTGTTTTTAGTAACAAGTTCACATTGTCTGTATTTTGTACATTCCACACAGGTAGTATATGGTACAGTTCATGTTGGCAACAAGCAATAAAGGTTCACTTAGTACATTTGGCTCATTCAGCACAGTGACAGTCAACAACCACATATTTGGTACATTGACAATGACATCGACATTCTTAGTACAATGACAATGACAGCAACATTCTACAAGGGCTATCAGCCAGTGACCCCTTGTGTGGTTAATCTATGGCTCTAGATGTGCGGCCAATAGTGTGAGGTTTCGGGTTTGGTCGTCCCATCAGCAACTGCAGTAGGCTCTTAATGCTCGCTCCCAGTCAGGACATCAGGTGCATGTCGTAATGTTCTACCATTAATAAAGGAGTGGCACCTTCTGAACGTAACATTTTTATCCAAATGGATGCAGCACTGAATTTTATGTTGCAAGAAATCTAGTATGACAGCTGTGTTTGATACTACCCTGGGACCTATAAGTTTTCCAGGGGTGTCTAATTGTGCAGTTTGACACATTTGATGGGATTGTGTTGCAGCTCCTCTGTCTAATGTATGAGCTGTCTGTCTTGACATAGATGGCCACAAACCATAGGTCAGTGTCTGCCTGTGGCCTGGCATCTGCTGGGTTCATACATTGTTAGTTTGCCCGCTAGGCTGTGCTGTCAACATTTGCCCTGATCTGGGCCTGCTGTATAAGTTGTGGTCTCAGATCTACTCAGGTGTGTTGATCATGTGGTCCAGGAGCCTATGCCTACTTTACATGTTTAGTCTATGGTCCAAAACCTGTGTGATATCAACATACCTCAGAACTTGAATATGTCAGGAAAGTAAAGTAAAAGGAAACGGAAAATAAGGTAAACTATATCCCTGTAAGTAATATCCCTGTGCATGTAAGTGCGTGGTGTTTCAGGTGTGGTAGCTTATGCATTAGATTGAGAATGCAGTAGAAGAACAAATGTCAGAAGTGCTTTATTTCGCTCGCCCTCCCCCTTTTTTTCCCCTTTTCCCCCCTCTTCCTTCTTCCCCCCTCACTTCCTCACCCCTTTTCCTCCCTCTTTCTGTAGTAAGGTCGGTAAGATAGATTCCAGTACCCTTTTATAACCTATTTTTAACATTTATTAAATAAATATATTATTTCCATGAGACATTTATATTACCATAAAATATATTACCACATTAACAATTCTTCCATGACATGTTATTGATAACAAAGCATAATACATTGCAATAATAAAGTATTATTGATTTGTGAACAAAATATATACACTGATTCTTGTTCTCTTCCCATAGCTTAACTACTGATGAAGTCTCTAATGCAATTTTATTAGAAAATAAATATTTGATTGTACCAGCAGTAATGTAAATATCATTAACTATACTGGACATATTGTAGCTAGTCCCATTACCAGTTCTTGTTTATTTAAAGTTTTAGTTTTACTTTAATCTTTTTTTTTTTTGCCCTCCCTCGCAACTTTCTAATGCTGAAAAGCATTTTTCTAGCATACAATGCTTCTACTCCCTGATGTATGTGAGACTAGACTAAGGAGTGAACTGGTATTTATTGTAATAACAGTTGTATGACTGGCTGTTCATTTAGGTGGGAGTGAAAGTACATTATCGGAAGTACTAGTCATTTTATAGGCCAAATAACTTACAAAATGCCCCACACAGAAATTAATGATACAGCCCATAGAGTTCTTAATACATGTTCATTAAGTTGAAATATATTTTTGGAGGTAAAGCTACACACATATTGTGCACTGTATTGAAAGTGACATTGCTAGTTTTGATATAAACCATTGATGTTAACCCCTTCAAAACCCCACAAATTTACAAGAAAAATAGGCAAAACATAATTAAACATCTTATACACTGATACACCTGTTTATAGTGTATAGTGCAACACATGCATAAACATATCAAATCTGATTTATTTATTGGCAGACAGACAGTCAATAGACACATTTGCAGAAATGGTGAGTGGGAATAAATGATAGTTTTGTCGATGGTGAAAAAATATTTGTTTCGACTGGACCACTTTACCAGAAAATAAAACAAAGTTTCAGGACACCCGGATTTCACTCATATGGCAGTTCAGCTTGGCCGAATTTCGTAAATTAAAAAAGATTCAGTAAAACAAATCAGACAAACCAAATGGGGGTTAAAATGGACCAATTAGTTTACTGAAAAATATTTGCATTATGTAATATTATACAATACACTAATAGGCACATTTTCCTGCCATTTGGTTCATAGATCAAGTGTGAATAAGCAACAAAGTGAGGGAAAACGATGAGAAGCAGTAAAATATCTATATTTATGTAGTGTATATTTAAAAATATATATACTTTATAACTATAGATTTTTTTTTAGCTCCTACTTTCCCCCCCTCTATTTTTCACCTCTCAATTGATATGTGAATAAAATGAATTACTATTTAGCCTACTAGCCATAAATCATTTTGCATGATTTTGGCTTGGAGTTTGGAAATTTGAATAATCACCCAATCAACCCAACTTGTAAATAAATCTCAAAATCTAAAAAATTATTAGTATATGTACTATAGATGCATATCCATATTGTGCATACAGAATGCGTACAATGGAGAAGTAACTACAGCTTAGCCAAAAACAAAACACCGTCATTAAGCAGTGAATTAGACTGAGTATAAACTAATATCATTTATGTGATAATTGGGTTGATAAACTGCTTATGTCATAAACTGTTTCTGGGCAGTACTTTATAGGATAAAATCAGTCCTCAGATAAGAAGTGTTCCAGAAATCAACATAATAAATGTATTAGAATTCAGATAATCTATCAGATTAAACACATCCTGGTTTACATTGTGTGACCTCGACCCAACTCTCGCTACAGAGAGTCAAGAGAAATTAGTTCAAGTTGTGCCTATAGACAAATCTAATAGACTGAAAGATAACATTCTGGCTGCATGATTGACAGCTCTGATGGGTTATTTTTTAGCTAAATTACTGCAATTACAAGCTATTCTCAGACCCAAGAGTGGGTTCAGGGTACGTTCTGCAACATAACCTTTGCAACAATACAAAGTTCTTGTTTTGCTTTGAGTGATCTTTTAAAATAAGGTATCCAGGAACAAAGACTAAGTGAATCTTATAAATAGATTGTGAGCAAAACATTCTACAATGAGAACCAGCAGCAGATGCAACTATACAAAGAGCACAAATGGAAATATTTAGAAATTTAATTTTTGGCCGAAGGAACATGAGCGAGGAGAATTTGCTTTCCAATATAAATTAGACTGAAAGTATCATTAACCATCTGTTTTCTGCTCTCAGCTTTGTTGCATTAAGAGCTTCAAGAGTGTTAACTGAGAGTGAATGCACCACATTTACAATTCATAATGAAGGAGTAACCAGATCAATTCTCTCAGTTCAAAATGCTAAGGATTCTTATATAGTGCGCTGTAGTTCCCTGAAGCCAGCAAAAGAGGCTTAATAGCACCCCAAAGGCACATGAAGCACGCCCATTACCATGAAAACACTGTACCATAGTCTAATAACAGAACAGTATGCAAGCTAATTACAGTGATCCATGAAACATGTTCTACCATCATCCATTATTGCTTATGGGCTGATCAATTTATTGATTATTGCTTTCTACAATGAAAAAGTAATGATGCACAAGCAATTATAAGCTAACATATCTGCCCAACAGATGACCTTAGCACTCAAATGCAATATCATGTGCAGATTTTTCATCGTAAATCATTTTGTTTTCTAATTTGCATCTTTGCTATGGAAAAAAAAAGGTAGTTGACAGTGTCTTTATGTCTATTAGAGCACTCTACTAAACCAACAAATTATAGTTTGTGCAAGGAATATGCACAAAATTGACGTTATCCCTGGGCTATCTGCTCCCAATTTTCCTTATGCAAAAGTCAGCATTCATCACTGTCATTCATGTGTTTGTAGAATTACTATTTTAGTATGCCCACCACTATTTAACCCCTTAAGGACACAGCTTCAGAAGCTTGACTTACGCTTAATGACACAAGCTATTTTTGCATTTTCTTGCTGTTTGCGTTCAACTGCAATTTGCATCTCTCTCATTTATTGCACCGGCACATATTATATACTGTTTTTTAAAGGACAGAAAGGGCTTTAATTTGATATAACATATATATATATATATATATATATATATATATATATATATATATATATATATAAATGCTTACTTATTATAAATAAAATACAGAAAAATGCAAAAAAAATGAAAAATATTGGTTTTTTTTTACAGTTTTTGCAATCATAATGTGTGCCTAATTAGTGCAGGTTAAGGAAAGTAAATAAAAATAAATTCATTTATTTGTTCTGATTTACAGAATATATAATGTGTCTGGGATTTTCAGTTTTTTTTTGGTAGTTACAGGTCACAAAGCACAAGGAGTAAAATAACATTTTAATGTGGAGCGATTTTAGAATTTGGTATGTTTGTCTTGTAAGCCTAATGGCCATAAAAGAAAACAAAATTGCCACACAAAAGTATATATTTATATAAAGTAGACATCACAGGCTATTTACCTAAGGTTGTTTTGACACTTTCTACGTAGCCATTTTACCGCCAACCTCTGCTAAATATTGGAGTAAAATTGTGTTTTTTGGGGGTTTTCGCACACAAACGTATAACAAAGAACTTCTCATGTGTATTTTGTAAAGTTGGTGTGTGCTATTCCTGTACAAAGTTTTATTATGTGTTCAGTTACTTCTGCTGAGTACAACGGTACCCCCATTGTATGTCTTTGGCACTATTTTGTGAAGCTACAGTGCCATATAGGAGACCTGTCCTTTTCAGTATTCACAGTAGAATTTTGAGAGAGGGATTTAATGAGCCTATGCTTCCATTTGGGGTATTATAACAGTTTGACTGTTCAAAAACCCCCACAAAGGCCTACCATTTGTAAAAGTAGACACTCCAGGGTATCTCATAAGGTGCATATTGTGCCTTAACATGCCCCCATTTTTTTACCATTACATGCCAAAGTATGTGGTAAAAAATAATTTTGTGCATTTTTTACATACGGATTGCATTTTTGCTGGGCATTTTGTATATTTCATATGTGCCACTAAGTTCAAACCCCCCAAATTATGCTCAGCTAAGTCTTCTGAGTAAAAGGACACCCCCATTGTATGTCTATGGCACTATTTCGTGAAGCTACAGTGCCATACAGGAGACCTGTCCTTTTCAGTATTCACAGTAGAATTTTGAGAGACGGATTTAATGAGCCTATGATTCCATTTGGGGTATTATAACAGTTTGACGGTTCAAACAAAACCCACAAAGGCCTACCATTTATAAAAGTAGACACTCCAGGGTATATCATAAGGTGCATATTGTGCCTTAGTATGCCCCCATTTTTTCATCAATATATGCCAAAGTATGTGGTAAAAAAAATTTTTGTGCATTTTTTGACATACGGATTGCATTTTTGCTGGGCATTTTGTATATTTCATATGTGCCACTAAGTTCAAAACCTCCAAATTATGCTCAGCTAAGTCTTCTGAGTAAAAATACATCCCCAATGAATGTCTTTGGCACTATTTTGTGAAGCTACAGTCGCATATTGGAGACCAAGCCATATCAGTTTTTACAGAACTTTGAATTTTGACGCTGGGCCTATGTGCAATTTCCAAGCATCTTCGCAGGTTTTAAATTCAAACTACTCCACAAAGGCCTACCATTTCTTAAAGTAGACACCCCAGGGTATTTCAAAAGGCATATTTTGAACCTTAGCGTGGGATCATTTTTCCGCTAGCTTGTACCAGGTGTAGTGGTCATAAGCGTTTTTTCTGCCTTTTTGACACACAAAGTGAGTTTGCACAGTATATTTTGCAAACCTTATGTGTACCACCACTCTATAATACTTTATATGTTGCTCAGCTATGTCGGCTGAGTACAAAAATACCCCCGTATGTACCTTTGCCAGGTATATGTGGACATCTGAGGGGCACATTTGGGACACAGCCATTCCATTTTTTTCAAACTTTAAATTTTTACGCTGTGCCCATGTCCCATTTTAGAGTATTTTACCAGGCTATATAATCCAAATACCCCAATAAAGCCATACCATTTCTTAAAGAAGACATCCCAGGGTATTTCAAAAGGCATATTTTGAACCTTAGTGTGGGATCATTTTTCCGCTAGCTTGTACCAGGTGTAGTGGTAATAAGCGTTTTTTCTACCTTTTTGACACACAAAGTGAGTTTGCACAGTATATTTTGCAAACCTTATGTGTACCACCACTCTATAATACTTTATATGTTGCTCAGCTATGTCGGCTGAGTACAAAAATACCCCCGTATGTACCTTTACCAGGTATATGTGGACATCGGAGGGGCACATTTGGGACACAGCCATTCCATTTTTTTTCAAACTTTCAATTTTTACGCTGTGCCCATGTCCCATTTTAGAGTATTTTACCAGGCTATATAATCCAAATACCCCATAAAGCCATACCATTTCTTAAAGAAGACATCCCAGGGTATTTCAAAAGGCATATTTTGAACCTTAGCGTGGGATCATTTTTCCGCTAGCTTGTACCAGGTGTAGTGGTAATGAGCGTTATTAAATTAATCTTTTTACTTTTTAAAACTTTTTTTACTTTTTAAAACTATTTTTTAAACTTTTGTTTTGCTTATTAATTTTGTTAAAGTTTCCTAAACTTTCGTAAAACTTTTTTTTACAGATTTAACATTTTTCTAAGCTTTTTCTTTTACCGTTAACCCCTAACTAGCAGTAAGCAGCACTAACAGTAAATTCACCATTTTCCCATAACTCCCACCCACCCCAGCTAGCAAAATATTTAATTATACAATATTTAAATTAGTTAATTAAATAAATTTAACCCCTGAGGGTTAACAAATAAATAAAAGTTAATTGTCAGGGGTTAAAAAAAATTAGATCACAGTATAATACTGTGATCTGTATTTTGATCACTGTAGGCAGTGATAGACTGGCAGGGAAGGGGTTAATTTTTATTAGGACTGGGTAAAGGGTTTATTTTTTTTAATTTTTTACTTAAACGTTATTAAAGCTTTTTTTTTTACTTAATTTTTTAACTTTTTAAAGCTTATTTTAGCCTAACACTAATTCCCCCAATTCCCCGCTAACTTCCACCCTCCCCAGCTAGCTAAATTTATAATTTTAAAATATTTAAATTAATTAATAAAATAAATTTAACCCCTGAGGGTTAAAAAAATCAGATCATATTAAAATGTAATCCCTGCCAATTGATCACTGTAGCCAGTGATCAATTGGCAGGGAAGGGGTTAATTTTTTATTAATATGGGTAAAGGGGGGGTAAAGGGGGGTGGGATTTTAATTGTACTTTATTTTTTTAACACCAGGGGGAGGGATCACTGAAGATCCATCTCCCTGCACTTCACACTGAACCCGGAAGTGCAGGGAGGCGGAGGTGAGTATGCAGAGCACATGTGCCCGCTGAGACATGCTGTCAGAGCGGGCACATGTACAGGGGCAAGAAAATGCAAGAATGGGGGTCAAGGGCTGCGCTTGAACAAAAGAAGTAAAAAGTGTATAAAAATATATATAGGTAAAATAAGCAATAATAATAAAATCAAGTAAAGTTCATCCGGATGTATAGAAAAATAAATATAAATGAAATTGAAACAGTCTCACTGGTGTGTAATGATACGGTAATAATCCTCAAGTGTTGCTCCGTCCGTATGGTAGGTAGTCCATATATGTGAAAATAAAAGAGAAAAGAAAAAGCTGCCAATGGTGAAATATTGTATGTCCAGATGTGGTATATATTCAAAGGAAATGTATTTCACTCACATTTGTTGGAGCTTTAGCCAGTTCTAGGAGAAAAGACACTTAGTGGTTTGATCCCCACTATCGGATAAACTTAGATGGTTGGTCCGTCTATCCGGCTTGGGATTCCTGTAGTGTAGGCTAGGACCTACTCAGATATGCGTTGTTCTTTAATGCTGGGGAGATAGGTCCGCCTTTCCCGTATTGGATGGTAGATGTCCACGGAATATATATAAAACAGCAAATAGTGCTCTCAGTGTGAACAACAAGGTAATATATTTAAAAGAGTTATACTTACAAGAATAGAGCAGACAGGTACTGCTCTATTGCCACAGCGCTGGTGGAATTATCCCCACCTAAGGATTTCTTTTGACGGGATACACTCCGAATAAAAAATAAAAAATAGAAGGATAAAAAGTAATAATAAAACTATAGTATGATAATATAAAAAATATATAAAAAATATAAAAAATGCCAGGAGTAGAAAAAGTGTATAAAATACAATAAAAATAAGTATACAATTGGTCCTAGTATAAAAGGTAACCAAAAATAACTTTTATTGATTAAAATACACTTATTAAAACCATTTACGCGTTTCACCTTTGGGGTTTTCTCAAAATGAGAAAACCCCAAAGGTGAAACGCGTAAATGGTTTTAATAAGTGTATTTTAATCAATAAAAGTTATTTTTGGTTACCTTTTATACTAGGACCAATTGTATACTTATTTTTATTGTATTTTATACACTTTTTCTACTCCTGGCATTTTTTATATTTTTTATATATTTTTTATATTATCATACTATAGTTTTATTATTACTTTTTATCCTTCTATTTTTTATTTTTTATTCGGAGTGTATCCCGTCAAAAGAAATCCTTAGGTGGGGATAATTCCACCAGCGCTGTGGCAATAGAGCAGTACCTGTCTGCTCTATTCTTGTAAGTATAACTCTTTTAAATATATTACCTTGTTGTTCACACTGAGAGCACTATTTGCTGTTTTATATATATTCCGTGGACATCTACCATCCAATACGGGAAAGGCGGACCTATCTCCCCAGCATTAAAGAACAACGCATATCTGAGTAGGTCCTAGCCTACACTACAGGAATCCCAAGCCGGATAGACGGACCAACCATCTAAGTTTATCCGATAGTGGGGATCAAACCACTAAGTGTCTTTTCTCCTAGAACTGGCTAAAGCTCCAACAAATGTGAGTGAAATACATTTCCTTTGAATATATACCACATCTGGACATACAATATTTCACCATTGGCAGCTTTTTCTTTTCTCTTTTATTTTCACATATATGGACTACCTACCATACGGACGGAGCAACACTTGAGGATTATTACCGTATCATTACACACCAGTGAGACTGTTTCAATTTCATTTATATTTATTTTTCTATACATCCGGATGAACTTTACTTGATTTTATTATTATTGCTTATTTTACCTATATATATTTTTATACACTTTTTACTTCTTTTGTTCAAGCGCAGCCCTTGACCCCCATTCTTGCATTTTCTTGCCCCTGTACATGTGCCCGCTCTGACAGCATGTCTCAGCGGGCACATGTGCTCTGCATACTCACCTCCGCCTCCCTGCACTTCCGGGTTCAGTGTGAAGTGCAGGGAGATGGATCTTCAGTGATCCTGCCCCCTGGTGTTAAAAAAATAAAGTACAATTAAAATCCCACCCCCCTTTACCCCCCCTTTACCCATATTAATAAAAAATTAACCCCTTCCCTGCCAATTGATCACTGGCTACAGTGATCAATTGGCAGGGATTACATTTTAATATGATCTGATTTTTTTTTAACCCCTGAGGGTTAATTCTTTTTTTTTAACCCTCAGGGGTTAAATTTATTTTATTAATTAATTTAAATATTTTAAAATTATAAATTTAGCTAGCTGGGGAGGGTGGAAGTTAGCGGGGAATTGGGGGAATTAGTGTTAGGCTAAAATAAGCTTTAAAAAGTTAAAAAATTAAGTAAAAAAAAAAGCTAAAGCTCCAACAAATGTGAGTGAAATACATTTCCTTTGAATATATACCACATCTGGACATACAATATTTCACCATTGGCAGCTTTTTCTTTTCTCTTTTATTTTCACATATATGGACTACCTACCATACGGACGGAGCAACACTTGAGGATTATTACCGTATCATTACACACCAGTGAGACTGTTTCAATTTCATTTATATTTATTTTTCTATACATCCGGATGAACTTTACTTGATTTTATTATTATTGCTTATTTTACCTATATATATTTTTATACACTTTTTACTTCTTTTGTTCAAGCGCAGCCCTTGACCCCCATTCTTGCATTTTCTTGTTTTCAATAAAGGGTTTCCCGAGGGATCTCCCTTTTAGGGTTGCTGCTTAATTGAATTAGCGCAGACTCTTCCTCCTTTTTGTTTCACCACATGTACAGGGGCAGCCCGATCCGGTGCTCCCGGTCTGCCTCTAATGCAGAGGCAGACCGGAGCACCATTAACCCCACGATCGCCGCGATTGCGGCGATCTGGGGTTAATTTTACCGCGTGACGGACGAGGTCCGGCATCCGTCGTTAAGGGTATCCCCTGGATGACGGACCTCGTCCGTCACCCGTCGTGAAGGGGTTAAAGTAAGCAGTTCTTATTTGTATATTGATAAAATGTTATGTGATACTGTGCCATTGGGGGCTCCTTTTTTTTTTCACCCACCATAGTTTATGCTCAAGAAGATTACTTTGCCATAGAGTGGGACTCATTATCTCTCAAAATGAGCTTCTTTCACCCAGAGCTAAGGTTGATAAGGCTCTGGGAGTGTAACCACCATTTACATGTATACGTATCACTGTTATTTTTGGTTCAATTAGTTGGTTTGCTCTAGGTCAACTTGTCTGTATCCCCAGTGGGTGTAGACTTCTTGTTCCAACCAGCAATGGAGAAATGTGGTAACTGGCATCAATGCTCCAATACAATGCAATGAATTAAATAGAGAACTTGGTCTGAACCCACTTTCTTTTTTTATTATAATAATTTTGATGGACACAATGGTTTTATATTTAGTATTTTTGGGTAAAAAAGGTTATAGAAGAAATCTCATGATAAAAATACATTTTTAACAGAATTTAGTTTATTGGGCCCCCTTTACTTTAGTTATGGTGATGGGGGTAGGAATGGTATTTTTATTGGGGGTTGGCTGGTGTCTTGTTGACCCTTAAACACTCATGGGTAGCCAATGGAACAATGTTGGGAGATGGACAATCGTATTTTCACCACCTTGTATATTTTATTATCAGATCTCACCTGCCCCAAATGGATGGGGGCCTAGGGGAGAGCAATTGCAGAGCTCCCTCCTCCTTCTAATTTTAAATAATCAATTACAAAGAGGGAGCTGGTGGCTTACAAACAAACAAAGACATTACAACAACAAAATGTCTTCCAACCAGTGTTAATTTTGGCAGCAAATTTCTATTTAGTTATAGGATAGTCAATACAATGTTGAACAAACATTTGCACACTTTTAGTTATAGACTTTTGACTAAAAGCCATTTTAGTTTTAGTCATATTTTAGTCATCTGAATTGTTTTAGTTTTAGTATAGTTTTAGTCGACTAAATCTCCAGTAGATTTTAGTCAACACGACTAAAATCTAATGGGTTTAGTTAAAGCATCTATCTGTCTCTTTTACTCCCTTCCCCCAGCCCCTCTGTGTCTCTTTGCGTCCTCTCAGCCCCTCTAGGTGTCTTTCTCACAAGCTCTGGCCTTTTTCTTTTATCCCTGCCACAGCCCCTCTGTGCAGTGCAAATTTCAATTTAGTTTTAGTCATAATCTTTTGACTAAAAAAGCCATTTTATTTTTAGTCGTACTTTACTCATTTGAATTGTTTTGTTTTAGTCTAGTTTTAGTCAACTAAATCTCAAGTATTTTAGTTGACTAAAATTTTACTAAAATTGTTAGTCGATAGGCACACCATGGACTGAACAGTGATTGACAGTATGACATGGAAAAAAAATAGAGGGACAGACTGACCACATCCATAATAACGAGCAATGGCGTGCCAGACAAAACATAGCTGAGTGGATGGCATAGGCTACACGAAAAAATAACCCAGGCACCCCTAGACATCGGCATAACATTCTAATACACCACGGGCCTCACATAGGCTAAGGTCCATAACCAATAGGAAAAAGTAATAACTCGCACGTGACCTGCGAGCCTAAAAACTGCACCAAACTAAGGGTAACTGAACGACCACACACTTCCGAAAAAGCTTGACACATAAACAGCACCAGAGGTACTGAACCGAGACTTGTGAGTCTCCCGCTCCGACGCACACGATTAGGTCTAAGTCTATGTAAACAGTAAGAATAGGCGAAGTTAAAAATCATATGTACAAAGCTAAATATTATACCTCATCTCCCAGCAGGTCTGATTGACCTACTCTGCAGTGTTTATAAAGATCCCTCTAGGTAACTAGAACTTACCAGATCATTTCCGCCGCCAATGTATTATTACATATGAATTACGGACCTTGTTGTAATAAGCATATTCAACTTCTGTCCAGGTCCCCTTGCACATAGTTATTTTATGTTGCATTGTTCTTAAATTTATTTTCTTTGTTTAACTAGATCCAGTGTTCCCTCACACAGTACACAGTATAGGATGTTAACTGTGAATGTGGAGAGAAATGGCTGACCTTAGGGTCTATTGTGCTCCTTGAAAAACAACCATAACGTATTACAGCAGCCTGTATTCTTGGAGTTAACTGTGGGTTTATCTTTATATCCTGAACAATTCTTATGGCAGTTGTGGCTGAAATATTTCTTGGTCTACCTGACCTTGACCCCTGAATTTTCTACTTCTTAATAAGTGATTGAACAGTACTTACTTTTCAATCTTTATAAATTTCCATTACCTTGTTACGCATTCTTTTGACAGTTCTTTTTTGCTCCCCATGGCTCAGTATCTAGCCTGCTCAGTGCATCCACGTGAAAGCTAACAAACTCATTGACTATTTATACACAGACAATAATTGCAATTTAAAAAGCCACTCGTGTGGGAAATTAACTTTTAATCGCCATTTTATCCTGTGTGTGTCACCTTGTGTGTCTGTAACAAGGCCAAACATTCAACGGTATATAAACTTTTGAACAGGGCCATTTGGGTGATTTCAGTTATCATTATGATTTAAAAAGGAGACAAACAACTATGTGATAATAAATGGTTTCATATAATCACTATCCCTTCATAAAATAAAAACATTTCCATGATCAATAATATTTTCAAAATCAATGCCAAAATTTCACAATATCTGCCAGGGTATGCAAACTTTTGAGCATAACTGTGTACAAGCAATTAACTGAAAATAGACCCTTCGACAACCTCTCCTTGCACACACCAAACACAAGATGCTCCTAAAAAACACCTAGACAAACAACTAGACAATCCACCTTCAAAAATGTTATGACCCAATTGGGACATATCTCATAAGCTTTCTGACATAATAGAAGCCTTCCACGACTTTTAATTGAAGCTCTATAACTTAAGACAGAAACCCCCTGACAGTCTTGGTATCGAACAGTTCCAATCCTCAAGAATCACCCAAACTATCCCTAATGCAAGCCCTAGAATCTCCAATCATGCCAGAAGAGTTCCGAGCAACGGTTTTGGACCAGATGGCTTCACAGGGCCAGATGGCTTCACAGCCAGATTACAAAGAATTTTCAGAGAAGTTGTCTGCACCCTTTGTCGTGGCTTTTATTACTGCCCTGCACTCTATCCCACTCAGACTCTTACCTAGAAGCTCACATTATGCTAATATCCAAACCAGGGAAAGACCCTCTGCCTGAAGAAATTATTGGCCAATTTCCCTGATCAATATTCATTTGAAAATACTCACAAAAATACTAACCAATAGACGGAGACCACCTGATCAAGCAGGCTCTTTTTTTCCAAGAGAGAGGCAGAGCATAACACAACCAAGCTATTCAGCATACTCATCTCTTCAAATTTAGCCAGAAGCAATGTTTCTTACTATCTCTTGATGCCGAGAAGGCATTTGACAGGTGGGACTGGTCCATGCTATTGGGAACATTGAGGAGAATAGGATTTAGACCTAACAGGCTTAAATGGATGAATTCCATTTATTCCTCGCCAAGTACACATCGGGAATGGCAACAGACAGGGGGGCAACCTCTCCCCTCTTCTTTTTATTCTCACAATGAAACCATTCCTACAGGGCATCCACAACAACAATGCCATACATGGCATTGAGGTCAACCACCAGGAATTCAAACTGGCAGCTTTCGCAGATGACCTATTATTTACAATCACAGATCAAACAAAGTCTATGCCCCCACTCCTTGAAGATATTTCTATATGCAGTAGAATCTCTAAAATTCAAAGTTAATTTTACCAGAAGCAAAATATTTTGTCTGCAACTAGACCAGAAAACAGTGGTCACTCTAAAAAGACAACTCCAGTTCCAATGGCCAAAAGCAGCAGTGAAATACTTGGGAGCACAGTTGCCATAAGACATTACCAAACTTTATGACCTAAACTTCCCTCTTTTAATCCAGTCCATCACATCACTACTAACACAATGGAACAAGCCAATATTCGGTGTGTCTAGAGGTAAGGCACATAAGGCAGTTTAATTAGAGATAAATCCAAGCCGATTTAAATATAGGCTGATAAGGGGAAAACCGCTAAGTAGTGGTAGTACATGTACCAAAGTCAGTAGGAGAGGTTATGAAAAAATCAGTAAAAGACTTACAGTGATACTGGGACAGAAGCAGTGGCTATAGGGCAAAGGATCTGGAATACCAGGGGAGCATAAGAAGCTAAAGGAGGTAAAGAAAGCAAGCGGTAAATACATAAAGAGATGCTTCAAACCTCTGCAGTAAGCAGATATTACTGAATATAACAGAAAGCTCAGAACTGGACATATACAGAGTTAGTTTGCCCTATTGCTCCTAAGTGAAACACCTTCGAGGGTGTTCTATGCTATCCCTAATACGGTATTGGGAGAAGCCTCTGCAAAGACCAGATAATACTAAATTAAATAGATAGATCCAAACTAAACATATGCAGAGCTAGTTACCCTATTGCTCCTAAGCCAAACACCTTTCGAGGGTGTTCTATTCTGTCCCTAATTAGGTATCGGATAAAACCTCTCAAAGTGTCCCACTAGACCACGTAACTCCGAGCTGAAGCAAGAGAAATTAAATAAAAAGTGTGTTAAACACCTAGTGCCACCATGCGTGAAAAATAAATGAAAAACAAAAGGAAACCTGACGCTCGTTTCAGTGCGTGTTTTTGCACCTTTGTCAGGGGCTATCAGAGGATGTAACATGTGTGGGGATATTATGTGTTTTGGGGTACTTTTGGGACTTATAGAAATGTATATTTTTTCTGCCTGGAGATAATTGGGTTAAAACAGTATCTGACTCAATTATCTCCCAGGCATAGGGGAGGGATTGTATGCTATGTGTAGGAGTGTTGTGCATTGGAATACTGTTCTTATTGGTCTGTGAATATTGTCACTCAGTTCCCCACAAGGTACATGTGGGCATACCCCTTGCATGGGGAATGTCATAATAGGCAAAGTGGAGCACCATTAAAATCAGTTCCTCTTCACCCTCAACAGGCAGACTCGTCTTGTGATTGTAGGGAACAGCTATACCAGCTATACCAGCTATAATCCCTGCTCCTGAGATTGTGGATTACTATACAGGCTATAATCAGAGCTTGTAAGAGCTTCAAAGCTATACTCTATTGGAGGAGAGTTCTCCCCACTGAACGCTGGATCCAGGAGTTGGTCCAGGGTGTGAAGGGACCGTGAGACCCCAGTCAAGCTGCGGCGGCTAAGGGGCTACGGTGCTCATGGTGTCCGGTGCAGTGCTTATAGTACTCAAGGTGACTAGGAAGCAATGAACTTTCCCACGCTGTGTAAAATGACACAGAGCACTGTGATTAGATGGCTTGAAATCCATCCAATCACAGTGCTCGTTGTCATTTTACACAGCATGGGAAAATTACAAAGAACTTTCCCACGCTGTGTAAAATGACACAGAGCACTGTGATTGGATGGCTTGAAATCCATCCAATCACAGTGCTCTGTGTAATTTTACACAGCGTGGGAAAGTTCTTTGGAATTTTCCCACGCTGTGTAAAATGACAAAGAGCACTCTGATTGGTGGGCTTGAAATCCATCGAGTCACAGTTCTCTGTGTCATTTTACACAGCGTGGGAAAATTCCAAAGAACTTTCCCACGCTGTGTAAAATTACACAGAGCACTGTGATTGGATGGATTTCAAGCCATCCAATCACAGTGTTCTGTGTCATTTTACACAGCTTATGGATTATTGTCCAGCCTAGACGGTTACAATGCTAGTCTACTCATGGCTGGTGGGCCTGCCCATACAGTGGTCCCTATCTTCCACATATTATACAAGCTCGAATTACACTGTATAACACTGAACCATGTACTGTTATGTTAAATCTTCTTCTATTACTATTTTTTATTGTATACCATACTTCTGTTGCCATAATCCTGTTGCGCTCACAACAAACCTGAAGCACCGAAAAAAAATGATCAAACAAAGAAAAAGGAAAATGTGCAGTTTTACTGTATGTCATAACATTTTATATTTTACCGAGATTGCATTTGCCGATGTGGAAATGTCTACTATTTCTATATATTGCACAACAAAAATAAAATACATAAAAATTGTAAAAAATAAATATTCATCAGGTACATTTTCAGATATTTCTGGCTGTAAAAAATGAATTACCTGCATTTTGTACTGGCATGTTCACAAACTCAAAGTTATAAATTATTGTAATTTAAAGTGGGTCTTATCAAAAATGTTATATTCATACTTCAAAACTACCTATAATTTGCCATTATATTTTTTAATATGGATAGCAGGTTTTATTAAACAAATATTGACCAAAAAAAGACTGCCTAGTAGTATATTACATTTGGGTTAAGGTTTCTGGGTTCATTTGAATCTGCCAAAAAATCTGTCACGTTAGTTATTTATATTTCGTGTTCTTCTTTCATGCATGTAATGAAAAACCATTTTTTACACAAAAGCATTTTCCTTAAAATAATGAAGAAAATATCTGTATTGCAGTGTAATTGACTGTGTCAGTTATCCAACATGATATGAATAATGATTCAAATAATCACTCTATGTTAAATAATACCATAGATCCAAACTACCTCAGAACATTAATTGCATATTGAAAGTACCACCTCAGTATTAATTTAATAGGATATTTGACATTTATGAAGGGATAATTTAAATGGATAATTACTACACTTGGGTCTCCATTTCATTTTTGACACATTAACTAACCCTTAACTTAAGATTAAATTAACTTAGATGAGACTGTTCTTGTTTTGTTATTCTAATGAGTGATGGTGCATTGAGGACCACTATAATGTTTCATCAGTCTGTGAATTTCTCAGTTATTAAATGATCCCAGTGAAAGTAAACATGTGCCAGGGCCAAGATTTACATTTTATTCACTGATAGGTCTGTGCATCCATTTTAAGCAAACGTAAAAACTTTGGTATGCAACATACAAAAATTGCAAAATTGGTTGAGCATGTTACATGTAGAAAACAAGATAAATTGGTCTATTGAAAGATAAGGAATGCCAGTTATATAAAGCAGTGTTCCCCAACCCAGTCCTCATGGACCACCAACAGTCCAGGTTTTGTCAGTATCTCCATTGGAATAAAACAGGGCTAATATTTAAATCCTGGACTGTTGGTGGTCCATTAGGACTGGGTTGGGGAACACTGATATAAAGAAGCAAAGTGACTTCTAATATAAATATGTTGCAATGTCCCATGCATGTAAAAATGTCAAAAAAATGTAAAGTGGCACTTTTGTCTATATATTACATGAATTATGCTATTCTGGGACTTCTACTCTTAATTAGGTGACTTATAGCAGACCCCTCATGTCTAATAAGCAGAATGCACAAGTCATGTTGCAAAGACTTTGGTGCTTCGTAGTCGATGCTTCTGACTGCGCAACAGGAAAGGATAAAAATAATATGGCACCCAGGTTATAATAAACAAGAAAGATTCTTCTGCTGATAACAAGTGCCAGTTTACTGCACAACTAAAGTGTCTCACATAATTTTAAGGAAGGTGGAGAATGTGGTGTGTGCAGGTCTAATTTTCTCTTTCTTTCTCAAGGACGCACTGTACAATAGACATTTTAAGGGACAGCATGCAAACATTCATAGACAAGTCAATTCTAACTGGAAGGCGCACAACAAATAAAAAAAACAACAAAATGCAACTTCCACAGGAACTGGCATAAAACACAAACATTCACATGATGAAAAAACCTACCTTCCAAGACAAGGGGACGAAAATATATACAGTTTTTCTAGATATTTTGGTTGCTGGTGTAGATTTTAAATCCAACTAACATGGAAAATATAATTTACCTTATCGGGTAATGTCTGCACTCAAGACAACACGTAACAAAGAAACAAACAAAATAGAAATCCAAACTAAGTATTGCAAAATGTGCATGACAAAATAAATAAAAGAAATAGTTAAGAAAAAGTAATATTCATCAAGATAGAACATCTAAGATATTGAGAAACCATCTCTTATAGATGCAAAATATACCCAGCATTTTTTTGTTGTTTTTTTAAAGGGACACTCCAGGCACCGAGACCACTTCTGCCCATTGGAGTGATCTGGGTGCCAACTCCCACTACTCTTAACCCTGCAAGTGTAATTATTGCAGTTTTTTATAAACTGCAATAATTACCTTGCAGGGTTAACTCCACCTCTAGTGGCTGTCTGTTAGATAGCCACTAGATGGCACTTCCTGCATCATAGCACAGAAAACCTGTGCTAGAGCGTCGCTGGACGTCCTCACGCTGTGTGAGGACCTCCAGCGTCGCTCATTTCCTCATAGGAAAGCATTGAAAATCTTTTTCAATGCTTTCCTATGGGGAGCGCTAATGCGCATGCGCGGCAGTAGGAGGAGCGGCGCGGAGGAGGAGACAGCGACGAGGGACATCGTCGCTGCATCAGGTAAGTGACTGAAGGGGTTTTCACCCCTTCAGTAACCGGGGGTTGGGGGGTGGGAGGGAGAGGGGACCTCCAGTGCCAGGAAAATTGATTGTTTTCCTGGCACTGGAGTTTTCCTTTAAATTTTATTTTGCTCTGTGTATTTTACAATCAAGATGAGTAGAAGAGTAGTTTAAATTTGGATCCTATGTGTTAAATTACCGTATATACTCGAGTATAAGCCGACCCGAATATAAGCCGAGGCCCCTAATTTTACCCCCAACAACTGGGAAAACGTATTGCCTCGAGTATAAGACTAGGGTGGGAAATGCAGCAGCTACTGGTAAATTTCTAAATAAAATTAGATCCTAAAAAAATTATATTAATTGAATATTTATTTACAGTGTGTGTATATAATGAATGCAGTGTGTGTGTATATGAATGCAGTGTGTGTGTGTATGAGTGCAGTGTGTGTATGAGTGCAGTGTGTGTGTATGAGTGCAGTGTGTGTATGTGTGCAGTGTGTGTGTATGAATGCAGTGTGTGTATGAGTGCAGTGTGTGTGTATGAGTGCAGTGTGTATGGGTGCAGTGTGTGTGTATGAGTGCAGTGTGTGTGTATGGATGCAGTGTGTGTGTATGTGTGCAGTGTGTGTGTATGAATGCAGTGTGTGTATGAGTGCAGTGTGTGTGTATGAGTGCAGTGTGTGTGTATGAATGCAGTGTGTGTGTATGTGTGCAGTGTGTGTGTGTATGAGTGCAGTGTGTATGAGTGCAGTGTGTGTGTATGAGTGCAATGTGTGTGATGCAGTGTGTGTGTGTGTGTGTGTGTGTGTGTGTTGCAGAGCCTTTGTGGGGGGTGGGCATTTTTATTATTATTATTTTTTTATTATTATTTAAATTTTATTTTGTTAAATTATTTTTTATTATTATTATTTTTAATATTGTAATGTATATTGTAATTTATTATTGATACATGGCAGGGAGGGGGGCTCTCCTTCCCTGGTGGTCCTGTGGCATTGGTAGTTCAGTGGGGGGAAGAGAGGGGCTGGCTGAGAGTTTACTTACCTCTCCTGCAGCTCCTGTCAGCTCCCTTCTCCTCCGCGGCGGTCCGGTCAGCACCTCTGTCAGCTCACACTAAGTCTCGCGAAAGCCGCACTATGACCCCGCGGCTCTCGCAAGACTTACACTGGGAGCTGACCGAGGTGCTGAACGGACTGCCGCGGAGGAGAAGGGAGCTGACAGGAGCTGCAGGAGAGGTAAGCGCTCGCTGCTAGCCCCATTGTCTGTATTATGGCAATGTAAATTGCCATAATACAGACAGTGACTCGAGTATAAGCCGAGTTGGGGTTTTTCAGCACAAAAAATGTGCTGACAAACTCGGCTTATACTCGAGTATATACGGTACATGTTATTGTATTAGAAACATACCATTGAGCTTAACCCCTTAAGGACACATGCCATGTGTGACATGTCATGATTCCCCTTTATTCCAGAAGTTTGGTCCTTAAGGGGTTAATGAATCTGTTCCCTAGAGGTCCAAACAGATAAGTGCAAAGATAATTTAAAAAAACAGGCCAAAACTATTTTCATTTCAGTTAAACTCACACATTTCATTTTTAACCAAAGCAGCGGGAATCCATTGGGACTCAGTTCCCCTGCTATATTTGTAGAGGGAATTGAGTTTCCATACTTCTCACTGTGAAGGGAAAGTACTAGTTACAGTACAGAGGCATTGATACAGTCACTGGACATATTAAAATTGCAAAGAAGCAAATGAAGATGTGTTCTACTTTTATTTATTCATTTGAAACATTTATTTTAAATCCTGAGTATTCTGTTATAGTAATGTGATTTTTCCTTCATATGAGACAAATATTTTGTTAACAGATTGATATGTCATCATTGGTGGACTGGGTCAATACCAGCTTCTTCCAATTATTGAAATTCTATTTTTATATATATGTTGAATATGTTTTGTACTAACTGGGTATCTCTGCTGATCCCCCATAGATGAGCTGGTTAGTGATTATAGCTCTTCCCCCAGTAACTAGACGACACATAGTTTTGGGAGTACAACTGTTTTTATTCAGCCAAATGCAGCCTTTTTTGCACAAACCCCCAGCATGGGTCTCCATTCAATGCACACAGTGCCTGATTAAAGAGTGCCTAACATAAAACACCCCTAAAACACAGTAAAAACCACAAAGGAACCTCACATATCATACATCCCCAGATAGCCTTGGTCTGACGCAGAAGTTGGCAAAATAGTGCCCGGATCGATAAAGAATTGTCCAGTCGTCACCAAGGTAAAGTTTTGACTGGCCACACAAGAGGACTAAGCCTAAAATAGTTCCAATGTAATTGTGGCTCGGCCCGTCAAATAGTAGGAGCTCCTGCAGTCAAACAAAGAAGGGCTCCCTCTGATTCACAGGTAGTGATTGTTCCAATTAGTCTGTATTACCTTCCCTCCAAAAAGTATACACCACGGCTAGTCACAGGGGTGGAAAAATATCAAGGGATGATAAACAAAGGATTTCGATTCATTGTTTATGAAGCCAGAATTATAAACACTAACAATGTATTTTGAACACTCTGACAGCAATATTGTAATGTGTCATTCAGTATGCCTTGAGTGATTATCGATTAGACAGCCACTACAGGAAATTTGTTGTGAAGAGTTTCATTAACTAAGAGTCATCACATTTGGCATGGCAACGCTTCTTGTAAAGAAGCGTTCGGTTTAGTGCTATCTATAAGTAGTATTTGCAACTTCATTATCAGTTTTAATTTATGAGATTCCCGACTTAAATTTAGATTACTGGTCATCACATTGCATCACGCACATTGATAATTTCTTTACATTAAACAAAATTAGCAAATTTGACCAAATGAAAAACAAATTTGATTTGAATATTTCTGAATAAATAATATACAACAAAATAATGAATCTTATTATTGTTAATTGTGGCCTTTCAGGACAGGATCCGAACCAAACTAAACTGCAATTATCAAAATTAGAAAAAATATACTTTTCGGATCCCGCTCGGAAAGGAGCCATTTCTATATGCTATACTCATTTGGCAGGGGAACTAAATACAAAATGTAAATCAATGATAAAATGGAAGGGAAAATATTTAACATAACAGAATGGATTATCTTTGTAAAGGCATTGAGGAGTATTACACAGTGTGTGGAACGTTTAGAGTCCCATTATAAAATTTTATACCGTTGGTACCTTACTTCCTCTAGATTGCACAAATTGAATTCATCACATACAAATACATGCTGGAGGAGGTGTGGAGAAAGGAGATCTTTGTGTCACATGCTGTGGTCGTGCCCTAAATTTAGACCTTATTGGTAGTGATGTCGCTAACATAAAATTTTCCGTTCGCAAACAGCGAACGCGAACTTCCGAAAATGTTCGCGAACAGGCGAACCGAGCGAACCGCCATAGACTTCAATAGGCAGGCGAATTTTAAAACCCACAGGGACTCTTTCTGGCCACAATAGTGATAGAAAAGTTGTTGCAAGGGGACTAACACCTGGACTGTGGCATGCCGGAGGGGGATCCATGGCAAAACTCCCATGGAAAATTACATAGTTGATGCAGAGTCTGGTTTTAATCCATAAAGGGCAGAAATCACCTAACATTCCTAAATTGTTTGGAATAACGTGCTTTAAAACATCAGGTATGATGTTGTATCGATCAGGTAGTGTAAGGGTTACGCCCGCTTCACAGTGACAGACCAAACTCCCCGTTTAACGCACCGCAAACAACCACAAACAGTCCATTTGCACAACCGCAAACTCCCCATTTGCACAAGGTTGGATACCGATTGATGGTTCGATATTCTGAGTCCTCTCTGATTTACTGTACACGACTATTTCGATATTCCCACAAATTTTATATAGCATTTTATGTTTGTTTGAGACCACCTTAAAAATATTGGCTAAAAATCATGATCACTATATACTTTCTCTACAAACCTCTAAAACGAACCAAACTACTCATCCATCTGCTATACCACTTTATCCCACCTAGAACTAGTGCTCAGTTAAAATACTTGACTCTTACTTACCCACACTCAGTCATGCAACACACATTTCACCACTACTTCCACTGAATCCCTCTGACTACGGCTAAATTCATCTTCTACATCAGAACACTACTCCTAAGATTGGGTTGTATCCATGTCTTGGATCTTTCCTTTAGAATAGGGGCAGCTTCGGTCTCCTTCAACACTGACACTCCAGTGCATATTATTAAAAGATTGGGCAGATGGAAATCCTCAGTCTACAACCGATATATTCCTCATCCCGAGAAAGAAATGTTAGGCTTTGTAAAGTTAGGCTTTGTAAATTTGATGCAATAAGTGTGTTTTTCTTTAATACCTTTTCACCCTCTTTGCATGAACCCGATTTACATATATTACTAATATGTTTCTGAACATATATATTATATTATTCACTCACTCACTCACTCTCTGGGCTGGCCTAAGACATCATGCTGCCTAGGTCCAACGATAAATGACTATGGGGGATAATGTATAATAAACACAGGTTACTGGCTATGGGGAGGATAATGTATAATAAACACAGGTTACTGGCTATGGGAGGATAATGTATAATAAACACAGGTTACTGGCTATGGGGGATAATGTATAATAAACACAGGTTACTGGCTATGGGGGGATAATGTATAATAAACACAGGTTACTGGCTATGGGAGGATAATGTATAATAAGCACAGGTTACTGGCTATGGGGGGTAATGTATAATAAACACAGGTTACTGGCTATGGGAGAATAATGTATAATAAGCACAGGTTACTGGCTATGGGAGGTGTGACAAACTGCCATTTGCCACTGGGCATTGGAGAGGACTTATTGCTAGCCTCCTGCCCTGTGACTATGGCCCTGCTGTTCAAACCTGTTATTTTCCCTGCCGAAAGGTTTATTTGTGCATTTCTGCGGACTGTTAAAGCCATGCTACCCCAGATAGCTATGCCATGGAGCCCAGTCTTATACTGAAAACTGTATGAAAGACTTTGGCTCCATGGCGATAGAACAGTATGTATTTTTATGTCTTTTATTGTCCTTTGTCTGCCATGTGGCTAATGGAGTTTTGCCTCTGTCCTTGGAGATAATTGGATTACTTCTCAATTATCACCAGGATAGAAGACTCTGAAACTGGTTTGGGCCGGAAAGCCATGCTTACAGTGGGTTTTTAAAAATACTTTTGCTAACTTTTGAATCCCTGGTCTGATTCGTGCCATTTTTTAATATGTTGTTCCCCTGAATGGATTGATTATGAAAATGTATGTTTTAGGTTTGTGACATGTATATTTTAGAAGTTATAGAAATGTATAAAAATTTATAAGTTTTAGCTTGGAGATAATTGAGTAGATACAGTAGGAAACTCAATTATCTCCCAAGCAGAGGGGAGGGAATATGTGGGATGTAACCGACATGGGATTGGTTAATGCCTAATTGCTGTGGGCGCCTCCCTTGCAGGGGAGCACTGCATAAAAGCAGAGTCCCTGTCATTAAACCAGACTTCTTTTTGACCTTCAATACGTAGCCTTGTCTCGTCATTGGAGGGAACTGCTATATCACACTGGGGATTGCTATGCTCTGCATACTCCCTTGAGCTTTAATCACTTAGTTCTTGTTCCTGTTACGCTCTCCTTGGAGGAGAGGTCTTTCCCACACAGTCCTGAATGCTGTAGGTTCATTCAGGGTGGAAGGAAGACGGCGCGGTTCCAGTTAAGCTACGGCGGTTGTGGAGTCTGCGGTGGTTGTGGTGTCGTCTGCAGTGTGTGGAGTCCCCAGGAAGCGCTAGGAGCATCCGTCAACAGAAGGCGTCCATTACAGGAGGATAATGTATAATAAGCACAGGTTACTGGCTATGGGGGGATAATGTATAATAAACACAGGTTACTGGCTATGGAGGATAATGTATAATAAACACAAACACAAAAAAAATATGTAGCTTCAGAATTAATCTAAAGTGTATGCTGTCTAGGAGGTGGGAGGGCCTGGGAGGGAGGGTCTGCTGCTGATTGGCTGGAATGTGTCTGCTGACTGTGAGGTACAGGGTCAAAGTTTACTTAATGATGACGAATAGGGGGCGGACCGAACATCGCATATATTCGCCATCCGTGGCGAACGCAAACATGCGATGTTCGCCAGGAACTATTCGCCTGCGAATCGTTCGGGACATCACTACTTATTGGAATTCAACACATAAATTAAATAAAACTGTTGACAATTCTCTAAGCCAGCCTTCTGCTCTGCATCCCCTTATTTTATCAATAGAGCATTGTGGCCTGTACCTCTATCGGGTGCAGAACACTTTAACAGCTCCCACACATTCCAGAACTTTGTATATGATTCAGAGAACTGGTTATGATGATAAAAAGCTTCCCTAATCTTCTCACCCAACACTCAGACATCACACAACACAGCTTCCCCCACACCCAGACTCCCCTTAATGCACATACAACACTAAGATTGCCCCACACATACAATTCAGCCACCACACACAACACTCACAGAACAGAGCACTGGGTATGAGGAGGGGCTATATTATGCCACTTGAGCCCTGGGCAATCTTAATCCTGCTCTGAGGAGAAATTGTGAGGAAGAATGTTGCAGTATTGTGATTTAACCTGTCTACATTTCTAGTAGATGTAAAAAATTGCCACTGACTCTAAGAGTGTGAACTTTATTCCATCCATTATGTTTTGAAAAAATGTAGTAGGGATTCATCTGGCTCTTTCTATAATTGCTATCTCTGCTTACCTTTATCTAAACACAACCTTTTCCATGTCCTATTTCTAATTTAACTTTTGTGAATAGAAAACTGCTGTATTTTACAGCATATCACACTCCTTGTCATACCAATATCTAAAAATCACTCTGTTGATTAGATGTATGACTCCATCCTGTTGTGAGTGATTTGTGATAAAACAGCTGAAGTGGTGAATTATAATTTTTTGTTGTCCTATTGTTACCACTGAAAGGTTTTTATACATGCGATAAATATGCACTGGTAACAATATTGATTAATCTTATATTCTGTATAGAAATTTTTAAAGCTTGGGATAATATTTGCTACCATGTTGATGCCAAAGAGTACTCTCACACAAAAACGCATACATTTGCTGCCAACAAATTTCCAGCTTGTTGGGTCTGGTCTAAAGCAGCTCTTAAAATGTACTGCATGTGAAAACTCATGGTTTAGGTTTATGTACATGCACAATAAAGTCTTGTCAACACTAGCCCATTCAACACATTGTCGAAATTCAATTAGTTTAACTATCACTCAATTTAAATCAAATCTCGACTTCTCAGGTTATTTACGAAAGCAAAGATGACTTTGACAATTCTTCCAGTTTGGCTATTTTCCTACAATGTTAGGAATACAAAGTTGTATTCCTAGCACTATAGTGCCCTATAGTCACCCCCTGACTCATGCCCCCCCCCCCCCTTGCAGCACAAAAAGGGTAAAAAAAAAACATTTATTACATTGATTACATTGCCAATATCCCTCAGTGCTGGGTCGGTGCTCCACCTCCTCCAGATCATCAGATGGGGGAGCCTAATGTCGATGAGCAGCAAGCACAACAAGTGCATTAGGCACTACCCATAGGAAGGGTCTGGTAGACAGCCACTAGAGTGCCATTGCAGAACTAAGTGGCACGGGGATATGGCACCTGGTTATACACAATATAAATAAAAAGCAATGTTTAGTAAATGTACCTCAAATGAAAACTTCCATTTCATTCCAATTCATTTTGAAATTGCATTTTTTTCATTGGAGCTATATCTAAAAACAGCTTACTAAATTTGCAAGTTTTCTTTAACTTAAATCTGCACTGATTGTAAAAATAGGACACAGTCTTCACACATAAAGCTTTTCAGCAAGCTACCGTATATACTCGAGTATAAGCCGACCCGAATATAAGCCGAGGCACCTCATTTTACCACAAAAAACTGGGAAAACGTATTGACTCGAGTATAAGGCTAGGGTGGGAAATGCAGCAGCTACTGGTAAATTTCTAAATAAAAATAGATACCAATAAAATTACATTAATTGAGGCATCAGTAGGTTAAATGTTTTTGAATATTTATTTACAGTGTGTGTATATAATGAATGCAGTGTGTGTTGTGTAGTGTGTGTATATAATGAGTGCAGAGTGTGTGTGTTTGTGTAGTGTGTGTATATTATGAATGCAGAGTGTGTGTGTGTGTGTGTGTGTTGTGTGTGTAGTGTGTATTTAATGAATGCAGTGTGTGTGTATATAATGCATAGTGTGTGTGTATAAAATGAATCCAGAATGTGTGTGTGTATATAATGCAGAGTGTGTGTGTATAAAATGAATCCAGAATGTGTGTGTGTATATAATGCAGAGTGTGTGTTTGTGTGAATGCAGTGTGTGTATATATTGCAGAGTGTGTGTTTGTGTGAATGCAGTGTGTGTATATAATGCAGAGTGTGTGTCTGTGTGAATGCAGTGTGTGTTTATATAATGCAGAGTGTGTGTGTTTGTGTAGTGTGTGTAAACTGGGTGGGGGGAGGGTATTTTTATTATTTTCATATTTTTATTATTTAAATATTTTTATTTATTATTAAAATATTTAATTTTTGAACTTTTTTTCATTCCCCCCCCCTCCCTGCTGGTTACCTGGCCAGGTTGGTGGGCTATGGGATTCCCTGGTGGTCCAGTGGCACGTACTGAGCAGTGGGGGCCCGCATCAAGCTGTTACTTACCTTTCCAGCAGCTCCCTTCAGCACCCTGTGTACCCTGTCCTGAAGGGAGCTGCTGGGAAGGTAAGTAAAAGCTTCTGCGGGCCCCCCCAAGGACCGCCGGGCTTGTAATGAGTCCAGCGGTTCTGGTCTGTATTATGGCAATGTAAGTTGCCATAATTCAGACCCTCACTCGAGTATAAGCCGAGGGGGGCTTTTTCAGCATTGAAAATGTGCTGAAAAACTCGGCTTATACTCGAGTATATACCGTAAATTGTTTTAGGGGTCTGGAGTGTTGCTTTAAATTTAAAATTCACTTTAAATTCACTTTGAGTTCCCACTTTAGTGAATAATCCTAATTTTATGGCAAGACAGGAGGCTTCATATTTGCTTATCTTTCTTTACTGAAACTCACAGCAGCAAAGAAACAGTTAACAGCAGTGTAAAAAAAGTTTAACCAATCAGAGTGCATCACAGCAATATAAACTGTCATCAGGCTCCTCCCAATTCCTCTTTCTTTGCTGCTTAGCCTCCCAGGTGAGTCTATTCTAATTATACTCCTATTTATGCTCGATTTTTATATATATATATATATATATATATATATGAGTATATTGCTTTAATATTATATATATTTATTCATTTACTCATTCTAGTATTTTTTCTCAGCCTTTCTGTGCTTTTACACTCTGCTTAGGTGACATGGGCTGACTCCCCAGTCAACCTATAAACACAATTGCCTCTCTTATTTTTTCTACCATACTTGTAATTCTTATACTGTCTGTTTAACTGACACACTTTTCCCCGCAGCGCCCGGTATTTTGCCGGTCCGCTCCGCTCTGTTTTTTCCCCTCACACACTTCGTGTGTTGCATTGCGTCTCCATAGAGACGCTTCCCGCCCTTTTCTTTCCGCGGCCATTTCTATTTACCTTTTCCCTGGCTTCCTCTCAGCGCCATCTTGCGGAAATTTTATGCGCGGCGGTTCACTCGCATTTCAGCTCCCACTGCAGAACGCGACCCAGCTGTTCGGTAAGTACTTTTATCCCTTAAAGCCCCAGACCTTTTTATTTTAAATCATTAAAGATACATACTCAAAATTTCCCTTTTTTCTTGACAGGTTTTTTCAACTTAAAAAATCCTTGCTTGATACTGAGGGTGACCCCCTCAAGCCTTTATTCAGAGGGTGACCCCCTCTAGCCTTCCTTCAAGGGTGACCCCCCTTTTTTCTGCCTCTATACAGGGTAATCCCTATTTGATAACACAGGCACATACCTGTTATTTGATTTTGGACATTTCATTGTCCTTCTCTCTCTGGGTGAACCCCATTGATATATTGTGGATGAACCCCACTGTTACAAAAATTACTTTCTGTATAAGTCCACCGCCTCATTGTTAGTTTGTCTGCATACCAAAATTAAAAATAATAAAAAATTAAAAAATGTATTTTTATTATTTAATATTTAAAAAAAAATAAAAAAAATTTTAAACTATATATATATATTGTATATAATATTATTTTCTTTTGTGGTGACCCCACTGTTATTGACATTATGTCTGATGTGCCAGAACCAGCAGTTTCTGCCGAACTTAAGGCTTGGCTATTCAATGCCATCACTGAATCTATTCCTAAAGCTTTAGCGGCTTTCAGCGAGCAGACAATACCAGCCCCTACGGCGACCATTACCCAACTCTCAGATTCCGAAGATTCTCACACTTCGGAACATGAAGGAGCCCCTCGCAAACGCCCTTGGAAGGGCGATAGCGCCACCGCCGGTAAAGGCAAAGTGCCCGCTAAACACCATAAAGTGCCCTATTCAAAACCCAAACATGATTTTGACGCATTTGAGGGTTCTACCTCTGACTTTAACCTCCAAGTATTAGACGAATACTTCGCAGAACACTCTGATACTGAGGCTCCGCCTCATAAGACATTCCGAGACCTTTATCCATCCGATTCTGCAACTAATGAACCCCTCATACCTCTAGAGGAACTCCAATCGGAGTCTGACCCCATGGATACCTTATTTGACACCTCTGGACGCCCTCTATTTGACCCCAGGTGCATTAAGCACTCTAGATCAGCCGAATGGACACCTCCAGATCACATTGCCAAATATTGTAGAATGTGGCTCCGTCGGCCTTTAGAAAAAGAGGTGAGAGCCAAATTAAGGGCTGAATGCCCACGCCCCACCATCCCAGACAAGGTGGCCAATACACCAGAATTCGACCCCTTCCTTGTGACCTTTCTAACCAAGTCAGGTCTAGAACCCCCGTAAAGGTCTAGAACAGGGTCTTAAAACTGCTCAAGACAAGTTGATGGATGTGGCGGGCCCGCTCATACAAATCTTCATTATTGCAGACGAGGCTTTATCAGGTGGCACATTTGACGCACATATGGTGCAAGAGTGGGCACACAGGGCCTTATGCCTTTTAGGCAATGCCAATGTGGCAATATCAACAGAGCGGCGGAAAGCCGTCCTTTATAAAATTGATGCTAAACTTGCCGAACTAGGCACTAAAGAACTTGGTCCAGAGGCTCAAGGCATGTTATTTGGAGACAAGTTCATAAAAGAACTAAGTAAACACGTCTCTGTTTTTACAACACTGACAAAGGCACAATCCTCTATTCGCAAGGTATTTCGCTCTCAGCGTTTTTCCGGAAGAGCTGGTCGCTATAGAGGCCGAGCGACTGGCAGAGCCGCCTTCACAGGCTACAGGCCTCGACCTTCAGACACCTGGAACTCGGGCAATACCCGATTCCAACACAGACAATTTTTTCCCTCTCGCGGA
The DNA here is from genome assembly GCF_036172605.1 of Pelobates fuscus. NCBI lineage: Eukaryota > Metazoa > Chordata > Amphibia > Anura > Pelobatidae > Pelobates > Pelobates fuscus. Next base: position 272,787,911 of record NC_086320.1, on the reverse strand, counting down.
GCAATCCGAGGACGTGGATCCGCTTCCCTACGCGGTCGCTCTGCTACAGGTAATGGACCTTCCTTATTCTCTTATTCCTATTGCAGGCCGGTTAACCCTTTTTTCCCAACAGTGGTCTCAACTAACTCAGGATCCTTGGATCCTTCAAACGGTGTCCGGGTTCCACCTGGATTTTTCAGTCGAACCAATTCAAAATTCCCTTCCTACCCCAATAAAAATGTCTTTGCTAGACGAGTCGACTCTACGGAGCGAACTCAACGATCTATGCACCAAAGGTGCGATCGAACGAGTTGTGGGCCCACAGGTCTTCGTAAGCAACATGTTTCTGGTAAAGAAAAAAATCAGGGGGTCTACGACCAGTCATCAACCTGAAAGATCTGAACAATTTCATCGTATACCGTCACTTCAAAATGGAAGGGATCCATTTATTGAGAGACCTACTCTCCGAGGGAGATTGGTTCTCTCGCTTCGACCTAAAGGATGCATACCTCACGGTGCCGGTAACACCAGCACACCGCTGCCTCCTTCAGTTTCGTTGGGAACAGACACTATGGCAGTTCACCTGCCTCCCCTTCGGCCTATCTTCCGCACCCTGGTGCTTTACCAAACTAATGAAACCAGTGATGGCCTTACTGCGGTCCCAAGGAATCCGCTCCATAATCTATCTGGACGATATCCTTCTCATGGCACAGGACCAGGAAACCCTCCTCCATCATACAAACATGACCTCCGCCCTATTGCAGAATCTTGGCTTCGTGATCAATCACCAGAAATCATCTCTAACACTGTCCCAGACGATACAATTCCTGGGATTCCAGATAGACTCCGTTCAAGCAGTCCTTCAACTTCCGGCACCCAGAATAAAATCCATAAAAAGAGACATTCGGAAGTTACTAATATCACCACACCTTCGCCTACGGGATCTAGCCTCAATACAGGCTATATTCCCTGCCCCACTGCACTACCGGGCACTGCAACGATTAAAGACCCAATACCTACACCAGTCGACATCTTACGACCAACAGATCACACTCACAGACGAGGTCCGGCTCGAGCTCCATTGGTGGCTACAACATATGGATGCCTGGAATGGAAGAGCCATTTTCGGATCCCAACCAGACTTCATCCTGGAATCAGATGCAAGTTTGCTCGGATGGGGCGCAACCTGCTCGGAAACCTCTACAGGAGGACTCTGGTCCCACTCAGAACGCGCACTTCACATCAACTGCCTCGAACTGATTGCAGGCTCATTTGCAATCCGCAGCTTCGCCAAAGATGTCTACAACTGTTCAGTTGTGCTGAAGATGGACAACGTGTCCGCAGTCCGCTACGTGAATCATCTAGGAGGTTCCAAATCAAAGATGCTCTCAGATCTGACCAAGGAATTATATCAGTTCTGCCTAGACAGGAATATCTCCCTGCGAGCGGAATATCTGCCGGGAACAGACAACCTCGTCGCAGACTGGTTCTCCCGCCACTGGAGGGACTCCAGCGATTGGCAACTGATTCCACAAATATTTCAACATCTCCAGATTTGCCGGGGACCATTCAACCTGGACCTCTTTGCATCTCGCCTCAACAGGCAGACGGACGCTTTTTACAGCTGGTTACCGGACCCAGCGTGCCTTGCAGTCGATGCCTTCCTACAGAAGTGGCCGATGTCAGGGGCATATGCGTTCCCTCCATTCTCCATGATTCCACGCACGCTACAACTTCTCAGAACTCAAGGTGTCAAGATAACTCTAGTGACCCCACTATGGCGGGCCCAACCATGGTACCCTTACCTACTGGAAATGTCAGTGGACTTTCCCCTGCTGCTACCCTGCACCCACGACCTCCTCAGAGACTCGATAGGCAACTTTCACCCATTGGCGATCCAAGACCATCTCCAACTAGTGGCTTGGACCATTTCAGGGGATCGTGGAATGTCTCAGGCCTTTCGACAACTGCTCAGGGACTCCTTTGGGACTCATGGGCCCCAGGAACCAGACGCTCTTACATCTCTGCATGGCGCCTATGGAGTTGCTGGTGCTTGGAAAGGAACCTTGATCCCTTTTCAACACCTATAATTAATATTATTAACTTCCTGTCGTCTCTATTCGACCAGGGTAAATCCTACCGGACCATTAACGTGTTTCGGTCTGCTATTTCTGCAGCGCACGTTCCTATAGAAGGCTCTTCGGTGGGCAAACACCCGTCTGTCTGCAGACTCTTGCGGGGCATCTGCATCGCTAGACCCCCGAATCCCAAATATAATCAATTCTGGGACGTTGCCGTCATGCTCACGTTCTTGGAAGCTTGGCCGGACAACGAAGCGCGTTCCCTACGCCAATTATCAGCCAAATTAGCTCTCCTCCTCTGCTTGGTCTCCTTCCGAAGAGTTTCCGACATCAGGGCTTTCGACTTTCACGCCCTCGATTTCACACCAGAGGGGGTACACTTTCACATCACTAGACGCACCAAGACCAACTCATCTACCGTGAGCTACCCTTACTTCTCGGAGAGACCACTCCTATGCGTAGCCCGGTGCATAAGACACTATATCGCTCGCACTACCCTTCTCAGAGCATCTACCGGGCCCCTCCTGGTATCCTATGTACGGCCTCACAAACCAGTTTCGTGCCCTACCATTGCACGCTGGATTAAATGGCTCCTAGCCCTGGCTGGCATTGATGTATCTTTCGGGGCTCACTCGGTTAGAGGCGCAGCCGCCTCTTCAGCACTCTTAGCTGGAGGTTCCTTAGCGGAAATTCTATCCTCCGCTGATTGGTCTAGAGAATCCACCTTCCGTACCTTTTATTTTAGACACTCTCCTCACGTTTCTCTGTCCTTGCTATCTGTGCGTTAAAATAGCAAATATGAAGCCTCCTGTCTTGCCATAAAATTCGGGATTATTCTAGCTCCTAGTGACCGAATAATCAAAATTTTATTAAAGACAGGAGGCGAATATTTTCCCACCCTAGATTTCTTTTCCCACCCTTCTAGGTAAGTATCCTGTACTATCTCCAATTTCTAACTATGACTTACATCCTCTCTTTCGCTAACCTAGACTCATTAGGTCGTTATTATTATAACCCGTTTTTTCTATTATATTTAGTTCATTAGTTCATTAAATTCTAGATGGTCATTTACTGTTATACCACTCAGTTATTACCATAGTTAGAGCTTGCACTAAATTGGAAGTCAGTTCACTGCATTTATTTGGTTTTTCTTTTGCCAAAGAGACCATACTTTCACGATGTTTCTCCTTCCTCCTAGTGTGAAGATCGCTTGCCTTCTGCCTTGACTCTACCTGCGGGTTGATCACTACCTTCATCCTTAAAGATACCTTCACCGTTACCTGTTCATCGTTTTAATGACTACTTTTACATGGTTGACTCTACGACTGATCGGCTACATCAAGAAAGAGGAATTGGGAGGAGCCTGATGACAGTTTATATTGCTGTGATGCACTCTGATTGGTTAAACTTTTTTTACACTGCTGTTAACTGTTTATTTGCTGCTGGGAGTTTCAGTAAAGAAAGATAAGCAAATATTCGCCTCCTGTCTTTAATAAAATTTAGATTATTCGGTCACTAGGAGCTAGAATAATCCCGAATTATGTACCTCTATGAAAAGCAAAATAAATGTAGAAACACATACTGCTGCATTTTAAATGTATTTACTTGCACCTTGAAACTGATTGCTGCCATTTTGGCTCCCTATAAATTATTGTTAACATTTTTGACAACTTGTTCAGCATTGAGAGAGAAAATAATAGTGTGTCACAACTGTGCCAGGGCTAAACAGTTGTGTTGTTAATTGCTAAATCTTTAGTACATTTATAAAAGAGAATGAAGCACAAAAAGGTCAACACAAATTGTAGTTGATTTCTAATGTACTACACAGTTGTGTCATTTCTATAAAAGTCACATTTAATTTTGGACAGGTGGTGGTTTTCAACCAAGAATACTTAGGGAGTAAAGGATTATCAATCATAACAGTTTGACTTAAAATTTATAGATTAAAAGATAAACTTACCTGAAAATTGCATTGGAACAAACTCATTCACGTTTCAAACTTCACGCACAATGTCTCACAAACTTTTCCTTCAAAGGCCATAGGACTAACCTGGGGTAGACAACCTTTTGCACTCCAGATGTTGTGGACTACTTCTCACATAATGCTCCTGCAACCATAATACTGGCAACACATGTAATCCTACCCCTGGACTAAGCACCACATCAAAAAAATATAGGGATATGTACTCTAAGTAAAATTGTTTTTAAATCATTGATAACTGTTGAGTTAAGAACAAGATATTTAGAATGAGGAAGCGCTACAAAACAGTACACACATTTCATGAAAGTCTCCCTCTAAGGGGCCTCCAACCACCATAACCATACAATTTCATGGTAATGGGTTTCTCTCCACAACACCCATAGCCTGCCTCATCGGCAGCCACAAAATAATAAGGAAATAACTAGCAGGGCTATTAACTAAAGTGACAGCTCAAAGTGAATTGCAAGTGGATTTAACATTTAAGGTTAATGTAGCCAATCTCTAAAAATTCTCTAAATCAGCTATGCTTTCAGTTTGGTTACAGTGGTCTTCAATTTGAAATTGACTCTGAATTCACTTTGAATTATCACTTTAGTGAACAACCGCAATAGCCATCAGTGTTATCAGTACAAATCTGTGCAACGCTGGTTCTGAGACTGCTCTCATACTTGATAATGCAGAACTGTAACAGTGCTGGGGGCAGAGACTCATAAAACCATATTAAACTTGTGCATGGTGGTATTGTTAGATCCAGTCATGTAATTTCAGTTCAGCTCGAGAAACGTCATTCATGAAAAACTATGAAAACATTCAGATAAACCTAAAAGGGCATTCAAATGGGCCAGTCAGTGCACTGCTAAATATATACATAATATAAAGCTTGTATTTTATATCAATTATCCCCAGCAGCACCCTTACAATGTATGAATGTTCATATGAGTGCAGCTTTCTTAGTTTGTATAAATACATTTATTTGGGAGTCCCAGTTTTGGACCCATCTGTCCAAGTGGGGGACCGGGTTTGGTTGTCATCTCGCAACATCAAGCTTAAGGTCCCTAGCATGAAGTTTGCCACCAGATTCCTTGGTCCCTATAGAGTGCTTCGTAGGATCAATCCAGGTTCCAGTCCAGTCTCTCTGGCTCTTCCTGCATCTTTAGGGATTCCCAACACTTTTCATGTGTCCTTACTCAAACCTCTTGTCTGCAATAGATATACTGTTCCTTGTGTTCCTCCCCTCCGGTGGTGGTGGGTGGTCAGGAGTAGTATGAGGTGTCTTTTATCGTGGATTCTAGGTTTTCTCTGGGCACTTTACAGTACTTGGTTGTTTGGAAAGGTTACGGTCCTGTTGATCGTTCTTGGGTTTCGGCTCCTGACCTGCATGTAAGATCTGCGCTTTTCACACCAAATTTCCTCTCAAGCCTGGTCCTGACCGCCCGGTGGGCGTTCTTCAGGTGGGGGTAATGTCACGTATTCATCCGCTTATAGAAATGTGTTTAATGACATTTACTGTCCACACAGGAAAAGTTGTGCCGAGCAGAAACCTAATCCACAGAAGGGTTAATGCTGAGCAGCAATTATGCAAATAAAACTCGTAACTGACTTTGGGGTCAAAGGCCGGTTACAGCTTATCAGAACTAAAGGAGGGGTATTTAGGCCCAGTTCTCATCCTGCTCAGTGCCCTGTCGTGGTTTCCCTTGTGGTTGTCTGAGAGCGCGTTCCTGTTATTAGTTTTCTACCTGGTCTATTACTTTGGCTTTGTTTATTGACTTCTCTATATTCTGGTATCCTGACTCCTGGCTTTCCTCATCGCTGCGTCCCTTTCTGTGTTCCCTGACCTTGGCTAGTATTTTTGACTATTCTATGTACGTTAAATCCGGCCATTCTAAGGACCGGTAATACGTTACTTATTTGTCATCCGTGCTATACAGTTCTACGTGCTGGATCAAACAGTAATCCTGACACCATCCCTTTCACAGGTGCCTCATTCCAGGGCCCTATTTAACCTTGCACTACAGAGAGACGCAGGGGGTAGGTTCATCTAAGTAAGTGGAATAATGTCAGAACAACAGGCATTAGGTTGGTAGAGTAGGGCCTGCCAAGAATGGGGTGTATTGATGTCATGGCGGGCTTATATAAGTATAATCATATGCTGTAACTAAACCTCCATTATTTTTGCCTAGGTTTGTTTTAAATATATGATATATGTATTATTTTCGTTTGTTTAGTTTTTTAGTTATTTATTTACTTTACTGCTTCTCCTTTTTCCTTCTACTGGTCACTTCTCACTTAATCTGTGAATAAAATTTAGTGGCTGTCCCCTAGCCATCAATCCTCTTATTTTCATATCAGTCATCTTGGGGGTTTTTTAGCGTCAAAGGCAGAACTCGGAATACCAAATGTTTGGCCATTGCGCTAGTCATTTGCTTGGGTATACATCCATATCCCACTTCAGAGATGTACGGTTGAATCGCAGTTTGGCCAATTTCGAATACACAAATGTACACCATTCCACTAATAATGAGATTTAGTGTATTTGTTAAATAGAATATTTTTTTTAAGCAACTAGTAGATCCATGTTTTTCATGGCAAGGCACAGGACTACCTTGTTAAAACCTTTTGATAGATTTCTATGTTTATAGTGTGGTGGCCACAGAAGAATCTCAACCTCTCGTGAATGTAGTCACATATTAATTGTATTCAATACCATGGTCCATTATACATAAATGTAATGCCCGCCCTCAGCATCTATATCCCATTCATATTAATGTTACAAAATAATTGCTATTATTTATAATCCATTATTTTTAAAGACTAAAATATTAGATGACAGACAGTAAAACAAAACATATGTTGTATAATAATTCATTGCCAGACATATGAAGATAAGTTTTGCCTTGTTTTCTCTAAATAGCAGAGCGTCTGGATAAGAAGCAGGTGTGCTGCTACCATCAGCAGTTTTACTGTGAACCTATTAAGAGGTGCACATACAGGAAAACAAGTCTTCTCCTGCGTATTCCAAAAGCCTTCTGTTGGAGGAGGGCCATATGGCATGCAAGATACAGCAGCTAACAGAGTCTGCTCCTATCATCTTTACCTGCAACACAGCAGATGGTTTTGTCAAACAAATTAAACACCAGTAGCAAACAGACTGATTATCATGTCCTAAGTTAAGGATAGACATTAGGTTATGGTACCTGGGCATACGGAATAACAGCATCAATTGAAGCATTAACAGAAAAAAATCATTACTTTGTCTTGTTCTAAATAAATGGGTGCCATTACTGCCCTTCTAATTAAATGAACATTTCAAATCAGTATTTGTCTATTGTATTGGAAAGAACAATGAAAATACAATGGGTGCTATATTTCATTTTGAGAGCTAAACATAAAAAATAGCATTTTCTATTCATAATTATATGATTGATTGCTCTGTTGGTAGGTGAATAGAGCCTTGTTTTTTTTACATATAAAGTGATACTGCGACTCTACTCCATCAAAAAAGTGCAAATGCACAATTCAAGTTAAAAATTGACCAAAAATAAATAAAACAGAGATAGTTTACCCTGAGCTGACTTCACTTTGAGACTACATCTAACTAAATACTTTGCAATATCATAAATATTAACAACAAAAAAAATAATAATAAACATGTATAAAAAAACATTAGTCAGCATATGTAATTAAGATCCAGTGTACTGGTAATAATAAAAGAGATTAGATAGCAAGAATGCATAAAACTTTTTGAAATAAAACATCCTACTAATACATGCATTTGTTTTCCTTGTAAACATTGACAAACTCACACGTTTAAAACTTTTGTTATGAATAGCATCAACCAATTGTATTTAACTACAGAGGGATAATTGATGACAACAGCAAAAATTCAACAGCAAAGACCTGAAAACAGTATTTGTAACTTTGTGGAAACGCATACAATAAAGCATATGAAAGGGCTTCTTAAAGTAAAACCTTTGATTACATGGAAATCATGTCCTGCAGAAAAAAATACCTTAAACAATTATATGAGGTCGGAAAAGAGACTTGTGTCCATCAAGTTCAACCTTCCTCACATATGTTTTTCTGTTGATCCAAAAGAAGGCAAAAAACCCAGTCGGAAGCGCTTTGAATTTTGCAATAAAGTAGGAAAAAATTCTTTCTTGACCCCAAAATTGTAGTGAAATATCCCCTTGGATCAAGCAGCTATTATCCCACTAATTATAAAGTATATCCCTGTATGTTTTGTTTTTTGCATTTAGACTCTGATAAAACTACGTCTGCAGGCAGAGAATTCCATATCCTTATAGTTCTTACAGTAAAAAAAAAAACCTTTCCTTTGCCTTAGATTACATCTCCTTCGTTGCAGCCTAAATGCGTGACCTCTTGTCCTATGTATAGCCCTGTTTATGAATAGATTTCCAGATATTGGTTTGTACTGGCCCGGAATATATTTGTATAATGTTATCATATCCCATCTGAGGCACCATTTTTACAAACTAAAGAGATTTACATTTTTTAACCTTTCTTTGTAACTAAAGTGCTCCATTCCTTTTATCAATTTTGTAGCTCGTCTCTGCACTTTTTCTAGTGCCATGATATCCTGGTGCCCAAAATTGCACAGCATATTCAAGGTGTGGTCTTATCAGCAATTTATAAAGAGGCAAAATTATATTTTCATCCCAAAAATGTATGTCCCTATTTATACATACATTTATACATACATTTATACTTACTGGCTTAGCAACTGCAAATTGACTTTGCATATTGCTACCTAATTTGTTGTCTATAACAATTCCCAAATCCTTCTCGTGTGTGGTTATCCATAATTCACTATCATTTAGGGTGTAAATTGCTTGTGCATTCTTGACCCCGAAGTGCATAACTTTGCATTTCTCTATATTAAATTTCCTCTGACATTTTAGTGCCCAGTCCCCCAATCTATCTAAATCAGCAAAGCAATATCCTGCTCACATGTTATTACTTTACAAAGTTTTGTGTCATCTGCAAACACTAAAATATGGCTTTCAATGCCTGTTGCAAGATCATTCATAAATATGTTAAATAGAAGCGGTCCCAAAACAGAACCCTGAGAGACACACACCACTTACCACTTTTGTCCAGCTTGAAAATTTACCATTAATGACAATTCGTTGTACTCTATCCTTAAAGGACCACTCTAGGCACCCAGACCACTTCAGCTTAATGAGGTGGTCTGGGTGCCAGGTCCTTCTAGGGTTAACCCATTTTTTCATAAACATAGCAGTTTCAGAGAAACTGCTATGTTTGTGAATGGGTTAAGCCTTCCCCCTATGTCCTCTAGTGGCTGTCTCATTGACAGCCGCTAGAGGCGCTTGCGTGCTTCTCACTGTGATTTTCACAGTGAGAGCACGCCAGCGTCCATAGGAAAGCATTGAGAATGCTTTCCTATGTGACCGGCTGAATGCGCGCGCAGCTCTTGCCGCGCGTGCGCATTCAGCCGACGGGGAGGAGAAGAGGCGGATCGGAGGAGGAGAGCAGGAGGAGATCTCTCCGCCCAGCGCTGGAAAAAGGTAAGTTTTTACCCCTTTCCCCTTTCCAGAGCCGGGCGGGAGTGGGTCCCTGAGGGTGGGGGCACCCTCAGGGCACTCTAGTGCCAGGAAAACGAGTATGTTTTCCTGGCACTAGAGTGGTCCTTTAAGCCAATGTTCTACCCAAGAACAAGAATTTTGAAGTTTGCTACCTTATTCCCTGAACTCATTCTTTAAGGTCCTCCATCTTCCTATAACTTTGTCATTGATACTAATATGACCATGACAGCTAGGTCATTACCAGACCCGCCCAATAATCCATCCACTTTGTCAGCAGCATGCTAGACCTGAGCACCCAGGAGACAGCAAACTGTCTGGTTGAGACGATGAGGCAGCCATTATCAACATAATAGCCACTAGAGGCAATTCCGCCTCAGAAAGCCCTTCTGATTGGCACAGTGCAGCGTTTTTCTACGTATGTGCACTATTCTCCTGTGATGAAAGCCACTTCGCCACTGGGGTTTGGAGGGGACTACTTGTTAATGCATTATCTGCCTTAATTATATCACAAGCAGAAGGGAGGGATTGTGTACTGTATGTGGAAGTGTCATTCATTGTCACATTGTTTTTATTGGCTTGTACACTTTGTGTCCCTGTGCCCAACAAGGTCCACCTGGGTGTCACCTTTGTTGGGAAACTTGCATAAAAGTGCCTCCAATAAAATGGAGTTCCTGTTTAACCCTCAACACGTAGTCTTGTCTCGTGATTGGAGGGGAACTGCACACTGAGGATTGCTATACTCTTTATACTCCCCTGGGTTCTAATCACTAGCTCTTCTAAGAGCTGTTCCTGCTATGCTCTCTGGAGTAGGAGAGGTCTTTCCCACACGGTCCTGGATGTCAGAGGTTGGTCCAGGGTGGAAGGAAGATGGCGAGATTCCAGTTAAGCTACGGCGGCTGTGGAGTCTAAGGTGCTTGTGGTGTCCGGTGCGGTGCTTACAGTCCTCAGCGTTGGCTATGAAGCATCTGTTGGTGGAGGTGCCCAGTCGGGGTGCCAGGTGATCCGTCACATCCCATCATCGATCTGTAACTATATCAAGAACACTGGCACTGAGAGGGAGAAAAGGTAAGTAAAATTATCTTTCAGAAAATGAATGTGATGAACAATAAAAAAAAAAAAATTCGATATTTATACATTAAACATTTATTAAATATATAATATGTAAATACCATCAAACATCTATTATTTTTGGCACCACTGGCGCTATACAGAATCATGATATAGAACATACTAGACAATTGCATGCTTTATTTACTACGTGATTCGGCTAAATTTCAGTTAGGGAATTTGATCACCTGATTGGACCAAATTCGGACAAATTGCAGTTTGGAGCAAAGCAAATCTCCAAATCTAGTATTAAAGGGACACTCCAGGCACCCAGACCACTTCTGCTCTTGGAGCAGTTTTATAAACTGCAATAATTACCTTGCAGGGTTAACTCCACCTCTAGTGGCTGTCTACTAGACAGCCACTAGAGGTCACTTCCTGATTTCTAGCAAGGATTTTCCTTGCTAGAGCATCGCTGGACGTCCTCACGCTGTGTGAGGACCTCCAGCGTCGCTCATTTCCCCATAGGAAAGCATTGGAAATCTTTTTCAATGCTTTCCTATGGGGAGCGCTAATGCGTTTGCGCGGCATTGTCGCCCATGCGCATTAGGTCTCCCCGGCCAGTGGGTGGGATCAGTCTTGCCTACCAGCCGACAGAATCAGAGGGAGGAGCAGCGCGGAGAAGGAGACAGCGACGAGGGACATCGCCGCTGCCTCAGGTAAGTGACTGAAGGGGTTTTTACCCCTTCAATAACCGGGGATTGGTGGGTGGGAGGGAGAGGAACCCTCCAGTGCCAGGAAAATGGATTGTTTTCCTGGCACTGGAGTTTCCCTTTAATGAGATATTCTGGTTAGGATTTCCTTGGATGTTTTGCTAACAGTGTATTTTCATTTTTGTTTTGTTTATTAAAAAGGAAACTCCAGGATGAAGCCGAACCCTCCTTATATAGATAATGCAATAAAATATGCAATAAATAAATTAGGATAATCTGAAATATGGGAATTTTATATATAGTCTATAATACTTTAATTTACTACAAATCCAACTTTTCAGTAAGCTCTCACCTAGCCTAACATGTCGATAAATGCTAGTTATCATATTATCATCATAACGTGCATAATAAATGTGATTTGTTCACTTTGAATGTTCTATTAAAATTCTAATTTGCAAAAAAAATAAGTTCAAAACATAAATTGAGCTATTTGCACAGCCTAATGCAAGCTGGATGAAGATAGCTTAGTTTAAATTTTTTTAATGAAAAAAGATAGTACTGACTGTACTGCTTTCAGAAAAAGCATGAACTACACCTATAAACTGCTCATGAATGGGCTCTATATATTTATCTTAAAAAAAAAAAGTTTTTAAATTCAGAACTATGTGTTCACGGCTGACATTACTCTATTCACTAGTCACTAGATACTGTTGACAATTTCTCTCTTTTTTTATGGATCATACTTTTTATGTTCATAAATGGGCTTCATTTATTAATCAAAGTGATTAACAATTTGATCATTACCATGCCATGTTACAGCTTGGACGCAGGATATAGGATGAAGAAACAAATGACTGGTCAGATTTTTGGGAAGCAATTGTTTTCTTTAAAATCTGCATACATTACTAGAAGCAAACACGTGCATTGTTCTTTTGATGGTACTTAACCACAACAAGACTATGTTGGAACTCTATGATGAGAGGGGTATCTCCTTGCACTGCTGTAGGGGATGCTCCCAATTAAAGTCTTTATGCTTATAAGGGATCTCCCTCCTCCCCATATATTTAAAACCCTACACACAAGACTCCTGGGCTAAATTACAGTAAAACAAACAAAAACATGAAACTCATTGGCAAGAGAAGAGAATAAATTAAAATGGAAGGTTACTTTAGTTACACAAGGGTGATTGCAGAGCAGTCCAGTGAGGTCAATGAGTCTAATTAAATAGATACAATAATAGCCATAATTCACAAAATACCAAAAGATAACCACAAAATATAGAATATATGGTGACTGCTAGTACTATCTCATAGTATAAAAGAGACCTTCCTCCCACTAGGATCAGATGATACCTGAAAATTGAGCACAGTTGTTTCCCCTCTCCACGCTATTTCCTCTCTCTGGGTGACTTTTGTATTCTGATTATTTCCAGCCTTCTTTATATGCACACATTAGATGTCTATATAGACTTTTACTTCTCACAAAACTTCTCCCTATTCCAAAATATGCCACTAACTCCATATAAATATGGATGGAGATTTCACCCAGCATTTCCCAAAATATGGCTTTATAGGTATAAGGAAGTAGAAAAAGGTGGCGCCACCTTTTTCTATTTCCTTATACCTATATACCTATAGGGCCTGGGAGGGAGCCCTATCCTTTAGGTGTGCTGCCTTTATTTAAGTTTTTAAGCGCTGATCCTTCTGTACACTTTTCACCAAAATATACCTTTACCTGCTAGCCCTCCTATACACTTTAATTAAGTAACATAAATACTTCACTTTCCTCTCCCATTACAAATATGTATTCCTAATGCTTTAGTGCCCCTGCCCCTATTTAGATTAGTGTCACCCACCTGTTTGCAGAAAAATATTTCCTCCCCACGTCAATGTGGAGGCTTCGTATCCCTGGCGATCATCTAATTCAATGCTTCTCATGAAGGTAGTGCACATGAGCGACAAGAACTGTGTGCACTTCCAATCAAATGCTTCTCATAGGAAAGCATTAAAGGTTAATGCTTCCCAATGAGCTGCATTTGATGACATATATCTACAAAACTGCAATGTTTTACATTGAATGGTTACAACTGCAGGGCCCCTCCACCAATACCACTTACTTTGTTAACTTTAGTGATCATTTAATACCTTAGGACATTTGGTCTAGTATTTCACAACTGATGTGTCTTTTGAAATATTTTTGATTCTTTACAACTATTAGTCCAAGAGTTATACAATATGAATTTGCACAAAACATGTGATGAGTACTTTCCTACACCATGAATATTTATTTTTTCTATTGTCCTTATTTAATTGTTCTTGTTACCTGAACAAATATTTGACAATAAATAATGTTAGAAAAACAGGTTGAACTTCTATAATTAGTTGCATAACATTTTACTTGTGCTATAGTGCTAAACTGCAACTCATTAAGGCAGCGTTTCCCAATTGGTGAGAACTCAATTGGGGTTCCACTGCATTTTCAGGAAACAAAATGGCCGCTGTTGATATTGAGACGGGTGACGAGGGAGCATTCTCCCCTGCTCAGTTCCCTTGCGCGCACAGCAGTGATGCCAGAGCTGTAAAATTATCTCATTCCGGTCCTGGCATCACTAAGAGATACATGAGGGAGCGGAGCATGAAGATCACTGCTCCCTCGCCACCCTCACTGTACACCCACACACCAGCCGCTCAGCCCAGCTGCCCCACTGGACACCAGGGACTACAGGCCAGCTGCTTAGCCCAGCAGCCCCACTGACCCCAGGGACTGCACGCCAGCCGCTCAGCCCAGCAGCCCCACTGGACCCCGGGGACCCAGACGCCAGACGCTCAGCCCAGCAGCCCCACTGGACTCCAGGGAAATAGAGACTCCATGCCAGCACTCCCAAAAGAAGGGAGACTGGGTGGAGTGAAATTAAAAAAAAAATTACATTGTGTGTGTCTGTTAAGGAGTTTGTATGTGTGTTTGTCAGTGAGTGTGTGTATGTGTGTTTGTCAGTGAGTGTGTATTTATGTGTGCTTGTCAGTAAGAATGCATGTGTGCTTGTCAGTGAGTGTGTGAGTGTGTATGTCTTTGTCAGTGAGAATGTATATGTGTTTGTATGTGTCAGGGCTTACCTGGGTTTGGGAGTCCGGTAGGCAGAGATGTATGCTCACCCTTACAAGAAAACACAGGCCGAGGTGGTCAGGCAAGAATTCACCTGGCCTGTGAGTCGGTGCACGGGGGCTGTGCAGGATAATTCCGAGTCGCGGTACAGGAACGGATAAACCAGGAGAATAGTCGTGGGAAGCCAAGGGTCAGAGGAAGCCAGAAGTCAGAATAAACGAAAATACAAGCCGGAGTCAAGAGCAAACTGGAGAACAGGAAACAGCAAACCGATCACCAGAGTCAAGGAACTGGCACTGCCTTCTGGGAGACGCAGTGTTTTATACCTGGCTAATGAGGCCATCAGCTACAGGTGTGCTGAGAATGTTGGAACAGCCACAGAATAACATCCAGCCCCCAGTGCAGGATACAAGGCAAGATACAAATTTCAGGCTGTATGGTGGCTCAGAGGAGAAACAGCAGGCCCAGGACTAAAAAGTAACCAGGTTCAAATCCCTTATTGGGCACTTCTGGGGCGACCTCGTCTGGCAGTCTGGATGTCGCGGTGAGAACTGTGACAGTATGTGTGTCTGTCAAAGAGTATGTTTGTCTGAGTGTGTCAGTGTGTGGATCTATGTGTCAAGGTGTGTGTGTGTATGCCAGTGTGTATTTGTGCTTTAAGGTCTGTGCATGTGGCAAGGTGTGTATATTTCTGTCTGTGTGTATATATGAATGTGTGTATGTGTCAATGTTTTCATATGTGTGTCTGTGTGTTAATGTGTTTGTGTATGTATGTGGCATATGTATATGTACAGCAATCAAACACCAGCAAAGCAATCAAATATGTATATGTAAATACATCCCAGCAATCAAACACCAACACAACAATCAAATACACTCCTACAAACACAAACATTACATTCAAAAACCTGTGGATTCAAAATTCTAATTTATACACAAACACTCAAACACATCCTTCACTTAAACACTAGTACTACACACAAATGTACATCTGCATTTAAAAGCTAACACTACATCCAAGCACACCCATGCACTCAAATGCAAAAATTACATACAAACATACCACTGCACACAAATGCAAACATTACATACAAACACACCCCTGTATAAAAACGCTAACATTATATACAAACACCACCTGTGCACACAAAAGCACACCTGCTCCTAAGTACTACTATCTGTTTACTATCTGCACTACGGAGGCAAAAATATTTTGGGGTTCCACGTTGTTAGCGCATTATGTCAAAGGGTTCCACAGGAAAAAATAATTGGCAACCCCTGCATTAAGGTATATGTTTTAAAGAGGCACTCCAGACATTTAAGGTACAAGAATCAATCATTGTTATCCTGACTGAGAAAATTTCAATGTAAATTAATGCAAGGCATTAACCTTAACTTCTTATGAGGAATAAAACCATTAATAGAACTCCCAGAACCAAAGATTCAGTGTATGATAGATAGATTCAGAGTACAAGGATAAACTAGACTTCATTGAATATTGAGGAGTATTTCTTTAATTTAGAAAAAATATTCTAAAAGCACGCCACACATTATAAAACTAATACATCTCTTTCACTGTAGCATCTGTGCAATCAGCTATATTATCCCTGGGTGCAAGCCAGTGAATTGCAATAGAAATCAAGGCAAAAGAAGAACAATACATAGCCGAACCCTAGTTATTCACTTTACCCCAAGCTAAGGGTTTTACTCTATTCAAAATGTGATATATAGAAACAAAATACATTATTTTAGAGTTCAAGGAAAAACTATTGAAACTGCTTTTGAATTTAGATGTACAGCAATTTAGCACTACATGGAATGAAGTATATTTAGTACAGAAACAAAAAAAGTTAACCAACCAGACACTTAGTCCTGATTGTTACAAGGTTAAAGGGACACTGTAGGCACCCAGACCACTTCAGCCCTTTGAAGTGGTCTGCGTGCCAACTCCCATCATGCTTAACACTGAGCAAGTAATGATTGCAGTTTTTTATAAACTGCAATAATTACCTGCTAGGGTAAACTCCTCCTCTAGTGGCTGTCTACAAGACAGCCATTAGAGTAACTTCCAGGTTCTTAGACAACTTTTGAACGTCTAAACCAGTGGTCCCCAACCCAGTCCTCATAGGCCACCAACAGTCCAGGTTTTGTCAGTATCTCCATTTAAAAAAAAAGGGAAATACATAAATCCTGGACCATTGGTGGTCCATGAGGACTGGGTTGGGGACCATTGGTCTAAATGATGCTGCTATGCATAAGGACTTCCAGCGTCGCCGGAATCCCCATAGGAAAGCATTTCCTATGGGGAAATCCTAATGTGAGCGTGGCCATTGGAGCGTGGGTAGAGCTGAGCCAAGTCGAGGGACATGGGCACTGGACCCAGGTA
This sequence comes from Pelobates fuscus, assembly GCF_036172605.1. Lineage (NCBI taxonomy): Eukaryota > Metazoa > Chordata > Amphibia > Anura > Pelobatidae > Pelobates > Pelobates fuscus. The sequence goes on along the minus strand of NC_086320.1, from coordinate 272,771,058 downwards.
AGTGATAGAAGGGGAAGCAACTTGTTTTCCTGGCACTATAGTTTTCCTTTAAGTCTAAAATTGTCAAACTTTATTAAGCGTCAAAGGAGTCTAAAAGCCACTCCAAATAAACACATAATAAATAAAAGAAAATAACTGTACCTAAAGTGACACACATAATGTACGTGTAAAATATAAGTCAATGTTACCAAAATAAGCTGTCCTTTTGGAAAAAAAGGGGGAAAGGCTCATCATTTACATGTATATTATGAGTGTGTGTGTTTTTTAGACTTATTTGTAGCTTAATAAACATTAACACATTTTTAGCTTTCTCCTTATAACCATCCAGACTAAGTGTCTGGTTGGGTCATTTTCTTTGTTTTTGTACTTGGTATTAGATCACTGTGGGTTATGCCCAATTTGGGCTCTAAGCCTTGAATTAGCCTTTGTCTTGTAGTGTTTTGTAGTGCTTCCTTAGTTCTAGGTTATATTATTTTGTTGACCTAACATGTGCTATTACTGTGTGCTAGATTGATTGTTTAATTGATTTTGTGCTCCATATCTGCAACTGCTAGATATATTCAGAAACAGTCCATTTCTGCTTGTGTCTAATCATACTAGATATTTTAGATAATTTTTACAAACAATAATTACCGTCATAGGTTTAATGATTCGTGGTTTTGTAACAGACCTAATCTACCTGTGATTTATTGAAGGCTTATCAAGACTCGTACCAATGATATTTACAGATCTATTTTGTTGTGAATGAGATACTTTATGTCACTAAACATATGCTGTTAGGACAACACAATAAATAATGTTTTATTTAGATATCTTATGCTAACAAAATGAATAATTAATTATGAAATGTTTCCTTAAATATTCACATTAATTAAGAATTTATACAAATATTACATACTACTGCTTACTTAACCATTTTATTACTGAGTTTAGTATTAAATACATAAGCGTAGGATTTATTTGTGATGTAAAAGCCAAGCTAACATAAAAATTAGGAAAATAGCATATTGTTGTATTGCTGTTATTAAGGATATCTTAATGTATTAATCAGCATACAAATTTGGGAATACAAAAAATGAGAAATCATGCAGTACTCATATTTTGCAATATGTCATATGTTCTGATTAATGAAAATGTAAATAATTAGACTTGTGCATGGCATATCATTTTACCCGAAAATTAAATTTAGTTTATTCCTCCAACGTTGATGTGCCGTTTTGCTCTGTCCTATATCATCCATGGAAGCAAAATTGTAGGAAACATTCAGAAATGCCAAAAAAGATGGAAAAAGGCACCTATTAATGTACTACAATACAAAATGTATCAATGTTAAATCTAAATGGTCAGCTTCTGAAAATTTTATTAAATCACTAATAAAATGTAATTCTTCATTTTATTATGATGGCTGATTGCTTTTTCCTTTTAAACTGTCCTCTTGTAATTTTTCTGGCTCATATACAAGTTATGTACAAAAATAGGGGATAATCTGACTTTCACTGAAGTTAAAAAGCCTTTAGTATAGATGTCTTTATTTTCCTCTTGGCATAAATGCCTTTTCCAAATCAATTTCTTTCTTCTGTGTTCAATGTCTCATAGACCAGCTGAGAAGTATGTGCTCAGGAAAAAAGATGCAATACAATTGTAGTGCACATTCAAAGGTGTAATAAAAAAGTATATTTAATAACTTACATCACAGTATAAAACAAAGGGTGTAATCTCTCTGTCACCCCAGCTCTCCTATTGTTGCTGCCTGGTGGGATACAAGAACTATGGGGTAACATTGGTAATGGCAACAGTTGCACTTGTGTCCAGGGACGTTTTAGCCGCGAGGCAAACAAGGCATTTGCCTTGGGCGGCATTTTCCAGGGGTCGGCAAAAAAAGCCGCCACCAAATGCCCAAGGCAAATGTCTTGCTAGCCTTGCGGCTAACTGACATGCCGGCGGGCTGCTGGGCGGGCGGCGAGGGAGCACTTCCTCTGAGATCTCTGCTCAGCTCCCTCGCGCGCCGCACAGTGAGGCTGGGAGCTGGAACATGATGTCATATTCCGGCTTCGCCTCCCAGCCTCACTCTGCGGGCTGCGCGCGAAGGAGCTGAGCAGAGAGCTCAGAGGAAGTGCTCCCTCGCCGCCCGCCCAGCAGCCCGACCGCCCAGCAGCCACTGGACCACCAGGGAGAAAGATGACCACCCCCCCCCAGCATTCCCAAAGGTAAGAAGGCTTGAGGGGTTAAAGTAAAAAAGTGTTAATGTGAGTGTGTGTGTGTCTGTTAATGAGTGGGTGTGTGTGTGTGCGTGTGTGTCTGTTAGTGTGTGTGTGTCCGTTAGTGTGTGTGTCTGTTAGTGTATGTGTCTGTTAGTGTGTGTGTGTGTCTGTTAGTGTGTGTGTCAGTGTGTGTGTGTGTGTGTCTGTTAGTGTACGTGTATCTGTCAGTGAATGTGTGTGTGTGTATTTAGAAGGCGGGCGGGGGGAAGGGTTGGGTGGGGGTGGCGCGGGGGTGAGGGGGGGGGGGGGATGGGGGCGCCTGAGTTTTGTCCTGCCTAGGGCAGCACAAAACTAGGATACACCACTGCTTGTGTCTAGACATGTGCATCCGTTATCAGACGAATATGATTTTGTCCGAATTGTCAGACTTTTTCGTATTCGTTTACTATAACATAAACGAAAGTCCTACATATGTATTATATACGAAACGAAAAGGCGAATGCTGAATGCATTACCTTTTCATTTCAGTTCTTTATTTTAATAAGTAGAACAAAAAAGTACTAGGGCAGGCAGCAGCAATAAGGATAGTGTCAGTATCAACAGCGGCAGGTTGGACAAGAATAGTGACACCTCTCATCTGGTGAATAAAAAAAAGGGAAAAAAAAGAAGAAAAAAAAGTTTCTCTTGGTTAGCTGTTACTGCAAGTGCCACTTACACCCACTTTAATTCATTGGTTTAAACTTGTTTTACTGATTTGTGCTTATTATAAAAAATATATATTTCTAGTTCCTTGAGAAAAGTTTGGATGTTGGGCAGAAACGTTACCATTCCACTCTAAATAAAGTCTGCAACTTTTTGGATACATTCTGTGTGTATCCAGACACATTTTCTATTCTGTCTTTGAGGTATGTAACCTGCCCAGTAATTGAGGTACCACAGGTTTGGCCCTGCATTTTAAATCTTGAGGTTTAGTTTTAAAACCACAATTCACACTTTGCTATATTTGTCCTATAGCTTCCAAAAATGTATTGAACTGCTAGACATACTGTATGAAGCATTTGCAAAATCAAAACCCAGTCTTCACTTCTTCAAAAAAAATCATTAAAACCTCACTTGTTCATGAAAGTGTGTCAATTGAACAGTTAATAGCTCCCAATTGATTTGAGTTATTTTTCTGTTTTTGCACTAGCTGTGTAGAAATTATTATAGGCAAATTTTTGAAAATTCTAGCTTTTTTTCATAGCTTGTATTAAAAGTACATAAGTGGTATTAGAAGAAAGCCCTCTGTCGTTTTTAAGAAATCATATTGCCTGTAAATTTAAGGTCAACATAGACAATCTGGAACCTTTTAACCACGTTTTTAGTTATTTTAATTACATTCTATATGCTCTTAAATGTACTATAAATTCAATTTTAATGCCTCTTTAGTGAATAACCCTGACAAGCTGAGATTCTGTATCACCCTCTCAGTCCCTTTGTGAAGGAATAATATTTTAAAAGTTAAAATATTATGCAAAATCTGCCTATATTATTCTTCTCTCCACACAAAGGTGACTGCAAAAAAATCAATTGTACTTCCCTCATCAAAATGAATCCTTGCCCCTGGGTTCACTTCCCTCAGTTATTATGCAACTAATACTGTGAGCTGATTTGCTACAATTCTATTCAAATACATTATATTAGAGTAGCATCTAAAAGTCACAGATACACAGTAAGAAAGGATTACTGTAATACTTTATATAGATATAGGGCACAGTTACTGCAAATAATATCACAAAATGGAAATTTAAACCAAATACAATTATTGTTTATTTTATTAAATAAAAAAGAAAATCAGACACAAGCTCAATTTAGAGTGTTATAAATCATATTTTCCACACATACATTGAATTTAATTTTTGCACATGTATCTGTCAGAAATGTGACCAAGTAGGCACACTATTACATATATTTTGGACATGTCCTAAATTAAAAACATATTGGGCCAATGTACACACACTCATACACCGTATTACAGATCAAATCCCACACATTATGCCTGAATTGTGACTCCTGAAGAGATCCCCAGTGGGTTTACCTAAGGTTAAAAATATTATTTTTAGGTCATCTATTCATTTCAACTTCTTCAGTTATTCCCAGGTACTTGAAGTCTGACACCATGCCATCCATGACAGAGGTCTTGCATAGCATATTTGAATCAAAGCATTGTGAACTAGCCCTTAGGACTCCCTTTGTTTTGTTTTTTAGAATCACTGAGCACTATTCACAAATTATAACCTGATTCATTTATATGAGCATTGAAATTGTTTTTAAAAAATGTTTAATCATTTTTTTTATAATATAAGGCTCTCTTAACTTTTACTTTTCGTTGTTCAATATATTACTTTGTATGTATATGTATGTGTATATATTTATATATATATATATGTGTGTGTGTGTGTGTTTGTATATATGTATATATGTCTATTTTATATCAGATGATGTTAGTTACAATTATTCCCCTGTTATTATTGTTATTGTTAATGTATTGTTTTATTTTTTGTTATTATTGAAAATTAATTAATAAAAAGAAATACTTGCATATATTTCTCTTACTTCTTGAGGAAAATATATGTACTTGTCAAAAAAAAGAATGCAAGTCCTCAGGCCCCCACCCACATTTAATAGCAACTAAAAGTGAGCAAACAAGTTCAAGACTTCTCTAAAACTGCACCGTTCCTGTGGAACTCACTTACACTTTTTCCGTTAGACACCCACCCAGTCTTCACTTCTTAAAAAAATCATTAAAACCTCACTTCTTCATGAAAGTGTGTCACTTGAACAGTTAATAGCTCCCAATTGATTCCTCTCCTGCAACTGTCATTAAAAAAGCACACTAAGTCTTCAGTGAATACTATTATACCAATCTTCTTCTCTACTCCTCCCCTTACCTTTTGTGTCACTTTACCTCACTCTCTCTAGCATTTAAGCTCACTGAGCAGGGCCCTAGATAAGAATTATAACTTAAACATGCTTTGCAACAAAGGAAGTTTAAAAAGTAGATTTCTCTTTACATGGACTGTTTAGGGAGGCAGTGTCCAGGTGTCTCAGTCAGAATAGGTGTTGTTAGGGCCAAATGAATAAAGTAATTCAACTCCATAATTACAGAAAATTGATTAGTTATACTGCAAGGGCATGATCTATATTTGAAATACCCTTAATTAAGCTAAACTTATTTTGGTCCTTGGAGTGTCCCTTTAAGCTGCTTTGTGTGCTTAATTTCTGGTGCATGCAAATTCAACAAATGTCTCAAACACAACATGGGCCAAAAGCCTCTAAACTCAAGTGCCAGTGAAATATATAGCTTCTCAACATTAAAGGACACTATAGGCACCCAGACAACTTCAGCTCAATGAAGTGGTATGGGTGCAAGGTCCCTCTAGTTTTAACCCTTTTACACTGCAGGGTTAATTCAGCCTCTAGTGGCTATCTCCCTGACAGCCACGTCTCCCTGACAGCCACTAGAGGTGCTTTCGCGATTCTCAGTGAGAAAATCGCATTGAACTGACGCAGCATGAGTTCAGATCTCCATAGGAAAGCGTTGAGTAATGCTTTCCTATGGGCGGTTTGAACGCACGCGTCTCTGGCCACACATGCGCATTCGGCTCCACTCAGGAGCTGACGTCAGTAGGGGAGGAGAGGTCACCAGCGCAGAGGGAGCCGGCCCTAGATTAAGGTAAGTGCCTGGAGGGGTTTTAACCCGAGAGAGGGAAGAACCTAATAACCCTATAGTGACAGGAAAACTAGTTTGATTTCCTGGCATTCTAGTGTTCCTTTAACACATGGACATTATGTACACAAGACATTTTCTACATGGAATGCAACTCCTCTCCTTCACTACATCCTGGAGAGCAAGAAGCTGGGCTAATAGATCATAGAGACATAGAAACATAGAAACATGGAATGTGACGGCAGATAAGAACCATTTGGCCCATCTAGTCTGCCCAATTTTCTAAATACTTTTATTAGTCCCTGGCCTTATCTTATAGTTAGGATAGCCTTATGCCTACCCCACGCATGCTTAAACTCCTTTACTGTGTTAACCTCTACCACTTCAGCTGGAAGGCTGTTCCATGCATCCACTACCATCTCAGTAAAGTAATACTTGCTGATATTATTTTTAAACCTTTGTCCCTCTAATTTAAGACTATGTCCTCTTGTTGTGGTAGTTTTTCTTCTTTTAAATATAGTCTCCTCCTTTACTGTGTTGATTGCCTTTATGTATTTAAATGTTTCTATCATATCCCCCCTGTCTCGTCTTTCCTCCAAGCTATACATGTTAAGATCCTTTAACCTTTCCTGGTAAGTTTTATCCTGCAATCCATGAACCAGTTTAGTAGCCCTTCTCTGAACTCTCTCTAAGGTATCAATATCCTTCTGAAGATACGGTCTCCATTGTGTACAATACTCCAAGTGAGGTCTCACCAGTGTTCTGTACAATGGCATGAGCACTTCCCTCTTTCTACTGCTAATGCCTCTCCCTATACAACCAAGCATTCTTCTAGCATTTCCTGCTGCTCTATTACATTGTCTGCCTACCTTTAAGTCATCAGAAATAATCACCCCTAAATCCCTTTCCTCAGATGTTGAGGTTAGGACTCTATCAAATATTCTGTACTCGGCCCTTGGGTTTTTACGTCCAAGATGCATTATCTTGCACTTATCCACATTAAATGTCAGTTGCCACAACTCTGACCATTTTTCTAGTTTACCTAAATCATTAGCCATTTGGCTTATCCCTCCTGGAACATCAACCCTGTTACATATCTTAGTATCATGAGCAAAAAGATATATCTTACCATCAAGACCTTCTGCAATATCACTAATAAAAATATTAAAGAGAATGGGTCCAAGTACAGATCCCTGAGGTACCCCACTGGTGACAAGTCCAAGCTTCGATATACTCCATTGACTACAACCCTCTGTTGCCTGTCACTCAGCCACTGCCTTACCCATTCAACAATATTGGAATCCAAACTTAAATATTGCAGTTTATTGATAATCTTTATGTGCAACAGTGTCAAAAGCCTTACTGAAATCTAGGTAAGCAATGTCTACTGCACCACCCTGATCTATAATTTTAGTTACCCAATCAAAAAAATCAATACGATTAGTTTGGCATGATCTCCCTGAAGTAAATCCATGTTGTCTCTGATCTTGAAATCCATGTGTTTTTAGATATTCAACAATCCTATCCTTTAAAATGGTTTCCATAACTTTCCCCACTACTGAAGTAAGGCTTACTGGCCTATAGTTGCCCGACTCCTCCCTATTACCTTTCTTGTGAATGGGCACAACATTCACCAACTTCCAATCTTCTGGGACTACTCCTGTTATCAATGATTGGTTAAATAAATCTGTTAAGGATTTTGCTAGTACACCACTAAGCTCTTTTAATAGCTTTGGGTGTATTCCATCAGGTCCCATTGACTTATTTGTCTTTACTTTTGAGAGTTGAAATAGAACCTCTTCCTCTGTAAACTCACATGTAATAAATGACTCATTTATCCTTTTTCTTAACTGAGGTCCCTTTCCTTCATTTTCATCTGTAAATACCGAACAAAAATAGTAATTGAGGCAGTCAGCTAGACCTTATCTACATACCTTCATTCTTTTGTTTTTAATCTAACTTATCCTTCTTTTACTTTTCTTTTCTCATTTATGTATCTAAAATAAGTTTTGTCACCCTTTTTTACTGACTGTGCTATTTTCTCTTCTGTGTGTGATTTGGAAGTAGTGATGTCGCGAACATAAAATTTTTGGTTCGCAAACCGCGAACGCGAACTTCCGTAAATGTTCGTGAACCGGGAGAAACGGACGAACCGCCATAGACTTCAATAGGCAGGCAAATTTTAAAACCCACAGGGACTCTTTCTGGCCACAATAGTGATTGAAGAGGGGGGGGAGGAGACCTACTCTCCTTCCCCCCCGGCCCCCACCCCTGGGTGGCGGGTGGGGGCCATAAAGATAATGAGGGGGGACCTACTGTCCTCCCCCTCTCCGGTCCCCACCCCTGGGCGGTGGGTTGGGGCCATAATGATAATGAGGGGGGACCTACTGACCTACCCCCCGGCCCCCACCCCTGGGCAGCGGGTGGGGGCCATAAAGATAATGAGGGGGGAACCTACTGTCCTCCCCCTCTCCGGCCCCCACCCCTGGGCGGCGGGTGGGGGCCATAATGGTAATGAGGGGGGGACCTACTGTCCTCTGTCCCCTGACTCCCCTCTGACTCCATCTAAATTGCTGCAGTCTGATAATGACTCCTTTACACATATTCTAATTTTAGAAAAGTCTGCTTTTCTAAAGTCTAAAACTTTTGTTTTTGTGTGGTGTGACTCAGTCACTGTTCTTATATTAAACCACACTGACTGATGATCACTGGATCCTAAACTTTCACCTATATCTGATACCAAATCTCCATTTGTTAACACTAAATCTAGTATGGCCTCTTTACGAGTTGGCTCCTCAACGACTTGTTTTAGAGACAATCCCAGTAGGGAGTTTAGAATATGTGTGCTTCTGGCACAAGTAGCTATTTTTGTTTTCCAATTCACATCAGGAAGATTAAAGATTAAAGTCACCCATGATGATAACTTCACCCTTCATTGTAATTTTAGCTATTTCCTCAACTAGTAGATTATCTAACTCTTCAATTTGTCCTGGGGGCCTATAAATCACACCTACACGAGTTACTGTGTGATTACCAAATTCTAACGTAACCTAAACGGACTCTATGTTCGCCTCACTAACTTTTAATAGATTTTATGCTATCCTTCACATACAGGGCCACCCCTCCCCCTTTCCTGCCTTCCCTGTCTTTTCTATATAAAGAGTACCCTGGTATTGCTATGTCCCATTCATTTTTCTCATTATACCATGTCTCAGTAACAGTGACTAAATCTACATCAGTTGCCATTATTGCCACAAGTTCATGGATCTTATTTCCTAAACTGCGAGCATTTGTAGACATGACTCTAAGCTTATCATTTTTTAACACACTTGCTACAGGCACCTTCTGTCCTTGTTTTGGGGGACAATTGGATTGATGTTTTATCACCCTTTTGCCCCTCCCCCTCCTAGTTTAAATACATCCTAGCAAAACCTCTGAACTGCTCACTGAGACCATTTGTTCCCTTTTGAGAAAGATGCAAACCATCTTTTTTGTACAGTTTATTTCCATTCCAAACAGAGCTACCATGAGAAAAAAAGCCAAATCCTTGCTCCCGACACCATTCACCAAGCCACAAGTTAAAGTCCCTAATACGCATCCACCTGTCGTTCTGAGTGTTATTCACAGGCAGAACTTCAGAGAATGACAGTGTGGAAGCAACCTGCCGTATATCATTGGCAAAAACACTAAAAACGGAGGCGGAGCCTAGCCACGAAGCGGAGAAGTTGCATGGAACTGCAGCTCCCGTGAAAGAAGCAAATATTTGCCTGCTACAGCCTGTTAACTCACCTCCAAATCACCAAAAGTGACAGAGAGAGACGGCGTAACCGATAGGGGGCGTAAATCGAAGAAAGCGAAGCCCGACCAGCCGAGACAGAGCCAAGACATTGGGGCCATGTGGAGACAGGCCGGTGAGGCAACAAGGCCCAAAATGGCCGACCACACTGATACGTACTCCGACTTCTCGGATGATTTCAATCAGGAGGAAGACATACCAACTAACACACGTTTACCTACACCGGGGATCAAGCCTGCGGACCCGGACAGCGCTCCGGTGACCACATCAGTACTCAAAGCCCTGCTGGCAAGCCTCCAGACCACGCTACAGGCGGACATGGCTGCCCTACGCACAGAGCTACAGGGCATAACTGGACGGCTGGGGACCCTGGAAGACGCCTCTGTGGCGCGAGATGCGCACATTACCGCAATGCAGGCGGAGATCACCAAATTACAACGCAAAACTGAGGAATATGACCGACGGTTCGCCGCCGCAGAAGAAGAGCGCAGAGCAACTAATATAAAGGTACGGGGGCTGCCGGAAGACATACCGGCAGAGGAGCTGCCGCATTATGTCCGCAGACTCCTGACGGAGATACTTACGCCGAAACAGGCCAAAGCTATCCTCATTGAAAACATATTCAGGGTACCGAAACCGGCTAGAGCCCCGACCACCGCAACCCGCGACCTTATAGTCCGCTTCCACCAACGCAAAGACAAGGCCGCACTCCAGGCAGCGCTAAAGAATAGAACCCAGGTCACGTTCGAAGGACACTCCTTAACTTTTTTCGCTGACTTAACAGGCGGCACACTAGCATGGAGGGGGTCGCTAAAGCCCTTCACTACCCTCCTCAGGCACAGGGGACATTAAATATAGATGGCGCCTTGATCGATCGCTCGTAGCCCTAAAGGGGAGGACAAACATGTGGTCCACTCGTTACAAGGTGCTAGAGACCTGCAGCAGATTTTAGGACTACCCCAAGATGCTATACCTGGACCGGCACCCCATGAGAACCCAAGCCAGCAACATAGATGGGACCCAGAGCGAACCAGAATATTTGTACCACGGCGGCCTCGACAGACCCCCTCTGAGGAAATAGGCACCTGAGAAGGCCAGAGAGACTCTCAAGTTGTAGTCCACACTGACCGGGACTGTATGACACTCAGCCACAGCATTGTGGCATCATGGTTTACTGTGTGTCATTCTTGCCCCACAGATGACTCTGTTATCGTTTTATAGTTGATTCCATTAACGTTTTTACTTTTGTTTTACAAATATCCACACGATATAGACTAATAATGGGAGCGCACACACCGGCACCACTCCTATCCCAATACATTCTCAAACGCACCTCGACATACGTAGGGCTCCTTCCCCCCCACCTCCCGGACATGGGTAATCCCGGGGGAGTGAGCGACGAAGCAGCGACCAGGTACAACATACCCAAACACAGCACTCAGACACGCACCTAAATATCACAAAGCTATGCTCTAAAATTTATAAGCCCAAAGAAATTTCATGCCCCAATGCATAGTTACACATGTATTTTGCTGATCTCGCTAGCTCATACACAACCTAACCTAATACATGCTTTCTGCAACTAGGCACTATTATAGTACGTATACATTGGAGTTCTAGACGAAGCAGGCACCCGCAGCAATGTTTAGCCTACCATATCGCTTTATCACCTTTTCACCTTTAACCTGACACCCCAGATTAACTAAACTAGAGCGCCACATATGTGAGGGAACCGAGTTGTTTAAGCGTGTGTACCACCTATCTACTTCACCACTCATGCACTGTTAAAAGCATATTGCTAGCTATTACAATGTTTTCTATGTTCATTTATATCACATGTAATTTAAGTGTGAACCTTAATGCATGCTAAAGTCACTGAAGACCAGGAAAGCCTGTACTCTATAAGCCTGACAACCTACAATGCCTAACCATAATCTTTAGCGCAGATCATATGTTGGTGTAAGGTATCCTGTCCTGGCTAGCTGGGTACCCTGAAAAGAGATATCAACATATATATACTGTACATAAACGGGCAATATCTTCTAACGCCTAACTAAGGAGACACCATGCTAGAATAACTACAAAATACATATCCCTCGCCTAAGCATAGTTCAGCAGAACCATAGTAATACAATTGTCTAGACGCTAGAGTGAGGAAACTCAACATAACTACTGATGTATGATACTGTCTCTAATCGACAAAGGAATTTATAAGGACAGATGTAGTTCCCCAGCTTGTACCTAGCATGTTTTCTTAAGCACGCTCTATCATGACATAAACCTGATAACACACCAATATTCAAGCATGTAACATCTACTATTATTTTTAATTTTGTTCAACTTGTTGATAACACAATGTTAAGAAAGCTCATAACAAAAAATGTGTGCAGATTCCTTGCAGACCACGTACTTGTTTATTTTTATTTGAAACTTGTGCTTGTGAGAGCTGTTGTGGCTGCACAAGCAATGTTGTAAACCTTTATGCACACCAAAAATAAAGAATTAAAAAAAAAAAAACACTAAAAACTTCCTTAACCCCTGAAACCTCATTGCAAGCCAAGTCATTTGTCCATAGATGGACAAGTACATCCGATTCGCCTTCCTGCTTTGCTCGCTTAACAATATTACAGATACGTCTCCTGTCTAGATACCTCACAAGACCACCATTGTCCATCTCCACACCTCTAATGATGGAATCCCCTAACAACAACTGCTTTCTATTAGGCCTCACCATAGTCCCCAAGCCTCTTTCCACAACACCACTAGCCTCAGTGCCTCTCTCCACAACACCACTAGCCTCAATGCCTCTCTCCACAGCACTACTAGCCTCAATGCCTCTCTCCACAACACCACTAGCCTCAGTGCCTCTCTCCAAAACATCACTACCCTTAATGCCTCTCTCCACAACACCACTAGCCTCAATGCCTCTCTCCACAACACCACTACCCTCAGTGCCTGTCTCCATATCACCATTACACTCTGAACGTGCAGAAAATGAATTATGTAGAGCAACAGACTGTGCAATATGCCTTTTATCCACAACTCTAAGTCTACCAGATCCTACAGTGACCCATCTGCCATTCCTAGTATGTCTCTGCGGCAGTGGCTTTGCAGCAGTTCCAGCCTGAGTTTGTTTACCAGATGATTTACAAATCTCAGTCTTCAAAAATACAATCTCCTGCCGCAAGATAGAGAACTGTCTACAGATTAGACAACAACCAAACCTCCAAAAAGTGGAACGTGAAACAAATGCATAGCAACTATTACATTGAACTAAGTCTACCATTCCAATGAGGTGAATAATTTAAATCAAACAAATCTTAACTTTTTATTTATCCTCCTGAATCCTCCTGAATCCCTCAGATTACCTCCAGTTTATCTCCAGAATATCTCCAACCACACTTAGAAGCAACCAAGCTATATTAGCTAAGCTAATGACAACAACCCTTATCTGAGCTATCATCTAATGAGCTAGTACTGCATTGGAGGGTCTAGCTCAGGATATCTAACTGAAGCTGAGGAGCTTCCTGCTCTCAGTTGGAAGTAGTTGTAGTGGGTAGCAGCATCATTTTAAAATGGTTTGACTACTCAAAATAGGGGAGGTCTCATGCCACTCCTGGCCCATAACCAATAAAGTGAGCTGCAGTGACTACTAATGCTGTCAGTATTACATATCTAACTGACTGCACTTGTGGCATTGGAAGTATGTTAGATGACAAGCAAATATGTTCCTCTTGTAAGAAAAGTAGTTTGATGAATTAAATAAAATAAAAGTTGCATGCACTTAGACATCTGGTATTCTCAAACCTCTCTGAAGTGCTTAAGATATTTAATTTCCCAATTGGAATTCAAATAGGCAACTATTTTCTCTAGAGCACAAAATAATCAAATGTTTTGAATTACAGCTATGATCTATAGCTTTTCTTGCTGAAAGATAATGGGTGGGATCATAAATTATAATTAAGCTGCAATTTGTATCTTTATGCAGGGAGATATGTTACATTTTACATTACTTCCAAATATGTGGCATGTGTCCATTAACATATGAATTTCTATTTATTTATTTTTTTTAAAGTCTCATCATTCCATATTCCTTCTCCAGGGAACCCATGATAGAGCAGCGACATTTACATGAAATTGGGTTTAATAATTTCTAAATATACTGCCAGAAATCAATTACTGGAAAAAGGAGACTTAGCACTTGAAGTGTTCTTGAAATGATTTAAGTTATATTTTGTAACTCACAAACATTTTGCCAGAGGCATCATGAAAACCACTTTTATTTGAACAGAAAGACTCTCAGTACAATAAATTATTTCATAAATAACCAAAAAATCCTTAGGTTTCTAGGGATTACTATTAATAAAAAAAATAAAACAAAACAGATTATTCTTCAAATGAGTTTAAGACATTTTATACATGATATACACTGGAATTTTGCTTTCGTTTCTCATTAACTGATAACAACATCTGCATAATTTGTCACTTGCAATTGTTCACATGACCTAATTTTTGATGCATTTTATTTAAATGGGAATCCAAAGTGTTGGCTAAGCAAATTGCAGAAGCCCTTTCCCCAAGCAAATTATTATATAAAGCCAAATCGCATACTGTAGATTACACCACATTTTTTGAAATTTTCAAATATAATAAAGATACAGATTTTTTTTCCTTTTAAAACGACTCTGTGTAGACAATAATGCACACAATTTAAACATATTGTCATTTAATTTTAGTGCTGCCTGATATGATATCGGGGATGACATAACAGGGCTACAATCAGAAATGTTGGGTCCCATTAAAAAGCATTGTCTACCCTTCCAAACACATATACCATGATACATACTGCCAGTAGTGATATCCCGAACTGTTCGCTGGTGAATAGTTCCTGGCGAACATCGCTTGTTCGTGTTCGCCACGGACGGCGAACACATGCGCTGTTCGGTCCGCCCCATATTCGACATCATTGAGTAAACTTTGAGCCTGGCCTGTACCTTACAGTCAGCAGACACATTCCAGCCATTCAGCAGCAGACCATCCCTCCCAGACCCTCCCACCTCCTGGACAGCATCCATTTTACATTAATTGTGAAGCTGCATTCTTAGTGAGAGTAGGGACAGTGTAGATTTGCTGCTGATTTGATAGGGAAATTGATAGCTAGGCTAGTGTATTCAGTGTCCACTACAGTCCTGAAGGACTCATCTGATCTCTGATGTAAGGACAGCACCCCAAAAAGCCATTTTTAGGGCTAGAACATCAGTCTGCTTTTTTTTTTTTTCTGTGTAATATAATTGCAGTTGCCTGCCTGCCAGCCAGCCTGTGTGTCAGGCTCACAGTATATACTGTGCCCACTTGCCCAGTGCCACCACTCACTCACTGGTGTCACAATAGCTTGCATTTAACAAAAAAAACACTTTTTGGACTGTAATATAATAGCAGTCAGTTTCCTTCACTAGTGTGCGTTTCAGGGCCTGCCCAGTGCCACCACTCACTCACTGGTGTCACAATAGCTTGCATTTAACAAAAAAAAAACTTTTTGGACTGTAATATAATAGCAGTCAGTTTCCTTCACTAGTGTGTGTTTCAGGGCCTGCCAGGGCACAGTGTCACAACAGTGCAACTCATATCTGGTGTAACAGTAGTGTACATTTTTTAAAAAAATGGAATTTTGACTGTAATAGATTGAATAGCAGTTAGTTGTCTGCCAGGGTGTGTGTCAGGCTCACAGCGTATACTGTGCCCACTTGCCCAGTGCCACCACTCACTCACTGGTGTCACAATAGCTTGCATTTAACAAACAAAAAAACTTTTTTGACTGTAATATAATAGCAGTCAGTTTCCTTCACTAGTGTGCGTTTCAGGGCCTGCCCAGTGCCACCACTCACTCATATCTGGTGTCCCAATAGCTTGCATTTAATAAAAAAATAAACTTTTTGGACTGTAATATAATAGCAGTCAGTTTCCTTCACAAGTGTGCGTTTTTGGGCCTGCCAGGGCACAGTGTCACAGCAGTGCCACTCATATCTGTTGTCACAGCAGCTTGCACGCATAGTACCACTAATCGAAAAAAAATGACAGGCAGAGGCAGGCCACCCCACGGGGCCGTCGTGGTCGTGGTTCTGTGATTCCCTTTGGCTCTAGAATAATGCCCAGTGTTCAGAGGCCACGTACCCTGAACTTGAAAAGTTCTGAGGACATAGTTGACTGGCTAACACTCGACGCACCATCCTCCTCCAGCTTAGCTTCGGGCACCTCTCAAGTTACCACTCGCCTGCCTGCCGCCACCACGAACACTAGCACCACAGCCGCTTCACTTGGTATGTCAGAGGAGTTATTTACACATCAGTTGGAAGAAATGAGTGATGCGCAACCATTATTGCCAGAGGATGTAGATAACAGGGATATGTCTCAGTCAGGCAGCATTACACATGTACGGTGTGATGATGATGATGTTGTACCCACTGCTGCTTCCTTTGCTGAGTTGTCAGATACAAGTGAAGCGGTTGATGATGACGATGCGTCCGTGGATGTCACGTGGGTGCCCGCTAGAAGAGAAGAAGAACAGGGGGAAAGTTCAGATTGGGAGACAGAGAGGAGGAGGAGGAGACGAGTTGGAAGCAGGGGGAGGTCGTCGCAAGGAACTAGTGGCACAGTTAGACAGCATGCATCGGCACCCGGGGTAAGCCAGACAGCACGCCAATCAACGCATGCTGTTGCCACCACCAGAATGCAGTAATTGCAGAGCTCAGCAGTGTGGCATTTTTTTTTTGTGTGTCTGCCTCTGACAACAGCGATGCCATTTGCAACCTGTGCCAAAAGAAACTGAGTCGTGGGAAGCCCAACACCCACCTAGTTACAACTGCTTTGCGAAGGCACATGATCGCACATCACAAACGCCTATGGGATCAACACATGAGTACAAGCAGCACACAAAAACAAACCCGCCATCCTCCTCCTGGTCCAGCATCTTCAGCCATGTTAACCACTGCTGTCCACCTTGCCCCCTCTCAACCATCCGCCCCTCCATCTCTCGCCTTGAGAAGTTCCTGCTCATCTGCCCACAGTCAGGTGTCTGTCAAGGACATGTTTGAGCGTAAGAAGCCAATGTCACAAAGTCACCCCTTTGCCCGGCGTCTGACAGCTGGCTTGACTGAACTCTTAGCCCGCCAGCTTTTACCATACAAGCTGGTGGAGTCTGAGGCGTTCAAAAAATTTGTAGCTATTGGGACTCCGCAGTGGAAGGTACCCGGCCGAAATTTCTTTGCACAAAAGGCAATCCCCAACCTGTACTCGATTGTGCAAAAGGAAGTAATGGCATGTCTGGCACACAGTGTTGGGGCAAGTGTCCATCTGACCACTGATACCTGGTCTGCAAAGCATGGTCAGGGCAGGTATATCACCTACACTGCGCATTGGGTAAACCTGCTGACGGCTGCCAAGCATGGAATGCGTGGCTCTGCAGAGGAGTTGGTGACACCGCCACGACTTGCAGGAAGGCCTGCTGCCACCTCCTCTACTCCTCCTACTCCATCCACTTCCATAACCTCCTCGGCTGAGTCCTCTCCTGTTGCTGCGTCTTGCTCCACATCAACGGCACCTCCCCAGCTCCCAGGTACTGTTCCACATCCTGGATACGGCAGTGTCACGCCGTCTTGGGGTTGACTTGCCTGAAAGCAGAGAGTCACACCGGACCAGCACTCCTGTCCGCCCTGAACGCACAGGTGGATCAGTGGCTGACTCCGCACCAACTGGAGATCGGCAAAGTGGTTTGTGACAATGGAAGAAATTTGTTGGCGGCATTGCATTTGGGCAAGTTGACACATGTGCCGTGCATGGCACATTTGTGTAATCTGATCGTACAACTCTTTGTGCATAAGTACCCAGGCTTACAGGACGTCCTTAAGCAGGCCATTTCAGGTGTGTGGCCATTTCAGGTGTTCCTACACGGCCATGGCACACTTTTCCAATATCCAGCGGCGAAACAACATGCCAGTGAGGCGCTTGATTTGCGACAGCCCGACACGTTGGAATTCAACACTCCTAATGTTCGACCGCCTGCACCAACAAGAAAAAGCCATTAACGAGTATTTGTATGACCAGGGTGCTAGGACAGCCTCTGCGGAGCTGGGAATTTATTTGCCACGTTACTGGACGCTCATGCGCAATGCCTGTAGGCTCATGCGTCCTTTTGAGGAGGTGACAAACCTAGTCAGTCGCACCGAAGGCACCATCAGCGACATCATACCATTTGTTTTCTTCCTGGAGTGTGCCCTGAGAAGAGTGCTGGATCAGGCCATAGATGAGCATGAAGAGGAAGAGTTGTGGTCACCATCATAACCAGAAACAGCCTTATCAGCATCGCTTGCTGGACCTGCGGCAACGCTGGAAGAGGATTGTGAGGAAGAGGAGTCAGAGGAGGAATGTGGCTTTGAGGAGGAGGAGGAAGACCAACCACAACAGGCATCCCAGGGTGCTCGTTGTCACCTATCTGGTACCCGTGGTGTTGTACGTGGCTGGGGGGAAGAACATACCTTCAGAGAAATCACTGAGGACGAGGAACAGGACATAACTAGCTCGGCATCCAACCTTGTGCAAATGGGGTCTTTCATGCTGTCGTGCCTGTTGAGGGACCCTCGTATAAAAAGGCTGAAGGAGAATGACCTGTACTGGGTGTCCACGCTACTAGACCCCCGGTATAAGCAGAAAGTGCCTGAAATGTTACCGAATTACGGCAAGTCGGAAAGGATGCAGCAGTTCCAAAATCAATTAAAAAGTATGCTTTACACAGCGTATAAGGGTGATGTCACAGCACAATGGGAATCTAACAGGGGAAGAGGTGAAAGTAATCCTCCTCCTTCCACGCCGGCAAGGACAGGACGCTTTACAGACGTGTTGTAGATGGAGGACATGCAGAGCTTTTTAAGTCCTACGCATCGCCACAGCCCTTCGGGGTCCACCCTCAGAGAACGACTCGACCGACAGGTAGCAGACTACCTCGCCTTAACTGCAGATATCGACACTCTGAGGAGCGATGAACCGCTTGACTACTGGGTGTGCAGGCTTGACCTGTGGCCTGAGCTATCCCAATTTGCGATAGAACTTCTGGCCTGCCCCGCTTCAAGTGTCCTGTCAGAAAGGACCTTCAGTGCAGCAGGAGGTATTGTCACTGAGAGGAGAAGTCGCCTAGGTCAAAAAAGTCTAGATTACCTCACCTTTATTAAGATGAATGAGGGATGGATCCCAAAGGGACTGACAGTGGGCGATACATTCGACTAAAAAAGGCCTGATGAGGGGGACTACTTAACACACCACTCCTATCTGTTGGCACATTAGATTGCACGCGCAGTGCCCCAAATTTGAAGTAGGAGGACCGACCAAGCATGTTTTTCCATCTCCGCTTCCTAAAACCGATGCCTTATATACACGTCCCCTGATAGGGGACGTAACAGGGATTAAACTGATAAGAATATTACTACTTAACACACCACTCCTATCTGGTGGCACATTAGATTGCACGCGCAGTGCCCCAAATTTGAAGTAGGAGGACCGACTAAGCATCTTTTTCCATCTCCCGCTTCCTAAAATCGATGCCTTATATACACGTCCCCTGATAGGGGACGTAACAGGGATTAAACTGATAAGAATAGTACTACTTAACACACCACTCGTATATGGTGGCACATTAGATTGCACGCGCAGTGCCCCAAATTTGAAGTAGGAGGACCGACCAAGCATGTTTTTCCATCTCCCACTTCCTAAAATCGATGCCTTATATACACGTCCCCTGATAGGGGACGTAACAGGGATTACACTGATAGGAATAGTACTACTTAACACACCTTATAATAATGTAGAGAGAGGCAACACAGAGAGAGGAGTCTGAAGAAGAGGAGTCAGAGGAGGAAGGTGGCTTTGTGGAGGTGGAAGACCAAACACAGCAGGCGTCCCAGGGGGCTTGTTGTCACCTTTTGTGGCTGGGTGGAGGAAGAGACCTTCAATGACATCAGTGAGGAAAAGGAACGGGACATGGCTAGCTTGGTATCCAACCTTGTGCAAATGGGGAGTTTGCGGTTGTGCAAATGGACTGTTTGCGGTTGTTTGCGGTGCGTTAAACGGGGAGTTTGGTCTGTCACTGTGAAGCGGGCATAACCCTTACACTACCTGATCGATACAACATCATGGCTGATGTTTTAAAGCAGGTTATTCCAAACAATTTAGGAATGTTAGGTGATTTATGCCCTTTATGGATTAAAACCAGACTCTGCATCAACTATGTAACTATGTAATTTTCCATGGGAGTTTTGCCATGGATCCCCCTCCGGCATGCCACAGTCCAGGTGTTAGTCCCCTTGAAACACCTTTTCCGTCACTATTGTGGCCAGAAAGAGTCCCATTGAAGTCTATGGCTTTTCGCCAGGTTCGCCCGTTCGCAAACATTTGCGGAAGTTCGCGTTCGCTGTTCGCGAACCGAAAATTGTATGTTCGCAACATCACTAACTGCCAGTAATACTCATTAGCCATCATTCTAATCCATACTTCCCCATCACATCACCTTCATACATTGTGTTTCTACATCACTCAATTAGCCATCAATGTATCCCTATCTGTCCCTTTCCACCCCTACTCTTTTAGCCTTCAGAACACTCTCATTAAGCCTTCAGAACACTACTCTTTTAGCCTTCAGAACACTCTCATTCATCATATATCTCCCCTGCTCCTTTAAATATCACACACTCCGGGGGGCGGGGTTGCCCGAGCTGAGGAGAGGCTTGCTCTCGTGGTTTTAGTCCCTCGGAGGATGGGGCCCGCTGCAACAGACGGGACCTATGCTGGCGGTGAGTGAAGCGGACGGCTGCCGCAACGCTATCCCGCCCGACGGAGCCTGACACAAATCGATAGTCTGCGGACCCGGCCCTGTTTCCCCCCCCACTGGACCGGGGGGGGTGATCCCGGTCCAAACTACACTGAGCCAGGCCATACAGCTCTCTGTGCAACCGCCGACATGTAGCCCGGGACCCACACACAAAATGCCGACGACCATGTGCGCGGAACAGGCAACCTTGATCACTGGCATACTGGCAGCCATCACTCACTCACTCACTCTTGCACTAGGGGCTATAACAAGCAAAGACACACACAGCTGGAGATACCTCTGACACCTGATACGAACCAACTGCCACCCGTGTGGATATAGCAGTCGGGAGGCCCGCCCACTCTTCATCTGAGCCGGGCGCTCACATGGGGGAATCCCCCCCACAGCCGGCCATACACCCAGGGAGAAGCCTGGAAACTGGTGGAACCCTGGGCCCACGGACCTGATGATGGGTCCAATGGCGAAGGGCGCGAGCACCCACACAGGCCTCAGGCCGAAGACAAGCGGCCCTCGAAAGCTGAGACGCCACTACAGGGAACATGGCATAGTACCACCCGCCCACAGAGACCGCCGGAGGAACCGAGCGCAATAACACCAGCGACGACCGATCTTGGGGCAAGACGAAGCACAGCAGCCTAGAGATGGGAAGCCTCTCACACCATCACCCGTAATGCGGCAAGGACTATCTCCAACCCACACACTGGTCTGCCGGGAAACGAAAGGGATGAACTGCTGCAGCTTGCTACCACTCATATCTCCCTACTTACTGCATAGTATACTACTATTCATGATGAACTGTTGCTGTTGCCGGACAGACTGAAACGCTCTCATAAGCCTGCATGTCTCAAACTTGAATGTAACGTTATTGTTTTAATTTTAACCTGTCTCCCGCTACCTAGCATATACAGCTCCTACTTAATGGTTCAGAGTACGTAATGTCAGCTAATCGCATATGGTCATAACTGCTAACCGAACATACATGATTCGATAGGCATGCGGTAATAAGCTACTGCCCTATCATACCTTTAACGCATTAGCCTTGCATTTTTGACATGTGATCGTTTTAACCTATGTGATGTTTTCGCTTATGGTTCTTCGCACTATTATCCTTACTGCTAGGACCTCACCTATTGTTTACTAACTATGTGCCTAAGCCTTGTATAGACCACCGCTACCCTCTTACAGTCTAACAGAATAGGCATTGATATTAGCTACAACACGTGTGTGTTAACATAACTTAAAAAATGAAGCATTCTCTCTCAGGAAATGTATTATCTTACGCTACCGATGTACTTACCTCCTAATGTAACCCATTTTTACATTTCCCTCTCTTTGTTTCTGTACCCCGACTAATATGCTTCAATAAAAGAAAGATTTACAAAAAAAAAAAAAAATATCACACACTCCTCTACTCTGTTAATCTATTCTATCCCATTACATCAAATCCAACTATAATTTAAACCCTTTAACCCCTGCATCTTTACCCATCCATTTGCTGCTCCATTTCATTAGACGTCACATTATACTCATCTATTTCTTCCCTCCCTCCATTAGCCATCACATCACCCCTATAGATCACTTTCTTCTTACTTCATTAATCCCACTGCAGTCATTGCAAAGTTTAGTCTCTTAAACTGCAGGGCACAGTTGGGTCAATGTTACCATGTGACAATGTGCAACCATTACCTGTTGGGAGGGTAGGGGGGAGTATATTAGACAGCAAATTAAAAGCCAGTTCTTGAATATTATGAGTTGGAAGCAGGAAAAGTAGGCTAATAAAATATCTGAGTGACTTAGAAAAGGGACAGATAATGATGGCTTAACAACTGGATCAAAGCTTCTCCAAAATGGCTTATCGTGTTTGGTGTTTCCGGTATGCTGTTTTTAGTACCTACCAAAAGTGATGCAAGGGAGTACAACCAACATCAGGGTCATGTGCGTCCAAGGCCTATTGATGACATTGGGGAGCGAAGGCTAGCCCATCTATTTCAAGAACACATAAGTACTACTGTAGCTCAAATTATTGAAAAACCTTATTCTCATCATGATAGAAAGGTGACAGAAGAAAGCAGGCTGGCAGAGGCAGTGTTATACTCTGGGCAATGCTCTGTTGGGAGAGCCAACTGAGGAAGCTTTGATAAGCGAAACGTGTCTTGGCACTTGGCAAAAACTATCTGGAACAATGTTGATAAGTGCAATTATTGATTATGTTTTTAATTATATATTATTTAACAATTTGAGAAAAAAAACTGCTTCCATTCAGTATACTCTGTGTCCAGCCTGGTTCTACAGCTTCAGAGTTCATCCATAGAGGATGTGTCACCCTACAAGTTAACACCAAGCCTCATAACCTCATAGCAGGATTTTAGGGCCCATACATACTACACTATTGTTTTCCCCTCTCTTCTTTATTTTGAAATCTGCATTTTTATCAGAGAGGAGGTGTGATGCTGCCTAAAGAGCATGGTGTAATCTACTGAGCCAGTACTGGCAGGCTCTTGTCCATGTGAGTGGTTCCAAAACATTATCCACCACTAATTTTAATCATAGGTACCATATATTATATTTTGATTGATGTATAACCCCATGTTATCTGTATGTAAAAAGGGTAAGCAAGACTGCATGTTTATATTTTAGAGTGCTACACTACTATGTATAGATTTTAAAAACTTATATAACTCTACACACATTTTAATATTGCACCTGATCAGTGTATATTCATATAATTTCGAAGTATTACCATTGTTACCAAGTTTTTGGTATTGAGGAGGTCAGTATATCCTAAGGAAGAACATTAAAGGTTGAATAAGAAATTGATACATTGAAAACTATTCAAATAATTCCTTATGATTTGGACTTTATAAAGGATATGACTGACTTGTACGTTTAAATTAATTTTGCTGCAATATAGAATACTCCATTATAATAACTAACTGTTATTCAATGTATTATTTCATAAACAATGAATAGGGCTACTTGTGTAATTATATGTGTCCAGAGCGATATTGCTTATATTTTATTATTTATTAAATTTAGTTATTGAAAAATGATCTACCGTTTGCCAATTACATGTATAACAATACATTGGAAATATTGTTTCTGAGTGGGGAAATGTGCTGTAACTGAAGAATAAGGCATTGTCACAAGACAAAACTGATTTTTCTGTAAGAATTATTTTCTACTATAAAAAGGGCATTTACTAGCAAAATTACTGAACATTTTCACACAGATTTTACAGACATTTGCAGTTCAATTCTCACTTCATTTGCATATATCTTAAGAAACTATCATCTAAGTCACTATGGCAAGTTGCAAAAGAAATTAGCAGCAAATGAAATATAGTGTTGAGGCCATTTAGCATTTGGGAGCGTGCGCACACACACAGACATACACAGACACACACACATACATATACACACACACACACACATGCACATTAAAATCTCCTACTATTGAAAGTGTATTTATTATGTTTTGCCATACATTCATAATTTTAAGTATGAAACAATCACGATTACAAACTCAGAATGTGTTTCTCTTATTAAGACTTTAAACTCCCTATCAAAAAATAAGGTCAGGGAATATTGTAGCAGTTTTTGCCTGTCAGGACAGTCATTGACATTATTTTTTCTTCTATTTTGGTTATATGAATGGACTTCCTGAATTTTTCTCCTTACCGAAAATCTGCCCATTTGAAAAGAAAAAAAAAATGACATTTCATAAGAACCAAAATAGTTTGGTCTGTGCAAGTCTACTTGGTGGCTTATACTTTACTCTATGTTATTCCATGAACCACATCCAAAATCAGATATAACATAAATTAAAAGTGTCACTGAAGCTATAGTAATCTTGAATTTGATTTTTTATTTTAAACATTACTGTTAATTTAGCATGGAGAATAGAAAGAATGTTAAGACAGGGAATATGCTAGGGTAACCTTTTTGGTTTTGTACCAGATGCTTTTTTTAATAGACATTAAGTTATCATATATATCTGCTATTACTGAAATATATGTTTATGTAACATAATCTAAAAATGCTACTTTCTATCTATAAACAGATTAGTCGTAGTTACTGTGCTTATTCTTGTGTAACTTTGTTTAACTGGCTTATAGCTCAAAATTCAGACATAATAAAGTATCTATGAGCTTTTTTTACATCTTTTCTTAGTATAATTGTAATTATCTAGGCTTAGCAAGAATATCATGTGCAGATATGGGGAATGGCTCCAGGGAGAAAACCTAGTCTACTGTTGGAAGGAACTGTTTGGATCTATTTAGCGTGTTTTTCTTTTTTTGCACATAATTAAGGTGTGAAAAGCTAAAGTAGAATAGATCTTGATTTTGATAAACAGTCTGTTTACTTCACAGAATTAAAATATACAACAGTTAATTTTTCACATCTGTCTGTCCGTTCATTCTTCTGTCTGTCTATCGATTTACAGTGCATATCTGTTTTTGTCTATCCATTCATCCATATGAATACATATTTAAAGGAACACTCTGGGTACCATAATGTAATATTATGGTGGCAGGAGGTCCCCGGGTGCTTTCTTACCTCAAGAGGTTAAACCTAGATGTTGATGGAATATAAATTGCATAATGCTGTGCCTGTATACAGGGAGTGCAGAATTATTAGGCAAATGAGTATTTTGACCACATCATCCTCTTTATGCATGTTGTCTTACTCCAAGCTGTATGGGCTCGAAAGCCTACTACCAATTAAGCATATTAGGTGATGTGCATCTCTGTAATGAGAAGGGGTGTGGTCTAATGACATCAACACCCTATATCAGGTGTGCATAATTATTAGGCAACTTCCTTTCCTTTGGCAAAATGGGTCAAAAGAAGGACTTGACAGGCTCAGAAAAGTCAAAAATAGTGAGATATCTTGCAGATGGATGCAGCACTCTTAAAATTGCAAAGCTTCTGAAGCGTGATCATCGAACAATCAAGCGTTTCATTCAAAATAGTCAACAGGGACGCAAGAAGCGTGTGGAAAAACCAAGGCGCAAAATAACTGCCCATTAACTGAGAAAAGTCAAGCGTGCCGCTGCCAAGATGCCACTTGCCACCAGTTTGGCCATATTTCAGAGCTGCAACATCACTGGAGTGCCCAAAAGCACAAGGTGTGTAATACTCCGAGACATGGCCAAGGTAAGAAAGGCTGAAAGACGACCACCACTGAACAAGACACACAAGCTGAAACGTCAAGACTGGGCCAAGAAATATCTCAAGACTGATTTTTCTAAGGTTTTATGGACTGATGAAATGAGAGTGGGTCTTGATGGGCCAGATGGATGGATTGGTAAAGGGCAGAGAGCTCCAGTCCGACTCAGACGCCAGCAAGGTGGAGGTGGAGTACTGGTTTGGGCTGGTATCATCAAAGATGAGCTTGTGGGGCCTTTTCGGGTTGAGGATGGAGTCATGCTCAACTCCCAGTCCTATTGCCAGTTTCTGGAAGACACCTTCTTCAAGCAGTGGTACAGGAAGAAGTCTGCATCCTTCATCCTTTTCATGCAGGACAATGCTCCATCACACGCGTCCAAGTACTCCACAGCGTGGCTGGCAAGAAAGGGTATAAAAGAAGAAAATCTAATGACATGGCCTCCTTGTTCACCTGATCTGAACCCCATTGAGAACCTGTGGTCCATCATCAAATGTGAGATTTACAAGGAGGGAAAACAGTACACCTCTCTGAACAGTGTCTGGGAGGCTGTGGTTGCTTCTGCACGCAATGTTGATGGTGAACAGATCAAAACACTGACAGAATCCATGGATGGCAGGCTTTTGAGTGTCCTTGCAAAGAAAGGTGGCTATATTGGTCACTGATTTGTTTTTGTTTTGTTTTTGAATGTCAGAAATGTATATTTGTGAATGTTGAGATGTTATATTGGTTTCACTGGTAAAAATAAATAATTGAAATGGGTATATATTTGTTTTTTGTTAAGTTGCCTAATAATTATGCACAGTAATAGTCACCTGCACACACAGATATCCCCCTAAAATAGCTAAAACTAAAAACAAACTAAAAACTACTTCCAAAAATATTCAGCTTTGATATTAATGAGTTTTTTGGGTTCATTGAGAACATGGTTGTTGTTCAATAATAAAATTAATCCTCAAAAATACAACTTGCCTAATAATTCTGCACTCCCTGTATTGCATTTAACAAAATTAGGAGATGCAGTAAATCAACATCTAGGGACCATTGTTTTGGCAGCTCTACTTTAATATATAGCTTTATTGCAATGTTTCCTAACATAACTACTCCATCATTGATTACGACCTTTTTTTTAAACCTTATGCTGATATTCCTTATCTCTCTGCCTTGTCTTTAATTTATGTACTTTGTGACAAAACTATATACTTTTGTTCCCTAAATTACTGTTCCTGCATTTGGTAGATAAATCTACCGAACTCTGACCACCCCCCTGGCTCATTAACTACAAAGAAACCACTGGAATTAGTGCTCTCCCTGTGTTCGTATAACCAAACAACAAGCGCTGGAGAAAACAGCGACCATCTTGTTGCACAAAAAGGGGCAGCGGGATTTGCTCGTAGAGAGTCTGGAACTCCAAGTCAGACACTTGAACCCCATGAACACCAGTCATCTTCAAGAACGCCTGCTTCTTTTCAGAGACAAGCCAGGAAAGCGCTGTTCGGTAGGTTTGTTCCCACAAACAAGGTGAACAAACCCTACCTATGAGCCAGGGGAACCATTTGATCTTTTGTTTAGTTTGGAACTCCCAAAATTGACCAACCACTATCACAGAAACTATGATACTATTTCTGGCAGGCGCCTCATGAGCAGTCGGTCAAAACTTTACCCCGGTGTCGATTCGGCTGTGTTCGTGGGATCTGAGCGCTATTTGGACAACTTGGGCTCTCAGATCCAGGCTATCCGGGGATATGACATTTATGGGCATTCCTATATGTTTTATGTGTATTATTATGTATTTTTTATATTTTGTATTTTATGCAGAGTCATGGTGACACAGAATTTCATGGACATGTTGTAGGATTTTTTTGTGGGCGTGTATACAGTACTTCTGAATTGCATAAAAGCAGGCCATCTGGCCTGAATAAAATTATTCCTGTTGTACTCTTCATCAAGTCTCGACTGATGTTTGGGTATGTGACTGATGAACCGCTGGATTTAAACTTATGCAACTTGGAGTTCGGGAATGTACGAATCAGCGCTCCAGGCGAACAAGCTATAATCACTAGCCTTTCGAGAGCATACTAATGAATGGATGTGCAAAATATCAAGCGTTGTTACATACTTTTACTCTTTCTCTTTCCTTTGACTCTCCTACTCATGTTGTTCCTCTTGGAACAGTTAACTATCCTCTCTCTTTTTAGTCAAGGTTGCAGAACAAACTTCAGGAGTTGCCTCCAAAATAAACAGCAGACTTGACGATTTGTTTTGGACTGTTCGATCAAATGATCAAAGTCTGAGCAAAAATATGCCTGATTTATGGACTTAGTGAAACATGCAATGATGAACATGTTTGGGAGAGGGTCAATAGTATCAGTTCTGCCCACGGTGCCAAAAAAAGAGACGATTAATGTGAAAAAAAAGATAATTGATGGGTAGGGGCAAATACTAAACATTGATTGTATTCACAATGTATTTGACTGTATTCACAGAAATTAGAAGTTATCGATAGAGGGAAAAACAGATGGAGCAGTACAAGCAATCTATATTTCTATTTTCAATTTTTTTTTAATTCTTTATTTTTGCTGTGCATTGAGATGGCAAAACAGCATTAGACATGGAATTGCTTCTATACATTAATAAGTCATGACATTGTAGGTCAAGCTAGCCTGAAGAACTGCACATTTTTAAGTTAATAACGATATAGTAGTAGGAGGTTTTACAAGTAGATTCCCCCTAAGGGCCCCCCAGTGATGATACAGGGTATTTACAAATGAGAGAGTATCAGGTACGGCTAATATGTGCTAATAAATGCAGATAATAATAAGAAAACAGAATATATTTTCTATTTTTTTCAGTCTTTAACATTAAGTGATGAGATTTTTAAGGTCATGGTGGTCGTGTATGAAGGTCTATGTTATGGATTTTTGGAAGGTTTCCAAATGTTATCGTTGCCCCTCTGTCCTCTCCCACGTGTTAGGGGGACCCAGGCACCCCTCCGACCGAACCAAGTATATTTTCTATTTTTAATAAATATATCCTATATAAAAATTTCAACACAGAGTTTTCAACAACTCCTCCTCTTTTCCCTCTCACTTGTTCTGTGACAGGGAAATGCCCCTATTAGTGTACTGTGATATATATATATATATATATATATATATATATATATATATATATATATATATAAATGCAGACAGCTCTTGCACTCTTCACTATTTGTTAAGTACCTGGTGCTCTGGTAGCTCATGCACAGCAATAGAAAAAATATACCAGCACTCCTAGGATTTTCAAATTAAGTTTTCCTTTTATTCCAAAGTACAATATCGACGTTTCAGCTCTCCCTCAGAGCTTTCATCAGGACATATACAAAATTCTAAAACATAAACAGACTTATATAGGGAGCTAAAATCAAGGTAAGTACTCACTTTTACAGCTGATTGTCATTTCCCATTCCCGCCCGATTGCTCAGGTTGCCTGTGCATGTACTTCCGGGTATGGTCATGTGACCACCATAAGGAGTTCCGATTCGCCGAGCACATCACGTTTCCTGGGCAACCATGGGCATATTACCTCATTGGTTAATCCCCCGTGTACTGGTGCTGTCAAGGCTCAAAATACATCATTGCCACGGACTTCCTATTTACACGTCACCATGGTAACCTGATCGCAGCCGGGCTGATTTTCTGGGAAGGGAAATGTACAAAGAAACATAAACAAAGGGGGGAACACACTTATTTATATGTTAATATACCAGGGCTGTGTGAAATCTATTCCTAGAATATGCATATTAGTAAGGATTATCTACTTAACTGTGCACAGTAGTGTGTCTTGTACATAAAGTGCAAATTTTAATCTGCTCATACAAATAAATGAGAAACAATCAAAATATTATAAAAATATTATAAAAAATTAGTGAAAATATGCTAAATCACTTAGCAAATGTAAATATGTGAAAAAAACGTGTTTAACAAATGTTGCATGAGTTGTTAATAAATGTGATTACATTAAATATGAGGAATTACTATGTGAAAAAATTGCAAGTGCCACAAACTATTTTACAACCCCCATGTTAATAATTAAGTGTCTGATGTTACCTCTATGAATGAGTCATTATTATATTCCAAAAAATCCTGCTTTTGCGAGCCCACCTTGAATCATTATCTAAAAACATTATTAATATGGAATTCTTAGTTAACAGTAAAAGTAGTATACAAATAAGTCTAAATCACGTCACATGTTAAATCACCCCAAAAAAACTGTTAAGGAGTATTTTTCGTTCAGGCCCTTGGGTGCCAAGGTGTTCAGTTGTGTTATCCAATATATTTCGCGTTGCATCAGGAATCTGCCTCTGTCCCCTCCTCGGGCCGATATAGGTATGTGTTCAATTGCCACACATCTCAGGGAAGATAGTTGATGTTGGTGTTCCAAAAAATGTCGGGCCACAGGTTTGTCCGACTTGCCATCACGATAGGCAAGCCGGATACTAGATCTGTGGCCCCTAATTCTCTCGCAGAGTGCCGTCTCTGTTTTACCTACATAGTTGAGGCCACAAGGGCATGTCAACTTATAGATAACATGATCCGTCCTGCAATGGATTCGTTGTCTGATTTTATAGATTTTACCAGTGTATGGGTGACTGAAGGTTTTGCAGGGAATGATGTGCCCACAAGTGACACATCCCAAGCACCTAACGCACCCAACATTCTTACTCTCTTTAGCTGCAGGATTATAGCAATGTTGCGGATCAGTTCTCACCAACAGATCACGCAGGTTTTTGTTCCGTCTATAACAGAATAACGGTTTTTGGCGTAACTCATCTGGGAGAGTGGGATCAACTTCAATTATATTACAATTTCGACGTATGGATGATGTCAATTCCTTAGATGCAGTGTTAAAGTTCATAGGAAAAATGGGTCTGGTGTTAACCATTTTCTTATTAGAGGATGTTGGTGAGGACAACGTCGTTTTAGCCTTCAATACAGCCTTATCAAGGATACTCCTAGGGTACCCGCGTGCCTGGAATTTCTTATACATGTCCCCCAATTGTAGGTCACCTTGGAAGCTTTGAGAATTGTTACGTAATACCCTTAGAAATTGTGTATAGGGCAAAGACTCTTTAAGATGCTTTGGATGAGCACTTTCAAATCGCAGCAAAGTGTTGCGATCCGTGGATTTAGTAAACAGTTTAAATTCCAACTTCTTATTGATGTTCATAATTTCCACATCCAAAAATTGGACACTCCTCTCATCAATGTTGGCGGTCAGTCTTACCGGTGTAGGTAGCTCGTTGAGGTTTTGTACAAACTGTATTGCTTCATTTTTAGAGCCTCGCCACAGAATCAAAATATCGTCGATGAATCTAAAATATTTAACAATTGAATGGCCATATTGTTGAAAGATGTGTTTCATCTCGTATTCATACATATACGCGTTAGCATACATGGGGGCCATCGCTGCCCCCATGGATGTTCCCGCTATCTGGAGGTACCATTGTGATTCAAAACGAAAATAATTGTTCTGTAAAGCAATCATAAGCAATTCCAAAGCAAACTCAATTGATGGACCTTTGTAGCTTGGAGAGTGAGTGAGGAGGTCCCGCATGGCCTGCACACCTTCCTCATGTGGGATGATCGTGTACAGGCTCCCTACATCCATTGTAATGAGAACCCCATCGAATTCCTCCTTATTTGTATGAGCAGATTAAAATTTGCACTTTATGTACAAGACACACTACTGTGCACAGTTAAGTAGATAATCCTTACTAATATGCATATTCTAGGAATAGATTTCACACAGCCCTGGTATATTAACATATAAATAAGTGTGTTCCCCCCTTTGTTTATGTTTCTTTGTACATTTCCCTTCCCAGAAAATCAGCCCGGCTGCGATCAGGTTACCATGGTGACGTGTAAATAGGAAGTCCGTGGCAATGATGTATTTTGAGCCTTGACAGCACCAGTACACGGGGGATTAACCAATGAGGTAATATGCCCATGGTTGCCCAGGAAACGTGATGTGCTCGGCGAATCGGAACTCCTTATGGTGGTCACATGACCATACCCGGAAGTACATGCACAGGCAACCTGAGCAATCGGGCGGGAATGGGAAATGACAATCAGCTGTAAAAGTGAGTACTTACCTTGATTTTAGCTCCCTATATAAGTCTGTTTATGTTTTAGAATTTTGTATATGTCCTGATGAAAGCTCTGAGGGAGAGCTGAAACGTCGATATTGTACTTTGGAATAAAAGGAAAACTTAATTTGAAAATCCTAGGAGTGCTGGTATATTTTTTCTATTGCTATATATATATATATATATATATATATATATACATATATATATATATATATATAAATATATATATATCACAGTACACTGAAGCCCATGTCACACCTATTTTGAATGTAACCAATATCCCTCATATGCTCAATGACTGTTTAATAGATCTGTAATATAATTGTCACAAAATGCATATGCAACTAAAATGCATATGTTAGGTCTGAAAAGGCTAAGACAACCTAATAAGTAATGAAGTCGTGTAATATCATATATAACAAAACATGCCATTTAAAATTGATTATTATAAGGTATATAATATTTGATTATTGCATGTTGACCGTGGGGTTAAGTATCAGATAAAATGCATAAATACAAATATGTATTGGCCAAATGAGGGCCAAACATAATAACACAATAATAAAACGATATGAATAGCAGAAGACTGCTCACAATCAAGCTACTAAATATTTTCACAACACCTTTGCAGAACTTAAAATTTTGCATGATAAAATTGCACTTTATTTCATGTTACTGGCTTAATTTATGGAAGTAGAAACTCAGGTTGGGTGGGTCTCCCCATTCTGAAACGTCTTCTACAAAATTGGAGACTGCTGTGGAGATTTATCAAGGGAAACAGGTGCTATATTTGGTTTAACCCCTTAAGGACACATGACATGTGTGACATGTCGTGATTCCCTTTTATTCCAGAAGTTTGGTCCTTAAGGGGTTAAAGTGAAAAATGCAGAAAGATTGATTGCTCCCTATTTAGCACCTTGTTCCAGAATAGCTTTTATTTGACTTACATAAATCCCTGTGTCCCGGCTTGTTAATGGATAAGATTGCAACTATTATTAGTGATAAAATGTGGATTACTGTGAAGTAATTAGAATATGTGGACATTCAACTATTCACAATGATACCCAATCAAATTTCAAGGTTAACCCCTTTCTAAAATTTCACTATAACTCTTACTCACTTTGCTGTTCTTTTTCTCTCTCTGACCACTAATCTGGTCTCTATTTTGTCTTTCTTTCTTATAAAATGGCATACCTCTGATATGACTTTTTTTTTAATGGATTTGAATAGTGATGTCCCGAACGGTTCGCTGGCGAATAGTACCTGGCTAACAAAGCTTGTTCGCGTGCACCCAGGATGGCGAACATATGCGATGTTCGGTCCGCCCCCTATTCGTCATCATCAAGTAAACTTTGACCCTGTACCTCACAGTCAGCAGACACATTCCAGGAAAATCAGCAGCAGATCCTCCCTCCCAGACCCTTCCACCTCCTAGACAGCATACAATTTAGATTAATTCTGAAGCTGCATTCATTTTTTTTTTTTATTATTTTTTTTGGTGTTTGTGTTTATTATACATTATCCTCCATAGCCAGTAACCTGTGTTTATTATACATTATCATCCCATAGCCAGTAACCTGTGTTTATTATACATTATCCTCCCATAGCCAGTAACCTGTGTTTATTATACATTATCCTCCCATAGCCAGTAACCTGTGTCTATTATACATTATACTCCCATAGCCAGTAACCTGTGTTTATTATACATTATCCCCCCATAGCCAGTAACCTGTGCTTATTATACATTATCTCCCCCATCGCCAGTAACCTGTGTTTATTATACATTATCCCCCCACAACCAGTAACCTGTGTTTATTATACATTATCCTCCCCATAGCCAATAACCTGTGTTTATTATACATTACCCCCCCATAGCCAGTAACCTGTGTTTATTATACATTATCCTCCCATAGCCAGTAACCTGTGTTTATTATACATTATCCCCCCCATAGCCAGTAACCTGTGTTTATTATACATTATCCCCCCATAGCCAGTAACCTGTGTTTATTATACATTATCCCCCCCATAGCCAGTAACCTGTGTTTATTATACATTATCCCTCCCGTAGCCAGTAACCTGTGTTTATTATACATTACCCCTCCTATAGCCAGTAACCTGTGTTTATTATACATTATCCCTCCCATAGCCAGTAACCTGTGTTTATTATACATTATCCTCCCATAGCCAGTAACCTGTGTTTATTATACATTATCCTCCCATAGCCAGTAACCTGTGTTTATTATACATTATCCTCCCATAGCCAGTAACCTGTGTTTATTATACATTATCCTCCCATAGCCAGTAACCTGTGTCTATTATACATTATCCTCCCATAGCCAGTAACCTGTGTTTATTATACATTATCCCCCCATAGCCAGTAACCTGTGCTTATTATACATTATCTCCCCCATCGCCAGTAACCTGTGTTTATTATACATTATCCCCCCACAACCAGTAACCTGTGTTTATTATACATTATCCCCCCATAGCCAGTAACCTGTGTTTATTATACATTATCCCCCCATAGCCAGTAACCTGTGTTTATTATACATTATCCCCCCCATAGCCAGTAACCTGTGTTTATTATACATTATCCCTCCCGTAGCCAGTAACCTGTGTTTATTATACATTACCCCTCCTATAGCCAGTAACCTGTGTTTATTATACATGATCCCCCCATAGCCAGTAACCTGTGTTTATTATACATTATCCCTCCCATGGTGGAGGCGAGTGCTTGACGTGGGGCAGGCTCTGCATTTCTGTTTGTGCCTCCGGTCCCGTCTTCGACGCCTTTTGCGTTGGTGGATTTTAATGGGGACTGCTTCGCTTAGCTGTGGTGGAGCTTGTTGGGGCTGTGGTGGAGCTTGTTGGGGCTTCCTGCTTCTTATTTGCTTCCAAAATTGATTAAAGAGTCTGTCCAGCTTAGACTCAATATCCTGCCATGCTTTGCTGGTACCAGGAGGACACACAGCTGCCGCCATATTGGGAGAGTCGCAGATGAGTATGTCAGCCTTGGCGGCTGTGCTCTGTGCGTCCATTAGCTCCAGACAGCCTCTCAGGGGTGGACCGGGATAACCGCCACCGGTCCGAGGGGGGTGGTAACGGAGCTCCTGCCGGGAAGTAGCTGCTCCTGGGCATCCCAGGATCGGGACAAGCTGCATTCTTAGTGAGAGTAGGGACAGTGTAGCTGCTGCTGATTTAATAGGGAAATCTATAGCTAGGCTAGTTTATTCAGTGTCCACTACAGTCCTGAAGGACTCATCTGATCTCTGATGTAAGGACAGCACTCCAAAAAGCCCTTTTTAGGGCTAGAACATCAGTCTGCTTTTTTTTTTTTCCTGTGTAATCTAATTGCAGTTTCCTGCCTGCCAGCATGTGTGTCAGGCTCACAGCGTATACTGTGCCCACTTGCCCAGTGCCACCACTCATATCTGGTGTCACAATAGCTTACATTTAAAAAAAAAAAAAAAAAAAACTTTTTTGACTGTAATATAATTGCAGTCAGTTTCCTTCACACGTGTGCGTTTCAGGGCCTGCCAGGGCACAGTGTCACACCAGTGCAACTCATATCTGGTGTAACAGTAGTGTACATTAAAAAATAAATAAATAGAAATTTGACTGTGAAATAATAGCAGTTAGTTTCCTTCACATGTGTGCATTTCAGGGCCTGCCAGGGCACAGTGTCACACCAGTGCAACTCATATCTGGTGTAACAGTAGTGTACATTTAAAAAAAAAAAATACAGGGGGCTTGTTGTCACCTTTCGGGGACCCTTGGTGTTGTACTTGGCTGGGTGGAGGAAGAGACCTTCAATGACATCAGTGAGGACAAGGAATGGGACATGGCTAGCTTGGTATCCAACCTTGTGCAAATGGGGAGTTTGCGGTTTTGCAAATGGACTGTTTGCGGTTGTTTGTGGTGCGTTAAACGGGGAGTTTGGTCTGTCACTGTGAAGCGGGCATAACCCTTACACTACCTGATCGATACACCATCATACCTGATGTTTTAAAGCAGGTTATTCCAAACAATTTAGGAATGTTGGGTGATTTCTGCCCTTTATGGATTAAAACCAGACTCTGCATCAACTATGTAATTTTCCATGGGAGTTTTGCCATGGATCCCCCTCCAGCATGCCACAGTCCAGGTGTTAGTCCCCTTGAAACAACTTTTCAATCACTATTGTGGCCAGAAAGAGTCCCTGTGGGTTTTAAAATTTGCCTGCCTATTGAAGTCTATGGCGGTTCGCCCGGTTCGCCTGTTCGCGAACATTTGCGGAAGTTTGCGTTTGCCGTTCGCGAACGGAAAATTTTATGTTCGCGACATCACTAGATTTGAATTGTTCCAATTGTCCCTGTTTATAAATATTGTAAAATAAATAAAAAGTCAAAAGTGAACAAATGCACTTTAGACTTCACAGAAATTTCTTAAACATACTCAACATGATTTACACATGTTGGTTATTTAAAACCTTAACGGGGCGAGGCGGGGCTTGGCTGTAATGACGACAAGGTGCTTTCTCAGTGAGCTCCTCCAAAATCACTGGATACCTGCACCTTTAGCACTCATCATGGAGCTGGCAGAGTTGCTCTGGCACCCCAGTATAGACTGACCGGCTTGGGGATGCTCCTTGCGGTCATTTGAAGCCATCAAGATGAGATATTTGTCGCTGAGAGTGTGGCCTGGCAAGCGATGCAAATGGGAAAGGTGGGCGATCTTCTGGCCCAGCACGAGCTAATTGTCAGACACATTGCACCAGCACCCCCTTGCCGTCTCTTTGGACCGGCTGGGGTTATCCCGGTCCACACCCTAGGGGCTTCACCACTACTCCGCCACCAACAACAGCACCACAAGCGATACAATTCAAATTATGGATGCCCTATTGATCATCAGGGACAGCTATGGCCTAAAATGTCAAATTGAAAGCAAAATTGACATGTAAATTTCTTCTTCCTTTTTTTTTTGTTGTTTTGCCTAAAACTTTGAGCTTTTCGCCTAACAAACACCATATACTAGTTTATTTAGGCCCAACATTGTATGATGTTGAATTCTGGATTAGGTAAATTAGGAGCTTTTATTTTAAGAGCTGAAGAAGCATATAAAATAAAACATAATTTATACATTTATTGGACATCAAGCCACATGCTAACCCTTTGTATCTAGAGGGCTGTATTGCCACCTATATGCAAACATAAATATAGGAAGATTTCAAGTGGAACAAACTAGTGCAAGTTTGTCATCCATATAACGCTGAGAGACATGCATGTGTTTAACAAAGAGTGTGTGATGACTACGTGCTGTATGTAAAGAAGGCTGCGTATTGTCTGAGGGGGGAGACTGAGTGTGTCTGTGTGTGATGGCATGAGTTTCATATGTGTTGGGAATGCTGGGCTGTGAGTGTTTTGACTGAGTGTTATGTGTATTGGTGAGGGTGAGACGACTCCCCATATATACCTCTCCCCACGTGCCTGCATCTTGGCAGCAGGTGAGTATGTTCCCTGGTGCTCCAGTGGACTAACATGAGAGCATAACTTTAACAACTCCCTTGCGGACCTGGTGAAGGAGCTATTAACGTGATTTACACCTGACAAAATTGAAGACCAAACACTCCCTCTTTTGATCTCCCAACTGGTTCAGATGGGGCTCTCCATCAAAGTCAGAGTCAGTACTTCAGGCAGCAACAGGGGCCAACTCAAAATGAACGCATGGTAATGTGGCCATTCAGTGCACAGAGTAATAAAGGGAGGTGTATGTGAACAATACTGAAATGACATGAATAAAAATCAGCACTGTAACTATACTAACTAAAAGACTTGGCACCACACACTAGAGCAGGTGAGTATGTTCCCTGGTGCTCCAGTGGACTAACATGAGAGCATAACTTTAACAACTCCCTTGCGGACCTGGTGAAGGAGCTATTAACGTGATTTACACCTGACAAAATTGAAGACCAAACACTCCCTCTTTTGATCTCCCAACTGGTTCAGATGGGGCTCTCCATCAAAGTCAGAGTCAGTACTTCAGGCAGCAACAGGGGCCAACTCAAAATGAACGCATGGTAATGTGGCCATTCAGTGCACAGAGTAATAAAGGGAGGTGTATGTGAACAATACTGAAATGACATGAATAAAAATCAGCACTGTAACTATACTAACTAAAAGACTTGGCACCACACACTAGAGCAGGTGAGTATGTTCCCTGGTGCTCCAGTGGACTAACATGAGAGCATAACTTTAACAACTCCCTTGCGGACCTGGTGAAGGAGCTATTAACGTGATTTACACCTGACAAAATTGAAGACCAAACACTCCCTCTTTTGATCTCCCAACTGGTTCAGATGGGGCTCTCCATCAAAGTCAGAGTCAGTACTTCAGGCAGCAACAGGGGCCAACTCAAAATGAACGCATGGTAATGTGGCCATTCAGTGCACAGAGTAATAAAGGGAGGTGTATGTGAACAATACTGAAATGACATGAATAAAAATCAGCACTGTAACTATACTAACTAAAAGACTTGGCACCACACACTAGAAAATCAAAAGTACTCCTCACTCAAAGAGCTTCAGAGGTGAATAGCTTAGGAAGTACATCACATATTGAGTGACATGGACTGATTGCAACCTTCGTTAAGCTCCTCCAAGCTCCAACATTTCCTGAGCACGTCATTAACTGCAATCATGTTTTCTGGTGATGAGAGAAAGCAAAACTGGATTGTAGCCTTAAAAATGTTTTATGTTATTTGTGTAGTTTAAATGTCATAGGCTACTTCTACCATTCAATCTACAATGCTTTCCCGGTGCTCAACAAGAGCTGAATTATAGTGTTTTTTTATTTATTTATTTTTTGCTTGTTTTCTTTACATTTTAATTCTTGTTTGCTTGATGCTGCTAGATCTCCAACAGGGTTTCAACAAAAATCTAATAGATCTCAGGTATATCTTGTCTAAATATGATGAGCATAGACCCTATAGGCTGTAGAGCAAGCATTGCTTCCAACCAAAAATAAAATACAAGCACTCACTTATAATGAAAACATTTTATAAACCATACATTTACTTGTAATACCCAACAATACCCATCATGTGTTATAGCTCACAGTGCAAGGACATTTTAGGTGCTGTAATTCATTATGAAATGATGCATCTACAGAGATATTTTATATTTTCGCCAGAAGTATTGCTCTGGCAGCTTCAGTTAGCCAGCCCGGAACAAGAATTCTGGTTTGGTTAATGTTAATTCACATTCTTTGCACACAGGTTCATTCATAGCTCAGAATGCTCAGCTGGTGCTCTCAGCCCAACTGATGAATGGCAGGATTGGCATTCGGCTTCTGCAGCTCTCTGGAAGCCAGATGAAACAACTCTACAATTAGGGGCCTCTCAGCACCCATCAACTGGCAAACCATTACAAAACAGGGTAATAAATCTTGGTTCTTCTGAACGACTTCAGCATGTTTTTGGGGGGATATCGGCAGAATTTATTTAATGCTGCTGTTTAGATCGTCAAAGGGGTGCTTATGACTTTATCTACATGCAAAAAACAGCTACAATATTGCCTGGCATAATGGTTGTGCAATATCAGGTTTGTTTACAATACCAATTCTGTGTTCCCAATATTAGATAAATATATATCTAGATTTATTCAAAAATGAAAAGTCAATAGTCAATTGGTCACCCACTCACTCATTCCACCCTGACAAGAACAAAGCTTTCTTAAACATCCTGTCCATTGCATCAGTTGCTGTCCTTCAGCGTGGAAAAAACAGTGCCCTAGCAGCTTCTCCCAACTGTGTCTAGGAGGTAGCAGGCACCATAACACAAGGTCTGGGAGGGCAAAACTGCTACAATAAAAGGCATTGGAGAATAGAGGAATCAGAAGAGGCTGCAGAAGGAGAATGTTCCTTGTCATAGAAAAGGCTTGTTTTATTTGGACAGTGGTCAGTGGACATGACAATAGTTGCTGGGTAATCTGACATATTTTTCTTCTTAGGAAAACAGATAACCCAGGTGGACCAAACCACTATAGGTGTCTCTTAGTGGAGACACCTATATCCCCATTGTATATAGGGGTAAGTCTGCCTTTTATAAGAGACACCTATAGTGGTTTGGTCCACCTGGGTTATCTGTTTTCCTTGTATTATACGTTGTGTGTAAAATTTGGGGGTATTTACACGTGTGTGAGCTGCTTTTTTTCACCTGCATCCATTGTCTGGTTTATTTACTAAGCGCCTTTTATACACAGAGCAAACTTTTCTGTATTGGTTTATATTTCTCTTCTTATCCCAGTAGCTTAGAGGTTCTTCACTGGGAGACAAAGCACATGCAAACAGTTAAGCTTTAACCATTTCAGATGGACTACTTTGCTTTCAGTGGCTTTGTACCCCCAAACCTCTCTTAGAGGCCATGGCACTACTTCCATTGATAGATTGGGGAACATGACCCATTCCTTTACCTTTCTTCATTTTTTTCTTGGGATTATGATGATGGTGTTTTTTTTTTTCTTACTTATTACACTAAATTAGGGATATGATTGGTTGTATGTTGTGTAAACTAACACATCTTTAGTCAGCAAAAGTATGTGTTTGTGTTGCAAAATAAGCTGGCGCTTGGTGGATTTACTATCAATGCATCAAGCTGAATAAAGTTTCTTTTAAAAAAGGCAAGAACAAAGCGATGAGAGGAAAGTTTCTTCAAAAAATGAGAACAAATATTCTTAATTAAAATTAAAACTTAAATAAGATAAAATATGTGAGTAGCAAGATCCTGATAGGATTATACCTCTAAACCTATCCACAGACAATCCTCAAACATAGAATATAATAAGAAGGGCTGCACTCCACATAGAATCACATAGAACACATCGAGGAGGAAAAAGTTCTAATATTCACAGTCTAGTCTCTCTAAATCGCCTCCACTTATTCTTCAACACTTCCTCTTCAGTTACGAGGCAACTGGCATCACTTCTCTCAATATGCAAAACATAAATAAAGGGACTATGGAGACAACACCGCAATATTCAAGCAAATGGTGCCTATTTGATCCGGTGGTGTTCAGTCAAGGAGCATTCATAAAGGAATGTAGAAAGAACTGGATATAGACTAGTGATATGCATTGATTGTTTATGTTAACATAAGAGACTCATTTTTATCATTAATAAATCTTTATAGTTAAAATATTGCCCTACTGCATTCATCTTGTTGTCCCCCCATCCCCTTTTTTATGTTTTGCATATTGATACAAGGAATGCAACAGAAAGCTAAGCCTAATCTCAGAATCAATGCTAGAATCAATGCCCCAGATTAAGCATGGGGACCTTTTTCCTTTTTTTATTGAACACCTCCCCCAAAAAAAGATTTCTCTAAATTTCTCTCAATTAACAACAGCAACAACAAAAAACCTTTTTACTAAGTCTCACACTATTTGCTCCCACTGAAACAGACAAACAAAAAAAATCAATCTTGACTTAATTCCATGGCCTTTTATCTAGTGCCAGGAACAGCACTATGAATCAAGAACGGAACCAAACGTGTTTAGGGTCAACCAAGTAAGTCTCTTCAAGATTTTGGCAAGTGGCAATTGAAATGTTGGCCCATCTCCAATAATGCCAAATTTGTCTAAACTGCAGTTTGAATGTGCGAATCAGCATCTCCTCA
Source organism: Pelobates fuscus (assembly GCF_036172605.1). Lineage (NCBI taxonomy): Eukaryota > Metazoa > Chordata > Amphibia > Anura > Pelobatidae > Pelobates > Pelobates fuscus. The sequence continues at coordinate 272,729,534 of NC_086320.1, read as the reverse complement.
TAAAGATGCATTAAATCAATGCATCTCTACAGGAAACGTCCACCATGGAAACTGTGAATGCCAGTGCTGCAGAATTGGACTAGGAAGCAACTCTAGTGACCGTCTGAGGTGTTACAAGACAGCAATGTAAATACTGCCTTTTCTCTGAAAAGGCTGTGTTTACAGTGCTAACGCTATAGGGTTATATTAAGCTGTAGTGGTACTGGTGACTATAGTGTCCCTTTCATAATTTAAAACATTTAATAAATATAATATGATGTTTACAAATGAATAGTTTGCTAACATTTCATGGGTACTTTAGAACAATTTTAAAATACTTCAACTTACAATGGAACCTCTTGAGTATTTTACCATCTTTATTAAGAATTACCTTGTAAACTACAAAACAAAATGTTTTGTTCACCTTTAATCTCCACTAAAGAATGGATTCCCACTTCAACTCATCTGTATGTGGAAAGGTCTGCACATCACAAAAGTACAAACACAAGTTGTTTGTTTCTCTTATCTGATGTACTTCATAATGCTTTTAAGTCCCCTTGAGTTTTGTTTTGTTATTGGAAATCAGTGAGAATGCCTGCATTGGTGAAATTAACACTACAAGGGTTTATACACTAAACAGCAAATGGTGTTGGATAGTAAGTAGAATTTAAAAATTCAGGATAAAATAGCCATGCTGCCACTATTGCTAAGTTGAAAAATGTTTTACACACCAGCTATTTAACCTACATTATGCAACTCAGGTTTACACTTCACTATAATTTGTTATTTATGGAATAAACAGCCATATGTTTTAACTATAATTTGAAGACACACTGTAAAGCCAAACTGATCATTACAGACACTACTTTTTTTTTTTAGAACACCACTTTATCCGTAGTTGTTACTACCAACAGAACTGACAAAATCTGGGAGACACTACCTCATCTGCCCCTTTGAACCAGCTGCCGCTGACCCCAAAAAGAGTGTTAGTTATGTAAGCAAAATAGTTATTGAAATATTTGCTGACAACATTTTGTTCCATCCTATATTTATGACCTAATGACTCAACAATAAACATTTTTGTTCTTCCATTCTTCTAAAATCCTAAACCAGCTGCCATCAGAAATGTTGGTGCCCCTTACATAAACAATTACTTCCCCTGAATTATTCTCTCACACAAATACTTGCTCACATAACAACATATACATATGGATATGCAACCCAGACACACATACACAATGATCCACACTAACAGACACACACATTCAGATACACCCTGTCAGACACTCACACACAGAAACACATTGCCATACACATAAATACACTCCCTAAATAACATACACACCAGAATACGACACACACATACCAACGCACACAAACAATTTAAGGCATACAATCTCTTACACACACAACAAGATAAATAATAAATACACTACATATAAATACAAATACATATTTTAGCTGGCTAACAGTTTCCCTACCTTTGATGGTGCAGATTAATGACTTCACTGGGATGTACTGTGGAGCAGGCCTGTACAGGTTTTCAATTCCCCTTGCAGTCCTGTACGGCATTCTGTGCCTTTGGTGACATGACTTCACAACCTCCTAGCACTGCCATATTAGTGCATAGGGAGCGACCAATGCAGATAAGTGGCCCACTTCATAGGAGATCTTTGATGAAGTCTAGCCGGGGAGATTTTTCTCTTTCTCTAAATAAACTACCTAGAGTTAAAGTGCCCTTGCAGGCCCATCTGCTACAGCAAACCATATACCACAGCACTCCATGTACCAGGGATAGCAATTGCTTTAGGGGCTTTTTTGGGGGGGCGCAAAAAAGTACCACCCCCAAATGCAGGTGTCTTGCTAGCCTTGTTTTATGGGGGCCCAAGAGCTGGTCGGCTGGCCACCTTTGCGACCCCTGGGGTGGACGGACAGTTGTATTCCAGGCGGGTGGCAAGGGAGCGCTGATCTGTGAGCTCTTACTACACTGCTCCATCACACACATTGCAGTGATGTCACACTGGCTCCCAACATCACTAAGCAGTTGCGAGAGAGCAGAGCAGAAGTATTACAGGTCCCTTGCAGTCACTGGCATACAAATAGGGGTCGCAAGGGTCGCAGCTGCGACCGGGCCCATCACTACAGGGGGCCTGGCCGCCCTGTGGACCCCTGCAACCATGTACCAGCCGCCATATTTTGCGGCCCCGGCCCATGTGGCAAACCGCCAGGTCCGCTGTTCAAGGGGTCCATCGGGTAGCCCATGCTGTCAGGGCCATCCGATGGAGATGGATTTTCAGGGGGCCCGGTCAGCGCTGGGCACTTTAACAGCACAATCGGGCCCCCTGTGATGACATCACAGCTATCAGAGAGAGCCTGCGTGGGAGGAAGGACAGGGAGTCAGAGTGGGACTCCCACCAGCCTGAGCCACCACTGGACCCCAGATAATGTCACCCTCCTGCACCTAAAAGGTAGGAAACAGGATGGTGACTAAAATATTTTGTATATGTGTGTGTCTGTATGTATGTGTATGTGTATGTGTGTCTGTCTGTATGTGTCTGTCTGTCTGTATGTATGTGTGTATGTGTCTGTGTGTGTGTGTCTGTCTGTATGTGTGCCTGTATTTATGTATGTATGTATGTGTGTCTTGTGTGTGTGTGTGTGTCTGTGTGTCTGTCTGTATGTGTCTGTGTGTATGTGTGTGTGTGTGTGTCTGTCTGTCTGTATGTGTGCCTGTCTGTTTGTATGTATGTATGTGTGTCTGTATGTGTGTATGTGTCTGTGTATATGTCTTTATGTATGTGTGTGTCTGTCTGTGTGTATGTATGTGTGTCTATGTGTCTGTCTGTGTGTCTGTCTGTATGTATGTGTCTGTGTGTGTCTGTATGTATGTATGTTTTGTGTGTGTGTGTGTGTCTGTCTGAGTGTGTGTGCGTGAGTCTGCATGTATCTGTCTGTCTGTATGTGTGTGTGTGTGTGTGTCTCTATGTATGTATGTATGTGTCTGTAAATATGTGTCATGTGCATGTATGTTTGTCTGTATGTATGTGTGTGTGTGCCTGTCGGGGGGGAGCAAAGGAGGAGGTAGGAAAGGAGGGGGAGGTGGAGGGGGGGCCATGTGTACGCCCCTGCTCACAGCCTACTTTGCCTCCCCATCTGCCTACTTTCCCAGCAGCCCAGCTGGACCCCAGTTAAAGTATACATCCAGCTCTCCCAAAGGTAGAGAAGCTGGGTGGATTTAAATAAAAATAATAATAATAATAATAACAACAATAATAATAATAATTTGTTAGTGTTGGGGGGAAATGTCTCTGTAATGCAGTAATGTAGTAGTAGTAGTAATGTGTGTGTCTGTCAGTGAATGTGTGTGCGTGTGTTTGTTCAGTGTGTCAGTGAATGTGTGTCTGTCAATGTGTGTCTGTTAGAGTGTGTCAAATCGGTGAATGGGTGTGTGTATATCAGTTTGTGTTTGTCAGTGAGTGTTGTGGGGATATTTATGGGATAATAATATTATACAGTTGAGAATTGCCCACTATTTCAATTCTCTTAGATCTTAGAGATCGTTATCATGTAAGTGAAATGTATTCCATACAAATAAAATCACAATTTGTTATAAAAATAGATATAATTTATTGTGACAAATAAAATAATAATAATATCAGGCAACATGCATGATAATAATCAGTGAATATTTAGTATAACGTTGTATACAATGGTAGTGGCTATTGGCTAAACACAGTACAAAGCTACAGCATCAATTGTCAATACTTACAAGATTTATGAGGGTACTTCACAGACACAGAAAGCAAAACTTCACACAGCCCAGCGAAAAGCCGTAAAACCTTGGCTAACAGTTAGATCAACTGAGTAACCCTTTCAATGCTGGCTAGATCTTCCTAGGCATATAATATCCTATTCTCATGTAATTTTCTATTAAAATAACATTCAAACCAGCTCATTAATCATTTCCTGGAACCATCCAAAAGAGTCAAATCTACAGATTCTATAAGCCAAATTTTAATTTGCCTAAAAAGATATCTAATCTTATTTCAGAGCAAATCAACACACCTGGATAAAAACAGCGGTATGCTAACACGTGATAATATCACATTAATATATAATTATTCTTAATTCCACCTGCAGAACGGAATATTTATAACTATATATTCTTTAGTTAACTAAGATTTCTAAATATTGAAATCTGACCGTGATTAATCCATGCATGTATCCTGTTATTAATAGATTTTAATTAATTTAGATTAATTAAATAAAACCAGCATAATTACCAGTTATGATGTAGATGATCTTATCAGAGCTCTTAGGTAGTCCCCTGAACTTGAATGCGAGTATGATTGGTTGTATGGAGGTGTGTAAGTAATAGAGAAAACTGATGTTGGTTAGAAAGTAATAGTAAAATTCTAAGTGTCAAGGAGTGTTTCTTGAATTGTGTCCAAAAGCGTTTGAGAGTTGAGTGTTAGTCCCAGAGTGTCCTGAATATCTGTCCTGGATCTCTCTGAATGTCCAAATCTGAAAGCCCACACTCCCCTCTCTCTTCCCTTTGTCCTAACTTTTAAAGGGCCAGACTCTCTGTACGTCATTAGTTGGTAGAACCAATAGGATACTGAAGGGGTGGTCATCCTGCAGATCGCAATTTAGATTTTTTTCCATAGAGGGCGCAATTGCCTCATCAAAATTTTATGTCCTCGAAAGAGTTAACTTATTTTGATGATGATTCTGACGTAATTTGGCTTATCTAAAATGACTACCATAACTTAAATTTGCTGTCAGTTCAAAGTGTTTCTTCGGATTTTCTCCAGACAGTGCGTCGACAATTCCTGTTGTAATATCTAAAATTGACAGTTCTAAACTCAATTTCACCCCTTACTTACAATGGGACCTTGTAAAATTTAGAAAGTAAAATTAATTACTTAGTCTTCTCTGTCACTAGTGTCTGTGTTTACAATTATTTATATTCCATTAACATTTAAACAGAGCATTTCATCCCCCTGCTTCATTGCTTATCACTTGGCTTGTTTATATAATGCATTCCTTAGCTCAGGCTAGTGGCTAGTTACAAAAAGGAAATCAATTTTGTGTCTGTCTTGCCTGAAATCCAAAATGGAGTCCGCTCTGTTCTGAGGGACTCTGGCTATATACACTATTAATTTCTATCTTAGCACAAAATGTCTGCTGATATAAATATCCTGACAGTGTGTGTCTATGAGTGAGTGTGTGTGTCTTTCAGTGTATGTCTAAGGGATTAGGGGTGTGCGTGCTGTGCGGCTGCACAGGACGCCATGGGGGGGCCATGCGGCTGACACATTTTGCACATGCCCCGAGTGACAACTGTGAGGGGTGTTCAAAGCATTCTTATAATGCTGGTCGTGCTGTGTAGCATGGCCGCAAGGCACCGGGTGGAGGATTTCATTATCCTCCAATCGGGTCTATCAGAGAGTGCCAAGGAGGCGGAGTTATGCGGCAGACGGGGGAGGGGAGCTAAATGTGACCGAATCCTCTGCCTGGTAAGTGAGGGGAAGCAGGAAAAAGTATCTGCTCTTTGACCCTCCTCCACTGTGCCTCTGTGCCCCCACCTACCCATAGTGCCTGTGCTCCCCCATATACACACTGTGCCCGTGCTCCCCCATTTACATACTGTGGCCATGCTCCCCCTTTTACCACCTCTGAGCCCCTGCCCCCCACCTACCACCACTGTGTCTCCTGCTCCCCCACCTACCACCACTGTGCCCCTGCTCCCCCACCTACCACCTCTGTGCCCCTGCTCACCCCAGCTACTACAACTGTGCCATCTTCTCTCTCACCTTCCACCACTGTGCCTTCTGCTCCCCCAGCTGCCCACTGTGCCTCCTGCTCCCCCACCTACCACCACTGTGCCCCTGCTCCCCATCTACCCACTGTGCCCCCTGCTCCCTCACCTACAACTATACTACACCTGCACCCCCACCTACCAAAACACTATCCCTGCTCCCCCAGCTACCACCACTGTGCCCCCTGCTCCCCACCTACCACTGCACTGCCCTTGTTCCTACACCTACCATTTCACTACCCCTGCTCCTCCACTCTCCACCACTTTGCCCCTGCTCCCCAAGCTACCACCACTGTGCCCCTGCTCACCCACCTACTACCACTGTGTCCCCTGCTCCCCCAGCTACCACCACTGTGCCCCCTGCTCACCCACCTACCACTACACTACCCCTGCTCCCCGACTCTCCACTGTGCTCTCCCACCTACCAATATACAACCCCTGATTACCCAGCTACCACCAGTGTGCCCCTTGCCCCGACCTACCACCACTGTGTGCCCTGCTCCCTCAGCTACCACCACTGTGCCCCTTATTCCTCCAGCTACCACCACCACTCTGCCCCCTGCATCTCCACCTACCAATACACTAGCCCTGCTCCCCACCCTTCTCCACTGTGCCCCTGCTCCCCCACCTACCAATACACTACCTCTGCTCCTCCACCCTCCACCACTGTGCCGCTGCTCCTCCACCCTCCACCACTGTACTCCTGCTCCCCCACTTACCACTACACTACACATGTTCTCCCACTCGTCTCCACCGTGCCCTCTGCTCCCCACCTACCACTACACTACCTCTACTCCCCCACCTGCCTTAATTGTGCCCCTGCTCCCCAACCTACTAATACACTAACCCTTCTCCCCCACATACACTACCCCTGCTCCTCCACATACCATCACTGTGCCCCCTTCTCCCCACACCTTTCACTTTACTGACCCTGCTCCCCCACCCTCCTCTACTGTGCCCACTGCTCCCCCAACTACTACTACACTACCCCGTAGAGGGGAGGGGGGAAGCAAGAAGAAGAGGGGAGGGGGGAGTAAGAAGAAGAGGGGGGAGTAAGTAAAAGAGGGGAGGCGGGAATAAGAAGAAAACAGGAAGGGTGAGTAAGAATAACAAAGGGGGTGAGGAGAAGGGGAGATGAGGAGGAAAGAGGGAGGGGGGAGGTGAGGGGGAGGTGACTTCACAACCTCCTAGCACTGCCATATTAGTGCATAGGGAGCGACCAATGCAGATAAGTGGCCCACTTCATAGGAGATCTTTGATGAAGTCTAGCCGGGGAGATTTTTCTCTTTCTCTAAATAAACTACCTAGAGTTAAAGTGCCCTTGCAGGCCCATCTGCTACAGCAAACCATATACCACAGCACTCCATGTACCAGGGATAGCAATTGCTTTAGGGGCTTTTTTGGGGGGGCGCAAAAAAGTACCACCCCCAAATGCAGGTGTCTTGCTAGCCTTGTTTTATGGGGGCCCAAGAGCTGGTCGGCTGGCCACCTTTGCGACCCCTGGGGTGGACGGACAGTTGTATTCCAGGCGGGTGGCAAGGGAGCGCTGATCTGTGAGCTCTTACTACACTGCTCCATCACACACATTGCAGTGATGTCACACTGGCTCCCAACATCCCTAAGCAGTTGCGAGAGAGCAGAGCAGAAGTATTACAGGTCCCTTGCAGTCACTGGCATACAAATAGGGGTCGCAAGGGTCGCAGCTGCGACCGGGCCCATCACTACAGGGGGCCTGGCCGCCCTGTGGACCCCTGCAACCATGTACCAGCCGCCATATTTTGCGGCCCCGGCCCATGTGGCAAACCGCCAGGTCCGCTGTTCAAGGGGTCCATCGGGTAGCCCATGCTGTCAGGGCCATCCGATGGAGATGGATTTTCAGGGGGCCCGGTCAGCGCTGGGCACTTTAACAGCACAATCGGGCCCCCTGTGATGACATCACAGCTATCAGAGAGAGCCTGCGTGGGAGGAAGGACAGGGAGTCAGAGTGGGACTCCCACCAGCCTGAGCCACCACTGGACCCCAGATAATGTCACCCTCCTGCACCTAAAAGGTAGGAAACAGGATGGTGACTAAAATATTTTGTATATGTGTGTGTCTGTATGTATGTGTATGTGTATGTGTGTCTGTCTGTATGTGTCTGTCTGTCTGTATGTATGTGTGTATGTGTCTGTGTGTGTGTGTCTGTCTGTATGTGTGCCTGTATTTATGTATGTATGTATGTGTGTCTTGTGTGTGTGTGTGTGTCTGTGTGTCTGTCTGTATGTGTCTGTGTGTATGTGTGTGTGTGTGTGTCTGTCTGTCTGTATGTGTGCCTGTCTGTTTGTATGTATGTATGTGTGTCTGTATGTGTGTATGTGTCTGTGTATATGTCTTTATGTATGTGTGTGTCTGTCTGTGTGTATGTATGTGTGTCTATGTGTCTGTCTGTGTGTCTGTCTGTATGTATGTGTCTGTGTGTGTCTGTATGTATGTATGTTTTGTGTGTGTGTGTGTGTCTGTCTGAGTGTGTGTGCGTGAGTCTGCATGTATCTGTCTGTCTGTATGTGTGTGTGTGTGTGTGTCTCTATGTATGTATGTATGTGTCTGTAAATATGTGTCATGTGCATGTATGTTTGTCTGTATGTATGTGTGTGTGTGCCTGTCGGGGGGGAGCAAAGGAGGAGGTAGGAAAGGAGGGGGAGGTGGAGGGGGGGCCATGTGTACGCCCCTGCTCACAGCCTACTTTGCCTCCCCATCTGCCTACTTTCCCAGCAGCCCAGCTGGACCCCAGTTAAAGTATACATCCAGCTCTCCCAAAGGTAGAGAAGCTGGGTGGATTTAAATAAAAATAATAATAATAATAATAACAACAATAATAATAATAATTTGTTAGTGTTGGGGGGAAATGTCTCTGTAATGCAGTAATGTAGTAGTAGTAGTAATGTGTGTGTCTGTCAGTGAATGTGTGTGCGTGTGTTTGTTCAGTGTGTCAGTGAATGTGTGTCTGTCAATGTGTGTCTGTTAGAGTGTGTCAAATCGGTGAATGGGTGTGTGTATATCAGTTTGTGTTTGTCAGTGAGTGTTGTGGGGATATTTATGGGATAATAATATTATACAGTTGAGAATTGCCCACTATTTCAATTCTCTTAGATCTTAGAGATCGTTATCATGTAAGTGAAATGTATTCCATACAAATAAAATCACAATTTGTTATAAAAATAGATATAATTTATTGTGACAAATAAAATAATAATAATATCAGGCAACATGCATGATAATAATCAGTGAATATTTAGTATAACGTTGTATACAATGGTAGTGGCTATTGGCTAAACACAGTACAAAGCTACAGCATCAATTGTCAATACTTACAAGATTTATGAGGGTACTTCACAGACACAGAAAGCAAAACTTCACACAGCCCAGCGAAAAGCCGTAAAACCTTGGCTAACAGTTAGATCAACTGAGTAACCCTTTCAATGCTGGCTAGATCTTCCTAGGCATATAATATCCTATTCTCATGTAATTTTCTATTAAAATAACATTCAAACCAGCTCATTAATCATTTCCTGGAACCATCCAAAAGAGTCAAATCTACAGATTCTATAAGCCAAATTTTAATTTGCCTAAAAAGATATCTAATCTTATTTCAGAGCAAATCAACACACCTGGATAAAAACAGCGGTATGCTAACACGTGATAATATCACATTAATATATAATTATTCTTAATTCCACCTGCAGAACGGAATATTTATAACTATATATTCTTTAGTTAACTAAGATTTCTAAATATTGAAATCTGACCGTGATTAATCCATGCATGTATCCTGTTATTAATAGATTTTAATTAATTTAGATTAATTAAATAAAACCAGCATAATTACCAGTTATGATGTAGATGATCTTATCAGAGCTCTTAGGTAGTCCCCTGAACTTGAATGCGAGTATGATTGGTTGTATGGAGGTGTGTAAGTAATAGAGAAAACTGATGTTGGTTAGAAAGTAATAGTAAAATTCTAAGTGTCAAGGAGTGTTTCTTGAATTGTGTCCAAAAGCGTTTGAGAGTTGAGTGTTAGTCCCAGAGTGTCCTGAATATCTGTCCTGGATCTCTCTGAATGTCCAAATCTGAAAGCCCACACTCCCCTCTCTCTTCCCTTTGTCCTAACTTTTAAAGGGCCAGACTCTCTGTACGTCATTAGTTGGTAGAACCAATAGGATACTGAAGGGGTGGTCATCCTGCAGATCGCAATTTAGATTTTTTTCCATAGAGGGCGCAATTGCCTCATCAAAATTTTATGTCCTCGAAAGAGTTAACTTATTTTGATGATGATTCTGACGTAATTTGGCTTATCTAAAATGACTACCATAACTTAAATTTGCTGTCAGTTCAAAGTGTTTCTTCGGATTTTCTCCAGACAGTGCGTCGACAATTCCTGTTGTAATATCTAAAATTGACAGTTCTAAACTCAATTTCACCCCTTACTTACAATGGGACCTTGTAAAATTTAGAAAGTAAAATTAATTACTTAGTCTTCTCTGTCACTAGTGTCTGTGTTTACAATTATTTATATTCCATTAACATTTAAACAGAGCATTTCATCCCCCTGCTTCATTGCTTATCACTTGGCTTGTTTATATAATGCATTCCTTAGCTCAGGCTAGTGGCTAGTTACAAAAAGGAAATCAATTTTGTGTCTGTCTTGCCTGAAATCCAAAATGGAGTCCGCTCTGTTCTGAGGGACTCTGGCTATATACACTATTAATTTCTATCTTAGCACAAAATGTCTGCTGATATAAATATCCTGACAGTGTGTGTCTATGAGTGAGTGTGTGTGTCTTTCAGTGTATGTCTAAGGGATTAGGGGTGTGCGTGCTGTGCGGCTGCACAGGACGCCATGGGGGGGCCATGCGGCTGACACATTTTGCACATGCCCCGAGTGACAACTGTGAGGGGTGTTCAAAGCATTCTTATAATGCTGGTCGTGCTGTGTAGCATGGCCGCAAGGCACCGGGTGGAGGATTTCATTATCCTCCAATCGGGTCTATCAGAGAGTGCCAAGGAGGCGGAGTTATGCGGCAGACGGGGGAGGGGAGCTAAATGTGACCGAATCCTCTGCCTGGTAAGTGAGGGGAAGCAGGAAAAAGTATCTGCTCTTTGACCCTCCTCCACTGTGCCTCTGTGCCCCACCTACCCATAGTGCCTGTGCTCCCCCATATACACACTGTGCCCGTGCTCCCCCATTTACATACTGTGGCCATGCTCCCCCTTTTACCACCTCTGAGCCCCTGCCCCCCACCTACCACCACTGTGTCTCCTGCTCCCCCACCTACCACCACTGTGCCCCTGCTCCCCCACCTACCACCTCTGTGCCCCTGCTCACCCCAGCTACTACAACTGTGCCATCTTCTCTCTCACCTTCCACCACTGTGCCTTCTGCTCCCCCAGCTGCCCACTGTGCCTCCTGCTCCCCCACCTACCACCACTGTGCCCCTGCTCCCCATCTACCCACTGTGCCCCCTGCTCCCTCACCTACAACTATACTACACCTGCACCCCCACCTACCAAAACACTATCCCTGCTCCCCCAGCTACCACCACTGTGCCCCCTGCTCCCCACCTACCACTGCACTGCCCTTGTTCCTACACCTACCATTTCACTACCCCTGCTCCTCCACTCTCCACCACTTTGCCCCTGCTCCCCAAGCTACCACCACTGTGCCCCTGCTCACCCACCTACTACCACTGTGTCCCCTGCTCCCCCAGCTACCACCACTGTGCCCCCTGCTCACCCACCTACCACTACACTACCCCTGCTCCCCGACTCTCCACTGTGCTCTCCCACCTACCAATATACAACCCCTGATTACCCAGCTACCACCAGTGTGCCCCTTGCCCCGACCTACCACCACTGTGTGCCCTGCTCCCTCAGCTACCACCACTGTGCCCCTTATTCCTCCAGCTACCACCACCACTCTGCCCCCTGCATCTCCACCTACCAATACACTAGCCCTGCTCCCCACCCTTCTCCACTGTGCCCCTGCTCCCCCACCTACCAATACACTACCTCTGCTCCTCCACCCTCCACCACTGTGCCGCTGCTCCTCCACCCTCCACCACTGTACTCCTGCTCCCCCACTTACCACTACACTACACATGTTCTCCCACTCGTCTCCACCGTGCCCTCTGCTCCCCACCTACCACTACACTACCTCTACTCCCCCACCTGCCTTAATTGTGCCCCTGCTCCCCAACCTACTAATACACTAACCCTTCTCCCCCACATACACTACCCCTGCTCCTCCACATACCATCACTGTGCCCCCTTCTCCCCACACCTTTCACTTTACTGACCCTGCTCCCCCACCCTCCTCTACTGTGCCCACTGCTCCCCCAACTACTACTACACTACCCCGTAGAGGGGAGGGGGGAAGCAAGAAGAAGAGGGGAGGGGGGAGTAAGAAGAAGAGGGGGGAGTAAGTAAAAGAGGGGAGGCGGGAATAAGAAGAAAACAGGAAGGGTGAGTAAGAATAACACAGGGAGGGGGTGGGGGAGTAAGAAGAACAAAGGGGGTGAGGAGAAGGGGAGATGAGGAGGAAAGAGGGAGGGGGGAGGTGAGAAGGACACGGGGGAATAAGAAGAACTGGGGAAGTAAGAAGAAGAGGGGAGGGGGAGTAAGAAGAAGAGGGGAGAGAGAGTAAGAAGAAGAGGGGGGAGTAAGAAGAAGAGGGGGAGGGCGGAGTAAGAAGAGGGGAGGGGGAGGAAGAAGAAGAGGGGGAGGAAGAAGAAGAGGAGAGTAAGAAGAAGGGGGAGGGGAAGTAAGAAGAAGAGGGCAAGGGGGAGTAAGAAGAAGAGGGGGGGAAATAATAAGAAGAGGGGAGTGGGGAGTAGGAAGGGGGAGGTGGGAAGAACACAAGCATGGGGGGTGAGAAGAACACGGGAAAGGAGGTGAGGAGAAGGGGAAGTGAGGAAAACACAGGGAGGGTGGGGGTGAGAAGAACACATGGAGGGTGGGTGAAAGTGAGAGTATGAAGAGACCGCTAGGGGAGGGTGGGGGAGAGGTTAGACCACTAAGGGGCACGGGAGAGCTCTTAGGGACAGAAGGGAGAGCTCTATAGGACAGGGGCAGGACAGGGAGCTCTTTCACACTACGCACAAACACAAACAATGCATCCCTACACATACACAGAAACACACAATACATCCCTACACACACAGAAACACAACATGCTTCCCTTACACACAGAGAAACATACAATGCATCCATTACACACACACATTAGATCCTCTACAATAACACATAACACATCCCCTACACACTCCCCTCCCCGTGAGCGAACTTATAGGTGGACTTATGGGTGGGCCTTATGTGCATACTCACCATCAGGCCCTGGGGCCCAGACCTTGAGCTGTGTAAGGGGCCCCAAAAAATTGAGCTGCTTCCCGTTCTCCCAGAATATTGAATTTTGTGACCACAGTTACAAACAGCCTCCAGAGATCCTGTTCTACACCAGACTAGTGGAGCCAAACTGCAGCCACAGGCCATCACCATCCTCATCTGGTTGTAACTAGGCAATCTGGTATATTATTAGTGACACTAATCTCTAATTTACCTCACATTAAAGGGACACTATAGTCCCCAGAACCACTGCAGCTGAATGAAGTGGTTCCGGTGTCTATAGCCTGTCCCTGCAGGGTTTTTAATGTAAACACACACTGTGTGCAGCACTGGCGTTAGTTCATATGGCGGATAATATGGGTGGGGAATTGTGGTGTCACATGGGGGGGCGGCAAATTTTTCTCTTGCCTAGGATGGCAAAAATCCTTGCACCGGCCCTGACCCCACCCTCCTCTACTGTGTCCCTGTTCTCCCTTCAGCCCAAAGAAGTAACAGTCTGTATGTTACTGTGTGCATGTGTGCATCTCCCTGTAATGGTGTGTCTTCCTATAACTGTGTGTGACTGACTGCACATGTGTGTGTGACTGCCTGCAACTGTGTGTGTGACTGCCTTTAACTGTGTGTGTCTGTCTGTAACTGTGTGTACGACTATCTACCTGTAAAAGTGTGTGTATGACTGCCTGTAGCAGTGTGTGTCTATCTGTAACTGTGTGTATGACTATCTGCCTGTGACTGCCAATATGTGTATGTGTGTGTGTGTGTGTGTGTGTGTGTATGTGTGTGTGTATATGACTGACTATCTGCAACTTTGTGTGACTGCCTGTACCTGTTTATGTGTGACCAGGGCTGCCATCAGAAATTTTAGGGCCCCTGACACAGATCAAGATCTGGGCCCCCGGGGCCAGCCCCGAGTCCGCCCACAAGGATGAAGTGTGTGTGTGTGTGTGTATAGTGGATGCGGTATGTGTGTCATGGATGCAGTGTGTATAGTGGATGTAGAATGTGTATAGTGGATGCGGTATGTGTGTCATGGATACAGTGTGTATAGTGGATGCAGGATGTGTGTCATGGATGCAGTGTATATAGTGGATGCAGATTGTATGTTTTGTGTAATGTATGTAATGTTTGTATGCATGCATTAGATGCAGAGTGTGTGTGTAGTGAATGTAGGTGTGTGTTTTTGTAGTGGATGTAGTGTGTATAGTGAATGTAGTGTGTTTGTAGTGAATGTAGTGTGTTTGTAGTGAGTGAAACGTGTGTATAGTGAATGTAGTGTGTGTGTGTAGTGAATGTAGTGTGTGTAGTGCAAAGTGTGTTTAGTGAATGTAGTGTGTGTGTGTGTAGTGCAAAGTGTGTTTAGTGAATGTAGTGCGTGTGTAGTGCAGAGTGTTTAGTGACTGTAGTGTTTGTAGTGAGTGCAGAGAGTGTATAGTGAATGTAGTGCAGAGTGTGTTTAGTGAATGTAGTGTGTGTGTGTAGTGCAAAATGTGTATAGTGAATATAGTGTGTGTCTGTAGTGCAGAGTGTGTTTAGTGAATGTAGTGCAGAGTGTGTTAGTGAATGTAGTGTGTGTGTGTGTAGTGCAAAATGCGTATAGTGAATGTAGTGTGTGTGTGGAGCAAAATGTGTATAGTGAATATAGTGTGTGTCTGTAGTGCAGAGTGTGTTAGTGAATGTAGTGTGTGTGTGTGTGTGTAGTGAATGTAGCGTGTGTAGTGCAAAGTGTGTTTAGTGAATGTAGTGTGTGTGTGTAGTGCAAAGTGTGTTTAGTGAATGTAGTGCGTGTGTAGTGCAAAATGTGTATAGTGAATGTAGTGTGTGTGTAGAGCAAAATGTGTATAGTGAATATAGTGTGTGTCTGTAGTGCAGAGTGTGTTTAGTGAATGTAGTGCAGAGTGTGTTAGTGAATGTAGTGTGTGTGTGTGTAGTGCAAAATGTGTATAGTGAATGTAGTGTGTGTAGAGCAATATGTGTATAGTGAATATAGTGTGTCTGTAGTGCAGAGTGTGTTAGTGAATGTAGTGTGTGTGTAGTGCAGAGTGTGTTTAGTGAATGTAGTGTGTGTGTGTAGTGCAGAGTGTGTTGAGTGAATGTAGTGTGTGTGTGTGTGTGTGTGTGTGTGTGTGTGTTTGTTTGTGTAGTGCAGAGTGTGCTTGTAAGGATTCAGTGTGTGTGTAAAATAGGGGGGAAGGGGAGTATTATTTTATTTATTTATTTGTGTATATTTCAATTTTATTCCCCCTCCCTGGTTCTTACCGTGCCAGGGAGGGGGGAGATCGCATTTCCTGTTGATCCAGTGGCATGGTGGAGGGAGCCAGCCGCGGTAAATTAAAGAGGGGGCCCAGCAGCACACACTGTCTTCCTTTCCAGCTCCTCTCTGACTAACTCTCACGAGACAGGCCTGCGTGCCCGTGGCAACGCTCTGGCAGCCGCAGGAAAGTTAGACAGAGAGCAGCTGGAAAGGAGGACAGAGTGTGCTGCTGGGCCCCCTCTTCATCGTACAGGTAGCAGGGGGCCCTCTGTGCACATATACATATATATATATATATATATATATGTGTGCTTCTCTATGACAAGCGTTCAGCGTCGACATGCAGAGCATGGAGATGTTGAATGTCAGTGCTGCACATTTTGCAACACTGACACAGGAAGTGCCTAGGTGTTCCTAAGCAGCAATGTAAACACTGCATTTTCTCTGAAAAGGCAGTCTTTGCAGCAAAAACCCTGCAGTGGTAGACTATACTCACCAGAACAACTACATTAAGCTGTATAATATAAATTAAACTGTAGTTGTTCTGGTAACTATAGTGTCCCTTTATGTTTGTGCGTGCAAAGGGTGTGAGTGGAAGGGGCTGCAGAGGGTACAGGGGGGAATAGAGGCTGTAGTGGGTGCAGAGGAGGGACAGGATGTAGTGGGTGCAAAGGGTAATAGGAGCTGCAGTGGGAGCAGTTGGGTAGCCCACTAGCCACTACCAAAAGCGAAACTCTACCATTGCGCACTGTGAAGGGGGCAGGAGCTGCAGTGGGAGCAGGGGGGTAGGGGATGCAGTGGGAGCAGGGGGTAGGGGATGCAGTGGGAGCAGGGGGTAGGGGATGCAGTGGGAGCAGGGGGGTAGGGGATGCAGTGGGAGCAGGGGGTAGTGGATGCAGTGGGAGCAGGGGGTAGGGGATGCAGTGGGAGCAAGGGGGGTAGGGGATGCAGTGGGAGCAAGGGGGATAGGGGATGCAGTGGGAGCAGGGAGGATAGGGGATGCAGTGGGAGCAGGGGGGTAGAGATGCAGTGGGAGCAAGGGGGGGTAGGGGATGCAGTGGGAGCAGGGGGGTAGGGGGGATAGGGGATGCAGTGGGAGCAGGGGGGTAGGAGATGCAGTGGGAGCAGGGGGGGATAGGGGATGCAGTGGGAGCAGGGGGGGTAGAGATGCAGTGGGAGCAAGGGGGGTAGGGGATGCAGTGGGAGCAGGGGGGTAGGGGATGCAGTGGGAGCAGGGGGTAGGGGTGATAGGGGATGCAGTGGGAGCAGGGGGTAGGGGATGCAGTGGGAGCAGGGGGTAGGGGATGCAGTGGGAGCAAGGGGGGGTAGGAGATGCAGTGGGAGCAAGGGGGGGTAGGGGATGCAGTGGGAGTAAGGGGGGGTAGGGGATGCAGTGGGAGCAAGGGGGATAGGGGATGCAGTGGGAGCAGTTGGGTAGCCCACTAGCCACTACCAAAAGCGAAACTCTACCATTGCGCACTGTGCAGGGGGCAGGAGCTGCAGTGGGAGCAGGGGGGTAGGGGATGCAGTGGGAGCAGGGGGTAGGGGATGCAGTGGGAGCAGGGGGTAGGGGATGCAGTGGGAGCAGGGGGGTAGGGGATGCAGTGGGAGCAGGGGGTAGTGGATGCAGTGGGAGCAGGGGGTAGGGGATGCAGTGGGAGCAAGGGGGGTAGGGGATGCAGTGGGAGCAAGGGGGATAGGGGATGCAGTGGGAGCAGGGAGGATAGGGGATGCAGTGGGAGCAGGGGGGTAGAGATGCAGTGGGAGCAAGGGGGGGTAGGGGATGCAGTGGGAGCAGGGGGGTAGGGGGGATAGGGGATGCAGTGGGAGCAGGGGGGTAGGAGATGCAGTGGGAGCAGGGGGGATAGGGGATGCAGTGGGAGCAGGGGGGGTAGAGATACAGTGGGAGCAAGGGGGGTAGGGGATGCAGTGGGAGCAGGGGGGTAGGGGATGCAGTGGGAGCAGGGGGTAGGGGTGATAGGGGATGCAGTGGGAGCAGGGGGTAGGGGATGCAGTGGGAGCAGGGGGTAGGGGATGCAGTGGGAGCAAGGGGGGGTAGGAGATGCAGTGGGAGCAAGGGGGGGTAGGGGATGTAGTGGGAGTAAGGGGGGGTAGGGGATGCAGTGGGAGCAAGGGGGATAGGGGATGCAGTGGGAGCAGTTGGGTAGCCCACTAGCCACTACCAAAAGCGAAACTCTACCATTGCGCACTGTGCAGGGGGCAGGAGCTGCAGTGGGAGCAGGGGGGTAGGGGATGCAGTGGGAGCAGGGGGTAGGGGATGCAGTGGGAGCAGGGGGTAGGGGATGCAGTGGGAGCAGGGGGGTAGGGGATGCAGTGGGAGCAGGGGGTAGGGGATGCAGTGGGAGCAGGGGGTAGGGAATGCAGTGGGAGCAGGGGGTAGGGAATGCAGTGGGAGCAGGGGGTAGGGGATGCAGTGGGAGCAGGGTGGTAGGGGTGATAGGGGATGCAGTGGGAGCAGGGGGTAGGGGATGCAGTGGGAGCAGGGGGTAGGGGATGCAGTGGGAGCAGGGGGTAGGGGATGCAGTGGGAGCAGGGGGGTAGGGGATGCAGTGGGAACAAGGGGGGGTAGGGGATGCAGTGGGAGCAGGGGGGTAGGAGATGCAGTGGGAGCAGGGGGGTAGGGGGGATAGGGGATGCAGTGGGAGCAGGGGGGGTAGGAGATGCAGTGGGAGCAGGGGGATAGGGGATGCAGTGGGAGCAGGGGGGGTAGAGATGCAGTGGGAGCAAGGGGGGTAGGGGATGCAGTGGGAGCAGGGGGGTAGGGGATGCAGTGGGAGCAGGGGGTAGGGGTGATAGGGGATGCAGTGGGAGCAGGGGGTAGGGGATGCAGTGGGAGCAGGGGGTAGGGGATGCAGTGGGAGCAGGGGGTAGGGGATGCAGTGGGAGCAAGGGGGGGTAGGAGATGCAGTGGGAGCAAGGGGGGGTAAGGGATGCAGTGGGAGTAAGGGGGGGTAGGGGATGCAGTGGGAGCAAGGGGGGGTAGGAGATGCAGTGGGAGCAAGGGGGATAGGGGATGCAGTGGGAGCAAGGGGGGTAGAGATGCAGTGGGAGCAAGGGGGGGTAGGGGATGCAGTGGGAGCAGGGGGGAAGGGGATGCAGTGGGAGCAAGGGGGGGTAGGGGATGCAGTGGGAGCAAGGGGGGTAGGGAATGCAGTGGGAGCAGGGGGGGTAGGGGATGCAGTGGGAGCAGGGGGGGTAGGGGATGCAGTGGGAGCAGGGGGGGTAGGGGATGCAGTGGGGGTAGGGGATGCAGTGGGAGCAGGGGGGTAGGGGATGCAGTGGGGGTAGGGGATGCAGTGGGAGCAAGGGGGGTAGGGGCTCCCAAAACCCTCCCAAACCTTACCTCTCTGGTGGTCCTCTTCTGTAGGAACCTCACAATGCTGACACACTGCCTGTAAGTCTGCTCAGGGCAGCTCCGCACAGCTCACTCTGCACTGTGACTGGTGATGTCACTTCCTGCAGAACCAGCCGCAGGGAGCTGCCCTGAGCAGTTACAGGCAGCTCAGTGAGGCTGTGTTTGGAGACAGGCACACTGAGGGGCAGCCTAGTGGGGTCTTTGGAAGGCCCCTATAGCTGTCCCTCAGTGTGCCCTGCACGGAGGAGATGATTAGTAGCAGCAGGGGCCCGCGGACGGCTGTGCGGGCCCCTTGCTGAGTGCAGGCTGGCTGGGGAGATTGTTTAACTCCCCAGCTCAGCCATTACTTACTGCAGCAGTATGTGGGGCTCGGGGCCCCCCAGGACCGCCGGGCCCATGACAACTGTTATGGTTGTCATGCCCTGATGGCGGCCCTGTGTGTGACTGTCTGTCTGTACCTGTGTGTGGCTGCCTGTAACTGTGTGTTTGACTATATACCTGGAACTATGCAAAAGTACACACCTGCATTCACACATGGGCCTACATACATATTTTATCTAAATTAAATACCCATCCACACAGCCAATTAACCCAGCACAAATATCACACATACCCAATACACACAACCAACACATAGCATACATATAACAGACACCACACATACATTACATCATATTATTATGAGATTTATTACAGCGGAGCTCTGTCATACAAAATACAATAGATAGCTGTCTTCCAAGCTCTGGCCAGTCAGAGCGTTGCTGTGGATTACCACAGGAAAGCTCTGACACTGTAAGTGCCTGAGCTCATCATGAGACAGTTACTCATGGTCTGCATCCGGTGGAGGCACTGATCAGATTCTCAGCACACAGGATCACCAGAGATCAGCATGCCTCCCTCCATGCAAGGTAACAACAGAGAACAGGGAATACATTCTTGTTTTAAAATAATTATTAATTTAATAAATCCCATATACAAACACTACACACATGTTGACACATGGATGAAGGGATATAACCCTGATTATGTGTGTCTGGTGTATTTTGTCAAATCTTTGAGTGTGTTTATGTCAGTGTGTGTCTGTCAGTGAGTGGGTGTGTCAGTGTATTTCTGTCAATGGAAGTGTGTGTTGGTTAAACAGTGTGTGTGCCAATGGCTGTATCTGTACTGAGTGTAATTCAGTGCATGCATCAGTGAGGACATGTGTCTGTCAGTCAAAGTGCATGCTGGTTTTTGACAGGAAGAGGTGTGGTGTTTTTAAATTACGGGGTGCCTGAGTTTTGTCATGCCTAGGGCAGCACAAATCCCAAATAAACCATTGCATGTACCTTCCTGATGGAAGGAAGGAGCAGGGGCAGTGGTGGTAGCTGGGGAAGCAGGGGGCACAGTGGTGGTAGCTGGGGAAGCAGGAGTAGTGTTTTGATGGGTAGGGGTGCATGGGTTCTGCAGTTTCCTTACTTTTATCAATTCCTCCCTTTTGTTCATATTTATTAAGCTATATCTCTGGACTTGCCAACATTTCTTATTCATTAAATGTCACTGAGGAAGTCAAGGAAGAAGAAATGCATTTATCAGACTGGCTTGTTTTAACTGGGTATGTTGCTTTTCAAGCTTATATGAAAGTGACTAATATATTTATTGGAATACTATAACCTTATATACACTGCCTGGTCAAAAAAAAAGTTGCCACCCAAAAAAAACGTTACACACTAATATTTAATTGGACCGCCTTTAGCTTTGATTATGCAATGTCACAAGATTTATATCCGTCCAGTGTTGCATTCATTTTTCACCAAGATCTTGTATTGATGATGGGAGAGTCGGAGCACAGCACAAAGCCTTCTCCAGTACAGCCCAAAGATTCTCAATAGGGTTAAGGTCTGGACTCTGTGGTGGCCAATCCATGTGTAAAAATTATGTCTTATGCTCCGTGAACCACTCTTTCACAATTTGAGCCAATGAATCCTGACATTGTCATCTAGGAATATGTCTGTGCCATCAGGGAAGAAAAAATCCATTGATGGAATAACCTGGTTATTCAGTATATTCAGGTAGTCAGGTGACCTCATTCTTTGGGCATATAATGTTGCTGAAACTAGACCTGACCAACTGCAGCAACCCCAGATCATAGCACTGCCCCCACAGGTTTGTACAGTAGGCACCAGGCATGATGGGTGCATCACTTTGTCTGCCTCTCTTCTTACTCTGATACGTCCATCACTGGTGGTTCCCCACTATCCTTCCAGTTTTTAATATTACGTTGGACAGTTCTTAACCCAATTTTAGTAGTTTCTGCAATCTCCATAGATGTTTTCACTTCTTGATGCATGCCAATGATTTGACCCTTCTCAAAACAGACTAACATCTTTTTAACGACCACGGGATGTGTCTTTCGACATGGTTGTTTAAGAAATGAGAAGCTACTCATTGCATCAGTTGGGGTTAAATGACTTGTTGCTAGCTGAAAGATAATCGCCCATGCAGTAACTATCCAATAGAAGGCTCTCACCTATTTGCTTAGTTAAATCCAGGTGGCGATTTGTTTTGGCCAGGCAGTGTATATAGTGCATTCAATTAGTTGAAATTTAGATTAGCAGAAAGAAAAGTAGACATAAAAAAAAGAGTGGAGTGATTGTCACATTGTGTGTATATCTACAACACGAATTAGTGTCATTATCTTTCCTAATTTTGCAGTTAGGAATGTACATTAGGTAGTAAGTACCAGATTTATTACATATAAAACAAATGATCACTGGGTAATACTACACATGAAATGTTATTTTTGACAGTTTAAGAAGCCTCTCAAAACATAATTACCACTTTCTTCCTCTGTAACATATTAGGAGATAAATACAGTTAGGTTTGGAAATATTTGCATACTGACATGAGTTTTGTTATTTTGGCTGTTTACCAAAATAAATTCAAGTTTCAGTTATAATAAATAAGGGCTTAAAATAAAGTTTCTCAGCTTTAAATTTGTGGGTATTTACATCCAGATTGGAGGAAGGGTTTAGGGATTACAGCTCTTTAATATGTAGCCCCCTCTTTTTCAATGGATCAGAAGTATTTGGACAATTGACTCACAAGTTGTTTCATAGACGGTAAAAACCAAAGAAGAAAAGTTACCTGACCTCTCTCCTAAATCCCTATGGCCATTGGAGTAACTAAATAACCTCCATTTGTTTAAATATACATAGGGATTTAGAGAGAGCGCAGATAACTTTTTTCTTTGTATTTTACTGTATGCATTGGAGCTGATGTGTACTGTGGTTCTGCTGCCGCCCAGTAGCGTTGGGAGTTTGAGCACAGGACTTGTTTTTTTGTATTTGTATTCACTTTTTGTATTACACAGCTATTTTACAATGCTGCTGCCCATCCCATGTGTTCCCTATTAAGGGTTAATAAGTACCGTATATACTCGAGTATAAGCCGACCCGAATATAAGCCGAGGCCCCTAATTTTACCCCCAAAAATTGCGAAATCGTATTGACTCGAGTATAAGACTAGGGTGGGAAATGAAGCAGCTACTGGTAAATTTCTAAATAAAATTAGATCCTAAAAAAATTATATTAACTGAATATTTATTTACAGCGTGTGTATATAATGAATGCAGTGTATATATGAATGCAGTGTGTATGAGTGCAGTGTGTGTATGAATGCAGTGTGTGTGAATGCAGTGTATGTATGAGTGCAGTGTGTATGTATGAGTGCAGTGTGTATGTATGAGTGCAGTGTGTGTATATGAGTGCAGTGTGTGTGTGTATATGAGTGCAGTGTGTGTGTGTGTGTATGAGTGCAGTGTGTGTATGAATGCAGTGTGTGTATGAATGCAGTGTGTGTATGAATGCAGTGTGTATATAATGAATGCAGTGCAGTGTGTGTATGAGTGCAGTGTGTATGCAGTGTGTGTATGAGTGTAGTGTGTGTATATGAGTGCAGTGTATATGAGTGTGTATAATGAATGCAGTGCAGTGTGTGTATATGAGTGCAGTGTGTATATAATGAATGATGAATGCAGTGTGTATGTGTGAGTGCAGTGTGTATGCAGTGTGTGTATAATGAATGCAGTGCAGTGTGTGTGTATGAATGCAGTGTGTATATAATGAATGCAGTGCAGTGTGTGTATGAATGCAGTGTGTGTATGTGTGAGTGCAGTGTGTGTGTGTGTGTGTGTGTGCAGAGCATTGGTGGGGGTTGGGCATTTTATTAATTATTATTTAATTATTATCTTAATATTTTTTTTTTGTTATTTTTTTTAGGTAATTATTTTTTTATTTTATTATTAATTGTATTATTTTTTTTTGTTATTATTATTTTAATATTTTTTTTTCTTATTATTTGTTTTATTAATATTTTTTTTTTTCGTCCCCCCTCCCTGCCTGTTAGCTGGCCAGGGAGGGGGGCTCTCACTCCCTGGTGGTCCAGTGGATGGGCTGTAGGAGGGGGGCTGGCAGGAAGCTGTAACTTACCTTCACAGCAGCTCCTGTCAACTCCCTTCTCTCTCCTCCGTCCGTGCAGCTCCCAGGTCAGCTTCCTCTGCAACTCTCGCGGCCGCGCGGAGCGTTGCCACGGTAACCCGTGGCAACGCTCTGACCCCGCGGCTATCGCGAGAGTTGCAGAGGAAGCCGACCTGGGAGCTGCACGGACGGAGGAGAGAGAAGGGAGCTGACAGGAGCTGCTGTGAAGGTAAGTTACAGCTCTGCCAGCCCCCCTCTCCCCCCAGTCTGTATTATGGCAATGAAAATTGCCATAATACAGACACTCACTCGAGTATAAGACGAGTGGGAGTTTTTCAGCACAAAAAATGTGCTGAAAAACTCATCTTATACTCGAGTATATACGATATGTAGGGGGATAAATAAAAAATACCCATCTCAGTCTCATTAGAGATATCTTTGCCAGAAGCTCAAGGAAGCAAGGTGAAGGGTCAGCGTAGGACCCACCTGAGAGGTTTGCCTTGGCGTTGGCAGGCGGGCATTCCCTCCAATGGCCGTTGGCATAACTAAATAACCTCCATTTGTTTAAATATACATAGGGATTTTGGAGAGAGCTCAGGTTACTTTCTTTCTTTCGTGTTTACTGTATGTATTGCAGCTGATGAGTACTATGGTCGTTGCTGCCACCCAGGAGTGATGGGAGTTTGAGCACAGGACTTGTTTTTTTGCATTTATTTCATGGATGGTGTTGGCCAGTTCTTCATTATGTATTCATCAATTAAGCAAGTAAATGGTCTTCAGTTGATAGTCTTTGTTGCATTTGCATATGGAAGCTGTTTCTGTGAATCAACAACATGCGGTCAAAGAAAATGTCAATGGAAATGAAACATGCTATCCTTAGGCTGCAAAAAAAATCCATTAGTGAGATAGCAGGAACATTAGTAATGGCCAAACCAACAGTTTTGTATATTCTGAGAAAAAAAGAGTGCACTTGTGAGCTCTGCAGGACAAAAAGGCCTGGATGTCTATGGAAAACAACAGTGATGGATGATTGTAGGATCCTTTCCATGGTAAAAAATAAAACATTTTACAACATCTAGCCAAGTGAAGAACACTCTCCAGGAGGCAGGCATATCTTTATCCAAGTCTACTATAAAGAGAAGATATCACAAGAGGAAATACATATGGTTTATCACAAAGTGCAAACCATTCAAAAGTCTCAAGAAAAGAAAGACCAGATTAGACGTTGCCAAAAAACGTTTTTTAAAAAGCCAGCCCATTTCTGGAACAGCATTCTTTGGACAAATGAAACTAAGATCAACCTGTATCAGAATGATGGATGGAAAAAAGTATGGAGAAGGCTAAAAGCATATCATTTCATCTGTAAAAAATGGTTGAAGCAGTGTGAAGGCATAGGCATCTATGGCTTCCAGTGGCACTGGGTCAATAGTGTTTATTGATGATGTGACAGAAACAGAATCAGCCAGAGGAATTATGAAGTATATAAGAATGTACTGTCTGCTCAGATTTAACCAAATTCAGCGAAGTTGATTGGACAGCACTTCACTTTACAGATGGGCAATGACCCAAAACATGCTATGAAAGCAACCCTGAGTTTTTTTAATTCATGGAATATTCTGCATGGCCTAATAAATGACCTGATCTCAACCCGATCGAGCATGCATTTCAAATGACAACTGGAGACAGGTGGCAAAGCATCACAAAGGAGGAAACCCAGAGTTTGGTGATGTCCATGCGTTCCAGACTTCAAGTAGTCATTGCTTGCAAGAGATTCTTCACAAAGTATTTAAAATTAACATTTTATGTATGATTGTGTTAATTTGTCTGATTACATTTGAGCCCCTGAAATAATGGGATTGTGTATGAAAATGGTTGCAAATCCTAAAAAATGTTTCAAGCCCTTGAATTAATATTGAAAGTCTGCACCTCTATTGCATCCCGGTAGTTTCATTTCAAATCCATTATGTTGACATATGGAGCCAATATTATGAAAATGTCCAGGCCTAACCATCTTTGCCACCGAAAGGCAAGCTATCTTTAACTCAACTTTTATAGAATTAATAAAAAGATAGGGTTTTATTTAGTCACCTCTTTTCTATTAAATGTGATTGTATAACCCACAGATGATCTCTAATACTGTCATCATAAAAACTCTTTCTTAAGGACCGTTATTGGCCTTAAATATATGCCATATGATGCATAGTAGCAATCTAATCTGGGGATATAGTAAATTTGTTGCACTTGGCCTCTTCCCTCTTTCACAGTGAGAAGACAACAATGTCCATAGGAAAGCATTAAGAAATGCTTTCCTATGGACTGATTGAATGCGCGTCGGAAGAGGGAGCAGAGTCTCCAGCGCTGAGGGAGCCCGGCGCTGGAGAAAGGTAAGAATTTAACCCCTTCCTACCCCTTCAGCCTGGCGGGAGTGGGACCCAGAGGGTGAGGGGGACCCAAAGACCCTACAGAGCCAGAAAAATGAGTTTGTTTTCCTGGCACTATAGTGGTCCTTTAAGTGGAGGTTCTAAGAACAGAGCAGAGAAAGCATGTGAAAGTAAAGAAAATTCACATAAAGTACAAGTGACTCGTAATAATTTTAAATGTACGCTAATTAATGCAATGAGCCTAAATAACAAAATGGGAGAACTAGAGGAAATACCATGGATGAAGCAATATGACTTAATAGGCACAACAGAAATATGGTGCAATGAGATGCATGACTGGGCAGTTAACTTAAATGGATAAACATTTTTTAGGAAGAACAAAAAAAAAAAGGTGGATGGATATATTTGTATGTCATCCAAAAAAGAAACATTTCGACAAGGTGAACTGATAGTCGTGCCACCTACAAATGGGGATAATCCAGTAATGCAATCATTTAACCCTAAAGACTAATGTGCCAATAATGGTACTGTCCCCATGTTTGAGGATTTTGTTGAAGCTCTCAACGTAAATGATATTAATCTGAAATTAACACATGAAATAGACGAACATGAATTGGTATTCTTAGACCTGAAAATTCTACTTGAACAAGATGGCTCAATCCAAACAGAACTGTTTAGAAAAACAACAGCGACTAACAGTCTGTTGCACTGGGAAAGCCACCACCCTTATAGATTGAAAGCATCTATCCCTTTTAGCCAATACTTGCGAGCCAGACGTAACTGTTCTGTTGAACAAACATTCTATAACGAATGTAAGATTCTGAAGTATCGATTCAAGGAGCTTGGCTACCCTAACCGTGTCCTCAAACGTGCCTTCCAGAGGGTTTGTAGCATCGACAGACATACTAGCCTTCACTCCTCTAAACCAAAAGATGACAGCAAGGCCCCACGATGTATTGCCAAATTCGACCAAGGCTGGGGCCCTATGTCACAAGCCCTTAAGAAAATCTGTCCGTTACTTCTGCACAACACGGAACTTCAACAGATATTACCCAAATATCCATCATTAACAGCACGGCGATCAACTAACCTACAGGACCAATTGGTCCACAGCCATCTGGCATCCTCTACATCATCATCCAATTGGCTATCTAACACAAAAGGGACGTATAAGTGTGGACACTGTAAGGCCTGCCAATATATCTTGCCTTCAAAGTTCACCACGTCAACTCAAACCAAGATCCAAATTGAGACCAACGCTCTAGTCAACTGCAGCTCCACAAGAGTGATCTACCTGATCACCTGCAGTTGTGGAGCCCAATATATTGGCAAAACCTTTCAACAGTTTAGACGGAGGATTCTACAGCATTTAACATCTATCAAGAATACCATCACGCCTACTCCTATTGCAAGACATATTCTCAATTTCCATAATGGGAATCCTGACAATCTAAGATTCCAGGTAATTGAGAAACTACTACCGAATCCGAGGAAGGGAGACTTCAACAAAATCTTACTCAGAAAAGAGTCACAGTGGATTTTCTCCTTTAAGACTCTGACCCCTCTAGGTCTCAATGAGGAATTTAATTACACGGCATTCATACATTAATAATATCTATTTCTGGACCACTCCAGACAGGTTTCTCTCTAATTCTGCAAGTCACTTAGATGTCCTATAATAATTAATTAACCCCTTTCATGCTACAGTATGCAGCTATTTGAATCTTGCTTATGATATAAAATTTTAACACCCAAACTGCCTTATCGGTATCTGGAATTCCTATTTAATGGGGCACGTCTACTATACCACTGCATTCACCATCTAGATATCCCCATTTATTTACTTGCAGTCTATGTCTATATAACCCTTCTATTCTAAATTAAGAATACGGCTATCCCAGGACACTGACTGTTCCTTTGATTGAGTGGAATTCCTCTGACTCTCGGCATTCCAGGCGCCCGTACTATATCACCGGATACTATCCAATTGGGTTTTTGTTTCTACCTACCTGTAACAAGCTATATCTAACTAGCGATTTTCACATACCGATCTGTACTAATTGACAACCTCTAGTACTATGTATCACTCCAGGACAGCAACTGATACTGTCGGTGTACTATCACCAAATAAATAATGTCCAAATATTCATGTCTCCCCCTTCTAATTTATTCTTACCAATCATCCCTACAAGTATAACAACTGGGGCACCACCATAATATTAACTCATCAAGATTACCATCATCTTTATGACGATTGTCTATTTTAATACCCCTCCTATTGGCTGACATGCCAATAAACTTGAGTCCACGGATGCATGGACCATTCTAATACTTAAAAGGTCGTAGGCTTCTCCTTAACCTTTTTCAGCCATTTCGGCCACCATACTCCCTGCATGAATCAGTGACCAATCAGATGCAAGGGCGGCCTTTTTAAACCCTAGCATGTCGGGAAATCATTTCCCCCTGATGAGCCTTTGAAGTAAGGCGAAACGCGCGTCAGGGCGCGACGATTCAACATTCCCTATCACTATACTCACCAGACTCTGCCTGCTGTATTTCTCGTCACCTCCTCCCCCTACACCCTGCATTATTTTGATTATTACCTACCCGCTGTGGGGAGGCAGCGGACGAACAGTTAGGGACACTCACCGACCACGGTATATAATATGAGTCAGCGACTGAATCTGTAGGCTCGAGCCTCTCCGTACATAAAGGGGTCAGTCTGATATTTCTCAAGCAGTTTACACTTTCTTATCTTCCTTTCCTATACCAGGTACCCTTGAAGGTACCCTTTCTCACTATCTCTACCTAAGAACTTTGAGATCCTGTCGACCTCGGTCACTAGCCTTACGGCACTATTTGGTATAGGTATTTAGAGCAGTTACATCTGCCATTGATGAAACTAACCCAATATGACTCCTTAGTACGGATTTAGGTACTTGTATGCCTTGTTTGACACACACTCCACCGCATACAACTTTGTCTACAGGTTCACTCGCCTGTGATAGGAATAAGATACATTTTCTCTGTAGTAGTATCCCTCTTTAGTCAAATTACGTAAAAAGACACTGTACTGTATCTCAAACTCTGACAGTTTGACACGAGTACAGTTCATGACAGTATCTTAATGCGACCACCTGGGATATGCTACAGTGTACACCCTTGTTGATACACAGGAACCTAATCTGCAGCAGCATCCCATTTTAATCGAACCATGTAAAAAAACACTGTACTGTATCCTAAACCTTGATACATTGACACAAGTACGGTTCACGATACTATCGGAATTCGACCACCTGGGACACGCTACAGTTTATACCCCTGTTGATACACAGGAATTTAACAACTTTATCCAACAAAGACATTGTGTGGGCTTCTCACCGTCAGCTTACTGTGGCAAACTGGTGGGAATTGCCCTAGCACACAATTTTTAGTTTTATCCCTCATAATCTGTGAGGGTCTTTTCACTATTTACTTTCTTTCTTCCTCTGTATTTTATATACCCCTATATCATTTATTATATTATTATTTTTTTTCTCTTCATGCCCTCTACCCTAGCTGCCACTATTGACTCAGGGTCTAGTTAGACAGCGATGGGCGAGTTTCTTTTTCTATATTGGCGTCTCTAACCCAATGATTAAAGCATAGTTCAGTTTTTAATTGTTTACATTTACCTAATATAGGCAATGAGATCAGACTTTCTCTCTCCCTATTTACCTCCAATTCTCTGTGGGTTACCCCCCGTTCTTCACTTTGTTCTCATGAGACTAATAAACTTTGACCCTTTGGCCATCTCCTATTAAAATAATGGTACTATAGATCAAAATAATTCCCTAAGAGTAAAGAAAATAATCACCATTATTTACAATATTTAACAATATAACTTACAGAATTCAAAGTGCATTAAAACAAAACTTGAAAACCTATGACAGATAGTGGGTGGTGTGATGTGCCCCCTATATCGCATGGATTCTGATATTAACTCAATTATATTATATATCCATCACAGTTGTATACATAGTAGATACAACAGGATAAAACAAAAAGGCATTTGTTTAGAGGAGCAATTCACCAGTGCCGCGTTACAGGTTTTCCTAAGGGCCATCGATCAACAAAGTGTATCTTATTTGTACAACTCCTAATTTTGTAACACATGCAGAATACCCAAATAATAGACATTCCCACTGGTGATCTTTGCTGAAATTGAAAAAGAAAATGTTTTTTTGTTTTGTTGTTGCAACAGCAAACATACATGTGAGAACTTCATTGACACATGTCTCTTTTCAGCCGATGTAACTATGTCACTATGTTAGACCAATTAAAGTTAGAGAAATGTTTGATATTCTCTCTGCTTCTCCCTTGGTAATAGGGGAATTAATATCAATGGAATATATTCTAAACTCTATGCAGCATGATGCATATTTCATCTCTGTCTAAGTTTCAAAATTTCATATGACCTTCTATCACGACTCTTCCTATGATCATGGCAAACACTTAACTGAATATAGAGTAGAGAGATGATTACTCCCTTCAGCAATTATTCAAAACCAGATAAGAGGTGTTAGGTACTATTTCCAGAGGTGCACCTAAGTTCCCCAGGTATCTCTTTTTCATTAACCTAAAGTGAGAGGATAAAGGCATTTATATTTATTTTACAAGGAAAACAGAATGCATAGAAGATTAACAGTTTGCCATTTGGTTAAATTCAAACTGTTTTATTATGGCTTGACAACTTACTCGGGTCCTGAGAGAGCCAGTGCTACATCCAGTCTTCTCATGCAAGAGAAACTGGATGTCCATAGAGTTCAATCTAAACAATACATGACTGAGGCTCATTGGCTGAGAGTGCTCAGCTAGATCCAGAGGTAATGTATATGGCTGCAAGCCCTCAGCAGGACCCAGTAAGGTGCAAAACCATTCCAACAGTTTTACAAATTGCACTGGGAAGGTGCCAGGGTACTCCTAGCACCATAATGAGTAGAACAGGCTAAGGTGGTCATGGTTCCTCAAGTGTTCTTTTAACATTGAACATAAACCAAAGGTTGCTACTAGTGTATATACACAAAAATATTAATTCATATCAATAAGCCATCTCAAATAGACCTATAATTTTTGGGGGACCATCTGTCCTTCAAAAGTCATTTAAAGTTAGAATATGTATTGCAAAGTAGGAGAGGATATGCACACTCTATCTGGGTAGAACTCCCATCAGGGTGCTTCAGACAGGCAGGGCCACAAACCCAGATTCGATAGAACAATGTAGAGCAGGGCACACCTGGTGGTTTCTTCAGTAGGCAGCTTTATTATAAAGTGCAGAACAAAAACAATGTTTCAGTTCCTTGGAGCCTATGTCAAGTCTAACAAACCCAGTGACATATACCCATATTTATACCTCACATAACAAAATCACAATCACTGACAACAGTTAATAAACACAGCATGATAGGCAATCAATAGTTAAAATAGCAATTAAACCCACATGTGCAGTAAATACCATTAAAAAAAATCCTCCATCAGTCAGTATCTCTCCTAGCATTACCTATGAGGAGAGATACTGATTGATGGAGGAACATTGCATTTAATGGTATTTACTGGACACGAGTTTGATTGTTATTTTAACTATTGATTGCCTATCATGCTGTGATTATTGACTGTTATCACTGATTGTGATTTTGTTTATTATGTGAGAAATAAATATGGGTCTATGTCATTGGGTTTGTTAGACTTGACAAAGGCTCCAAGGAGCTGAAACGTTGTTTTTGTTCTGCACCTTATAATAAAGCTGCCTACTGAAGAAACCACCAGGTGTGCCCTGATCTACATTGTTCTATTATAGTTAGAATACAGCAGACTTTTTACTAAATACTGTATGAACATTTTCAGACAAAGAAATGTTTAGCAGTTAATTACATACACTGAATATGGCATTTCTATTTTTCAGAGTGTTCAAGTCGTTGGTCACTCAATTTGAGATACTTCAAGGGAGGTGGTTAATTATTTCATGATAAAGTAGTTATTTTATTTAGAAATATGTGTCATCTATGTCACCAGAATATTGATTTCTAAGGCAGTTGAAATGATGACAAAGGTTTAATGTCAGGCTCTGGATGAGCTGCAATAAATGAATTGTAGCTTCATGTCCTCTATAATTCTTCCCAGGATGCTGTACATTTTCTACATTTCAGCTCAGTACCATCGGGAATA
Organism: Pelobates fuscus; assembly: GCF_036172605.1. Taxonomy (NCBI): domain Eukaryota; kingdom Metazoa; phylum Chordata; class Amphibia; order Anura; family Pelobatidae; genus Pelobates; species Pelobates fuscus. The sequence goes on along the minus strand of NC_086320.1, from coordinate 272,697,688 downwards.
TGCCATTTGTTTCAGAAAGAGGATGATATTAATTTCTCTTGTGTCACTGAACAATATGTGTATGTTTGACCTGCAGTTCTTAATATTTCTTTTCTTCCCCCTGTGGTTTTTATAGGCTCTGAGGATTTGCATAAATCCAAGTTTGTGAATGTACATTTCTGCAATCTGTACAACCAAAAGTACATTGCACAACAATGTTCGATCCAGACCACTGTGAAGTTTAGACCAGGAGAGTGCCGAAAATAATGCGGATTGGCAGTTCATATGTGTTTATGACCAATAAACTTTAATATAATTAGATATAGTGTGCAAACATTACATAATAAATAGTAAGAAAAATAAATATTAAAATCAAATACAAAAAGATAATATGGAAATAATTTAGACAGATAATGGATAAAAGTTGACAGACTGTAAAAGATAAAAGACAGGATAAAAGAAAGACAGACAGATAGATAGATAGATAGATAGATAGATAGATAGATAGATAGATAGATAGATTCTATTACTTCTCTGTCTGTTTCCTTGGCTGGTTTATGTGTGCAGATTAGGAATTAATACAAATAAAAAATACAAGTGTTGGTTGACTACTTTGATCATAAAGTGTGATAGAATATATTGCCAGTTATTATGATGATCAGAATAATAATAAAAAATAAAATAATAATAATAATAATAATAATAATAATAATAATAATAATAATAATATCATCAAACAATTTTAGCAGGTAGAAAGGGTGAGTTTAACAATATATTATACACATTACAGAAGGGTTTGAAAACCAGACAACTACAGGAAAAATGCCATCTAGTGATGACAAAGTGAACTGCATGAAGCAAGTCAAGCATCTCAGAGTCTCCCTGATCAGCCTTTTAATATGTACCCTCCCCCTTCCATCAGCCTGCAGGAGCTGGTGCAGAGATTAAAACAACACAGGGCTGTGTCACAAGACGTCCTCCTTCAGGCTGAGAATGTCCCTGCTCGCTTTCAAAGATCAGGGCTGGCATTTAAAAATGCTGCACTAGCTTATGTGCATGGACAAGCCGGGAAGGGAAGGAGCCGGCGTGGAGCATCTCTAAACTGCTGCTCTGCTGCTGCTGCAGTGCTGTGACTGTGCTGGCTTTCAGGAAGCTGTGCTTGTGAATGTGAGTGTGGGGAGTGTCTTCAGCTTGCCTGCCCTGCTGTGGGGGTGCATATATATACAGTATGCTGTGTGTATCTGAGCTGAGCCTGTTCCTGTCTGTGTAGTGGGATGGACTTAACTGCAGATACAGCATCAGCACCACTTCTCCTATCCATTGCCTGACTCAATCTCTATCCTAACCTGCTCTTCACCTGGCAATTTTGGGATTTTCCTGTTAAGATACACTGCTATTTTCTGACCAACCTGTTTGTTTTACCATTATTTCCTCCCGTTTCCTTCATCATGATGCAGTTCTTCCATAGAAAGAGTGCAAGTTTGCTACTTCAATGTTAAAGAAGAGGAAATGCTAAATATTCCATTGAGGGTCTGAGGAAAAAAAAGAAAAAAGTGGGTGGGTTTTGGTATTCTTAAAAAACAGGAGCAACCCTGTCCCAACCCACCATCACCTTCAAGAATACCCATATCCCCACCTCATCCCCAGCACATCATCTATTCTGCCTAGAGCGGGATACAGCGTTGAGACAAGTTCTAGTGCTGTCCTGTGGGATCTGGAGATTAACCTGGGAGCATTAAGACATGATTTGGATTTGCAGAGCCTGGGGCGCTGCTCTCTTCATGGGGATTTTGTGCTGCATCTGCTGCAGAGCCTGGAGTACCACCCCTGCATCCCGTAAGTCGATATCATAGCTTTGTGTATCCCACTTCTTCACTTGTTTCAAACTGTTCCTTGCAACATAGCTAATGGTTTCATCTCTCTCTGCTTAGAACCTTGATCTGATTCAGTCTGCTTGCAATGCATCAAAAAGCACTCTCAGACACCCTGTGTAACAGATTCTAACAGTTTGCCTCTTGTAAAAGTTCTGCATTATATTTCCTCTTTGTACTATTTTCTCTTTAGTTCCAGTTGATTCCTGCATGGCTTTAATCTGTCAGGGAATTAGAATTGCATTGGTGACATGTGCTATTTGAAGCTGTCTGATTAAATATTAGTGTTTGGAGAGAAAAAAAAAATGAGCCAATCTGATGCAGCAAGCTTTACTGTTAATTATATTTGGGATTGAAACAGACTACATAGATAGATTTTATGCAGATGTGTTTTTTATGAGCCAAATGACAAATGAAGTTAACGTGCATAAAGTGAATCTGAAACTGAAGCCAAGAAGCTATTAACACGAAGTTTTATTTAATGGTTTGTAGGGTGATGTATCAGATACAGTTATTCCTTGACTTGTACATCAAGTGCAAGTGGAAAAGTTTAGTTTGCCCTTATAATAGCTGGATGTTGTCTAATATTGTTAAGGAAAAGTAATGTGCTCTATATGATTTTTTTTTTTTTTTTTTATTTGGCACTGAATACACATACTACTGCTTTTGGACCTTATAGACAATATATACAATGTTGGGTTGCTATAAATTGCACTATTTTTTTATTATTCAGGTATAATACATTTTAATACGTTCTTTAGTATTTTACCCATTTTCGCCATTAATTATCAATTTTTTTTCAGTAAGAGCTTTGATTTTCTTTTATTGTCTAAATGCCATTGGTTTCAAGTAAATCAGGCATGGTCAAAGGGTAGAACCTCAGCTGATGTAGAACTGCAAGTTCCACGCTGAAGAAATACCATCCCCATGATATAGAGCTATAACCATGTTGTAGGGCTACAAAATTATACAGCAGGCAAAGTATTGTGTGATCTGCAGTTTTACAACTACTGGAGTGCCACTTTTTGGCCACTCCAATAGTACAGGATGCAAGCCATTAGGCTACAGATGGCAATAAGCAGTAATTATGGGAAACATAGTCCACAGAACATGAAGTGCCAAAGGTTAGCAATCTCTGACCATCACAAAGGTATTTACTTGCCTTTAAGATCTAGTTAAATGGTCAGTGTGTTTTATATATTCTACATTATTTTGCCAGTGTAATAAAATGTGTCTAAGGCAGAATACTTTGTGTAGCTTTGTTTGTCTAACATGAATGGATTGTGATATTTGGTACCTATCAATACACTATGCTTCTGGGTTGTTGAATGATTATTAATAAGGCACAGAACAGTGAGTGCATTCTATTTCATTACAGAATGTCACTAATGGACTCTCAGCTGACCATTAATTATTACTGCCATTTAGCCCTGCAAATACCTGGGCTGGCTCTATTAAACTCTACTCCTTCCTACAAGCATATTACTCTCACAATGTGATCTGTGCGCTGACAAATTATATTCACTATACAGCACATTGTGCTGACCATGAGGACCCAACCAGTTTAAAACAGGCAACATATATAAAATTCTTGTTTCAAGCATTTTGAAGATTTGTTCCAAGCCTTTTTTTTTTTTTTGTACTAAATTGTGGATGTTAGTTCTTAAGTCACCAGAACTTTTCGTTTGCTGAGTTAATGGGTATATGGGTTTCTTTTACTCAACTATGGATTATGGTACAACATTTAGATGTATTTAATGCACAACAATTTCCTGTTTATCCAATATTAATTGTAAGTCTGTCTGTCTTGTATGCATTTTTTTTTATCTGTAAGGCAAATACAATATGTGGATGCATTAGAGATTTTTTTTTATTTTTTTTTACATAGAATTGAACATATTCTCACACTTTGCCAAAACTAAACCATACTTTTTGCCATAAATAATGCAAATATGTTATTATACATCAGGTATTTTAGTCAAATCTTCTTTGTGGGATGTGATTTAATGACATTAGCCTATGTAATTATGAAATAATCCGTCATATAATATTGGAGAAAAAGCAAATAAATTATGTAACATAAAGTTAACTAGTTTGTATTGAGTTCAAGTCACTTTATTAAGCACAAAAAAGTATAATAAACAGCTCTTTTTTTTCACTGCTTTTTCTTTCATTATTACACGGTAGCAAAAATCTATATTCTTCACAAATGTTACATTTAGATGTGTCTAATATTGCAATGCATCTCACAAATGGTTTCATGACATGACAATATTTTTTATGGTAATGAGGGGCATGTAAAGACTTGATAAGTTATAAAGCATTCACATTATCTACATAACAGATGGAAAGGTTCAGTAAAGAAAATACACCAGTGTCTCTAATATATGCAACCTAGCACTCAAATAGCAACATCAGTCTTCATAAATTATTTACTCTTAATGGTTGCATTGAAGCAGCATTTGCACAATTCTGTTGCAGAATGCAGAATTTCATAGTCATCTGTCTATTAACTGTGTGTGTACTCAAAGGAGTAACTGTACACCAGTGTATTCAGTTTAATGATGGAAAATGCTTGTTATGCCTCCAATGCAATCCAAATTTACATTATTTCTTTATTTACTGATAGGATAATAAAGACAGCTGACTTTCGTACAGACCTAGTTTTAAGTTTCATGTCTGATTTCAAAAAGAGCAAATAAAAAAAAACAAATATACAAATAAAAAAGAAAACGCTCAAATCAAAAGCACTCACTGAATAATATATTTAAAGCTTACTCATCTTGTACTATTGCACTATTGTAGCATATGTAAATACGAAAAAATAAGCAAGATGCGAAATATATAATACATAAACTAATCCGAACATTATTTCATACATGTCATTAAGACACGGTTGTTTTAGTTAATTTACCTACTCTCAGTTCAAATTGCATTTTTAATACATAATCCCATTCTTATTCTTTTCAGTTCCATAAATAGCAATAATGAACATTTCAACCAGGAGAGGTCATCACTACACAAAAAGTAGCATTCACATGTGTTCATTAAATTAGTTTTCTTTTCCTGTTTAACATTTCAAATTCCAATCAGACTTTGTCATAATGGTTTTCATGTGCCTCGAATGGTAATGCAAAAATAAATAGTTGGTCCAGGGTCAAAAATGAAGCATCTGCATTACACCGGAGTAAAATCAATATCTTGAAACAAGATGCTGCTGATAATGATATTCATATTCCAGTCTTCTGTATTTCCTTACTCAAGAATGATCAGCACTTTGTATGGTAGAAAGTCGAAGAACCTGTACTGATCTGGTTGCTGAAAGCCACAGAGAGTCTCCAATGTAAATGCTGACTCTTCAAGATTTACCTTTCTTCTGTTCCGTAAGCACCATAAAGTTCAGTTAAGAGCACAGCACATTGGGGAATAAAAATAAAAACAAGGTGTTTAAGAGCTTTGCTTATGATTTAAGCTAAAGTTCATGACTCTGGTGTTGCCTTCAAGCATCACTGCCATAACTCAACGCTACAGGCAGTCATCCATGCTCTCCACTCATGAAAAATGAGTCTTCGATCGCACAAAAATAAAATTGGTACCAGTGACCTAATTTTGATATTTCAAACAAATCATTTGTTAATTTATTTTTGTAAATTCCTCAAAATAGAAATAAGAACAACAGTTTGTATAAAAGAGACACATTTAGCAAGATCTTCCTTTCTAAAGATCACACTACGCATTTTGTACCTTCAGTCTTAAGTAAGTCATAACTGACTACCTAAGTCATAACTACGTACGTAGATGCAAAACACTTAATGTGACCTTTTTACTTTGCTGTCAACTCACAGTGGGTGTTGAATAAACTAATAAATGGATGATGTTGCTTGGGGAATTGAATGGCTACGAGGCAGGGAGCATTGCTGGAACAGTTGAGATAATCTGATTTCTTCATTTCTTGTTATCCATGAGTCCGCTACCTTTGAAAAAAAAAACAGTGTGTCATAGTAAAAAAAAACACAAGAAATACAACAAATGCATTTTCTTACAAAATAGGATCTACAGCAGTGCTGTAACTTCACTATGCATAGTAAACAATATTTAACACTGACAATAAATTATCATTCACAGCAAGTGTGATGACATAAACAACATAGCAAAATGGACAGATACATATTTATATTGGATGTAAGACCGTTTTGCCCAGTAGGGAGTGCTAAAAGATGTATTACATTTTAACAGAGACGATACTTCCTCTTTAAAGAATTTAATGTGTTTTCTTTTCTTTCCATTAGCTAAAGTTCTAAATAAGCAACATCACAGACACAATACAACTTTATTGCACAGAACATGTAATCTTACTCTACCTATGTTGCTTTACCATGTATTGTGTTTGCTTGAAATTCAAGGTTAAACAGTAGCAAATGTACTTCTATTCTATAACTCTCAGAAATAAAGGAAAACAGTTCTGTGATCACAGTATTCACATTATTAGAACCTTGAAGTTACACAAAGGGTTATTCAGGTTTTTTTTTTTTGTTTTTTTTTTATAAATACATTAATTAATTAATTAAAGTGCAAGGCTCAACCATAGGTCATTGCTACAGAAAAAAGATTAATAGAATTATTCTAAACATATCAAACACGGTAAGGAGTTTATTTCATGGCTTTTGAGAAAAAAAAATCTTAGTGTTACATCACACCTGAAATTAAATGGTATATTGATGAGAAATTTAATTATTAACCTTCTATATATCAGTTATAAAAATTAAAAAAATAAAATAAAAAGATGATACCACCCAACGATAAGCAGTTAAATTATGGAAAAAAAATTAATCTCCCATCCACCACTACCAGTCCAGGCTAAAAAATACATTAAAACAAACAAATACATATACAAAAATACAGAACAGTCAAATAACATGGACATAAAATAGGACCTGGAATCAGTGCTTAGTTCAATTTAGCTTCATGCAGTGTAAAATAATGAACAATGGTTCTGTGATATGCCAGGTCTGCAAGGTTACAATAGTGAAAACATAAAGCTAATTAAAGAAGTGATGGGTTCACATGTTCATCATTGCGTATGTTGACATCGAAACATTAGTCTACACTGTATTGATATGTATGATTAATATTATAAGAGCTAGGCTTGAAGAATCCCTCCATTCTGGTAGGTAAATGGTATAACAAAAAGGAAAACAGCATATGCTTAAAAACTCCTTCTTAAACCCAAGCATTTATTCAGTCAGTACATTAAAAAAATAAACCACTAGGACAACAGCATAGTTACACAAAAAAAAAGAAAAAAAAAAAAAAAACAGAAGCAGCAAAAAAAACACTCTCTCCTCATTAGGATGATAGCACCTAGGTGCTTTATTCATAACAGCTTTATTTGAAAACATATTTTTCAACATATGTATTAATTACTAGCCCCCTTGTGTGTAGATAGATAGGCATAATAGTGGTAATGTTGACCTGGTAGTATGTAAATAGTTAAAATAAGTAGATATGTGCATTAGTGGCACTCTTCCATAAACAGAATGATTAAATTAGCAATGAATGGATTCAATCAGCATAGAACCCCTTTTGATTCATTTTTAAATTGATCAGAAAATTGATTGATTATGTCATGTCCTTACTTTATCATTGTAAGAGCCAAAGTTCCAGCCATTTATATTGCTCTATATATACAATTCACTTTGAATGCAATGGGAGTTTAATTTCATATGTCCAAATGAGATGGCAAAAGCAGTTATATAACCTTGCACTATACACTATAGTCACTACAGCTTATTGTATTTGTTCTGGTGAGTATAATCATTCCCTTCAGGCTTTTTAATGCAAACACTGCATTCAGAGAAAAGACAGTGTTTACCCTGCCCTCTAGGGATACCTCCAGTGGCAACTCCTCAGATGGCCAATGGAGGTGCTTCATGGGGCAGAGCTGCACAGTAGGCAACACTTCTGTTCAGCATCTCCACGCTCTGCATTTGGCGCCGTCTTCTTGCCGATTTCAGCCAATCCAAAGTATTGGCTAAAATTTTTAAATTCCAATAATGTCAACAAGGAGGCGGATCGGGGGCAGGGCCTTCTAAGGGAGCTATGGGGGGGGGGGGGGGGGAGGAAACCACCTCAATGGTTGAAAAAGGTTCCTTATGTTAATAAGCGATCCTGGAGATTACTGATAATTTTTCTTCTTACCTATTGATCTGCATAGTGTGTACACAGGGAGATAATTATAAGTTGCTTCCTGGTTTAGAAGAGATTAAAGTGACCTTACTTGTACTCATACATGTTTATCTTAACTTTTAAATAGTTGCCTACTCGCAGATCAAGGCCTGCCAGTATTTATTTTTATTCTATGGTTGTTCATTAGTTACATCATCAGCATTCGACTTGGAATTTCCAACTTTACTCATTTCAATTGAGGAAGTTGAATACAAACCACTGCTGTTTGAATATTTGTGTACACTAGTGGTAGGCAACCTTTGGCACTCCAGATGTTGTGGAATTCACCTCCATAATGTTGTAACAGCCAAAGTGCTGGCAAAGTATCAGGAAAGTTGTAGTCTACAACACCTGTAGTGCCAAAGGTTGCCTACCCCACAACAACAAGATTGCAGATTAGATAGTAAACTCATCTTGGCAAGACCTTCTCCACCTACTGTTCTCGTATGTTAAACATGTTTTTGTGGGAATTAATAATTTGTCTTGGTTTATCTATTGCACAGAGCTGCAGACTGTTTTGATGCTGTATAAACAATTGTAATTGTAAGATTGCAATTGTTCACGTTCTATAAAAGTTGGTTTTCCCATCACAACACATTGAGCATTATTTACCTAAACTAATGTATGTATTCATTATTCTTGAAAACCGTACTAATATGCAAGCTACAATCATTTTAAGCAGATTTTTTTTCCCCTTCGAATCAGCATAACGGAGTGTTCAGTATTTTAAATGGTTGATCTTTCAGGAGCATCACATTTAGACATTGACTGATTGGTGTATTTCCAGATGTGTGAAATCAATTTGCAAAGTCCTTCACAATGAATGATCAGCATTATTTCTTTATTTTACAATTAGGTTTGTGTCATCACATAACAGCAGTAGAGCTAGCCATTTTTTTTTTCATGCCCTTCATTTTGTTTTCTTTATTCATGTTTCTTTTGTTTTATTTATGTTTCTTTTCTAGTTTGATTCCTGACACATCGATAGACACTTCACTCATGACTGGCAGACCGTGGCAGACCTTAGGATATGGGCACAAAAAATGGATTTGCTCTCATGAACTTTACCTGCTTTTTAATGCATTTATCCCTTTGCATTTAAACTACAGAAACAGAAATAATCTAATGATATCCCTCAATGGTCTATTTTTATCCTCAGTCTGAGAGAATTCTGTAGTCAAATTAATCAGAGCGAAGGATGACATTTTAGGATTTTTTTTGTTTGTTTTTTTAAATGTATATTTTATTGTATAGTTTTTATTGCTCTAGCACTATTAGAGTTTTTAAATGTTACACTAACTATAATAGTGTATAACATTAACATAAACCCCAAGACATTTCTTAACTGAACTGTTTATTTTAACACAGGAGGATTTAACAATAATAACAATGATAGCATTCATTATAATTAAAATAATAATACAATCATAAGTGAAACGTGCTTATTTATTATTGAAACACAATGATGTATCTTGGTGGCAAAAAAACAACAACAAAAACTGGTGGTGGGGATTCTAGCCCAAAGGTATATGTTATGGCCCTTCCCACTATAATTAATCTAAATCCATCTTAAAATCCTGTCTTATGCCACCACCTATGTCCAACCCTAAACCATAACATGTTCTATGAATCATACTTTGACACCAAGTATTAGAATAATTAAGCACATTATATCAATTAATATTTATAAATCCCACAACTGCTGAATTACCCCTATGAAAAAAAAAGGAATGTACTTTTTTTTTTTAATTAAAAAGCAAGAGGGACTAAATATAAATTACATTTATGTATTTGTCTTTAATGTTGGAATGTTCCTTTAACCTTCCATAAATGACAAAATGAGTACCATTAACACTCTAATTCCCCCTGGTGAGAAAACTCCTATGTTGAAAGGACTCCATACACATAGTTTCACCTTCAAACATGCTGCACTGTGGATGAACACATGCATCTGAGTGGAAAGGCAAGATGTGACAGTTATATTTTTTTATTGTTTATTTAAATATGGTTTGTTTCAATGTCGTGGAATAGAGCTGCACTTATTGGCTCTCTGCTGTAGCACAGAAGATGTTATTTTAAAGAAGAGCTGTCACAACTGAATAAAACACTGACATTCATCTATAACTCGTGCAAACCTTCCTTTGTGTGATGTTCTATTTTATTTAAATGTATCGTAAATATTTAGCAATTGATATTACAATTGAGTTCAGTCCAGCCAGAACCAGCGTACACATTGGACTGGAAGCGGAGGAACAGACATGCTTGCATTTCTCCTCTTCTCTTGCTCTCCTTCTATCCTTCTATTGCTCTCTCTGCTGAAATCAAATGGGAAAGGCAGAGCTTATTATGTCAATGGCTAAAAGAGAGTCAAGATAATTTTCCTAAATAGTTAGATAGTAACTTACCTTTCACATTTTAAACAGAGATTGATCTCAGCCATGGAAGCAGGTCCAGCCATGGTGAGACCAGTGTGGCATGGGATAAAAGCTGAGTAAAATCACCTTTTTACTGCAATTGGGGTTGGTGGTCACCTAAGCAGCCACTCTAGGAATATCGTGTCAGGAATACATGTTTCTATTGCGGACACTTAAGTGTTCCTTTAATGAAGCTGTGAATAACTTTCAGAAATATCAGGTTAAGACTACAGTAGAAAACATTTTGAATGGTTGTAGCAATTGACATACGGTTGTAGCAATTGACAAACATATTGACTTAGGAATTGCAGATGTTATGCAAAAATAGGTGAACTAGAAACATTCTCCAACTTATATAGTTATCTTGTTTAGTCATTTTGGCCTGTTTTGCTTATTTTTGCAATCCCTTGGTCAAGTGTCAACATTATATACATACAAAGTATAGATAACGCTCTACAGATGTGGATTAATGCGTGCAACATGCAGCCATAAAAGTGCAGGGTGCTTAATAAGTAAGAAATAACCTGTGCCCCTCCAGATCCACAAATCACATAGAAAGAGAAATAAACTCAAAGCACACCATATAGTATTGCATAGAAAAATAATTATTCAAAATACAAGATGAAATACACCTACAATATAAAGTGCACATACGCAGAGAATAAACCATATAAACAGCCACATGAACCCAGGCACTAAAGTGCTCACTATAAATCCAGAATAATAAAGAATAAAGGGTATACTAACCCAGAGACTCACTCCCCAGTGTTTTGGCATTTAGCCTTCCTCAGGGGAGATCCTGAGGATCCTGAGCACTTTTGATCCTGATGAAAGTGTCGTATTGGGACTTAAATGTCGATCTACATTTTAATTGATTTCCAATAAAGTATGATAATTTAATCCTGGAAAGAATATAAGTCCTGATACTTTTGTACCTATTAGCCCTGGCTTATAGCACCCGGCACAGGACTTACTTATATAGTCTGAGTGCAAGGATCTATTGAAAACAAAAAGGTTATATATATATAATATATATACAATTGTAGTTGTCATGATTTCTTTTACATATGTAAAACAAGTTATAGAATTGTCATTAATGGCGGCAAGATAGTTTGTTTTAAGCATAAGGCTCTGTTCATTGTATTTGGGGCTATTTATTGAAGTATGACTTGTTGGTAATTCAAAGTACATTCAAAAAGAATTGCAGATTGTGGGCCAAATAATAGTGAAACTGAAGTCAAAATGGAAACAGAGCTAAACTTGATAATGTTTCCAATTTGTCTTATTTGTCCAAAAAATTGAAATTCACTTTGAATCCACTTTTGATTTCCAAAAAAATAAAAATCACACTTTAGTAAATAATGATGTAAATGTGCAAACACTTCAAAATAGCCAAAATAAACAAATTCAGGAAATAAGATTTTTTTTTTTCCGACTATTTAAATATAAATTATAGTTATTTTTTTTTAACTCAGCATAACTCACTGTTTGGTAAATAGGCTCTATTGTGATTTATTATTTGTGAAATCAAGTATTAAAAAAATCTTCTTAAATAAGCTATAGGATGAAAGGATTTGTTTGCTTATTTTCAGTGGTGTACATAAATTATGATTGCTTAGATCAGTCTAATAACTCTGTCAGCAAATATACTGATGTTGATAATGGTTGCAAGTCAAGATAAATGTAAATTATTCACGTAATTGATGGGTTCCACTTCCTACATTAGCGGCAGGAGCTCTCTGATACATTCTATGCTGCTCTTTGAAGAAGCACAGAAGCAAAAAATGCATCTGCTGTAATAGATTTAAACTGTATTGCACAGATAAAAATATATAACGTGAATTCTAAATGTGTCCACTGAGAGAAAATATTCTAAGGGCGCTATTTACTAAACAGCAAGTTGTGTGTGTCTTAGTGATGTGGTAGGAGTCGCAATTCATAACATAATATAAAATACAGAATAAATATATAAAACATAGAATATCAGTTGCAATAGAGAAAGAAAAGAAAAATATCAAATGCATAAGAGATTTTTTTTTTTACCCATAGCCAGATTAACCATAAAGTGTTTTAAGGTGGTTGTCTAGTGCAGAGTAGGCAACTTTTGGCATTCTGGGTGTTCTGGACTACATCTCCTATGATGCTGTGTTAGAATGTTGAGCATTATGGGAGATGTAGTCCATAACATTTTGAGTGCTGAATGGTGCCTGTCCCTGGCCTAGTGTCTGGAGAGGAGTGTGGGTACCATGAAGGTATTTGACCTAATTTGGCATGATTCATCATCATTATACTAATAGTGAAAGGGGTCAAACTGGTACCCTACCCATAGATATAAAGTATTTTAATCAATCTATTTTTTCAAGACTCACAATTTTTTTGCAATATGCACTTAAAGGCACCTCTCAGCTCACTCTTAAGTAAATAGATCCAAAACATGTTTTTTTCAGTAGTAAGATGCTCAGTTTGGGAATAGGATTCTTAAATATTAGTATATGTTTGCATGCAAACAGCCCAGCTTGGAAATGAATGGTATGTGAGTAAGTGATTAAGGGATCCACAGCCAGTCTTCCAGTAATCCTAATTATAACACAAACTCTGCACGTCTGAGGAGAAGTAACTCCCACCAGACTGTTATGATGGCATAATCTTTTATTGGTGTAGAGGTTAAGGTTACCAAATATGATACCTATATCATATGCTCTTTTGAAAGATCACAACATTTCATCTATACATTTTGCTAGCAGATTTTCTACCACATGAATAGATTGGGAGAAAAACATATTTTAAAATAGGTATTTCACCCACCTGTCAGTTAAATCTTTGGCATGAAGTCTATGCTGAGGAGTTGTCTGACAAGGAAGAGCAGAATAGACCTTCCACAGGCATGCTTTGTGGTGCTTATGGTAACTCTCTCGTTAACACTGCTCGCGCAGGCTGGGTTTTATAGGAATGGAGTGATTAGCATGCTGGCACTGAGACCAGTGTGTCGGCATCACAGAGGAGCTTTGTCCTGCAATGGGAAGTGTACCTAACAGGAAAATCAAAAAAGAGACCATGCGGAGACCATGCGGAGCTCGCTGAAGATGAAGACATAGGGGCACTGTAGTTAAAATGAGTTAATATTTAAAAATTCTATATTGAAAACATCATATATTTCTGTGATATATGATGTATTCAATGTATTTGGGACTGACTTATGTTAAAGTGAACTAATCATGATGGGTCCAGTTTTAAATTTACAATGTTCAAGTTATCAATAATTTGTTTCAACTATTTATGCTACTGGCTGTATGTGTAATTAATTCAGTTAAACACATGGATGTTGTTAGATGGCAATGAAAACAAGGGACTTGGATCCAATGATAAAAGCAATGGTTTCTATCACATGTAGTGGTATAAGCCCCTTCCCAAAATGCCATGACCTGTGCAAAACCCAAAACTGTAACATATTTTATGAATTCAATTGTGACACCAAATCTTTAAATGGATTAAGAGTATTATATAAGATTATATTTATTCATTTTAACAAATTCTTTATTACTTGCACAGCATGCTGTATTAACCCGTTATTTGCAGCATTAATCCCAATAGCAATATTTAATCTGTGCATACATTAAAAATAGCAACACACCCACTTTGTGTGTAGAATTAACTCCACAAATGGTGCATTATAGTAACATAACAAATTCTTATTGGAGTTGTTTTTTCTCTCATGGTATTACAAGGGACTCGGTGATAACAATAAAAGCATGCCAAAATCAGAGCTGAAGCTTTTTAGGATCCCATCCATAGAGACCGTACAGTACATCACTCCTCTAGCAATGCCCCTGCTTAAACAATTCTACCTGCCACTTTTACAAATGTTAGTGATGGTTATTTGGGCTACAAGTCTTCAAGTAAAAATAGTCTTTGTGGTAAATTGCAGTACTTTAACTTTTACTAAACATTAGATTAGTGGCTATAGAACAGACTATATTAATTAGTCTGTATTTACCCATTAACCTCACACATGGGTTCATCTTTTCTTGTTTCTGTTTACATTTTCATAAATTCTACCTTGCCATTTCTTCCTACATATTTTGCTAACCCATTTCCCATAATCTTCTCTGTCTATTAAATTATATAAATTTATTTATTTTCTTTTTTTATTCTTATCCATTTCTGGTGACTTCCATTTAAAAATGTTAAAGCCCATATTTGCAATCTCTCTCATTTGAATCCCCCCCCCTTACTTTTATTTATAATTAACCTTTATTTTGTCCCCCCTTCTCTGTTATCTCTGTCATATCTACAATATTCAGTCTTGTGTCCTGCTTTATTATTGGATTGCCTCCTAGCCTGTAGCCCATGGAGCAGCGTAGCTAAGGGGAATGGGCCTTGACATTGCTAGGAGGCAGGCATGGAGCGTGTGTAATGTAATGGGCTAGGAGAAAGTAGTGGAGGGGTTTTGGTTATAGGAGTATACATAGGGGGGCATTTTAGATAAGGGGCCATCTTAACTAACAAAAAAGAGAACAGAGGTAGAGCCAACTACTAGGTACCCTAAAGAAACAGGGGGTAACCCCAAGTGGAAATAGAAAGGCAAAAAGATGGTGTACATAGACAGCCAAAAATAGAAATAGAATATTCATAGCTGACTATCCCAATGTCAGCAGTGCCAGACTGATAACTGCCAGACAGAATGCTCGGTTAATAAAATCGAAAAATAAATAAGTTGTTATAAAATGAAAAAAATGTTATTGTGCCAGACCCCTACTTACATTAGAAAACTGTCTTGCCTGCCTTTCATTACATATATCTGGATCAGAAACTAAGGATCTTATAAGTGCTGAAACCGCTTAAACTCAGTGCCAGTTAAAGCAGGACTGGTAAGAAACACAGGTAGATTGGCAGGTATGTAATCATAACAATAAGATCAATTGAATGACGGCCAATGCTGATGATTGAATATTTTAAAGCTACTGAACAGAGGTAATAGCAAAATAGTGCTTGATAATAGAGCTAAATAATTTAGTGTTTAAACAGAACGATTGGCTCAAGTAAAAAACTAGGTAGCTTACAGATTCTTCTGATAAGGGCTAACTATTGATCACATAGCATAGGTATCCCTTAATATCTCTTAAGTATGCAGGGTTTTAAATAGGTCTCAATAACTGACAAATAAATGAGGCATCTAGACGGTAATTACAGCAGAGTGAGCTGACACTTAGAGAGTAGATGTCAGTTAACTCAGGACTGGTGAAACATATACAGGCAGCTTGCCATGTATAATGCTGGACCAGTGGAATAAATCTTTCTTAGATGTTAGTAGCTGCTGAAATAAAAACTAGAACAAAGTTGCATAAGATGGTAGTCGATCTGAAGATTAGTAGGAGGGTTTCATTAGTAAGTAGTCAATGGCTGCTCTATTCTCAAGGATTGCCTTCTTATTTGCCTGGTTGTCCATAAGTAGCTCTGCTAGGGCCTGTGAAGTGGCATTTGAACCTTTTGCAAGGGAACAGGCTACAGCATTAACTACTCGGGTATTATACAGTGCTAAGCCTGGGACTCCTACCAAGGTGTACGCTAGGGCAGAGTATTCAGCTTTGGATAAGAGAGTGATTTCAGGGTTACAATCTGAAGTAAGGGTGTTTTTAACATCTCTCCTGTCTCTCAGCAGTTTGTGTAGCTGGGCGGTTTTAGTGATCAGGTCAGATTTGGAAAACATGGTCATGGTTAGGCGAGAACCTCCTGTAATGTTACCTGGGACATAAGCATAAGTAATATTTCCACAGGAGAAAGTCCATCCTTTAGGAAGATAGACATTGTAGTGGTAACTCATAAATTGGTGAGTTTTGGTACAATTCATAGTGGTGCTCAAGGCTCTACAATTTGTGGTATTTTTCCACCATGTGGGGCAAAACAGGGATTCAGTATTAGGGTCTCTTGAACAATTACATGAAAAAGACCAACATAGTTCAGCGCCTGTCACATTAATTGTCTTCAGGGCTAGGGGGGGCTTGCCTACCAGTGGGTTGAAGGCATAAGAATATAGTTGTAGAGATTTATGGGGTCTATGGGTATGTAGGTACTTCCTCAACAGTGAGATGGGGGTAGGGACAGCTATAAGACAAGATTCTATGGCGTTTTCAGTAATGAGGAGAGGGTTGAGGCAAAAGGAGGTTAAATTAAAAGCTTTTTCTATCTGCAACCATATATATTTTCCTGCCATGCATTATTATTTTCTGGTCTCAAGTCAGAGTAGCATATCTGAACAGAGCATAAAATGGTAAAGGATAAGAACAGCTTCATGTTGGTGGATCAGTCGGAGTGACTTGTTTACAGTGACTGGCGTGTATCCACATGGCTTTTCCTTCTAGTTTTACCGAGGTAGCCGTAGTCAAGAGCACTTGGAATGGACCATCAAAACGTGGTTCAAGTCCTTTTCTCACATGCCTCTTTATCACCAACCAATCACCAGGCTGCAGTTTGTGAGTTGCAGAGTCAGAGTCTGGATCTGGAATTGAATCAAAGACTTGTTTATGCACCCTGTCTAATCTTTGGTGCATCTGGAGGGTTTGGGGAAAATAGAGGCCTGTCTTTGGGGCACATCCAAACAGGATCTCAAAAGGGGATAGGCCATGTCTGGAATTGAGGGTGAATCTCATAGAAAAGAGTGCTAGGGGAAGGCATTCAGTCCAGGGCTTCCCTGTGTCTTGCATGGCTTTTGCAATCTTGTTCTTTAAGGTGCCATGTGCCCTTTCTACGTTCCCACTACTCTGGGGGTGATAAGGGGTGTGGAAGGCCTGACTGATCCCTAAGGCTTTCATAATTTCTTGCATTATTTCCCCAGTGAAATGGCTACCTCTGTCACTTTCAATCACTTCAAGTACTCCATATCTACACACCAGTTCCTTCAGAAGCTTACTTGCTGTGATCTTTGTTGTGGCTTTCGACACTGGGTAGGCCTCAGGCCAACCTGAAAAGAGATCAATGCACACCAACACATATTCATACACTCCTACCTTAGGTAGTTGAATATAGTCTATCTGCCTGTCCTGGATTGTTTCTAGCACAAATCATGCAAGCTTGGGTGTGTTTAGCTGCTACAACAGTAAATCCGGGTGCTACCCAATGGGTGTTTACTATGCTGTTCATGTGCATCTTGGATAGATGTGTAGGTCCATGGGCAATCTGGGCCATCATGGGGTACAATACTCGTGGCAAACACAGTCTTTTACCTTTCTTCCACATTCTGTCATCATCAGGTTCTGCATCTTGTTTCCTCCAGAGGTCATGTTCTTCCTTGCTTGCCTGTCTTTGTAAGCTCAACAGTATATTATAGTCAACGGCATCATCTGTAAGAACAACTTGTAGGAAGGTATTACCTGTAGAGGGATGAACTTGAATTGCTGCTTGCTTGGCAGCTTCATCTGCTCTGTGGTTTCCTCTTGAAATTTCATCTGTGATCTTCACGTGAGCTGCCACCTTGATGATGCCTACTTGAGTGGGTAACAGGATAGCGTCCATAAGTGCACTCACGGCTTCAGAATTCTTGATTGGAGTTCCTGCTGAGGTGAGAAAATCACAAGCCCGCCATATAGGGCCAAAATCATGGGCTATACCAAAAGCATAGCGAGAGTCTGCATAAATATTAGCAGTCTTACCAGAAGCCATTTTACACGCTTCAGCGAGTGCCTTCAGCTCTGCCTCCTGTGCAGAGCAGTGAGGAGTGAGTGGTTCAGCTTTTATTACCTCATGTGCAGAGACTACAGCATATCCAGTGTGGAAATTACTCTTCTCATCAGCTTATCTGGAACCATCTACAAAAAACTCAAAATCTGCATTAGATAATGGAGAATCAATGACATGCAAAAAAACTGCTGTTTCTTGTGCCATTAGTGCTGCACAATCATGGGGTACCTGGGCATCAGCTAACTCATCTGGTGAAAGTGAATTTACAAAAAGATCAGAAGTACCATTCCCACTCCCCTCTTTTAAATCCAGGGGAAGTAATGTAGATGGATGTAAAATGTGAATGCAAATAAAAACTGACTGTCGGGATCCAGGGGGACACTGAAAAATGCATTTGCCAAGTCAATAACAGTAAATACCTTAGAGGAAGGTGGTATTTGTGCCAACAAGGTGTGTGGGTTGGGAACATTAGGGCAATCAGTTCAGTTACAGCATTAATTGCCCTCAAATCATGTACCATACGGTATACCACAGGTTTACCTTTCTCTTTCTTTTTCTTAATTGGGTACAATGGTGTGTTACAAGGGGAGGTGGTCTGGACAACTACCCCTGCCTGCAGAAACTCTTGCACAGATTGTGAAATAACATCTTCCTGTGCTGGGCTTAGGGGGTATTGTTTTTGGTAGGGAGGTTTGGCTCCAGGCAGGAGATTCACCTTGATTGGGGGCACAGAGAGTCTGCCTGTATCTGTCTTCCCTGTAGCCCATAAGGAATCAGGGACTGAGGACAAGTCAATGGTAGGTTCTGGCACATGGCTGGGCATAGTGAGAGTTGCCAGAACATTTGAAAGAGATATCATTTGTTTGTCCTTCAAAGGCACAGACAATGTTACTTTTCCAGTGGGGCTATACTGGATATTTGCACTAAGAGCAGACAGTATATCACAGGAGTGTCCAACAGGAAAGGGACTATTCGGTCCCGGGTAGTGTAACATTGATAATGGGTGAGGGTCCTGCAGAGTCAGGGATATTTATAATATGTAGGGACACTGGTTTGCAAATTTCCTATTGGGGGGGGGGAGGTGGTGGAGGTGGTTGGCTGTCTTGGAAGTTATCATTAGAATCCTGGGGTTTTTTATTTTTAGGAGGACACTTGCAGTTACGTTTAATGTGTCCTTTCCTGCCACAATTCCAGCAGTCTACCTGCCTTCTGTCACCAGCTCTAGGGACAGTTACAGCCATTAGAGGTGTGCTTCTCTTTCTAGTATTTAAATTAGCTTCCACTCCTCTAGCCACCTTCACCAGATCACCATAGGTTAAACTTATCCACTCAGGTCTAGCATTTTGGAGACCAGTCCTTATGGGTATGTGGATACCATCCATGAAGCAGTTAATAAGCAGTCTGGTCGAAGTGGTTTCAATATCTGTGTAACCCAATGCCTCCCAAGCCATCTATAGTCTGGTGAAGAATGTTTCTACAGGTTCATCTTTCCCTTCTAATATATCTCCTAATTTATGGGCTAGTTCCTCTGTCTTTACTTTAGCCCCTTCTCTCATTGCAGTGACATAGCATGCTCCAGATGCAAACTTGGTTCTAAACCATTCATCTGTTTGCATGTTGCTTTTTCTGAGGTTATCTTCATGGGCATCAGTATATTTAGCAATTATTCTAGCCCAAATGGGGCCAGCTTTTAGTGCCACAATCTGTTTTAAATCCATCCAAGTACACTGGTAAATAGCTTGAATTGTGGATAGAGACTGGACTAGAGCTAAAGGGGCCTTTTCAACATCTGCCAGCTGCTGTATTATTACCAGTTGTTCACTGGGTGTCCAGGGCTTATATTCTTGCCAGTATTGTATACCTGAGCTTGGCTGTCTGTTCTCATGTGAAAATTGTGGAGCTAATGGCCACACTGGGGTGACTATGGGGGAAACTAGGGGTTCCTTTAAGTCTGGACTATCTTCCTGCTCTAATGAACCCATAGGTCTTACTGGGACACCATATGAAGTCCCACTGCGTAATATTACTGGAAAGAGAGGTTTTGATCTCCGTAAAAGGGAAATCGCCTGGCCTTTAGGGACCAAAGGCATTATCCTGGTAAAGGGGTGGGTTTACAAGATTCTTCCCAGGATCCTGCCTACTCTGGGACCCTAAAGGTCCAAAACATTGATAATATGGTACACCTTTCCTGGTGGTTTCTCTACAACCACATTTAGTTAATTCAACAGCAGTATCATGCCATTTTTGTTCAACTTCTACTAAGTTATTATCTTCTAACCAACCTCTGTAATTTGCCATAAATCCACTCCATATATGTGGGCCTAGAGTGCCCTCTGAGGGCATGCCAGCTTTCTTAAGTAACCTCTTAACATTCTTAATTGCTCCTTGTCCTTTGTGATGCTTGACAATAGTCAAAGCCGTAAATCCCCCTTGGGTACTTTCAGAGCTACCCATCTTAAAACTTGTAAGGGTTAGTTACTTCCTTACACAAGACAAACTATACAATAACAGTGTATTTAAAACATTTATGACCAATGCAGTGGAATTTTCACAGTTCTGTCTTCTAAACACAGATCAGGAGATCTGCCCTTGGAGGATTCTAACTCAAATTATAAAACAAATGACAAGGCAAACAATAAAAATAACTTACAAGCCACAGTTAGAATCCACTATCTCAAGATTCCTTTCACAAGACATAACACAACCTCCACCTGAATATAACCATAATACCACAGAACACAAGTTCTTTAGATCAGACGTTTTTAAAATCCTTACCCACCCGGACAGGGGTTTCAAAGAGCACCAGAGAGTCAAAATCATTTATAGGTAGAAAAATAAAAGCTTTTTCTTACCCGCTGCAGCAGATTAACCGTCTGGGCTCCGAGCCAACCCTTCTGGGTCCGGATGAACTGGATTCGTCTGATCCCGGGTGTCGGCACCAAATTGTTGTGGATCCAAATAATGATCTTTGTTATATTCAGAGGAAGCCCAAATTGTTGTTACAAGTGCACTTGGAGAAGCGAGAATTAGACACCAGACACCTGTTGGTATTCAAAATAAGCCTCTGACGTTTTATTCATCAGCTGGGTTTTATACATTAAAAAGTGCTTACGTGCAAATACTCTTAGAACAGTAATAGCAAGGGAGTACAGATAAGACATAGGGATGAGCGTCATGTACACATAACATAAGTTTCAAGGTAAGAGAGAACAAAAAGATTAGAGTAGAGACATCTTAGATGGGGGCTCTCTGCTCCCGGAACTTAGACATATATGGTCTTAAGTGTTGTTCAAGCATCAAGCATTTCCTAATTCCAAGTTAGCCAATTTTAATATAGGATATCATTATATGACACCTATAAGCTTGAGCCTTGGAATACATTCTATCACACTGACTGCTATTATATTACAGTCCAAAAAGTTTAGTTTTTCTTAAATACAAGCTTTTGGGACACCAGATATGAGTGAGTGGTGGCACTGGGCAGGCCCTGAAACGCACACTCGTGAAGGAAACTGACTGCTATTATATTACAGTCCAAAAAGTTTTTTGTTTTTTTTTAAATGCAAGCTATTGTGACACCAGTGAGTGAGTGGTGGCACTGGGCAGGCCCTGAAATGCACATTTGTGAAGGAAACTGACTGCTATTATATTACAGTCACAATTTTTTTTTTTTTAATGTAAGCTATTGTGACACCAGTGAGTGAGTGGTGGCACTGGGCAAGTGGGCACAGTATATGCTGTGAGCCTGACACACAGGCTGGCAGGCAGGCAACTGCAATTACATTACACAGAAAAAAAAAAAGCAGACTGATGTTCTAGCCCTAAAAAGGGATTTTGGGGTGCTGTCCTTACAGCAGAGATCAGATGAGTCCTTCAGGACTGTAGTGGACACTGAATACACTAGCCTAGCTATCAATTTCCCTATCAAATCAGCAGCAGCTACACTGTCCCTCCTCTCACTAAGAATGCAGCTTCACAATGAATGTACAATGGATGCTGTCCAGGAGGTGGGAGGGTCTGGGAGGGAGGGTCTGCTGCTGATTGACTGGAATGTGTCTGCTGACTGTGAGGTACAGGGTCAAAGTTGACTCAATGATGACGAATAGGGGCGGACCCAGCAGCTCATATGTTCGCCGTTCTTGGTGAACGCGAACAAGCGATGTTCGCCAGGAACTATTCGCTGGCGAACAGTTCGGGACATCACTAGTGATAGCACATTTTTGCACGTTTTTCTTATTAGGCATTCACTTATCTACCGTTTTTGTTGTGTATATTGTGAGCTTCTGTAATGAATACAAAACAGAATTGTGTTATTTTTCCAGAGAGGAGAAGATTGCATTTTCAACTTTATGCTGATGTATCCCTGAGGAGGAAATGACTATGCTGAATCTCTTCTTATGCCCATGATATCAAATATATGCATGTCTGGAGATGAAATTCTTTTGGGCTAAGTGGATTATGTTTAGCCTTTTTTTCAAAATCTAAAATAACTTTAATTTAGGTGTAAGTTGTAATTTATTTATTTTTTGTGATATTGTAGTTCA
Source organism: Pelobates fuscus (assembly GCF_036172605.1). NCBI lineage: Eukaryota > Metazoa > Chordata > Amphibia > Anura > Pelobatidae > Pelobates > Pelobates fuscus. Next base: position 272,674,981 of record NC_086320.1, on the reverse strand, counting down.
AAGAGGAATTTTGGTTTGTTATAATAGACACGCTACAGCTATGGGGATTGTTCACTAAATTAAGAATTATGAACTAGATGAACTGGAATATTAGGGAAGTTTGTGAATTATTCCAGTGTATTTGTTTTAATCTAAAATTTGCATTTGCCATTCTTAATTGTTGTCTTTTTGGTTATGTGAATATACTCACAGATTTACTCATTTGAGATTTTCCTGTGCAAACCATTGCAGTCAATTAGTTTAGAATTAAATTTTTGTTCAAAGAATATATCTAATAAGCAATAAAAACAATGATGGATCTTTGCCGGAACACCATAACTGTCAAATCAGTATTATTTAACTTGTACCATGTGAAAATAAAATATAGTGTAATACGATGCTTACACTTACAAATGTAAATATAATGTGTTTTTTTTTTACATTTTTTTTTATACATACTTACTATTGTGTTAGGTATACATATAGGATATAGAAATAAAGCCATTCTTGCCTTAAAAAAAATGTATGGGGGTACTTGAAGAGAAATCCTCAATTTATGGTAGAACAGACATAGCACAAATGCTATGTTTTGTTTTGCCTCCAAAGTTGAACAATTGCCTTAATTGTTAAAGGATTAATTATTAATCACCATTATAAAAACAATTTTATGTCAATACGGCACTATTGCAGGAATCAAAGTAAATACAATTTACTTGATACTTTTGAAAATAACTTGGCTTGCAGAATATAGAGATGAACATGTACGGCATTATCGTATGATAAGTGTTCTTTCAATTTTGAGTGGGTTGAGGATCAGAGGAAAATATTAATATGAAAATTGAAGGAATACTGAAAAATGGACATGCATGCATTTTTTATATTGGCGGTATATCTAAAAACAGGTTGCAAAATCTGCGGATCTCTTCTATACAGCCTTTGCAAGCCATCTCCTTCTTCCCAACCCAGACTTTTCCGTGGCTGTCCAATCACAGACTTTTCAATGCAGCTCAAGGAGAAGTCTGTGCAAGGCAGGTTGTCTAAGCAATTGTGAGTTTACTACCTACTTTTTTCATACATTTTATCCCTGGATCTTGGCTCATTGCACTATTAGTTGTTTTCTGTATCTCCCTTTTGCCTCTCCACATATACAGATATTTTAAACATCCCGACGGATCAACTCCTGAGGATTGCACCCCTACCCTATCCTGCTATATTAGTGAGACTTTATCTTTGACTACCTATTCCAGTGGATTATACCCTTATTTTATCCTGCTATATTAGTGAGACTCTATTTTTATTTTTATATTTACTGCCTACTTTATTGGTGCAGCCTTACCTATCTTTGTACTACTGTCTAAGGCAATTGTCTGTCTGTTGAGTTTAATCTACCATTTAAAAATGACCAGTCTTTCCCTGTAGTTTAACTGACAGTGGGGTGTTGTAAAAAAGTTAAGTTATAAACACAGTTTCTATTGAATACTGCACTTTTTGTAAAATGAAAATAAGAGGAAACACTTCACACATAAAAAACTTCAGAAAGCTAAAATGTTTTAGGTGTTTGGACTGTTCCTTCAGTCCCATTTATATACATTGTATAGCACTCATCAGATTGTCGAAAGTGGAGATTGTATCAAGCCTTCACTTTTTTTATTTCTTAGTAGTGTTTTTTTCTAATGTAAAATTGTGGACTTTAGTTTAGTGGAACAATGCAAACACAACATGCAAGTAAGTAACAATATACAAATACAAAGTTAGATATATCTACTGCTTGCTATTGTGGCTTTTATAGATACAGTAGCCATGAACATACAACATGCTTTTAAAATGTATAAGTAAAAAATAACCATACATAAGAATCCTGCCGCTTTGATCCAGAGTCTCTGATTCTCCTAGAGATCTTGTCAATCAAAACTATATATGTGTTTATCTGGCCATCCATGCTAAGTAGTACCCCTGGCACAATATGATCATTTCTTTTGCACATCCATTCATTTTCCATCTGGTGAAGTGAAGGAGATCAATATGGTGACTCACCTGAGTATAGTTCCCAGCTTCAATAATAATCATGCCAAATACAACAAAACATATATGAACATGGGAGTATGGTAGAATTACTGCAACTCAATAAACAATGCCTATCTTTATAAAAAAAAAAGAGAGAAAAAACAACTGCAATATTATTCCGTTAGAGATGTACAAACATCCTGCAATTCAGCTCAAAAGCCATTTTGTTGCAACAAATAATTGTCAGTTATCTTCAAATCCAGTTCACTGAACTGAATGAAAGGTTTGCATTTTCAGATCTGATGCATTTCATTTTTTTTTTTTTTGTTCTAGTGTTCACTTGAATATATAACATTTAAAATGAAAAATGTTTTTAAATGTTGCTTTCTTATGAATGTATAGTACTTTTGTGCCAGCAATATCTACTAGCAATGCAAAACCAAAACACGTTGGACTGGATTCTCTTATAGAGTAAGAGTTTACTCTACTTACTCAATAGCATTTTTTTCATATACTTCAATAGAGGAATTCCTATTCAGTAAGTAGAGTAAACTCTATTATATTCTGCGAAGAGAAAGCAGCCCATTGTTGTAAAAGAAGGTGTTAAAGTGGAATTGTCACCGTCTGGTGACTTTGCATAATTTGCAAAGACCACTGATGGTGATATGACTACGGCATCTAGGCCTAAACGTTGTATCTGTATTTTTTTTGTCTTTTTTGATCTCCAATAAATATATTTTTTTGCCTTCACCCTATGTTGTGACGCCTGTGGACCTCTATGTTTTTGCTGTTCCTGGTGGGCTGTGGACCCCCTTCCACAGAGCTCCCATGTAAGCTTACTTGTGAACAACACTCCTATGACTTTATCCCCAAATATCATAGCTATAAGGGAAAATGTTCATTAAATAAAACCCCCACATCTGCATATTTTTATTATTATTATCATCGCCATATATATAGTGCCAACAGATTCCGTAGCGCTTTACAATATTATTAGGGAGGGTTTAACCATAAATAGGACAATTACAGGAAAACTTACAGGAACAATAGGTTGAAGAGGACACTGCTCAAACGAGCTTACAGTCTTTAGGAGGTAGGGTATAAAACACATTAGGAATATAAGACTGGAAATATGCATTGGCATGGTTAATAAAATCCTTACAAAGCTTATCTATTTCAATACAGTAGAACTATTAAGATGCACTCAAAAACATCAAGCAATAGTTTATAGTATTTGGTGAAATATTAGTATTAGTAAAATAATTCAGTACAAATATATATATATATATATATATATATACATATATATATATATATGTATATATATTACTTTTTTTCCTACATATTTTCGATACCGCTACCACATGATAGAATAACATTCTCAACTCTAATGTTTTCCTTTTACAACCATTATAAGGTAATTTAACAGAGTTAAGCACTGGTTGTCTAAAAGTTTGAGCGAAGGAAATATTTGACATAGAATGAAGTATTTGACAACATATTCATTTTGTAACATGACACTTTGAGTGAAGTAGGCTTGAAACTTTGAATTGCCAGAGTGTGCTATTATGTCTGGTACTTTCACATTAGGGAATATTAACTGGTTCAACCAAATGATAAATAGTGGCATGCATTGACAGTTAGTATGCTGTATGTTATTGAATACAAATGCAGTGTAAGCTATGTAAGAGCAAAATGCAAACCGTTTGTTATATATTTGGAACATGTATCACAAGCAGTATATGTAGGTTTAAGCGTTTTTTTCTGCATAAATAACTCCAGGATTTCTAAGTGTATACCTTGGAAATGCATACTTTCAAGGGCATAATTAGCAGGCAAAACTGGTGCAGTTCTAAAGAAAATCTATAAATATGAGTCAATTTTGGGGCAGTCAGAAGAATTACTTGCTTCATTTGTAAAACTTTGTTCTAGGATTACCCCTTGGCTTTTCTTTACTAAAATATTTTCTACTGTGGCGTTTTTTGAAAACCATTTGCCTGCATTACAATAAAAATTGGCATTATTTTGAAATTGAGCAGTTATAATCTTTTCCTAACTCGCAGCTTAAAGCCATATTGTTTGTAGAATGTTACACGTTCCATAAGAAGTGTGTTCTATTGCAGGTTACCTATGACCTTCTACAAAGGTCATTTATTTTATTCCATACCAATGAACCAATGAAGTTCAGCAAAGATGGGTTTATTTTGTTCTGTAGTGATATTTTATGCTATAAATCATTTGAGATATAACTTAAACTTTTTTTTCTCCAATTTCAATAAAATAAAAATTACCTACTTACATAGTTGCATAGCTGAAAAGAGACTTGCGTCCATAAAGTTCAGCCTTCCTCACATATGGTTTTGCTGTTGATCCAAAAGAAGGCGAAAAAAACCTAGTCTGAAGCGCTTCCAATTTTGCAACAAACTAGGAAAAAATTCCTTCTTGAACCCAAAAGGGCAGTCAGATGTCTCCTTGGATCAAGCAACTATTACCCCACTAATTAGAAATGATATCCATGTATGTTATGTTTTTGCAAGTATTTATCCAATTGCAGTTTAAATATCTGTATGGACTCTGACAAAACCACCTCTTCAGGCAAAGAATTCCATATCCTTATTGCTCTTACTGTAAAAAAAAACAACTTTTCTTTGCCTTAGATAAAACCTCTTTTCTTCCAGCCTAAATGTGTGACCTTGTGTCCTATGTATAGCCCTGTTTATGAATAGATTTCCAGATACTGGTCCCGAATATATTTGTATAATGTTATCATATCCCCTCTCAGGCAACATTTTTCCAAACTAAACAGAATTAAAAATTTTAACCTTTCTTCATCACTAAAATGCTCCATTCCTTTTATCAATTTTGTAGCTCGTCTCTGCACCTTTTCTAGTGCCATGATATCCTTCTTTAGAACAGGTGCCCAAAATTGCACAGCATATTCAAAGTGTGGTCTTACCAGCGACATATAAAGAGGCAAAATATATATATATTTTCATCCCGAGAATTTATGCCCCCATTTATACATGACAAAACCTTACTGGCCATAGCAACTGCAGATTGACATTGCATATTGCTGCCTAATTTGTTGTCTATAACAATTCCCAAATCCTTCTCGTGTGTGGTTATCCCTAATTCACTATCATTTAGGGTGTACATTGCTTGTGCATTCTTGACCCCAAAGTGCATAACTTTGCATTTCTCTACGTTAAATTTCATCTGCCATTTTAGTGCCCAGTCCCCTAATCTATCCAAATCCCTCTTCAGCAAAGCAATATCCTACTCACATTTTATTACTTTACAAAATTTTGTGTCATCTGCAAACACTGATACATGGTTTTCAATGCCTATTTCAAGATCATTTTCTAAATATGTTAAATAGAAGCGGTCCCAAAACAGAACCCTGAGGGACACCACTTACCACTTTTGTCCAGCCTGAAAATTTACCTTTAATGACAACTCGTTGTACTCTATTCTTAAGCCAAAATTATAAAACTTGCCTTACTAAACACCTTTCAAAACACAAATAATTTAATTAGATTTGTATCTAGAGTTTAACTGGATAAAGCAGAAATGAGACAAAACATTAGGTGAGAGATGTATAGAAGTGCATGTGCAAGATGAGGCATTGTATATATTTGTTGTACATGTTAATTCTGTAATTGGGTTATATGGATATAATAAGAAAAGTACACTTTGCAAATATCTTCTGGTGGTATTTGGTTTTGAGAGACGCACACACACACACACACATACATATATAATTAAATAATTTTTTCCTCCTCCCTTGATTTTTTCTGCTATCATGGGATTAGTGATATCACTATATTTGATCAATTATTGAGTGGATCCACCAGATTACGGACAGTCAATTATTATATAGATACAATTAACTAACATTTTGCTTGATCAATTTATGCCTGACATTATATATACTATGTATTATAGCTCGAGAATGTAGATTTAGTTTTGTACATATAATGAATTACATAAGAACCTGTCTCTATCCCCTTCCATAAAATGAAAAATTTATTTTATTGATCAGAAGTTCTTTTCCTTAAATTAAATATTTTTTGCAAGAAATTAAGTGCGGTATTACTTTAAATTTTTTTAGAGCCCCAATTTTAGACGAAACAAATTTAGAAAAAAAACACTTATACAAAAAAAAAACATATTATTACTGTGCACACGTTAGAAACTGTTTCAACACTGCCATACTGTTTAGCCATTTATACAAGTTTATTTTTCCTTATGTATCTAAGTTTCTCTTATACTCATTACAATGTATCCTTTAAAACATCGCTACTATCCTCACCACTACCACTATTCATATCAGCTATCCTTCTCTGCTAACAAGGTCTTTTTAGACCACTTTACTGCATGCAGCCAAGATTAGTCATTTGTATAGACCACAGGACTTGTCACTTGGACATAGCATGTCCAGCGTCTAATTATTATAAGGCACTTTGTCACCTATACCTGAGACAGAGCATGGGATGAACTCTCCTTCTATATTTTGAACCTGGCTTTAAATATATAAATGAGAGATCTGTCTACATATTCTGGTTTAATCAAATAGTATATATTACAGATACTGATCTCCATATATACACATGTATATGAGTATTCCTACCCCAGGTTTTTAAAGATGTATTGCTGTGCTTTTTTATACATGTGTATACATGGTGGGTTGTGTTTACACCTTTTTTACGTGTATTTGTTTATGTTATGTGTATTTGGTTTTCAATCAAGTCTATTACCATTTATGATATTTTAACAATAGAGGTAATTGCAGTGAGGTTGGTGTGATGAAAGCAACTTTGCCACTGGTTTTTGGAGGGGCCTGTTTGCCAGCCTCCTACCCCGTGACTATGGCCCCTGTGATGAACCTGACTAAAATACTTTAAACAGGCTCTGTTCATGTGAGCTATGTAATTTTGTACTCCAGACAGAGAGACTGATCGTTAGCCCCGATTCAATGGAACTGTTTTGGACATGGGGCCATGCTTGCGGTCAGTCAAAACTATGACTTCCAGGAAATTCCTGAACCCCTGAACCGATCTGGGTGATTTTTGGATCCAACATGGGGATATGTGGTGTTTTGAGGTGGTTTTTGGTGTTTTCCAGACTTTGTAAAATGTATGTTTTTTCTGCTTAGAGTTAATTGAGTTATTCAATTGTCTTTGTTAATTGTTTCACAGGTAGAGGGGAGGGATTGTGTACACTGTATGGCAGTGTCTGAAGTAAACCTCTGTTTTTATTGGCTTGTATGTTTTGTATTCGGTGCCCAACTAGGTCATCCTGGGCGTCACCTTTGCTGTAAAACTTGCACAAAAGACCAGTGTGTGCCATTAAACTTTCTGTTCCTAATTTACCCTCAATCTAGAGTCTTGTCTCTCATTGGGGGAAACTGCTACAAGGTATTGCAGTGCTCTTCATACTCCCTTGAATAATCACTAGCTCTTGTAAGAGCTGTTCCTACTTCGCTCTCTGGAGGAAGAGAGGTTAACCCACTTGAACCTGGAGCCTTGTCTTAAGTCCAGGGTGGGTATGAGAAGGCGAGACCCCAACTAAGCTCGTGGGGTATGCAGTACTTATGGTGTCTGGAGAAGTGCTTGGAGCCATCAGTAAGCACTGGGAGCACATCAGTAAGCACTGGGAGCATCCGTTGGCGGAGGTACTCAACCGGGGTACAGAAAGCTATGTTACAGTGCACCCTATTACCTTGGTAACCTTCTCTATGGCAACAGTGTAGGTTTTTCCTACATCTGAGGCCGTATCTTCTATATATTAAACAGTGTTTGTGGTGAGGTGGAGGGGTGACATTTCACAGTTCGTTGTGCACAGCCTAAGTTGTGCTTAGAGCAGAGGTTTATTGCCATTAAGTTCATTTACCAGCTTTCTGTTTATGAAAGCTGAACTACAACTCCCAGAAACATACTTTTACTAAGGAGGGAAGTACAGAATATATGAGTTTATTATGCTGCCATATCATGTTAAGCTGTTTAAAAAAATATATATGCAATGAAGATAACCAATTACATTTTAGCATGTTTGGTGAAAATTATGATGTAATGAATATTTAATAAAGACCCATCTCTTACTTATCATTTGAAGAGAACTTTGTTGCCAAACGTTAATCATGGGTTCACATAATTTTTTAGGTCCTTTTCCTTTTTTGAACGTCTTGCATCTTTTTGAATCTTGCATATTTTAAATGTTATGTTGATATTTTATCACTATCCTATACCTAGTCTTTGGTTACTTGTTTTTCTCATTAGTTTGGTTGAACCAGAACATTGTGTGTTAGTGAAGTTTGGGCCCTTTAATATCTAAAACTCTTAACAGCTTTTTACAACCTAGTTTACATCCTATTGTCTAATAGATTACTGTAATCTCAAGGATAGTAACTTGTTTGGCTTTTTGTGAAGAAGTACTAGATTTCTCCATTGAGTACAAAAGCTGATTCATGTGCTTTTCTGGTGAAATTGCACAACTGAAAAGTAAAATACATTTAAAAAAAAAAAAACATAACTTCAAGTAGAATGAAAGGATAGGAAAAGAGAAGAATAGAAATAGGTTGAAAAGTGAAATTGTAAGAGAAATCGAAAGTCATTTCAGGTGAGATCATCTCTTGAATTCTGTAATACCATTCTCTCAAAGAATAAATATGCTGAGCGAACCTTAGTGTACTCAAGCAAATCTTTCTTTAGTTTTCTACTGTGAGTAATACTTTGATGCCCGTGTTCTGCTTATGTAGCTTAGTAAAATATGCTTACTGTAGTTTATCCATCACAAAGTTCTATGGAGTACCCTGGAGGCATCAGTAATGTAAAGTCATTGTATTTGAAATTCCAATCACATAACGCCAATAGACGACTCAGTTTGATGTAAAACTGCCTATGGTGACACTTGGCATTTGGCACAAACACAACAAATAAAGCATGCTCTACCTGTGAAGAATGTGTATACTGTCAAAACTTGCAATCAGGCACAAATTTATGAGACGTGTAAAACCGCTGCATTTTCCCTCAACCTTAGATGATCTGTGGCATAACAAACACTGGTGTACCCCTACTGAATAGTGTTTGGATCATTTTAGGGGTTCTTACAGTACATCAGTTATTACTTCAAAGTCATACCGCAAATGTATGTAATTGTTAGGTATAACCTCTTAGAAGTGTGTCTCATTTGGTATTCAGGAGAGGAATTCTATGTTTGAAGGCATGCTCATCTTTTCAAATCTGGTTGGGTGTAGAACCAAATTTTCTCCTTTGAGCTCCACCTTTGTCACCTATTCAGCTTATTACATGTTGCATACAGTGATATAACACATTTATGGTCTTAACAGCTTTTTTTTCAATTAGGTCTATACCTTTTGAGTCATGTTTTCTACTGTATTTCATTTTCCCCATAGGTTATGTATGAAACATAGTGCAAAGAAGTAAAAGTGGGCGAGTTACCAGTGGAATGCGTGCACAGCACGGTTTATCCATACATCTAAAATTTGTTATTAGTGTGAGCGATATTCCATTACTCCACTTTTATGCTGGCTTAATGATTTCTAGTTTAACATCAAAAAATAGATTTCAATATTGCATCTATGTATTGTTTTTACTAAATAGCCTCTTAATAAAAATGTTTTAAAAAAGTGATAAAATTCAATACCCGCTCAAATATATTTGTTTTGAGCATACTATTGAGGTTAACACAAAGTAGTAAAGCTACAAAACTTGTCACAGATTGTTTATGGGTTTGGGTCTAAAACAGGAAAGTGGAAATGAGCTCCTCCATCCACTCTCTGGAAATATTAGATGCATGAAATCCTGTTTGCTAGAGGCCATGACATGTTTAAGCTATCAGCCCATTTTCAATGATTTAGGATGAATTATTAAAGCCAAATACAAAAAACGGCACTAAAAACTTGTTGACAAAGTGATTATCTGAAGATCACCCTTTGTAAAAAGAAGCACATCAAGCTGTTGCACACCTAAAACCGTTTGTTGCACATTCTAGATAATGTGCCATTTATTTATGAGATGAATTAATTGATTCACATTTTAATTTGAAGATCAGACACAGGACATGCAGAGAGTATGCAAGATAGCAAAGAAATTGATCCACTTAAATTTTAGGAATGTGAATGGGGTCAAGGGTGGAATTGTATAGGAGCTGCTAGAAAAGAGGGATATTTGGACAGAAAAGAGGGACAGAAGGATTTGGGCCGAAAATTTTGGAGGTATGCATATACAAAAGTGACTGTTTTATCTCATCTGACATGTAAAACAATACTTTTCCATTTAAATTCTCACTTATGATGCACCACAAAATACTACTAAGCAATGTATTCACAATAAGATTTTTTCGGTTTTAAGAGAGAATGAGTACTTTCCTGATATTACAAATGCCTTCTCTCCCTCCGTAATAAAACACTTACTGAGATGGAGCAAGTAAGCAATATCAACCTGCTAGAGGCATAGACCTTCTGCGACCGCAACTATAAAATCAGGTATAGGTGGTCCTATTTTCTATGCTCTTTGGATGACAATTGTTTTCTTTGCAGTCTAATTCTGTCCTGAACATTTAATAAGGTGCTTATTTTATTCAGTGCTGTGTTTTGTTGTACAGGTTCAGATCAAAACAAAAAATAAACAAAATCTTGAACCTATACATCTGTTCAACCGTAATTCACATCTTTCATGTAAATGTACCCACAATTATTATATAGACTGCTCAAAAAATAAAGGGAACACAAAAATAAAACATCCTAGATCTGAATGAATTAAATATTCTTCTGAAATACTTTGTTCTTTACATAGTTGAATGTGCTGACAACAAAATCACACAAAAATTAAAAAATGTAAATCAAATTTTTCAACCCATGGAGGTCTTGTTTTGGAGTCACACTCAAAATTAAAGTGGAGAGGATACCTGTCTTGACTCTGTACCTCACAAGAGTGCCTGGGCCGGCCATGCAGCCTAACCTAGAGCGGGGCCTAGCGTCTGGGGGAGGCGGCCGATCCCCCGGCGTGGGACATGCTCATCCACGAGAATTCAGCATAGCCCTGCTACCCCCCCCTATGGACCGGTGGGGGATATCCCGGTCCTCGCTGGGGACGATTACCCCCACAACACAGCCTGCAACACAACAGACTCTCAGTACACCTGGGACTGCCATCAGAGCTGAGTCCAAGCAACCCGTGGAGAGGGCGGAGAAACCAGCCGATGACCACTTTGAACAAGCGGATTACTCAGCAAAGCTAGAAGGGATCTTTGAAGCCTTCTGGCAAAAGCTTGAACGGCGCATACAACAAAATGCTGAGAAGCAACAAGGCAGCTGCTCCCCAAAGCACCCACGAGGAGGTCATAAAATGGCCGCTGCAAACCAGCCCCAGCGCACACAGGACCAACTCTACCGCCCAACCCTGAGCAGCAAACGGCAGCCTCAAGCAACTGCACGGAGCTACAAACCTCCTTCAGGGCAGGGAGCCCGACAGGACCACAATCAGTCACACCGCCCACACACCAGGAGGGGCTCCAAGAAAACGGAGCTGCAGAAGGCACACAGTCCAACCAAGCATGGAGGAGCAGCACAGGGATACTGGGCAGTGATTCCCGCACTAAACGGGACGAGGGGACTTGAGAATCCACAACGGACACTTGGACTGCACAGAGGCTGCCACGCGGAGACACCCCCTGCATGGCCCGCAAGAGGCATCGGCTGAATGGCGCTGAGAGCAACCGCTCGCAATGCGAGCAGAGTCCAGAGGCAATCAGGACAATTTCAACTAAAATACAGAGAGCAACCCCCAGTGAGATATGTACCAATGGTTGATTAATATGTACCCAGAATAGTTATGTGCCAATGATTAATAGGTGCCCATAATTAATATGACCCCATGATTGATATTTGCCAGCAAGTAACATGGTATCCACACATGTTTTAGCACAATCCTATGGCGGTGCGATTCCGCACTCCTCTTAGCATACACAATATCACCATACGTCTCACCGCAATAATGCATAACTTCACCCACGGCAAGCCAGATTATGTAAAACTATCACACTCACACACATCAGCTACACTTGACAAGCATAATGATCCCTCCATGAGACACTCACACAACCCCAATCACTATAAGCCTGCAATATGTAGCCTGAATCGAAAAGTTTAAAAACAACAATTGTGTGCAGTTTTTCCGTGCCAATTTGTACCTCTCGATCGAAAACGTTGGTGTGCTGGTGTGGCACAGCAGACTTGCCATGATACTGTCACCTATTAACATTGCGAGGACAGACCTACCGGCCTGGCAATTAGCATGTCTAAATCTCATGTTAGCTCTGCTTCTCCTCTACTATATGCATAATGGTTGCGAGGCTCCCTAGACTAAACACTCATAGCATAATTACTTTTCTTCACCTCGTAACCAGATACTGCTCTGTTTTAAAACGTGTTGCAATGTTAAGCATCCAGTAACTTTACTCTACTTATTTTATCTCATTCACCTGTTTAATTTACTATACGTTCACTGTACTGTTATCATACTCATTTAAAAATGTATGCATACTCCATCAGCCACAACTGTTATAATAAGTAAATGAATAACAAGCCTGCGAATGCCGTTGTGGCGACACAGGCACTGTTGTACCTACCTGCATACCAAAAATAAAGAATTAAAAAAAAAAAAAAAATTAAAGTGGAAAAGCAAACTACAGGCTGATCCAACTTTGATGTAATGTCCTTGCTAGTGCAATCTAGCACCGGGTTCTACATTTTTGTAAGTAGGAGTGCAAGGCTTTTGTTTTTTTTCTATATATATATATATACATATGTGACACAATCACATGGCCTGGGAGGGCCGGATCATCAGAAGGGGACTGCCTGAGCTCCTACGCAGTCCCCAGGATTGCGACTGACGGCGGGTAAGTTCTATTCCTCCCTGAAGCGTTTAGGACCACCCCCACCAGGATGGCATAGAACGCCCGCCGTCTTTAACCCCTTAGGGACACATGATGGAAATAATTCCATCATGATTTCCTTTTATTCCAGAAGTTGTGTCCTTAAGGGGTTAAGAGGTTAATGTATATTTGTAAGAAACATCTTAATGCATTAAGTAAACATATTCAATGGAAAAAACAAGATTTCCACTTTTAATGTTTTTTTTTCAAGCACATATATATATAGTGATTAAAGGGACCCTATAGGCACGTAGACCACTTCATCTCGTTGAAACTGTCTGAGTTCAGTGACCCTGTCCCCCTTATCTCTGCAATGTAGAACTTTGATGCCTTTAGAGAAACTACAATGTTTGCATTGCAGTGATAAGACTGCTGTCTACTATACTGCGACTGGAGACTTCTTGTAGTTTCACAGAGTTTGACTCGATGAAACGACATTGGATGTCACCCAACATCTTTAAAATCCCCATAGGAAAGTGTTTCTTTAAATTAGTGGAATTTCTATGAAGTTGTGTAACTGTTTCAAAAAGCACATTATTTTGCCAGCAGCCGTAGTATTATATTTTACATTATTAATAAGGTGGTAATAAACATGTTAATGTAGACTTCAGTTTTTGTTAGCTTTCTATGAATCAATTTAATGAACTTCTCAGCTAAACGTGAAGAAAAATTTGATTTCTCACACTTTAAAAAATGCATGTTTTTATGTAAAAAAATGTATCAGCACTGTTTTTATTTCTCTTTCTGTTTTATAGTGAAATGTAACTTTCCAATAAAATGTCAATTAAAAAAAATTGCCAGTGTTATGAGATTCTAGTTTTTTATGTTCTTTTTGTGTGTTTTGCTACTACATATCATGATGTTCAGTGATGCAAGAGACTGTGGGTTAAATCTGAACAGGCAAGTGATGACATGCTCGACCTCAACAGATTATCTGGGATTTCTGTTAAAAAAATAATCTCAAGTTCATATAAAATATCTCCTTGGTTGAAAATATACAATAGTTTAAAAGGACCACACCTCCAACTTTCGCCATCGCAACCTTCACCTTTTACCAAGCTTTCTTTGTTCTTATATATACATAAAATAGTAGATTAAGTGCACTCAGTGCAAAATTGTATCCTAATGAAAGTCTGTTCGATGACTGAAACCTTGACAATGTTTATGGTATTTAATATAAAAAAATTGGATTCATTGAACTCAAGTCCACTAAGTGCACTTAGTCTGCTATCATATATCCTGGAGGTTGACACCATGACATAGATATTATAGTTTGATACAAGGTACTTTCTGTCTCCTCTCCCTCCTTATATGTAGTCTTTTCAAGATAATTTAAAAGGATTCTATAGTGCCAGGAAAACAAAGCCACCCTCCCCGTGCCCCCCTCCTGCGGTTCTAAACATGTTAAAACCCCATCAGTCACTTACCTGAATCCAGCGCTGAAGTCCCCGCTCCACCCACGCTCCTCCCCTGCCGACGTCAGCCAGCAGGGGAGACCTAGTGCGCAATGGCTGCGCTTGCATTAGGACTTCCTCATAGGCAAGCATCAACTTTTTTTAGATCATCTGGCCCTGTTGATACAAGGCTGGGATTTGTAATATACACATATCCCATGAGGGTTAAGCCCTGTGCCATTTCTAGTGTGAGCTGGAAAAGAGTGAACTACTACTTTTATTAGATTAACATGTTTAACCCCTTAAGGACCAAACTTCTGGAATAAAATTGAATCATGCCATGTCACACATGCCATGTGTCCTTAAGGGGTTAATCTGCAGAAGTCACTGGTCCCTGACGCTCATCCCCAGATTTCAAACAGTAAAGGAAGTTTCAATGGGACATATCATTTCAGGGAGGAGTGAATGGGATCTAAAATTTCACTATTAGCATTACATTAGCATTCTTGAGATTGATAAACATGACTATATCAGATTTAAATGCTTTTATTTTAGAAATATATTATTTATTTGTATTTACTGTTGTACATTTACATAATTTAATTTGTTTATGTTTTTCTACAACACAATCTATACAGAAAAGGTTTATTGGTTATGTGTCAACTATGCATCCCTTGCCTAAAAATAAAATGTTTATGCTCATATTTTTTGAATAAAAAAATCTCAGTAGTGAAAGGGTTTAACAGACATTAAATGACAGTGGACATATATATTACTGTTTTGTTCATTACTGGAGAAATGTCTTGGGGTTACAATAGTTTACTCTAGATGGCAGAAATTAAAAAGCAAAGAAAAACAAGTAAATAGATTGTACATTTAAAAGCAATAAACTGAACATCTTTTGCATTCAATGTTTTCTATGACATCTACAATGTCAATTTCTCAGTTTATGATATGTTTAATAGCTATGCAAAATTTGGCTTGGAAAACTAACTGTGAATTGCATAATATCAAATATCACAAAATGGTAAAAGACATGTGGATTCAGTTTAGTGTTGAAATAATAAGAATGTTTACAAAAGCAGCTTGAATATAGCAGAGTGAAATATTATAATATAGTTTATTGCAAATTCATATAATCTCATATATATTTTACTGGTGCCAATTTTCTTTGAATATCTTTTTTTTGAATGCTATTTTCATTAGATATTTTCAATGTGGTAGCATATTCATTGTGCCATTCATAATAAATCACTTAAACTTATTTCTCAATTCCTAACTCCTTGAAGGGACTCTCCAGTGCCAGGAAAACAAACCCGGTTTCCTGGCACTGCAGTATCCTGCAGTGCCCTTCTCCCTCCCAACACCCATCCCATATTGCTGAAGGGGTTAAAACCCCTTCAGTGACTTACCTGAATCCAGGTCCGATGTCCCTTGGCACTGGGTCAGGCTACGCCCACGCTCCCAGTGGTGGAGACCTAAAGCGTATGCGCGGCAATGGCCGTGCGCACATAAGACCTCCCCATGGGAAAGCATTATTCAATGCTTTCCTATTGGGAATTCTGGCAACACTGGAGGTCCTCATTCATAGTGTGAGAATGTCCAGCGTCGTTTAAGAAACTTTTCACGTTTTAAGAACCCGAAGTCCCTCTAGTGACTGTCTGATAGACAGCCACTAGAGGAGGACTTAACCCTGCAAGGTAACTATAGCTGAAAGAGCGATCACATGGCCGCAATAGGTGTCCATAGTGCTGCCTGCAGGGGGACTGCCTGAACTGACAGGCAGGCTCCCCGCATCTGTAAAAAAAAAAATATATATATATATATATATATATATATATAAAAAAACAAAGTCAGGAGGGCTGCACTCACCTAAACATGCATGTATGCGTGTATGATCATATAATGTAACCAAACCCCCATTATTTTTTACCTAGGTGAGGTGTTTTTAAGTAGTACTATTCAGGATTTGAAATCACTGTTTAGTTAATAAGCGAGTGCAATGGTTTATGTATTTTATATATATATATATATATATATATATATAATTTTCAGAAAAAGTCAGCACTCAGGAACTTGCATTTATAAAAAGTACAAAACCTTTTATTCCAAAATGTCTGTAGGTCGACCTACAGACATTTTGGAATAAAAGTTTTTTTTACTTTTTATAAATGCAAGTCCCTGAGTGCTGACTTTTTCTGAAGATTATACATTTGTGCAGCCGAGCACCGGGCAGACACGCGAGGAAAGCTGGAGTGCAACTTCTATCAATTGTATATATATATATATATATATATATATATATATATATATATATATATATATATATATATATATATATATATATATATGAGATATATATACACATATATATAATGTCATACAAAGGGTATTTTTATATGAATATTATTTTAAAAATACACTTATAATTAAATTACACTTGTGTATATGTATATAAATATAAAAATATATATATATATATATATCCACATACATAATTACATAAATAATTTCATAAGTATACGCGCAGACTTCAAATATATAAATGTGCATATATATTTAAATTCTATGTGCATATTTATGTAACTTTTTTACATAATTAAGTAATTTTATTGATTGCAATTTGAAGCACCTGCCTGACATCCCAGGCTGAAAGTCCAAAGAATTTAATTTGCTAGCACTGTATTTAACCCTATAACTTTCCATGACACCCTAAAACCTGTACATGGGGGGTACCTTTACTTGGGAGACTTCGCTGAACATAAATATTAGTGTTTCAAAACAGTAAAACTTATTACAGCGATGATATTGTCAATGAAAGTGAAGTTTTTTTCATTTTTCATACCCAAACAGCACTTTCACTGATGATATCATTGTTGTGATACGCTTTACTGTTTTGAAACACTAATATTTGTGTTCAGCAAAGTCTCCTGAGTATAACAGTACCCCCTATGTACAGGTTTTATAGTGTTATTGAAAGTTACATAGTCAAATATAAGGTTTGATTTTCCATTTTTTCACATAAAAATTTGCCAGATTGGTTATGTTGCCTTTGAGAGTGTAATGTAGCCCCAGAATGAGACAACCCAATGTATAGCAAATGGGGTATGTTCAGTCTTTTTAGTAGCCACTTAGTCACAAACACTGGCCCAAGTTCACGTTCACAATTGTTTTTTGCATTTTTTACACACAAACAAATATAAATGCTAACTTTGAACAGTGTTTGTGACTAAGTGGCTACTGAAAAAAATATGTACTTGTGAGGTGTGATTCAGAAATTTATGACAGATAACAGTGTTACAATGTCACTATTGATACATTTTAAAAATTTATGTGGAGTGCAATGCCATCAAGCGATTTACTTGACTGAACTTTACTATTTGATGACTTCTGTGGTTCCAGCTTCTGGGGATACCTTTCTTAAATTACAGAGCGCAGAAGTAAGAAATATGAGGCTTATCAACCTACTCTAACCGCAAATATTGGGGATCTACTTTAGGCTGCAAAGCTCCCAGAAATCTGTAATGATGGTGATATCAGAGAGGAGATTGAGTTGCAGGCTGAAGGTGTGCACTCATCTTACTTTTACAATTACTGAAATGTCATGGCTGACATAGGCCAATCCCAGGAGGAGATCAATGGGTTTTCTGTGCGCCTGCACAACACAGAGTAATATACTGTAGTGCACAAAGACAGCATCTCCACTCTGGAACTGCAGACATCGCAGCACTCCCAATACCAGCTACAGAAGCTTATGGTGGCTATAGAGGATAGGTGGAACTGGAAGAATATTAAAGTACAAGACCTATCAGATGAAACTGATACTGCTGATTTACCTCACTACTTTAGGAGATTACTAACCCAGTTATTATCTGGCAGACAAGCAAAAGTACTGCATCTAAACTGCTGCTATCACATTCCAAAACCAGCAACAGGCACCCTTGGGGCAAGCAGGAATTTTATAGTCCACTTTCAGTACAGCCAAGAAAGACTCACATTCATGGTAGCTGCTTGCAATATATGTCATTCCCTGGTATTCTTCCCTGGAATGGCGTAGCTCTCTATGGTCCTTGACCAAGGAACTTATCATTCATAAGATAGCAACCAATGGGGCACTCCACATTATCTGTTGATTACCTATTGATTCCTAAGGGCTCTGGCACTTTAATAGCAACAAATGGGGCACTCCACATTGCCTATTGATTACCTATTGATTCATCAGGACTTTGGAACTTAAATAGTTTCCTATGTAGGCACCATCCTCCAGAAGTTTGGGCTGCCTGTTGACTCTACTGAGCCTCAACCAACAATGAGCTTCACGCAATTGAAAACCTGGGATCTTGCCCAGTAATGCACCTTTCTTCTGGATGCACAATGGGAAAGCTCTTCATCTACAGAAATATCATAATGAGATTGCCTGAGATACCAACAGTTTATTGTTTATTCTTAATTTTAACTCCTTGAAGTTTCCTTTGTTAGTTTGCTTAACTACTTGTTTCCAATGACATGCTGAGTGTTCCTTAGACCACATATATACATACATGTCTGGCTTCTATCTGATGGTACATAAGGTTTATCTCCTCATCCTAGCCTACCACACACTGATTCTATCTCTGTCTCCCATATCATATACCTAGCACTGAGGATGTTAGTATCTCACCAGTCTACCTAGTTACATCTACCTTCAGCTACTTTTACATATTAGAGAGGCACCCTTATCCTCTAAGTTCCTACACAGCTGTAGGATCTGTGTGGGTTACACTGTCAAACTCTGTTACTTCACTATTATAAAATCCCTCAATCCCTCGTTTTTGCCATTCTAACTTTTAGCGTTTCATATATGTTCACTATTTGTATCTTGCTTTATACCATCCTGTATTGCTTATGGATTGAGAATAAAGAATATATATTTAAAAATAAATAAAAAAGGGCATTATATTATGTATTAATTACTGGACACTGGCCATGCATGTTTTTTTATTAATGTAATATGGATTTAAGAGACACATCAGTCAAGCGTTTTTGCTTTACATTGCACTCTGCAATATGTGTAGCAAACTTGACCACAGTTGCCTTCTTTTATGAATGACTAAAAATATTTGTATAAGACACTAGGCATATCTTAACTTCTCTTCTTGTGGCTCTATTCATATATTTTAATGAATGAAGCCATGCATGTGTTGAATAAATAGGCTCATTCATTTTCTCAGTGACATAGCAAATATGACAGTTCTTATGGTATTGATGATTTAGACAAAGCACAACTAGTACTGCTAATTCAAATAGAAAAAGATGCAAAAATGACACACATACTAGGGACATCAATAATCACCATTTACAATTTTTTTTTATTAAAAGTACATTTTTATGCTATGTATGAATGATTGGATCAGCTTTAAAAAAAATAATACATATGCAAACAAAATAATCTTTTATTATTTACCATCCACAGTAAATGTCTGCTTAGGTTTTTAATTGTTTACTTTTATTCTGAATTTAAAATAACAAAATAATGAAATCAATCAGATTTTATACTTTTGATTTTTAGGTGAAATAGGATGCGTGATCCATGTATGTGATTATTGATCAAAACTATGGTTTTTTTTTTTTTCCTACCAGTTTTCTCTTTACTTAGCTTTGGAAATTTCCATTTGTAAATGTTGCAATAAAGGGACATGTTTGATATTTCCCTTTGAAAAGACAAGCACAAAAAGATTGCTATACCCTTTCTGAGCCTGGGATGATGTTTTGATGTCTAAGCAACAGCTTAACATTTGTGTCTCTGTTGTGATGATGATAGATGAACATTTGGCAATGTTTATATCACACAGTCTGAATAGTTTTAAATACATTTATTTGCAGAACAAAGACATTTCTGTTCACGGTACATGTCATTTCAAGTCCAGTTAGTCTAAATATGCAAAAAAAATGTGGTTACTGCAATCTGTTTTATAGAATTGCAATCTAACTTCAATACAAAACCTCAGCTCCAGATAATGTATTGTAGTTTCTTGTGGTCTATTTTGGTTTTGTTTTTTATACAATTTCATTCTCTTTAAAGGTGGAGGATAGAGAATTTGAATTTATTTAGCAAAAGGAGTGAGAGTAAAAGTGACTAAAATATGGACAGAATGACGGACAGAAAGATGGATGGATAAAAATGCTATTATAAGTCCATAATTTAGCTGTGCCGGAAAACCTTTATTTTCAAGAAAAATAGTTCAATGGAAACAATTTTAGTTTCGCCATGCACATGTCTAATATACAGCATACGTTAAGATACTATTGATGTTTAACCTCATTAGATAAAATGTGCATTTAGTGCATAATCAGGTAAGCCAATATTTGCAATCGCTGTTTACTTGCTCACAAACCAAACAGATTTATTTTTGATTGAATGCCTTTACTTATGGTACAATTTGGCCTTACTTCTGATGACTAAACTGCTTGAAACATTGCGTATATTGCTGGCATTCAATTAATAAGATATACAAATAATATAGTTCATTGCAGCAGGTATAATCCTTTCATTAAAAATATGAAGTTATTTTATTAAGATAAGCCTAGCTATATGAGAAACGATGGGACATTTCAGATAAATAGATTAAGCAAATTGCAACACTATCAGTTAGTTAGATCTTTATAATGATGTATCATGCGGATCTCTGACAGTCACCCTGTCGCTCACATTTCATTCACCTTGACCATCACTTCCCACCACAAATCATCCCTTGTAATCTGATTTTCTTCTTCCATGCAGCCGCCTTAGTTTCAACCCATCCCCCGACTATAATGTAAGCTCACAATCTGTCACTGTATGTTTCTATATGTTTCTGGAGCAATGTTTCATGTCATGCTTCTCATATGTCAACTTGTCTGTAACCATATTATAATGTACAGCTTTGTGGAATTTGCTGTCATTTGTTGTAAAAAGAATGATAATATAAAATGATAATAATAGATCAACATGACAGCTACATATTGTTTTGCGCACCGCTTTGTAGCCATAAACAGAGGTCAACCGAGGGTTAGTATTTTTATATTTGCTTTGTTATAAAGGAACCAGCCAGATTTTAAATCTGATGCAAATCCAGATGTTCAGCCGTCTTTTTAACAATGGTTGTCTTGGCTGCCAAGTTGTTAGCCACAATCTATTAACTAGATTGTACATTTGCATAATTTCAAGTGATCTGCACCATTCAGCAGTTTCAATATTGGCACACGTCAAGTGCAGATTGGCTATTTAAAGGGACACTATAGGCATCCAGACCACTTCAGCTCATTGAAGGAGTTTGGGTGCAGTATCCCTGTATCCCTTAGTCCTGCAATGTAAAACATTGACATTTTAGAGAGAGTGCAATGTTTACATTACAGCACTAAGACTGCCTCTAATGGCTGTCTATGAGACAGCCACTAGAGGCACTTGAAGGAGTTTACCGAACTCTATGTCACCTAAATAATGCTGACCATCCTCACTCTTTGCATGAGGTCATTCGGCACCTGTGAATTCTCCATAGGAAAGTATTGAGTCAGTGCTTTCCTATGGGGAGGGCCTAATGCACGGGCTGTGCATGTGCATTAAGTCCGTCCTGTTGTATGACATTGAAGGAGGCGGAGCGCAGACCCAGTGCCAAGGGACATCAGCGCTAGAATTGGGTGAGTAAATAAAGGTTTTTTTAACCATGTACATGTCAGGGGTGCATGAGAGGGGGGAGCCAGAGGAACTATAGTGTTAGGAATACAGATTTCTACTCATCACGCTATAGAATTCCTTTAAAGATCACATCACCTAGCTAAATGGACAAGCAGAGGTAGGAAAATGTGGTAATAATGTTTGTTACACATAACATATTGACTTATTTTAACCCCTAAAAACTACAAAATAAAAACTCTCAAAGGAACCACCACGTCTCTGGAAATTACACCATTGTATAAAACATCACAACATTTATTTATAAATTATTTTAACCTTTTATCCAGTTGATGCTCCGTTTTAAAAGTACACGACAAATATTTAGCAATTGACAACCCAATCCATTCTAATTCTCCTCCCCCACGTATTATGTTGTGTCACTGCATAGGGCACAGTTTATAACAATGATTGACAGAAAGCCAAGATAGAGTACCAGGATAAGGGAAATACAATGTTGTGGCTTTCTATTTAATTTTATTTCCAGACCTCAAAAATACATATTTATAGTGCATAGGTAAATGTTATATTCATAATCTTTGGATGTGATGGTTTCCCTTTAACCCCTTAAGGACACATGACATGAGTGACATGTCATGATTCCCTTTTATTCCAGAAGTTTGGTCCTTAAGGGGTTAAACAATTTAGCATATCTCATTCCATTGGTACAAACATAATAAGTTAATCACAATATATCTCAGTTTTCGTTTTTTCATTGTAAATTTCATTATAACAACACACTTACTGTTCATAAAACATATAAGACTATATGTGTAGAAGAATAAATGGTGGAGTGATAAAAATCACACTAACTCATTTCTTACCATTTGGCACAGAGATGGTTAAGACAACATTACAATAATCACCTGTCAAATTGAATTTTCCTGTATTATTTAGCTATTCTTATCATTTTATAAAATAATATGCCTATGTGAAGATCTTTGAGAGGTTAAAGTATTAACCACTATTCATTATATTTGTATCTGTTAGACATGCCAACAAATCCTTATTGTATTGCTGGCTTGTAGGTAACGCACATTGGTTTATTTTTTTGTGAGGGAGTTTTATTAAATTTTTATTCTTTTTTTATCTTTTCTGTCAAGCTAGATGACAAAGTCAGCATTAAAGATTTAGAACACAGTACCGATTACAGAAATTGGTTGGCTATCAAACAAAACAAAAAAATGGAAGGACACAGCTTGCAGAATCTGATGTGTCACTTTCATCTGAGCGAGACTGGTGCAGTAACTGCCAAGTAGCCTTGTTTTATCATAACTATAATACCGTGACATATCATACTTTGTAGAAATAGATCATAAATGCAGACAAAATCCAAGAAATGTTAGAAAACTGAAATCAATGGTTTTCTGATACAACTATTAACTCTTGTGTGTCTCTTAGCTTGGTGGGACGGTCATGATTAACTTAACCAAATGTAGGGATCCATTTATTTCATTATAATATAACTGAAAATCGAATATCTGGTAAAATAAGAAACACTGCATTAGATAACAGTCTAATTTTATAAAAGGCAGCCTACAATTATTTGTTGTATATTTTAGAAAAACAAATGTGAATCATTTCATTTAAAGTAACAAGCAACATAGCTATAACAGCACAGGATTGGTTGACCTGCATGGATACTAAGATTGACTTGTCAAGAGAGCTAATGGAAGCTTCCACTTAGGCTCTCTAGTATTAGTAATAGAGTTGGGGAGCAGGAAAGAAGGCAAAATATTCAAAATCAGTTTGACTACTTACAGTGTGGGGGAGGAGTCACTCCTGGCACCGTAGCAAATACAGTGAGCTATAGTTATTATGGTACTTAGAGTTTTCCTTTAACAGAGTAAAGGTTTACTAAATAGCAATTATTCCTTAAAAATATTATAAACTTGCAAAGCAGTAATCAGGTACACTTCTACTCTGCTAAGAGAATCCGGTCCTTAATGACTGTAGTTAAATGCAATTAGCATGCATATTCCTTGCTTTTTGCCAACTTGCCACATCTGTGTGGGTTTAGCATGTAATGTAGAGTTAGTTTTTGTGCAAGGTACACAACATTTTCATATAAAATCTGTGTTTTTTTATGATGTTTTATTCAAGTAGGTCAGGGGTTCCCAACCCAGTCCTCAAGTACCCCCTACCAATACAGAATTTAGGGATTACCCTGTTGTGTCTAAGGTGTTTTATTTTCTTTCTAAAAACACTTTAGACACAACTGGGTGTTTCCTAAATCCTGGACTCTTAGGGGGTACTTGAGGACTCGATTGACGACTGAACTGGGTGATTACTGGACACACCTTACAGGCACATGGACTAATAGTAATTTTGTTGGGCATAGAAAATCTGCATAGTGTAGGGCAGTGGGAATGAACATTTTGTAACAATTTTTTTTGATTTGGCACACTTGCTGGGTACAGTAGGTAATGGCAGATTACAAAGGCATGGGCAAGGCTGAATATCATAGAGCACTGACAGATATGTAACTTGATTTATAAGCCATGGCACATGCTAAGAATTGTGGTGCAAGGAATATGTAATAATCCTCCTATTTCCTGGCAAATGATCTTTATATTTTTCTATAGCTTTGAGCTGTAAGGAATTCAATTGACTTTTCTGAACACGTGCATGCTTTTTTCTACTGTAAACATTTCTCAGAGGGTATCTGCACTTTTTATAAGCAATCTGTGTGTTTTGCATGAGAAATTCAAATAAAGGGCATGGAATAAAATGTCACAAAGAGAAAAGAGAAGTGAATGGCGCTTACACAGTAAAATAAAAACACAGTACTGGAGTGAACAAGGTGTTCCCCACCACCCTGAAGTCAAAGTAATAAAAAAGGTACTTGAGAGCAACAAGTGCCAAATACACCCACCACTCCCTGTGTATCAATAAGAAATAATAATACTTATACATGTACAGGTATATGTAGGAAATATTCCATGTGGTAAATTCCTATAATGACAAAAAATAGTACATAGTATAGACTGTATATACAGAAATAAAAGATGTAAAAGTGATTGAATACACTCACGGATTTCAGAGACATGCCAGGCTCTGTATATAATGCCCAAGGGTGCCTCAAAAGGCTATATGGAGAATCTTGAGTGATATCCCCCAAAAGCAGGAAAAGCAGCAACTGATGATATAAAAATAGTAGATTTATTGTAAATAAAGGTTAAAAAATGATGAATTTTTTGTCATTGTAGGAATTTACCACATGGAATATTTCCTACATATACCTGTACATGTATAAGTATTATTATTTCTTATTGATACACAGGGAGTGGTGTGTGTATTTGGCACTTGTTGCTCTCAAGTACCTTTTTAATTACATGGAATAAAATGTGGTCACATATTTTTCAGGTATTCTGTGACATGAAAAACTGTAAATACCACGTTGGGTGGAAAACGTGCACTCGACTTTTGCACTCTTTTCCATTCTCTCTTTTTTCCATTCTTTTTTCTTTACGAGTTTTGTTACAAACTCCAATTTGGAGCCCGAGCCTATTACATTACTCAGTGGCATCACAGTTGTGAGTCTGTGTAGAGCAATAGGTATACAATAATTTACAATAAGTATTTTTATTAGTAACCTGTCAATAAATAAAAAGTTAGATACTTAACACAATAATCAAAATAACAAAAATAAAAGTTTAGCAAGTATACCGATACCCCTTTAAAGCTATTGGCTGGTGTTTCCAACTAAAAATATAATATGGTTGGGAAAGGATATTCATATTTCTGAATTTATGTAACCTCTTTGAAAACATGTGCGATGTAAGTCTATGAATGCAATCTCACCAGAGCATATTTCTTGTTTATCTGAAGGCATTCACAAGATGCTTTATGGAGACAACACCATAGCTTTTATTCCCTCTTGATTCAGTCAGGGGAGGATTTAAGTGGCTTTACAGCAGAGAACAATTTCCCATAGAGTTTTCTCATTACTAAAATAAGAAAAAAATCTTTTGTACTCATCTCTCCGGAGCTGGAATTATCAGTTATTTTGAAGTTATAACATAATATTTAGTGATATAAACAAAATTACGTTACATTTCCACTTTCCATTCTCAAACACCTCCGCTCTCCCACTGACACCCCACAAATAAATTCTTGTGTTTGGTGTTATCTTTTCTTTTACTCTTCCTTTTTGGAGCAGTTACAATATAATGAAAATATATCTTTATGAGATTTTAACCACTTCATTCAGGGAGAGATTTCTTTTCCCTTTTAAGTGCCTATAAAATACTCTGACCATTAAAGTGAAAAAAATGACATATCCATTTATTATTTGCTAAGCTGCATTTCTTAACAGCAAGATTGGATGTAACCTTTGATCGTCTTTATAGCTATGTTTTATGTTAGTTTTCTAGGAATTCACATGAATTGCATAACACACATTGAAATAGATTGTGCTGTGTGTTAGACATTATAAATTGGCAATATGCTCATCTATGTTATGTAGATCAGGTGTATCTTAGCCTTTAAAAAGAAAATAAAGAATCTGAACAAATGTACTCTCTATTCCAGGAATTGTTGGCATCCAAAAACCCATTGGCAAACCCAGGATTTGCATTAAAGACTTTCTGTTTTATGCGAATGGAAAGAAATATTAAGGTCCACTTACTACCCACGTTGCACTGCCTCAAATGGCAAATAGCTCTTATATGCTCCATTCCTTCTCCACTAGGGTGGATGGTTTGTAGAATTACATCTGTTCAAAAACAGAAATATGGGTAGCTTCAACTAAATCCTTGGTATCTCACAATTAAAGTGTATTTACTTGAAATAATGCAAATGCCATAACAGAAAGTAAAAAAAATATATAATTAAGAATGATTTTAAATTGTTACAAACCTCTAATATTGCTGTTTCCAAGTGCCACCTTCAGGGTATAACTCTACACTCTATTACAGAAAATATGCCCTGGCATATAGAAGAACAATATTATGCACAGTATTGTTAAAGGGACATATAATCACCAGAACCACTATAGCTTAATGTACAGGATCTGCTGAGTATAGTCAGTCCCTGTAGGCTTTTTTTAATGTAAACACTACCTTTTTCAGAGAACAGGCAGTGTTT
The DNA here is from genome assembly GCF_036172605.1 of Pelobates fuscus. Taxonomy (NCBI): domain Eukaryota; kingdom Metazoa; phylum Chordata; class Amphibia; order Anura; family Pelobatidae; genus Pelobates; species Pelobates fuscus. Next base: position 272,647,870 of record NC_086320.1, on the reverse strand, counting down.
ACTTATCTGCCTAGGAACACCTCTAGTGGCAGTCACTCAGATTGCCACTAGAGTTGCTTCCTAGTCCAGTGCTGCACAGTGTTCCGCATCTCCATGCTCTGCATAGAGGCACTGAACATTCCCCATGATGCATTGATTCAATGTATTGGCATGAGGAGACGCGGATTGGTGCAATATTCTCCCAATGCTTTTCTATGGAACCAATGGCAGACATGGTGATACCAGGACTATAGTGTCAATAATACATGTTTGTATAGTGTATAGTGTTTCTTTAATATAAACATTTATGCAAATTATCTGTTTTGCACACTGCAAGTATCATGACAAAACAGACTCAAATTAAAGTTATAATATCAGTCCTGGAAGCATATTCAAATTAAGTAGTTAACATATGTTTTTCTAAACAACTTAAAGAGCATTGGTAATGCCCCAAGCAAGTTACAAACATTATATGTTAAATATTTCCATATTGATATATCACCATTTGTGCTATATATATGAACAATATATATATATATATATATATATTTATAGTAATGTTTAAATAATGCACTACTATAGATTCAGATAGTTTTGTATTCCAGATGAAATATATGTTGGTTACAAACTCTGAAAAAAAACCTTTGTTGAAATGTATTTATTTATAAAATATTTTACCAGGATGGATACATTGAGATTTCTCTCGTTTTCAAATATGTCCTGGGTCTTTGTCCACAAAACATTCCATTGTTACAATAGGATACAATATTAAAAATATATATATATATACAAACAATATATATATATATATATATATATATATATATATATATATATATACACACACACACACACATATATAAACTTAATACATAACAGGTAATAAATATATTCAACCATGACAGGTGCATTCTGTGCTGAGGTATATCACCATAGATCTCTTAAAAGATTTTAGATTGAATGAAGATTTGACTCTGACCCTGAGGTTATTCCATAATTGTGGTGCGCTGTAGGAAAAGGAGGATAGAGTCACTCTATTTTTGTATTGCGGTATGGTAAATATAGTGCTAGTACTGGATCGGACGTTATAGGAGGTGGGAACAGCCAGGGAGTGTATTCTACTCAGGTAGGGTGGGAGCTTCCCAGAAATGCTCTTATGCACAAGGCTGGAAAGATAAAGAGTACGTTGGGATTCTAGCGACAGCCAGTTTAGCTCTTTTAACATGTCACAGTGGTGGGTAAAGTAATTACATTCTAATACAAAACAGCAGAATGAATTATATAACGTATTAAGTTTATTAAGGAGGGTTTGCGGTGCGGGTGCACTACATCCCCATAATCAATGACTGGCATTAGCATTTGTTGCACTATCGGTTTCCTTACTGTAGGGCATAGGCAGGATTTTTTTCTGTACAGGGCACCTAGTTTTGGGTAACGTTTTGAAGAGATTTTTTTCAATGTGAAGGCCAAAAGATAAATTGGAGTCTAGCAACATACATTGATATTTAAAAGAGCAGACTACTGTCAGTGTGCTATTTGAATTTGTTCTGATACACAATTGTTGATTTTGTAGTTTACATAATTTAGGTACAGTTCCAAAGATCATTGTAACAGTTTTGTCAGTGTTTAGGAAGAGTTTGTTATCTGCTATCCACTTTTCTACCTCTGTGAATTGGTTTTGGAGCACAGCCTCAAGCTGCGCTAGCTTGGGTTACTAGCATAGATTACAGTGTCGTCTGCATACATGTGTATAGTTAAGGATTTGCAGACGTTAGGCAGATCATTTATAAATAATGTGAATATCAGGGGTCTGAGTATGGAGCCTTGGGGAACACCACACGTGACTGAAAGAGGGAGGAAAGCGCTATCAGAAATGGCCACATATTGCAATCGGCCTGAAACATACGATAGAAACCAGGTTGGCGCACGATCACCAATGCCTGAGTTTTTACGTTTTTGCAAAAGAATGCCATGGTCTACTGTGTCAAAGGCCTTGGCAAAATCAAGGAAAATAGCTCTTGTTCCATGCCAATTTGGATGTCATTGCAAACTTTTAAGAGGGCAGTCGAAGTTGAGTGAACTGGACAAAAGGCTGATTGATCAGGCGCCAGATAATTCGAAGATTGATAATATTCACATAGTTGCGTATGGACGCATTTTCCAAGATTTTTGACAATACAGGGAGCAATGATATTGGGTGATAGTTAGATACCAAAGTATTGTCACCACTTTTATGGATAGGTACAACTTTTGCAGTCTTACAAAGTTTGGGTATGTATCCTGACACCAGGGATTCATTGATAAGGGTAGTGACAGGTTTAGCAATTGCTGGCACACTGAGCGTCTGCAACATTGCTGGGATTTGATCTGGTCCACACTGTTTTTTTTATTTTTAAATTATTAAGATGTTTATTAATGACACAAACAGGCACAGGTCTAAAATTGAATTTCTCTAAATGAGGATTTTGAAGATTTGTCAGGGCCTGATCTTCATTTGCGGTCTGAAAATTTGTTATCTTAGTAACCAGGGTGGTAGCACATCCAACAAAATAATTATTAAAGGCATTTGCTACATCTAGGGGGTGTTGCAGTGTTTGGTTGTCCATTTTGACAGTGGAGGGTTGGAAGTGGATTGTGTGGGTTTGTATGCTCTTTAAGATTTTCCAGAAGTTTATTGGGTTTGATAGGTTGTTGTTCAAAGGATAATGTGATATTCCCTTTAGATGCATCTTAAACATGTTAGTCACCTTCAGTATAAAATATGTTGTATTTGCATGGCAAATGGCAAGATAGGGAAGGGATATAAAGCATCCTTTATCAAAGCTTGTCAAATTATACAAAGCATGAAAATTGAAAACCAAACAGCTAGACTACCCACTGACACGCCACTGTTCCACCCTGTCAAATATATTAAATATTAGTCAACTGCTTCATATCCAGGTGGACACATAATTAGGGAAAAAGTCTCACCTTATGAATATCTGATAAAGAAACTCCACACATGAGAGAAAGAGAAGACAAGTTCTTTGCAACATGTGTACACCCATGCAGAACCAATTAAAATATAGGAAGGAGAATATCTGTTTTCCTCTGCTACACCATACAAATGTAATTCAAAGTAGATTAAAAATGAAATCGGATTTTTTTCACAAAACAATCATTTTTCAATGTTAAAATAGTTTTTCTGTCTGCCCGTTCTGTCTGTCTATTCATTAATCTATTTACACACCTACGTTTCTTACTATAATTAAGGTTAATTGTAATTTGGTAGAAGGTTTTACAGAGATGTTGCTTCATAGCAAAAAAAACCCAAAAAAACATGAGCTTGAGCCCAATGGAAAGATGTATGGCCTCTCCCACTATTATTGACTTTAGCCCCTCCAGAATTCTCACCATACACTACACCCAATGTCCAATCCTAATATGTATCATGGAATCATTTGCAGCTTTCTACCAGATTACATTTATTGTTGGCTATAAGACACCAAACATGTTAATTAATTTAATTATATAAACCTATATTTGGAAACTCCACGCCTGAAGTATTAACCCTACAAATGCTGTATCAGTCATGCACTGTCAGAATGAACCCCAAATTTGCAGTATTAATAAGACACTCCGCTGCCACAATAAATACATAAATTAATTAGTTAATAAAATAAATTGATATTTAGTATATTTAACCCCATTGAAAACATGCTAGCATTTATTTATGCATTTTGATTTTTATTGTGAGTGTATCTAAAACAGATTGAAAAAGCAGCAAATATAATCTGCTGCCTTTGCAAGCCCTCCCCTTCTAACCCAGCCCAGACTTTCTGTAGCTGTCCAATCACAGACTTCCCAAGGCAGCTTAACAAGACATCTTTGCAAGACAGGTTCTCTGAGCAGGTGCCTGTCTCTTGAGTTTAGCTCCACAGAGCTAAGCAATCAATAAGTAACAGGAGAGGCTGTTTGATAGACACCCAGAGGGGGTATAGCACAATTAATGTATAAAATTCCCAATATTTTTTTGTGTAAAAAAAAATAAAATAAAAATTGGATTTGCAGAGATCATCAAGATTGGGGATTCTTAGGACCCCACTCTGGACTCCTGCACAAGTCACCCACCATAGCAATTGCTTTGATGGTGCATTTAACTGATTAGCTGCAATTGCACTTAAGTTACAATTGCTGCAGAGACTCAAATCATCCAGTTAATTAAAAAAGAAAAAAGAAAATGTTAATAGCATGATCATATAGTAACCCAATAAGTAAATGTAAATAAACAGTGTATGTGAGAATGGTGGATTTTGAAGTAAAGTAGTTTATTGATTTTATTAATGCACACTACAGCCAAATTGCTAATGTGCATTATTTGCAAAAAAAATAAAATAAATAAAAGATAGAGGTCATTACCTTTAAACAATAATGATAAATAATTCATTTAATTTGAGTCGTTGGCATATTCCCTTTCATGAAACATGGCATGACAACTATTGTCACAGCTGTAAAATGGCTAGTCTGCAGAAAATCAATGTTTGCGGGGACACAAGACTGTTCATTCCATTTATCTGTGTGTGTGTGTTTGTGCGTGCATGATGCATGTGTTACAGTACAAGGATAATATGGGTAAAATGTTAATATTCAGACATAGAGATTCTCCTTCATCCTAAATAGAGATGTCCCGAACAGTTCGCCGGGAACTATTGGCCGGCGAACATAGCTTGTTCGCGGTCGCCGCGGCGGGCGAACAAATGCGATGTTTGGTCCGTCCCTATTCGTCATCATTGAGTAAACTTTGACCCTGTACCTCACAGTCAGCAGACACATTCCAGCCAATCAGCAGCAGACCCTCCCTCTCAGACCCTCCCACCTCCATGTTGAATAGGGGGCGGACCGATCATCGCATATGTTCGCCCGCCGCGGCGACCGCGAACAAGCTATGTTCGCCGGCGAACAGTTCCCGGCGAACTGTTTGGGACATCTCTAATCCTAAACCTACCCTTTCAGCATCGTAATGAGCAAGTTCATTTAGTTTGCTAATGAACATTTTTCCTGAACCTTTACATGTTGGTGACTGATAACAAATGAGGATTGAATGTTTACCTGATGCTGACCTCAGCTTACTGCCTTTCAGATTGGCCCACCGGGATACCAGGAAATTTCCCAGTGGGCTGGCATACTAGTGGGCTGGTGCGCGACCGCCTAGTGTGCACAGAATGTAGCGTGGCCGAGCAGGCAAACCGCAGTAGAGGAGCTTCTGTTCCCCTACCCGGTCTGACAGGAAGTGCTCACAGAGAGCACATGACTGCTTCCTGTCAGACCGGGTACAGTGAACAGGAGCTCCTCCACCACAGTCTGCCTGCTCGGCCATGCTACAGCAAGGTACAGGGAGAGCTGGGGAGGAGGGGGAAGAGGGGAACTAATGGGACACAGTGAGAGCTGGGGGGTGGAACTAATGGGACAAAGAAAGAGCTGGAGGGGCAACTAATGGAACACAGGGAGAGCTGGGGGTGACTAATGGGACACATGGAGAGCTGGGGGGGAATTAATGGGAGAAAGAAGAGCTGGGGTGAACAAATGGGACACATAGAAGGCTTGGAGGGGAATATAAGAACACATGGAGGGCTGGGAAGGAGGTATAAGGACACATGGAGGGCTGGGCGGGGGCATAGGAACACATGGAGGGCTGGGAGGGTGCTATAGGAACACATGGAGGGCTGGGAGGGAGGGCTAGTGGGATACAGAGAGCTTGGAATGAGGGCTAGTGGGACACATGGAGGGCTATATGGATGAAAGCAGGGCTAATAGGACACACGGAGGGCTGGGGGCTAATGGGACACATGCACGGACTACTGAAACACATGGAAGACTGGAGGGGGTGGAATGAGACACATGGAGGGCTGTGGGGTAATAAGACACATGGAGGGGCTGGGGAGTAAAAAGACACACGGAGGTGTGTGGGGAGAAAGAGACAGAGGTGTGGGAAAGGGGAACAGGAGACACACATAGAGGAGCTGAGGAAGGCAAACAAGAGACACACAGAGGGGCTAGGAAAGGGGAGAATGAGACACACAGAGGAGCTGTGTGGAAAGATACACATAGAGGTGCTCTCTATAAGGAGATGCTGATTGGTGCTGTGATGTGCAGCATTTTGCCACTCATGCACAATAGCCCCACAATGCTTTCCTATGGGAAGTGAAAAGGCATTGACTGAAATTTATCCAGTTGTAAGCCAAAGTGAAGAGTACACTCTTATTACTTAAAAAAAAAAGTAGTTTTTTTTTTTTTTTTTACTGCTGTGCCATAGCATACATTCACAATTTCAGTCTAAATTACCAAACTTGTCTTACTATATCAAGAGAATGGACTGAAACATTGATTATATGCAAATGAACGTCTGCTTACAATAAATCCTCTCTTTTGTTTATTTTGAAGCCCTATGAGTGCTTTCTTTCATGTTTGAGTAATAGTTTTCAGTTTTAAGTTGTTTTTTTTCACGCTTCCATATCTGC